>NC_080832.1:32576015-33776015 GCF_030435755.1 Ochotona princeps | reverse complement strand
GAAGAGGTTCCAGGTTCCCGGCTTCGGATTGGCGCTCACCGACTGTTGCGGCTCACTTGGGGAGTGAATCATCGGACGGAAGATCTTCCTCTCTGTCTCTCCTCTGTATATATCTGGCTGTAATAAAATGAATAAATCTTTAAAAAAAAAAAAAAAAAAGAAAAAAGAAAAGCAATGGAATGACCAGGAAATGGCCTCCTTCAGCATCAGTACACCAACTTTTCACTCAACTTCAGTCCTTGGTAAGGGACTAGGCCAACTTCGGCCCTAGCTTCTACCATTTTGGAGCCTTTGGTAGCCTGAGGAACTCCACTTAAAACGTAAATTAGAACAGAAAAAAACAAGGAAATAACTGGGGCTGATTAGACACAGAATCATCCTGAGAGCTTCCTGGAGAAGTCTATCACAAGCTGAAACAAATTCTCTGTTCTGGAACATTCTGCTGAATAAGCTCAATTTTCCTAACGAAATTCACTCTTTCCAAGATGCTTAATTATTTTAGGCAAAAATTTGAAGTGCTGTCACCAGGCATTACCATTTACTGACCAAGAGCACACAGAACCAAGTTTTATAGTAGTGGTGGTTATTTTTAACTTCAATCCTACCAATTAAAAAAATAAAACAAAATGGGTACATCTGGATAGGTGCTTTCCTGGTGGCTGCCTACCCGGAAGCAAAACCGAGGGGGTTGGAACTCTGACACTGGACAACACTGATCCCCACTCACAGGACTGCTGGGGCGCCATGGCCTGAGCTCTTGGCAAGGCTCTGTCCCCAGCCCGATGCCTCCGTCCTGACCAGCTGCATTACCACACAGGCAGCCTCTTGGTGTGGCCACGCAGGCCTTCCTCTGTGCTGACAAAGCCAGCACCTCTGGAAAGTGACAGGAAAAACTCCCCTCCTTCCAAAACTGTTTTCTCCTCCAGTACCTAGCCGTTTGTTTTATATTCTTTTTTTAAGACTTCTTTATTTGGGCCCAGCACCATGGCCTAGTGGCTAAAAATTCCTTGCCTTGAATGTGCCCAGGATCCCATATGGGCACTGGTTCTAATCCTGGCAGCTCCACTTCCCATCCAGTTCCCTGGATGTGGCGTGGGAAAGCAGTCGAGGACGGCCCAAAGCCTTGGGATCCTGCACCCACGTGGGAGACCCGGAGGAAGTTCCTGGCTCCTGGCTCCTGGCTCCTGGCTTCGGATTGGCACAGAACCAGCCGCTGTGATCACTTGGGGAGTAAATGATCATATGGAAGATCCTCCTCTGTCTTTCCTCCTCTCTGTGTATCTGATTTTGTAATAAAAATAAATAGATCTTTATAAAATATATATGTATTAAAAAAAGATTTATTTTATCGGAAAGGCAGATCATATTTACAGAAAAAGAAAGATCTTCTGTGTGCTGGTTCATTCCCCAAGTGGCTGCAACGGTTGGAACGGAGTCAATCTGTAGCCAGTAGACTGGAGCTTCCTCCAGGCTCACACATGCGTACAGGGTCCCAACACTTTGGAACCATCTTCCACTACTTACTAGGCTACATGCAGAGAGCGGGATGGGAAGTGGAGCAGCAGGGACACGAACCAGTGCCCACATGGGATCCTGGCGCTTGCAAGGTGAGGATTTAGCCATTGAGCTATCAGGCCAGTTACCCCTCTCCATGCCCCCCATCCCACCCATTTATTTATTTTTCACACTGTTCTTGACCTTGGAGTCCGGAAATCTGAGATTTCTGAATCTACAAGCCCAAGACAAGAGCAGAGTAGCCAGAACATAACCCTGAGTTTTGCTTTCACATTGTGAAATGATGTACTCTTTACAAAATGTGTATGTCCTTCTTTTCAAAGAGGCTGTCCAGGGAGCGGGGCCTGCCTGAGCAGGCAGCTCTCCCGACACCGATGCATCCTGCCATGCCTGGGCTCTCCTTCTCCCTCCAGGACCACGCTCTAGTCCTCATACTGCTGATTGGGCTCTGAAGAGAATATGCATCTGGCAATCCAAGTGCCTGGGTAGGGGCAAGCGATACAGCACCAAGGATCTGAATATACAAATGTGGAAGCATACAAGCACTGTCCAAACCACTCTACCTGGTAGGAGCAGCACAGGATGGCGTCCCAGGAAAACAAACAGTTTCAGTGGACAGAGAATTCTATTTTCACCAAAATGTGCACTTTGTGGCAGCAGGACATTTATGGGAACATGTCATACAGGGACATCTTGGCCTGAAAATCCTCTATTTATAAAACAGGTCTATGTTTGCGATCAAGAATAAGCCAGTCCCCACACTTGAAGCTTTCTGTCAAATTTCAAATTCCTTTGCCTACAAAAGAGGAAGCTCCTTAAAAGGCCTAGTGTAAGGATAGTTAGGCTCATGGCCCCTCATGAAATTTTCCATTGAGATAGAAAATCTTGGTTTTCCCCTGTGAACTCTTTGGGAAGCCAAATTCTTCCCGGCTCCAGGTTTGATCACAAGGATTAAAACCTATTGAGCAGCCAGAAGTAGCCTCTATTGAAATGCACACCCCTCTTCCCTGAATTTCTCACTTTTGTCACCAAATAGCAAAAAAGGTCAGGAAGTGTTTTTCAGGCAATGTAAAGGTCCTGTATCCTCAAAACCACCTTTGAGTAAATCGAAGTTCAACTCCCACCTTTGACTTTTTACCACGTGGAATCAAGAATGTGTCTGATATTGAAGGGAAGGAGGTACCTGCCACACCGGTCTGATGGCCTTTTTCTTTTTTTTTCGCTCTCTCTCAAAATTGTGCTTTAAAGACACCACTTTCACCATTTTTTTCTCTCTTGAAATTCCCCTCCTCTTTAATAAATCTTTAATAAATCTTGGGCCCATTGCTGTGGCCTAGCAACTAAAGTCCTCGCCTTGAATGTGCCAGGATCCCATATGGGCGCAGGTTCTAATCCCAGCAGCTCCACTTCCCATCCAGCTCCCTGCTTGTGGCCTGGGAAAGCAGTTGAGGACGGCCCAAAGCTTTGGCACCCTGCACCCGCGTGGGAGACCTGGAAGTTGCTGGCTCCTGGCTTCAGATTGGCGCAGCACCAGCCGTTGTTGCACTCACTTGCGGAGTGAATCATCAGATAAAAGATCTTCCTCTCTGTCTCTCCTCCTCTCTGTATATCTGACTTTGTTGTAAAAATAAAATAAATCTTTTAAAAAAATAAATATTGCATTGATTACTGAAATTGTTTACATGTAAACTCTTGTCAGTTGTCATTTTGCCAGAAATCTCCATGACAATACGGTGAATCAATCACTTGGTCAATATGGTGAACCAAGTACTCGATTCTACATACTAACAAAATCTGAATGCAACGAAAGGGACCCAAGGCCCCAATACAGTTACAACCACTCTCCAACCAGTCAGTTCATACCACCTTCTTGTATACTTTCAGTAATTTAATCAGAAGTGCTTTTGAAACATTCAGTCGTTTGATTTTGTGACCTTTAGGTCTGAGGTAGGCCAGGACTTTCATATCCTTACTGCCTTAGAGAAGTATTTGAATGATTTTATTAAGTGAAAAGGAGCTGCTCATTGGCAACTGCTCCTTTGGCTGGGTCACAGTCAAGGAGTACTGTTCATCTGGATTGCAGTGGAAAGCTCTCAAGCAAAAGTGTAATAAAAAAAAAAATCCCAAGATTGTAGGGGAAGATTTGCAGATGGAGTAGACTGAACAGTCACTCTTATAGCTCCACTTGTGGGTCTAAGAAGGAAAATGAGATCATTAAGCCTTAAAAACATTGACAACCACTGGTGTTGGCAATACTGGCAGACACTCCTTGTCACTGTGTCAGGTTGGTTCTGGGAAGTTTTTAACGCATTTGAAGAATGTTTCTGGTTCACGAATGCTGAGTGACAGAGAAGAGAGGTCCTCTCTCAGAATAGAATCCTCTGCTGTATCTCCAGGAACCCTGGCTTCCCTGTGGGTTCCGGTCTCCCCCACCATGCTGAGGGCACACCCAGACTGATGCCTTGGAGAATCAAGATCAAGGCTTGCCAGCGATGACATTCACTCCATGAATGGAAGCTCACATGCAGATGTACCTATTTAGAAGGAAGCAAAATTATAACCATGCTCATGCCACAATGCTCAGTAGAGCAAACCTGATCCGGGTTAGCGAAGTCGCATACAAATTGTGATCTCACACCAATCATTCTGTAGATCTTGAGTTTCACCTCATGAGAATTAAACAAATGCAATTTTAAAGCACTTGGAATGTATAGAGTACTCAAAAAAATATTTGCTTTTCTCTCATCCATGGTATAATTTAACTCTGTTACATGAACAGTCGACCACAAAGCACTTGAGACACTTTGAAGGCTACATAAGATGGCTAAATTTTTTTAATTATGTACTATTTTCTTGCAGCAAATGGTATCTTGGCATCTGAAACCAAACAGGTGATTTCCCCAAGTGCCTATTTTACAACCAATGAATTACCTCATATCCAGATTCGCATAAGCTCTAAATACCAAAGGGAGTAAGTTGAGTTTTCATTATAAAAGCAAACACAAACTATCAGAATCCAGACATGAAATTTGCTCTATAGATACTACCAGAAATCGTAATCACTTGATACACTATGGAAACAATATCACTTCTATAAAAGAAACAATGGTAAAGACCCTGATAACAAACTGCCCGCCCGGGTCTAAATTCCAGCCTGCCACACCTTAGCAGTCTGACATCAGACAGGTTATTCTGCCTCAGGTTCTGTGTCTTCATAACACACGTGGGGCTAATACCATCCAGCCACCTGGCCTAGCCCTCCAGCTCAGAGGCAGTGCTCCTGCTCTGAAAAGCAATCACTTACAAGCAAACATCTCCAAATGGAAGAACTGGCCCGCCCAAGACACAAACCTGCTTTCCAGAACACACAACAGAACTTGAACACAGAATAAACTATCACAGTAGGATGCAAAATGGTCAACAGGCTGCCCACTGAGGACCACACAATTAGTGAGATGAAGTGATACTCCTGCCAGCGACATGGCATTTGATCTCTTGAGTGACACTGTCTTTCAACGTTTATACTATACTAAAAATGCCACTTGGAATATTTCTTCCAAGTTTGTGATTAAAATTTCATATCAGCTTTGGGGTAAAAAATATATTTTTGTCCCTATACAAACATAAATTTAAAATGTTTTATTAAAAGACTTCTGTTCTATGACACTTGGGTATTAATAAATAAATTTTACTATGGAAAAGAAGTTCACCAAGGAGAGACTGTAGAATCAGCGCACATCTACAAAATGTTTGGTGGCCAGCATGAGGACATCTAAAAAATACTGCTATTATAAAAACTTAGAGTACTAAGTTACAATTAGATAAGAGCAAGAAGTTCTGGGGCTTTACTGCAAAGTAAGAGACCACAGATAACATTCTCTATTTCCTCTTACTATTTTTCACTTGAAAGAGAAATAAAAAAAGAGCTCTTTTATATGCTCGTTAATTTCCCAAATGGTTGCTATTGCTAGATCTGGGTCTATCCAAAGCTAGGTGCCAGGAATTTCTTCCAGCTCTCCCATATGGGTGCAGGGGCCCAAGGCCTTGGACCATCCTCTACTTCTTTCCTAGGACATTAGCAGGAAGGAGGGTTGGAAATAGAACTCCAGAATTACAACCAGAACCCATTTAGGATGCCAGTACTTCAAGTGGAGGCTTAGCAAGTTACGCCATTGCACTGGCCCCATGTACTTCCCTATTTAAGAAAAAAGAAAACTAAGATAGAACTTTCTGAACTAGCACAGAAGCTCAACAGGCTAATTCTCTATTTTGCAGCACCTACATCCCATAGGGGCTGCTCCACTTCCCATGCAACTCCTTGCTTCCGGCCTGGGAAAGTAGTGGAGGATGGCTCTTCAGAGCCTTGGGACCCTGCACCCATATGGGAGGACGTGCAAGAAGCTCCTAGATCCTGGCTTCTGTTAGGCTCAGCTCTGGCCATTGCAGCCACCTGGGGAGGGAACCAGAGGATAGAAGAAACCTTTCTGTCCCTACTTCTCTTTGTAAATCTGCCTTTACAAAATTGGACTTCCTATGTTTTCACCACAAAGAAACAAACATTTGAGGATGTAGATACATTTACTCCAATTGGATCTTAAGCAATACATAAATGGAGCACAACTAATACCCTATTATTATGTACATTTTTACATATATTTTGGAAAATGTTTTCAAATTTAAAAAATTAAACTTACTCCTATTATTAAAGTATCTAATTTCAAAACGTCACATATAAACAAACATATTTTGGAATTTTACAAATTATGTCCCCTTGAACGACGGTAACAAGTATCCCACAAAAATCTAAAGGCTCCTAAGTCAAACTTGGAGTATACTATCCTATCACAAGTCTCTGCATCTATCTTTTGGAGATCAAAAAGATTCACTATAACGTTATAAGCTACAAGAATTCCTACAGCATGTTTACACCAAACTACTGGACCACAAAACCCTTTCTGATGGAACATCTATTAATAGTGTTCTATGCAGACATTGAGAAACAGGGATGTAACACAAACTTATGGAAGAAATTTTGCTTTAAGCAGATTAAAAAGTATTAGCCTCTCCTGAGTTGTGTAAATAGCTATTGAATGGGTCTTTCATTTTTAGAGCCCCCAGCCTGGACTTTGCCTTCAAGATTCAGGCCTCAAACTAAGCTCAAAGCAGGATTAATCTTTTTCATTGACTTGTAACATGGACATGACAAGGATTTCCAATCTACAACATACGGCATGTCAGCACTGGAAAAAAAAAATGTATTTTTCCAAATGACTAATTCATAAGGATTAAATGCTCCACCAAAACATCTCTACTCTTTCTGTAGACAAATAATTCGTAACGTATGTGTCTATAGACAAATTATTTGTAATTCACGTGCTAACTAAAACTGATAATCCGAAATTGAAGCTTCAGTCTGTTTTAAATATATAAACACCTTCTAATCTTAATATACTGTTTTATAAAACATCCTTATTTAAGAGAAAAATCACTTCAAGCCTAGAACCAGAACTTCTTAGCTTTTTTTAAGAAAGTGTGGCAAGAAGCAGAAAGGTAACAAATATAGCAAAGCAAAACTTCTCAGCAAGAAAGAAGGAAAACCTTTCAGCGATGCTACTGAGGAACAACAGTAAGGCTCAGTAACAGTGGATGACTGCTACATGTAACTACTACATAGGAACTGAAAAACCAAGTAACTCAAATACTGGTAATTAATTTTTAAATAGCCTCTGAGATATTATCCACATGTAACACACAATCTAAGAATTACTATGCGCTTCAAAATACCACATCTGCACCCAATAGTCCCTCAGAGTAAACATCACTGGATGTAAACAACAAAGGCTTTTGGCAACTTGGTTGCCAGCAAACAGACAGAGCCCCTTAATTTCCGATGCCACGAAGAAGAAGAGCTAGCCTACAAGTGAGAACTTAGTGCGACAGTCTGTCATAGTCTTTAAAAGAAGTATCCCTTCTTGGTACTCTACTCTTCTCAAACCCAAATCAGCACTCATGCCTAAAATCAATTTCTAAATTTAGAAGCTGTTTTGGAAAACATTTTTGAAAGGCAAGTGTAATTGTTGGTAGGCAGGTAGGTAGACAGTAAAATAAATTGCCCTGCAGACAATAAAAATCGGTCTTTCGAAATAGCAATCATTTCACAAATAGAGTTGAGTCCCATTACACACAGGGCACTGAATCCATCAAACACTTAGGGTAAAGAAAAATTAATATCAGGCCCTTACTCAAGACATTGTTTTTGATAAATAGAAAATGTTCCCAACAGAATCTTACTAAACAAAGGAAAGGTACATATGAATGCACAATTTTAAAGTCAAGCCTCAGGAGACAGACATGTAGTAGACAATTACACTAGAAACAGCAGGGAGACCCAGACAGCCTGGTGGTAATAAAGAGCTGGTCAATGGCTATCAGCAACCCCTTCGCTTTCCCCAAGGGTAGGTGCCTGTGCTCTTGAATTTGGGCTGCCCTAGGACCAACAGACCGATAGAACCCAGCCTAGGGAGTAACTTCTGGGGCTGCACCATAAGAACCCTGATAGGCTCCACATCAACTTTTTGGAATACCCACTCTGGAGGTAAGGCAGAAGGAATGTCAGCAGGCTGAATGCCCTAACACCACCATATCCTGAGGCAGCTCAAGCTCAGCCACGTAGAAAAGTGGCACACAGAGAAATAGCCAGCTAGCCATGATGCCGAACACACAGAAGAACAAACATCTGGTGACCATCCTTTGGCCTGTGTTGCATGATCGTCCCAAGAAAGAACTTGACTTTGATCCTCCAGGCTGATGAAGGAAAAGATAGTTTTTAGCCCATTGGACGGTATTGTGTTACACAGAATGAGATGACAAACCTGCACCTGCTGCTTCAAGACAGAAGTCACAAGACAGTGGAACATGGAAAAAAATCTAAGCTGTAGACAGTATTTCGAGTGACATGGACTTACTCTAGGCTTTCAAAGTTCCACCTGAGATTTTCTACCAGAACCCACATTTTCCAGAGGCCTGTACTGTCGATTCATCCACTTCTCTCATTCATCGTTATCCGTCAGGACTCTACTGATTTCAAGCAATATAATCCTTGCTCTAAGACAGCAGAAACATGACATTAACACATTTATATAATTACCTAATTATATCCAGTGTGATAGCACTGCGTCACACAGAATAATTTTTAAATATTATAATGTTAAAATGTTACAAGAAACTTAAATCTGAAAAATCAAAGTTAAATCATTGACTGCCAATTTTTGTTATTAAGAAAAAAAGCCTATCCAGATGTGAAGATACAATGCAATACGCTTCCCTACTTCCAAATCAAAGATGGACTCCCAATGAAACTATCTGACATATCTAGACAATGGGATGCTGGATTGTCTGCCACTGTGTGCACCAGCAAAGCCTGGGCACACTTAAATAACAGACTGATGGAATTATAACTCCTTAGGAAGGACTATACTATTGTAACAATATGGGAAAAATCAGTTGGGAGTGAGAACTTGGCGGGAGGAACCCCAGACTCTGGAATTGTACCATAAAATTTATTTTTATTCAAATTTCTATTCCAAATGATTTTTGTAAAAAATTTTAAAAAGACTACACATCTTTATTCCTATTTTTATCCAAGTAATTTCCATCAGATAAACATAGCTTTACCTGTATTATTGGGACACAGAGCAATGGACAAGCACACACTTAGTAACTCTAGTAAAAACATTAATTATAGAATAAGTTGGTCAAGTTACATGTTTCTAAACCATCTATAAATAGCCTAAGTTCCTTTCAATCTTCAGTGGCCAACTTATGTTTTCTTACTCAAATGCTATCTCAATTAACTTAAATTCTGTTAAAAGTTTTATGCTTCAAGGAGGGAATTGCGTCAAGGCCTCCTTACTGTGACGATGAGACAACTGCTTTAGAAACCAGTTGGATTTTATAATATGCACTCTCAGAGCTGCAACTCTTACATATATTTTCTCCAGGCTCATCAGCTGTAACCAGCCAGCCCCTTCACAGTTGTTATAGTTGTTTATAATTAAACCACATTGTAAAAATGTGTTATGATTTAAAACTTAAGATATTCCATATCCTTATCTCTTTCAGGCATTTCTGAGCTACCCAAATCTGAGATTTTAATTGTATGGTGTTCAGTAATGCATAATTCTTAATACTTGCCTCAATTATAAATGACTTCATAGTCAACAGACACACCAGATCTGTGACCCCAAACCATACCATCTTCAAAATACATGTTAGTGTGGGTCCCCCCAATATTCCCTGCATGGTTCTAGTTTCATAGCAGCATGTTGATAAAGCATTTCTCACTCCACTTAGTTATACTAGTTCTCATCTACTTCAGTAAGGGTATGTTTATTTCCTCCTTCTTAAACCTTTCAAAATGAATGACAGAAGGCAGATAAGTATATAATCCTTGGTGAAAGACTGGCACAAGCCTGAGACACACGGAAAGACATTGGCTGGAGTATGGGACACTCCCAGGCACCTTAGAGATGACGCTGCAGTATTACAGTGAGCTCTACCTGGAGGCAGCCACACACCAACACTTTCACGTCTCCTTTAACAAAGGGGGGATGTGGCAGCAGGGAAACAGGGAATAGTTTCTCAGTAAACATTAAACATTTTGTTTGGGTTTGTAAAATTGATTCCTAAACCTGTTGCTGGGAACTCAGAATTTCCATAACAATACTACAAACGCATGGAGTTTCAAGTTCCCTGGTGAGTAAAGAGACATCTTTTAATATGTAATATGGCAGAATTAGAGGAGCCACAGCTCTATGAAACTCCAATATCCTAGTGTTCTTTTTCCCACTATGTGCATTTCTATTTGGCATACAGTTGTACTCTCCCTCCAATTCATCCTTCCTCTGCTGTCTTCCAGTTCTATTAAAACAAAACAAAAAAATTCCCCAGGTTTGTCAGGGATAGAAGCAAAACCAGCAGTTCTCATGAAGCACTTACAAGCAGGAACTACCAGGCTTAGAGGAACTTGTAATGCAAGTGCAGCAAAAGATACGAAAGGAGCTGGTTACAAAGATAGGGTTTTCTGCCTAGTGCACGGTAGCTATTTAAAATAAATATAGCAGGACCGGTATGATGCTGTACTGCATTAAGCCTCCACCTGCAATGCTGTATCACATATGGACTCCAATTTGGGTCCCAACTGTCCCATTTCCAAACCAGCTTCCTATTAATGTGTCTGGGAAGGCAGTGAGAGAATGACTCAAGTGCTTGGGCCCTTGCACTCATACAGGGGACCTGAATGAAGCTCCTGGCTTTGACCTGGCCCCACCTGTTGCAAGTACCCAGGGAACATACCAGAGTACATAGGAGATGTCCCTCCCTGCATCTTTCCTCAGCCCGTCTCTTTCTCTCTGCAATTCTGCCTTTCAAATATTTTCTATTTTTATTATGTATGATATCAATGAAAACAAACCCAACAACGCAGTCCTTCTTTAGCAATACGTAACAAGAGAGATGAAGGTACAGGGATAGGGAACAGGGCTGCAGAGAAAACATTCCTCTAGAACTTTATCCTGGATACTCCACCCTCAGCTTACTTCTGCTCCATAAACACTACTCAGTTGTGAGATCAACATATAGTATGTGTCTTATGACGTGCACAGGTGCATTTTGAATATCAATAATTAAAATGATCTCTTTCTCAAATAATTTACATGCATTGATATGACAATACTTTTATCTGCAAAAATCCAAAGAACCCAAAGTCACTGCGCCTTTTCTCTTCATTTGAAATAAAGAGGGGGAGGAGGAAAGGTAGAAAAAAGAGAAAGGATGCTTCCATCTGCTAGTTCACTCTCCAGATGCCCTTGACAGGGCAAAGCCAGGAGCCTGGATCTCCCTCTGAGTCTTTCGTGTCAGCAGCAGGTACCTCAGCATGTGGGCCCTCAACGGCTTCTTCCCAGGGTGAACATCAGCGGGCAGCTGGCATAAGGACTGATGCCTGGACTCAAGTTAAGGCACTCTGATGGGAACTAGGGATGTCCGTATTCCCTAAGTAAAGTCCTTTTTATTTAAGAGTTATTTATTTAGAAGGCAGAGTTTCAGAGAGAGAAAGGAAAAGACAAAGATTCCCACGTAGGGTTCACTCCAAAGGGCTGCAACGGGTAGGCTGGACTAGGCCAAAGCCGGAAGTTTCTTCCCAGCTCTCAGACACTGTGCTAGAGTCCAAGAACTTTGGTTTCTCCTCTGCTCATTTCCCAGGCCCATTAGAGAACTGGATGGAAACTGGAGCTGCCAGGACTCAGGCAGAATCCATGCGGAATAACAGTACTGCAGGCCACAGCTTAACCCACTATGCCACAAGTGCTCAGCTGTCCCTCAATTTTGTCTGCTTAGAAGAAAAACAAAGTTTTTTTTTTGTTTTAACTTCTTTGAAAGGCAGAGAGAGAAGGAGACAGAAAAATAGACCTTCCATCTTCCAGCTCATTTCTAAAATGGACATTAATCCAAAGATGGGAGAGGGCAAGCCAGGAGCAAAGATCTCCATCTGGGTCCCTCACACTGGTGGCGAGGCACAGGTACTTGGGCCATTTTCCTGGGCTTCCTCTGCAGTAGCAGTGGAGTAGTAGACTCAAACTCTCATCCTGATACAGCATATTGTCATCACAGGTGGTGGCTTCAGCCACTGTGTTACAGGGCCAGCGTCAATTTGTTCCTTGAGGAGCAGGTGCTAATAACATTTCCTGGATCTATACTAGATGTTCACGAATCTTTGTAACATAGGATTTATAAACATCCATTCACACTAAATAAAAGCTCCTCAAAATTCAAGTGACCCTAACAAAATGTTGATGCCTCAAGTCCTTCTAATTGTCTTATATTCTTTGTAGTTATTACAGAAATTATCTGAAATATTTATCCTACAATTGCCTCAAAAATACATGGATTAAGTAAATATTTAATTTTTCCATACCATTTACCACTGAAGCTGAACATGTTCTCCAACACTCTATTGGACATTAATTCAACAGTTGGTTAAGAGCTTTTTACTTGCCTCTGCTGTTGTAGAAAACATGAACACCACAGGCCCACCACAATGGCTCATTGACTGAATCTTCACCTTGCAGGAGCCAGAATCCTAAATGGGCATGCTGCTTCTTGTCCCAGACGATCCACCTCCCATCAAGCTCCTTACTTGTTGCCTGGGAAAGCAGTAGAGGACAGCCCAAAACCTTGGGACCCTGCACCTGCATGGGAGACCCAGAGGAGGTTCCCGGCTCCTGGATCGGCTCAGTTTTGGCATTATGGCCGTTTGGGGAGTGAATCTGTGGTGGGAAGTTGTCACTGTTTCTCCTTTTCTCCATAAATCTGATCTGCCTTTCTAATACAAATAAATTTTTTAAAAATGAAATTCATACCATGTACTTGCCTCAGTAGTTCACATGCATCAAGTCATTTTCTCTTTTTTGTTATCATTATTATTTATTTGAAAGGAAGAGTTACAGAGAGGGAAAAGGGAGAGAGAATTTCCATCTTTAGAAAAAGAAAAGATTTATTGCTTCCTCCAGGTCTCCCACAAGAGTGCAGGATCCCAAGGCTTTGGGCTGTGCACAACAGCTTTCCCAGGCCACAGGCAGAGAGCTGGATGGGAAGCAGGGCTCCTGGGATTAGAACCGGCACCTATATGGGATCCTGGCATGTTCAAGGTGAGGATTTAGCTGCTAGGCCACCGCACTGGGCCTGATAACCTCCATCTTATGGTTTATTCCTCAAATGGCCCCAACAGTTGTGGTTGGGCCAAGCTGAAACCAGAAGCCCGGAACTCCATTCAGGTGCCTTATATGAACTACCTTCCTCCGCATTCCCAACCACAAGTAGCTGAAATGGAGCAGCTATGGGATGCCAGCACTGTATGCAGTGGCATAACTCGCTGTTCCACACAGCACCAGCCTCCTCAATCTTTTTTCTTTTAGACTTCGTTATTCTGTTTATTTTGTTTTTTGGTTGTTTTAGAAAAGGCAGATATGCAGAAAGGATATACAAATAGACCTTCCAAGTCATTGGTTCACTACCCATGTGGCTGCAAAGGCCGGAGCAAGCCAGTCTGAAGCAAGAGTCAAGACACTTCTTCGGGGTTTCCCACCTGGATGCAGGGTCCCAAGGCCTTAGGCCATCCTCTATTGCTTTCCTAGGCCACACGCAGGGAGCTGGATGAGAAATGGAGCAGCTGGGTTACAAACCAGCACCATACAGGATCCCAGAAGATGCTAGATAAGGACTTTAGTCAGCAGGCTATCACACCAGGCCCCATTCAATCCTTTTAATTATTACTCCAGTGAGAAGTGATTATAATCCGTTTGAAACAGCAAGACAAAATGTGGGATCTGAGATAGCAAATAAATGGCCCATGGTCACACAGCTCCTAAATGCCAGATCCAGGACTCTAAACCAAGTTCTTTAGCTAGCATCCGGTACCCACAACTAAGACTGTCTCCTCTCATACCAACTCATGAGTTCTTTCATTCACATTTTGATTAATTGCCTTGGAAGATCAGGGGCCTTACTAAAGCTTAAGTATAAAATGACTATCTCCCTCTTTCTCCCTTTCTCTCTCCCTCTCCCTCTCTCTCTCTCTCTCTCACACACACACACACACACCCCCGTCATCCCTTCCCACTTTCCCACAGGCTCTCCTCCCCACAAAAACACTTCAATCAACTGGCTTCTGACCATTCAACAAAGCACTGAGCACTCTGTTCAGGTAAAATGCCTGAGGCAGACTTAAGCTGCACACTGAAAATAATTTAGTAATAATACTCCTTATCTGGTGGGTTTTTTCGCATTCTCCAAAGCTATGCATTTTGAACCCATGAGGTAGACAGAGGGTTAACTCACTAATTTACAGATGAGGAAACAAATACAGATATGTTGTCTTAAACATGTGAGCAAACATGCCACATTTTTTCTATAGGTATCTGTCCAAACCACAGGTCCTGCTTCCCAAAAAGACCCCAAATGGCCAAATGAAAAGCTGTATGAAGATACACTAAAGCCTGCCAAGAAAGGTTAATTTGACAAATCAAGTATCCTTTTAAAACTGTGAATTGAGGCAATAAGAAGATGGGCCAGGTGGTGATTAGAGGTCATAGGGCTGGAATAATGAGGTTAGCAACCAGGGGCAGAAAAATGGTCTTCTAGAGAGAGCAGGTGGATTAAAGCTGAAGGGAGTACAGGCTTTCTTTCCCGCCCACCTAGACTCCTGCAAAACACACTTCCCTTTCCCAGAAAAACTCAAGCGTTCCAGAGGCCAAAAGCAGGTGGCCACATGTGTGCTGTGAAGGTGATGAGGTTCCACGCTCCTCTTTCCACACAAAAATTTAGTTCTTTAGTGGACCTGGGTGTGGAAAAGATTTCAGATGTAGTAACAGACCACACAGGTGTCCATGGTTTCTGCTTACTTTTTTTTTAAAAAAAGAAAGAAAATTGGCACACTCACTGCAACAAACATAGAGGTAGAAGGATGAATCTTCAGAAGTGTCCAGAAATCAAGCCTTCCTCCCCTGCCCGAAGCAACTCCCAATGCCTAAACTGATGTTCTTCCTACACAAGGAGTGACGCTTCTTATCTTCTGACTGCTTTTATCAAGAGAAATAAAGCCCATTGAGGACAGGGCGCTGTGGCCTAGTGGCTAAAGTCCTCACCTTGAATGTGCTGGGATCCCATATGGGCACCAGTTCTAATCCCAGCAGCCACACTTTCCACTCAGCACCCTGCCTGTGGCCTGGGAAAGCAATTGGGGACGGGCCAAAGCCTTGGGACCCTGCACCCGCGTGGGAGACCCTGAAGAAGCTCCTGGCTTTGGATAGGCACAGCTCCAGCCATTGGAGGTCACTTGGGGTGTGAATCATCAGATGGATGATCTTCCTCTCTGTCTCTCCTCCTCTATTTTTACTGCAAAGTCATTGTATATATATACACAAATCTTTTTTAAGAACAAAGCCCATTGAATGTCCTAAAACATTGTCACAATAAGACACAGCATTTCAAAATGTTCATGTGACATTAAGGATTTGAAGCAGGAATGAAAACACCTACAAGGAAGTTCAGGAGAGGCACGCGCACTCCTCGCCTAGTGCACTGTCCCTCAAATCAAGCAGGGCGATGATCCTATTATGCCGCCCCACTTCCCCACTGGGGACAGCAAGGCCCTGAATCTCCGCCATTCCTCAGGGAGGGAAGGTGGCCAACGGGAACCAGGAGGAGGAAGCTTCTACTTCAGCCTTGGCAGCCTGAATGCTCTTCTTGTTTTCTTCTTCTCTATTCATTGGAAGGCAGTGCAACAGATAGAGACTGAAGGAAATCTTCAATCTGCCAGTTCTCTTCCCCAAATGCTCACAATAGCTGGGGCTGGGTCAGAAACTCCATCCTGGTCCCCTCACGTATGTCAGGGATTCAACCATGAGGCAGTATTTGCAGCCTCCCAGGTCCTCTGGCAGGAACCGGATCAAGAGCAAAGGCACAGGGGTTGTCCCATTGTGAATTTCTGGAAGGAATTTTGCAAAATAAAAGCCTAGTGACATCCAGACAGGGAGAAGGATGGGGAAACCAAAGGCCTATATATTTATAAGAACTCCAGTCTGAATGAAAACTGGTCTCTCCCATTTTTCCTGAGATGCCCGCCTGATCTACGAGGTATTTCTCTTCATTAAGCTTGGCAACCATCCTTACTCCTAAAAAGCACACAAAATAACCATAACCTAAAGAAGCAGGAGCAGAGATGGGACTCAATCCCAGTGATTCCAACATTGGGTCCAAGGGGCACCTTACCCTCTTGTGCCACAATGCCCACTGACTGGTTCATTTTTCTAATATGTAAAACTGATGTTTACAAGTAATGAGGAATTAAATAATAATTTTCGATGGTTAGTCCAATTATGACAAACAATTTAACCTCAGCCTCATTGCGAGCCATTAGCAAGGAAGCATATTGTTAAATCCATCAACTGTTGTGAGCCCAGTGCGCAGCAGCACTCAGAAGGACAAATACAAAAAGTCAAACTATAAAAACAATGTCAGTGAACCTTCAAACAAGAGCAAGCGCCACTTCAAAGAAATAAGCATGCATGATGCACTTGTACAGCAGGAGGAAGAAGTAAACTTTGAAAACAAGGCAAATTTTCAGCAGGTGTTTATCTGCTGGGAACGGGATTATAATTTCTGGTTCATTACATTCAAAATACATACATCTAACAGTCAAAAAATAGGCACACAGATGAAAGCAAAAATTTATAAATACAATAAAAAGGCAAGCATTACCTGTCTCAAAATGAAGATATTCATTTTTCATAAATATTTTTTAAGATCCTCATATACAGATTTCAAACTTTTACACCAAATAACTTTGCAATTTCATTTTCCATTAATTTTTTGAGGAACTCTAAGTGACTGGGAATGCTTACTGAACCAAGGAATGAGGCTTGAACACGGCTAGAAGAAAGCTAAGCATATGAAAATGGAAGTATTCTTCCCTTTGGCATGCTGGTGCTGGGCGGCATACGGAGGAGAGACGCGTGGAGGCAGGTCCAGGTCCAGCCGCCAAAGAAGGACCCACCCACATTCCATCTCACCATAAAAGTCAAGGTCTGCACACCTCAATGTCCCTCCGTGCCCCAGGGCAGGTTTGTTTTTGGTGGCTCTTGCTAGTTCAGGTTGTACACATTGCCATAGGCCAAAAAAGAACATTCAAAGGCCAAGATGTTTATGTCATTCTTAGTTAAGCACGTAGTGTATGCCTACGTTTCTGAACATAGGACAAAACAACATCTACCAAAAAAAAAAAAAATGCTCCCGAAATAAGCAAAAACATGCTGTGAACTGCAAAAATAAGATGATTTCTTTGCTTCTCTTCACATAGTGTTAGGAAGTAGCAGGTTTCTCTGGGCAGGTCCTGTGGCCTTCACATACACTATCCCACTGAACAGTTCCAAAGAACGGTACATTCAGAGAACAGGAAGCAAGGAAGCTAAATAACATCTTCAAGGCTGTATCATTGATGAGCTGGGATGGGAACCCAATAATTTCCCCAGGGCCCAAGATTTATGCCACAACAATGTAGTATCTCTTGGTTCTACCAATCCAGTTTCAATGACAAATGGACTTAGCAAAAGGTTCCATGGTGAATCCCACGTTCTTATTTTTAAAGACAAAAATAATCTCATTATTCAGCTTCTTCAGCTAAAGAGTTTAAAGACTCAATTAGGGGGAAAAAAGGTCACTGACATTAATATCAAAATATTTTTTAGAAATGGTACATAACAGGCCCAGTTTGATAGCGCAGCGGTTAAAGTCCTTGCCTTCAACACGCCAGGATCCCATATGGGCGCTGGTTCTAATCCTGGCGGCTCCACTTCCCATCCAGCTCCCTGCTTGTGGCCTGGGAAGGCAATTGAGGATGGCCCAAAGCTTTTGGACCCTGCACCCAAATGGGAGACCCGGAAGAGGATCCTGACTTCGGATTGGCTCAGCTTCAGCCATTGCGGCCACTTGGGAAGTGAACCATCATACGGTAGATCTTCCTCTGTCTCTCGTCTCTATGCATCTGCCTTTCCAATATATTAAATAAATCTTTAAAAAAAGAAAAATCGTATGTAACAATTGGAATTGTTTTTCTTCATGAACAAGGGAACAGAAATAGACAAAGAGCATTATTCTTTGAAAAAGTCCTTTCAAAAGTAAATACTAGGAAGCCTACTTGAAAACAAGTAAATGAAGTCCTATAAATATAACCACTCATAAAAAGTAGTTTCCTTTGGAAATATTTGGCCGTGTACAAGTCAGCAAGAACAACTAGTGTTAACATATTTTTTCAATACACATGTTTTGAGCAGAAAATATCACAGCGATGATGAAAACAGGAGTTTGCAAATACTAGCGAGGCTCTAACCAGGAGCTGGAGGAGGAATTCATTAATCTGACATCTTAGAAACAAGCTCTGATAAGGAGGAGTCATGGAATGGAGGGAATTTCAGACTAACAGATTCAAAAAACTAAAAACATTTTTTTAAATGAAATGCAAGCCAAATTGCTTATAATATCCTAAATCATATCCATAGCTCCTTATTCTTGTCAAATAGCATTATAGATGCATGAATTTACCTCGAGCCAAATGAGTAAATATTCATCAGAACACATTACTTACGAGAGGCACGTTCTTGGGGGTCAAAGTCAGGTCTTTGCGCTCCCTCCAGAAACCTCTGAGAAATCAGTGCAGAACCTAATTTATCCCCATTTTCAAAGTTTCATTTTCTTTGTTTTGTTTTTAAATTTTGGAAAATGTTTTCATATAGGCAACTTATAGAGTACCTTCCCATGCTACCGATGCACCTGGCCAGAACCCAAGCCCAGTGGAAACCACCCCCAAAACCCCCTCATCGTTACAAACCACAGGCGATAATGACCCTATTCCATCCTCCATACCCGTCTGGCCATCCAACCCCACCCTCATGCCATTCCAGTATCTCAGCCTTTCTAAGCTAAACAAGTTGCCTCCCAAAGTAACATCATCCTTATCAGATAAATTCTTCCCTGCTTAAAGGTAAAAGTTAATCAGAACTGTCCCCTGTTGTCTTCCTGCTTTTCTTCCCAGCCCTCAAACTAAGCTCTCATTTCTGCAGCCAATAAAAATAGTTATGCCTTGGGCTCCAGTGCAACAGTAGGAATTTGGGGCTGTGTGGGCTTGCAATCAGAGACTCAGTGGGGAGATGGAAGCATCTGGAAAGTGACCTGGAGCTATCACCGCCCCCCCCAAGAGAAACTTCTCACTGTGCAGGTCCTGTCCACCCTGCCACCTCAGTGCCTCACGGTTCTGCTTCAGCTTAAGTGGAGAATGACTTGTTCATCCCTTTTGCTCTCTCAACCTATTCAAGTATAGGCCATCTACAATACGGGCAAGGAAAACTGCAAGCATTGGTTACAAAGTTTTAAGAAGTGAACATTCAGCCACAGGCAAAAGCCCAGAACAACGAACTTCACAGCCACCCGAACACCAGGGAGTAGGGGCCTCAAAGAGAAACTGAGAAGCTTGGGATTCAGGTCCCTAAATGTTTCCTCACTCACGTGTAGCACCCAAAATTCTGCATAGAGCCTCAGGACACTTCAACCTAGAGTCCACAGAGAATATGCTGAGCTGGTCCAGTTTCATCCACTGTGACTACCAGGTAGAATCCAAGTTATGGTACACTGGAATTGATTAGTACTGACATACTACCAATACATGATGTCCTACAGCAAAATGGAATGAAAACATGTGATGATCTTTGCCAGGAAACACTTCCAATGACTGAAAATAAAATACTAACACATCAAAAGCATAAGCAAACATTCTTTTTCATCTGTGGACCTGAATTCATTTAATGGAAGGCATCCTGTGGATGCTAGCTGAGCAAAAATTTCAGTTGGCCTGAGCATCTAACTCGGAGTTTCACAGCCAATTCTTTGATTTTTCTCCCTCCCCCCCATGTTTGAGGATTTCATAACAAATGAAAGGCGGCATTATTTCAGCTCTTAAGGCATAGACATAAGTCACATAAGAACAAAGAAGGTTTTATTATCACATTAAACATCAAGGAGGAAATGTGCTTACTGGTAACTAATTTAGTGTCCGGGGCTATTAGATTAGCATTTGCTTTTTGCAATCTTCTGGGCCAATATTGACTATTTATATCTAAGACTGGAGGGAAAAATGTCCAGCTAGCGAGAAGGTCATTAGGGGAGAAAGAGGGAAAAAGCCCTTGGAAAACAGAACAAAGTACACCAAGTGGGGAAAGGTACTCTTTGCGCCTCAGTGGGCTATAGAACACTTGCTCTCTCTGCCTATAAAATGATTTCACATTAACCACATTTTACTTTGGCAGCAGAGTACTACTTGCTGACAAAAACTCCTTGTCAAAAGCCAGAGGGAGTTGCAGGGGCCGAGGCGGGGGAGGGGGGTGTTCACATACACAAAAGAATGTGAAACAGACTGCCACGGGCCAGTGTCCTGGGCTTTTTGCCTAAGAGCTTTGCTTTCAGCCAGGAAAGAGGAAACACACACACACTTACGCACACATACATACTCACACTCCAACAACAACAGCTTGTACAATGAACAGCCTCCCTCTTTTTTTTTGGCAGACTTTCCCAACTAACAGTTCCAGTGGCTGTGCCTTGAGCCCATTCAAGAATTCCATCTCATAGGAAGTGTGTCAAATACAGTCATTTGATCTTTCAGCATTTGCAAGTGCACCTGCTAAGCAAATGGTCTGAGAGCCTTGCAGCCATCTCCCCAGTTTCACCAGGAGTGACATGGGCTATTGTGGACCTAAACCAGAGGGGCAACACACAGATTCTCCCCGCAAACAGCTCTGCTGTTGCAGGAAGTCAGGTGCCTGCAGAGTGCAGAGGTAATCCCCTTCTCCCCCACACCAACTTCCCTGTCACTTTTTTTTTCCTGGAGCAGGTAAAAGGGTTTGGTTTTGTTTTCTGGCTTACCTCGAGGTGGCTTCCTCACCTCCCTTGCCATGGCTGTCCCCCACGGCCTGGTCCTTGCCGCTGGGGTGGTAGGCAGTGAGCACAACTCCCTGGGAACTGGAGAGCCAGCTCATGGTGACAGAAGGGGCATAATTTCTGCGATCCTGACACGGAGAAGGGAATGAAGTTCCTGCCTCGCCTGGCAACTCGCTCATTAGCATCGCCGGCTCCACCCCCCTGAGGCCGGGCGATTCACATGGGGAGGGCGGGGTTTCGCCCGGGGAGAGCTTCCTGGCTCAAGGATTAGAAGCTGTGACTCAAGAGGATTGTTGAAAGCCAGGGCAATTTCAGTCTAAGAGGCTGTAGTTAGTGTGTGTGTGTGGGGGGGGGGGGGGGGGTTGCTTCCCCTACACTAAGTTGTTCTGATCTGATTAGACTGCCATGTTATGCATTTAGGTTTTAATATGAACACAAACCTTGTAGGTTAGGAAACAATTGAGTTTTTGCAGAGCCTTACCACCCCCCCAAACCTTCAATTCCTGTTTCCATCTGATAATTTCTGCTACCTCGTGAAACATGAGTAAGGGCATTTCTTAACTCCTTCTCTTCAGCATTGAGATTAACAACTGCACTAGCTAGTGCAGCAAAACTGACTTTCCCTCTGGGTTCTGTACAAAATACTCTTATAAAAATGACTTGTGTGCCCTGCAGTGTCACTTTCTTTCCCATAAAAGTCAGTGCCAAATTTACCTCTCGTTTAATCAAAAACACTTTGCAGGGTGGCAAAGAGACACATCTTCCCACTGTTTTTTAAATGTTATTGCTGTGGATAAAAAAATCACCCTTCAATGAGCATCTACTATCCACTATTCTTTCTGGAACAAGCATGTCATGTGTGTTACATGCTCATTTACATACTTATACATTATATATTCACTGTGTCTCACCCTACAAAACAGGCATTATCAACTGCATTTTTTAAATGAATTATTTATGTATGTAAGAGACCAAGCACCAAACGACTGGTTCACTCTCCAAACCCACACAGCAGCCAGGGATGGATTGAGCAAAAGCCAACAGCTGGAAATTAATTCTGCCCTCTCCCCTAAAGAGCAGGGGCCAACCACTTACTAACTCCTAGGGTCTGCAGACACAACTAGGAACAGAGCTGGTATGGAATCCACCCACTCCAATTAAGCATGTGGGTGGCTTAATGCTTAGGGTCCAACACACACCCTTGTATGTTACAAGGAAATTAAGGGTATTAATGTGATGATCTATTGGTCTGCATGTCTAAAATTCCTCATAAACAAGCTTTCAGTTTCATCATTCTGTTCACATATTAACATAGGAACCAGTTAGGTATCTGGACAAGACAGTTGTTATATGCCTGGATTTGAGTAGAATTCTATGTTAAATTCCCCTTTTTAACCAGCATATTATTCCTTGTTTTACAGATGAATAAACAGGCTCAAGACATGAAAAATGGAAGAGATGTTGCTCTTTTTTGCATAAAGCTTAAGTCCTTGGGGTCAGTGTCATGGTGTCGTGGGCTCAGCTGCTACCTCAGCATCCGGTCCACCTCCGATCCGACTCCCTACTAACGGTCTAGGAAAAGCAGCAGAAAATGGTCGAAGTGTTCGAACCCTGCTGCCCACGTGAGACACACGGATGAAAAGCTCCTGGATCCTGGCCCAACCCTGGTATTATAGGAATGAAGCGATAATAGATTCTCACTGACTTTCAAATAACCATTTTAAGAAAAATACTTCCCTTTTTTGTGTACCTACTAGTCTATCTTTGTGATTATTAGGGATTTTAGACAGGTACACTAAACAAGCTTTCAGTTTCATTGTTCTGTCAGTACATACTTAAACAAAACAGCAAGAAATAAGCAATTTGTTCATTCCTACTCAAATTATCAAAAAAAATTTTTAACTGAAGCATTTTAATCTAAAAAGCAGAGACACACAGAGGGAGACAGATATTTGTTTACCATCTACCTCCTCACATATCAAATGCTTGCAATCACATGAGGCAAAGGCAACTCAATCCAGGTTTCCCATGGGTAGCAGGGTCCAAACTAACTGAACCATCACTTAATGTCTGCTGGGGCGCACATTATTAGGACAATAAAAGCAGCAGCAAATTCCAGACTTTGAACCCTGATGCTAAATATGAATATGGGATTCAGGGATGCTAACACCTAAGCCAAATGCCTACCTCTTTCTTTCTAAAATTTATTATTTTTTTCAGAGATTTATTTTTTATTGGCAAGTCAGATATAAAGAGAGGAGGAGAGAGAGAAAGGAAGATCTTCCGTCCGATGATTCACTCCCCAAGTGACTGCAAAGGCCAATGCTGCCCCGATCCAGAGCCAGAAGCCAGAAACCTCCTCCAGGTCTCCCACGCGGGTGCAGGATCCCAAGGCTTTGGGCCATCCTCGACTGCTTTCCCAGGCCACAAGCATGGAGCTGAATGGGAAGTGGAGTTTCTAGGATTAGAACCGGAGCTCATATGGGATCCCAGGGCGTTCAGTGAGAGGACTTTAGCCACTAGGCCACGGCGGCCAGGTCCCTAAAGTTTATTTTTAAGAAACGTTTGTTTCTACGATAGACACTGAGTAACACAAATCTTTGAGTTTTTTGTGTCTTCCTCCTGTTCCACAATAGGTTGCTTAGTTTTTCTATTCCCATGTAGGGCTCTCCCTAATGGTACCTTTCTATTCTCATCGCCTCAGCTACTTCGGGATCCTATAATTAAGTATTGAACCTTTCAGGCCATGTCCTTGCTACCTTCTCCAATTATCCCACACGTTATAATCACCCTGTACAGCCTTCTTGTGGCTGGAAAGCCTTCATTGGCTCTGTATCAAGGATGCAGTTCTGAACTCGGGTAAGGCAAGAACATCTTGTACTGTCACCCAAAGGACCTTCCACTGCACCTGCCACACATGGTGCCCCCAGGTCCTGCTGTCACTCCCTGCCCTTCGCTTATGTCTACTTCTTCCACACACCAGAATTTTAGTGAATGCTGCATTGAGGAAGACCTGACTGGATCTAAAGTGTCTCTTAAAACTATTCAATAGTAATGTGAAAGGAAGGAATACCAGACAGGGGGTTTCTATACACAAACCGACACACACCAGTAGTGAAATATTCACCAATTTTAGTAAAGTGAAAAACCAGAGATTCAAAAGACAAATAAGTCAGAGTAGACACATTTTGTCTTGAATGCCCTTCGGTGGGAAAATGACTCATGCCTCTCCCCATGTTCACTCATGTTGTTGTGGTAGCTACTCTGGAAAGAGAGCAATTGGAATCCTTCTCTTAGACAACTGTTGGTGGTCATCCCTAGAGACTAGCTTCGGGAAAATCTTCTTTCCCATTTCCTCCTTCTGTTCTGGACATCCTTCTCATCTTCCTCCTTTGTCTCCTGTGTTTCCTCCTTCATCTTTAGTCTGTTAAGGTCATGCGCATCATGAGCAGTCACTGACAACTCTCTGGAGACAGTACATGGTCAAGTGATTTGTCCAGCTGCAATGCAAGTAGTGATTAAGTCGTATCTTTGCCCACTTATATTCTTTGCTTGTTCAATAATAAATAAATCACACTGTGCAAGCTGAGTTGTAGTTATTTTACATGTTTACAGTAGTAAGTGGGTTCATAATAAGCACGCTTTCTAAGTTCCATGAGGCAGAAAATTAAATGGGAAACAAATTGAATCACATGGTTTAGTAACTTTGGAATCCTACTCAGTTAACATTCAAAATCATGACAATTCTCCTAACTCCTCCTTTTCTGCCACTGAGCTCTGCGCCTAGACTGGGGATGTTTCCCGTCCTATGCAAGCAGCAGCTGGAATTACGATTTGGTATACAACTTCAGACACGGATCGCAAACATTAGACATGATTTTTAGAATTTTCCTGTGCCTCAGGGAAGCAAATCCAACTAACACCACCATTTTCTGAAGGCAGTTCTTACTCTACACCCTACACCTTGGCAGGCTTTAATCAGGCTCCACCCTTTATATTATAGACATATTTTATGAAAATGCAAGAAAGATGCTCTTTTGCTCCCTTGCATGAATATTTTAAGCAAACACTGAAAATCCTGTCCTTGAAGATGCTAATTTTCCAATCTGCCAAGGACATGTCAAATACTTTCCTGTTGTGAAACAGCTTACAAAATATTTAACATCAACACTGCTTAAACATTTCATTTGTTTCTTCAATGGGTATACAGGATGTCAGAAGGAAAAAAACTCCGTAATTTGTGTACTCAGATATGCTGTTAAAAATAGGGTCGAGCTAATATCAAAGCATCTGACAATTTGACAACTATGTTCAAAGAATGAAGAAAATGTTTTATGTTCAAGGCAAATACTATCAAGTGTCTTTGCAACTAGCTTTTGTATGATTTTGGAGCCTATTTACTAATGTGTTTATATTTGATGGGGATCAAATATTCATTGAATTAGAATCTAATCACTATTTCCTAAAAATTTTTCAATTGATTCAAAAGGAATTATCTAAGGGAAGAGTGTACACTTGATCACTGTAAGATGATAGAAACCAAGTTTTGTGATAAATGTCCTTTCAATTGACAACGTAAAAGCCAAATTACATTCTTAAAATAAGAACTTGCACACATTAATCATTGACGAAGTTGAAGTTTTACATAGTTGATAATATCTAGATTTATAAAATGACATTTAACTAATGAAGAGAGAATGTTCTAGCACCTTCCAACTGATGTTTTACTAACCTTTTGCAGGAATAATTTTTTTTAAATATTTATTTTTATTAGAAAGGCAGATATGCAAAGGGGAGGAGAGACAGAAAGATCTTCCATCTGATGATTCACTCCTCAAGTGGGTACAATGGCCGGGGCTTAGCCACTCTGACACCAGGGGCCAGGAGCTTCTTCCAGGTCTCCCACATGGGTGCAGGGTCCCATTTGGGCCGTCCTCGACTGCTTTCCCAGACCACAAGCAGGGAGCTGGATGGAAAGAGGGGCAGCCAGGACTAAAACTAGTATGCATACGGGGTCCTGATGCACTCAAGGCAAGGACTTTAGCCACTAGGCCATCGCGCAGGGCCCAGGAATAATTCTTAGGAGCCTACATGGTCGCCATTAGTGTGCTGGGGTACTATGAATGAAGAACATCTCCTGTATAGACTAACTTACTTCCCTAGAAACTGTTCTCACTGTTACTAATTGTTTCTGGGAGGAAAACAAGACAAAACAGAACAAAACAAAAATACTCCTGTCCCAGTGCAATGGCTCAGTAGCTAAAACCTCACCTTGCAAGCACCAGGATCCCATATGGGCACCCCTTTGTGTCCTGGCTACTCTACTTCCCATCTAATTATCTGCTTGTGGCCTGAGAAAGCAAAAGAGGATGGCTCCAAGTCTCAGGGTGCAGCAGCCACATGAGAGAACTGGAAGAAGCTCCTAGCTTCAATCAGCTCAGCTCCAGCGTCACAGCTATTTTGGGAATGAACCAGCAGATGAGAGATCTTTATCTTTGTATTTCCTTCTCTCTGTAAATCTGATCTGCCTTTCCAATCAAAATAAATATTTAAGAACATGCGTTTACGTGCTTTTACATCCTTTCTGGACAGCCCTAAACATCTCTGTACTATCGTCAAAGCTATTTTCTTAACTGCTCCTCCAGGGAGAAAATTCTAGCCATGCCTGTGATAATTCCCAACTGGTATAGCCAGAGGCAGACTTAAGCTTCCTAGGAGATATCTATAAAAAACTTAGTCATTGTGCTTATTACCAATAAGCAATAACCACAAAGATTTGGACACTTCTTTGTCAGGCATGGACCACAGTCCCATCTTTAATTGCCACAATAATATCAAGACAGATATTAAAATTATTCCTATTTAGCAGATGAGGTATTGGAGGTCACTCAGTTAACAGCTGGCAGAATTAGCACATGGAAGCCTGAATGTGTGTAACCCCCAGTCTGCACTCTTCCACATTGTTACAATCGTCATGGAACTGACACTGTATCATTTATGAAGAGAAGCATGAATCATTCACAAGGCAACAATCATCTAGAACAAGTCTAATGTGTTTAACCAAATGGAATATTGATAGAAACGAAATGAAATAGAAATCTACATTCAGACGTTAGCTTCTGTCACTCAACCTGGCCTGTTACATCAAACTATGGGGTGGCATGACAACATACTTACCACTCTAAAATTTGTCAATAACTTCACCACATCTGAAATTGCTTTCACTAATAGAAATAAATGACCAGTGAACCGGCCATAAGAAGATCATCCTTCCTACCTTCCTCCTTTAAAATATCAAATAAAGACAAATCAAGTTTGCAAACACTGAAGGTCATACGATTTGTTTGGCCACAGATTTTTGAAATGGTCTGTGCACACGTGGGACTACGAAAGTTTAACTTCTTCAACTTCAGGAAACACCACACTAAAAATGAACCAAACCTGGAAGTTACCCAAGAAAATTACAATCACCGTAACTTTTCCTGTGGTTCTCTTTGTGGAGTACACTGAGAGCGTATTGCATACAGACAGCTGGAAGCACAAAGTCAAGAAAGACAAAGTATATTCTGGATACCAGAACATTCTTTCTTCATTTTGGTAAAGAAACAGCTCAATCAAGAAATCATAGAATTACATCAATATTTTCCGCAATATAACTCTCACACTACAGAAGAGGACAAAAGCTGTTCATCTCATTATGTAAAAGAAGTCAGAATGACTGGGGAAGACTTGTTGATGTGTAGCTAAGCAAAGAGATGGGTTGATTTGTGGCTGGTAGAAACAAAATGGAGGCCATAATTCGGTTTTAAAAAATGACAGGTGTTGGGCCCAGCGGTGTGGCCTAGCGGCTAAAGTCCTCGCCTTGAACGCCCCGGGATCCCATATGGGCGCCGGTTCTAATCCCGGCAGCTCCACTTCCCATCCAGCTCCCTGATTGTAGCCTGGGAAGGCAGTCGAGGACAGTCCAAAGCTTTGGGACCCTGCACCCGCGTGGGAGACCCGGAAGAGGTTCCTGGTTCCCGGCATCGGATTGGCATGTACCGGCCCGTTGCGGCTCACTTAGGGAGTGAAACATCTGATGGAAGATCTTCCTCTCTGTCTCTCCTCCTCTCTGTATATCCGGCTTTCCAATAACAATAAAATCTTAAAAAAAAAAAAAATGACAGGTGTTGCTGTGCAGATAATGTTGAAAAGACATTCTTGGAGAAGCTATCCTTTCTTGGTCAAACTATCTGATAAAACTACAGAGAGGCTGGGCATTTGATGCCACGGTTAAGACACAGCCCAAGATGCCTACATCCCATACGCAACGAGGGCTCACTGGAGTCTCAGCTCTGCTTCCATTCCCAGTTTCCTGGAAGGCACCCGGGAGGCAGCAGTTGAGGACTTAAGAAACTGGGTTCCTGCTACGCATCAGGGAGATCTGAACTGAGGGCAGGTCTCCTGGCTTCAGCCTGGCCCAGCCCTGGCTCTTGCAGGCATTTGTTCAGCTAGCAAATAAAACCATGGCTGCTTTTGACATAAAAGGAATCCTTTTTTAAAAAACACAGACTGATGCAAGTAAGAATTTCTATTCAGTGAGCTTTGTAGGAAAAGCTAAGGGTAGAAATTGCTTCCAAATGTCCCTGGAAAAGATAAACTCCTAGGACTGTACTTAGAGCTGGAGCCTCTGACAAGCTGACCACAGCACTTCGTTTGGTTAGAATCCTGTGTCCTCATGCATCAGTGTTCTCTACAAATACACACTGAGGGCATGAATGAAACTCACGCCCAGTATGCTGCCAGCTTCCTCAGAGCCTTCACAGAAAGGGGCTATAAAAGCACAATGGGGAAATGGGGAAATGCTAGCACCCTTCCTGTAACAGCTTCTGCAGGTTCCTAAAGCACGCCAGACGCAATAGACAGAACTCCATGGAGAACTTTTCTTTTTAAATTCACATGCAAGTACATTTCACACAGCTTCAGTATCTTTCTGTCAGTTCACAAAGAATGCCATTTTGTACCTGAACACAAATATGAGAATCACTGTGATTTTTGCCCATCAGCTACCAGGTCAGAAGCTGGACACTAATCCTCGACCAATTTTCACATGCTACACAATTCAACACTGGTGTGAACAGTAGTAACTTCTCAGTGTTCAGAATTATAATCAAAATGAAGTAATACACACAATCCAGGCATCACTTCCTAGGGAAAGCAGCCTTTATGCCTTAGATAATCTATATTGTCTCCTACTTGATCATTTGAGTTCCTTGTTTGCTTGCTTCCTCTTTTAGAAACAATTATGAGGCCAATGTTGTGGCACAGCAACTGAAGCAGCCACCTGCCATGCCAGTATCCAACAAGAAACAGATTCCTAACACTTTTGAAATTAATGTATAACCCAAAATCCTTCAAACTATTTGTTACAGTGACAAGACTCTTATTTTGCCCAAATCTATTAACTGGACACATGTTATAATAACATTGTGAAATTAAGAAAATATTTTGTCTTTGCAAAATTTTGGTATAATTTACTGTTTATAACTACTGGTTATATAATCATCATTTTGTTGCAGGGTGCGAGCAAGATCATACCAGACATGTCTAAGGCTTATTAAGGAGTCTTTATTAACCAAGCTTGGTGGTAATAGAGCACAATAGCAAATCTCAAGTCCATACGTCAATCCAACCAATCATAATCCCAAGAGAAACAAATGGTCATCATCCTTAAGTCCATCCATTAAGCTGAAGACCTATGTCCCAGCTTCCCCAGCAATATAAGTTATCCTAAGAGACATGCAACAAATAACCAGGACACACTTACAAAGAACCTGGACACACTTACAAAGAACCTGGACACACTTACAAAGCTGCAGACATTCACCTTTCCATGGCTTCTCTGCCCACATTCTACTACTGCTTGGCCTCACGCCTCTTGAAACTCAGATAGTACACAAAGCAGAAACAACATTATTATAAACATTGCCTCTTCTAAGCAGTACACAGGGACCATGCTCAGGGGATTACCTGTCCTGGGTCAGCCAAGAGTCGAGGTGCTAGCGTAATGGAAGCACCTGGCCAGAAAGAGTGAGAGCCCCTGCTTCATAGGCCTTTTAAAGGGGCTTGTGAGGGGAGTGGTTACATGACAATGCAGTACCGTACCCTCTCAGTTGATAGGTATTCGCTCCTGCCCACCTGTGACTCACCTAAGTGTTGCAGGCTAAGGAGTTGATTAGTGCTCATTGGGATGGCAGGAACAGGAACTGGGCTTGTAGCTAAAACACCTAGACTAATTGGACTTCCAATATCCTGGCTAATTTAGGATGTGGGGGAAGTGGTTGAGGATGGAATTAACATCCCATTGCTGTTAGGACTCACCTTCAGGACAGAGGGTAGAGAACACAGCCAAATTTCATTGCCCACTGTCAATGGGTGCTGGCTATCACCGGCTGCACCCCATAACAATTTGTTTAAAAAAAGTCACTGATTTCACTGCATTTAACAAATTGCAAATTAAATGTGAGTACTGAATTTCTGTTGACTTCGGACTCCTATGTTTCAATAGGTTCTCCTCTGTCTCTAGCGAAGGTGAAGTACTTCTGTTCTAGAGGTCATCGCTAACCATTTTCGCCCAAATGCTCTGTCTTACTCAACCCGATAAAGAGTCCTTATATCATAGTCTAGGTTCAAAAGGATTCGTCTTCAATCATGCTCTGAAAATACCTAGAAAGATGATTTTCTTTGATTCGATTTAATAATTTGGGTAACTGGTTTGTGGCAAAGAGTCAAAGAACAGTTATTAACATTAGGAGTTTTTCCTTCTGAAATGTTAGAACAATTAAGTTACATGGTAGAGGTTGTGCCAGGGTCATTGCTATTTAATCCAAACTAGTTGCTCTATATAAGTAGCTGCTTAGGACAGAAAGGTTAGACCATAGATGGTCAAGCAAATGGTTAAACGATCAAGACTGTAAGACTGGAGAAAAACCCATATCCTAGCCCCAACATCCTTGCTTATTCAAGCTAAGAGACTGTTTCAACCCATTGTCCCTGGCACAATCGAAATGTCTATTTTAACAACTTAAATCAAGTACTCAGAGGTCAAGCCTAAATAACAGCTTCAAACTTTCTACTTCACTCTACCATTCCCACAAAAAAACAAAAAAATTAAGATTTCCTATGAGTCAAATAATTTAAAAAATGGATTTTACTATAGAGAATTAAAATAGTATTATTTCTCCAAACTTTCTTTCCCAGGAACTAGAGTTCATCTTTGCATTTTCTTAGAAGTATCTGGAATATGTATTCTCTCTGTCAGATTACTGCAGGCAAGAATATCAATATAATAAAATTGCATTCAAGGACAAACACATTTTCACACAAATATCCCAAAAGCTGCAGACTAGATATATTCATGAAAAATGGTTTTTATCAAATTGGCATGAGAAGGAAAGCAGGAAGAAAGTGCTTGATGTGACAAAGGTAGAATATTTTTCAGAGTTTTCACACATACATTCTAACATATTGCCTCTTCCGCTTAACAGAGTAACTCCTTAAGACTTCCAGAAGGTGATTATAACCTTCCAAGTCTTTGAGTTTAAATCATGCTCTGTGATATTCAGGGAAATTTATATCATTATAAATTATCAAGGATTCAAATCAAGGCAGTAAAGCCACATTTTGGGGAATGAAAAGAGAAATACATCAGAATTCTCCTTGCTGAAAGTCTGCCCAGTTCAGAAGTAATGCTTGTTTTAACCTTGCAAAGATCATCAAAATAAAGCTCTAGTGAGCCAATGGGTACCTCATGTGGAAAAAGCCAGAGTGAAATGCATACAGTCCTCCATGATTTCATCTCATAAGTGAGACCATCTTCACCATCGTCTACTCAATCTACTGAAGACATCCGTATGTCAGAGCAATATAAATTACTACCAAACATTTCTTTAAAGACCTTCTTTCAAAGGTTTCAATCTACAGCCAAATTCTGCGTAACCTTAGCATGAACGAGACAAAACGAGCCCAGTTGAGACTCTCCACTGACCCGAAGCAGGTGTTAGGAGGCAGGCTGTTCAAGTTGTTCCTGGGAGTCCAGGAAGCCGCTTCAGACAGAACACAGCAATTCTGCATCTGCCCATACTGTCAACATTAATGTCACAGTTGAGGTCACATGACATGGTCAGGTGTCTCACTTCAAAGAAACACCTGAGAAATTTTGATAAGTCAGAGACAGCTCAACCCTCAGGGTTATTTTCAGTCAGAGGGACAACTGTGCATGTGTTTATGATACTAAACTTAGAGGAAGTGATTTCAACTTCAACTAAGGTTTGAAGGAAGAGAGCCCAAGTGCAGTGTATGATTTTCCCCAGAAAGTTTTCTGCACTAAACACCATTTTAGAACTAGAGAATGAGAGTAAACACAGAGGACAATAGCAACAAGAAATTAGGTCTTGATGAGCACATGAAAGAAGCTAAAGCACAGATTCTGGCCAAGGACAAGGCAGAATCACAAATGGGGGAGGTAAGATCGGATTGGACAATCCCACATAATGCAAAAGGTAAACTTGGAAACAAATTTATATAACCAAGAGTTTTGCAAGTATCATATTATGCAAGCAATGACTCTAAGGTAATTGGGCAAAATAGATTATTAATGTGACCAGACGGACACTAAGAGGACTACGGAAGTTATGGATAGATAACGTGGTTGGCAGGAAAGCATGAAGAGACATCAGTCAGGAAGCTCAACAGTGAAACATAAGATTCCACAGTAAAAAAATCTTTCAATGATTCACCTTTTCTTTCCATCCCAGGCTACGTAGAGCAGGTGTGATGCAAGGAGACATTATAGCCCAGCGTGGTAGCCTACGACTAAAGTTCTTGCACATGCCAGGATCCCATATGGGCAGCAATTCTAATCCTGGTGGCCCCGCTTCCTATCCAGCTCTCTCCTTGTGGCTTTGAAAGGCAGTCGAGGATTGCCCAGGGCCTTGGGACCCTGCACCTGCAAGAGAAATCCGGGAGAAGACTCCTGGCTTTGGATCAACGCAGCTCCGGCTATGTGGCCACTTGGGTAGTGAATCATCGGATGAAGGATTTTCCTCTCTTGTCTCTCCTCTGTATATCTAACTTTCTAATAAAAATAAAGCTTAAAAATGTAAAAAATAAATGAAGATGGTGGAAGACAGACCCTGATATCGCCCCACAGTAAGAAGGCCTCAGGGGACACATGGTTGTGAAGTATTGGAAGACGGGTGAGAAAAAGTGTTGGAATCCCTTTTCATGCTGAAAGTATGGATGTCTTACCAAGGAGGAACGCAGGCATTTTCTGCCTTTTGTGCTTTCTGCCTTAATTGCTTGGCTGAGGGCTATGTGAACTCCAGGCCTGACAGTCTATATGACACCCAGCAGGACACCTGGCAGGTCACATAGGCTTACCACTCCTCGGGAAGCAGGTGGCTGGTGTTAGATAAGACCCACCACCCTATAGCTCATCAGTTTGTAACTTTTGGAAGTTGCTTGCTTCAAACATACCAAAAGCTGCCTGCCAACTTGGTCTTTAAAAGTTAACAGTTAAACTTAACCAATCATGACTGTATAGCTATATGGAATTGTCCTGAAATGGTTGAGAACCCTGTGCTGTTCAACCTTGGCCCTTCTTTTGCCTTCGTGCTTTTCCACCCAGCCCTGCTGGGTTGGGGGAGGTGGCTGGGAGACCTAGGCTAACATGAATAAACCACCTTCATGCCTTAGCACCAACTTCAGACTCGATTTTCAGGGAATATCAAAATGTGGCACAACACCAACTCACCCCCAAGAGAAGTAGTTGCCAGGAGACATTTTCCTTTGTCTGCCCTACTGAGGGGTGCTGTGTTTACCCACTTCTGAGGAATTCTTGATTTCCGTGCTGAGAAACCTTAGAAATCCACAAAATCTCAAATCTATTTCAGTTTTTAGTCCAGGAGAAAGGGAGAAGGGAAGAAAAAAATGAACTCGCTAAACTCTCTGAAAGACTTTCTCTTCATCTCCAATTTGACATACAGACTTGCTAAAGTGTAAGGGTCAACAGTGCAGTAAGTGGCAGGTGCACCTGTAGGCCACAGCAGAGTGTGCAAGCACGTGAGGCTCCGACTTCCAACAGCACCTCAGAATCAGGCACCCACAGCTTCTTCCTTTATGCTTGAGGACATTCTGTGGTTGAAATAAGTGTTTCCTAGTTACTTGGCCCATTTGTAACCCAATTAAAATGTGGTTACCAAAGGGAAATACGAAGATCAAAGAAAGAAAAAAAAAACAAGAATGCTGTATAACTGAAAATGTTCAGACTAAATGTGATAAATGGTAAAAGCAGCATCAATTGCACCTACCCACAATTCCACAGGGGATGCTTAAGGCCTCAAGCTCTAATACGTACTCCTTCTTGCTCCTTCACAGTCACACAGTGGTGGCTTGTTTTCATGTTAACACCAAACTAAGGTTCACACTGCTCTTTGATTGTTCCATCCATCCTGATAGTATTGTTCCACCCAAACCAAAGAGCAGCATGAGAAATTGCCGGATTCCAGCATTTTTCAACATCCAGTTTATACCATCTTGAACCAATTTTCTGTGAACAATGAGGCAAGGAAAACATCTGCTCCCCCAATTGCTAGGCCAGGTGATATAATATCCTCTTTCCTCTTCCTTTTCCCTTTACTTTAAATAGAGGCCCATCCTTGTTTACAGGATGAGGGCAAGAGGTAAAATCCTTTCCAGAAAGGATACATTGTATGACATTGTTATTGAGCTATTATGTAAAACTGCTCTCTTGGCCTCCAAAGGAGAGATTACCAAGAAAAGAGTCACTAAACACTGCCCGTGTCAATGGGGTTACCTATGAGAAGCCCAAGGGAGCACTGGGAAATACCCTAAAAGCATAGGCCCGGGAGGAGGTTCCTGGCTCAACTCCTTCAGGCTATGTTTCTGAACCTGCAAAATGGAAAGGGCAGATCCCATCAGTTAGCTCTAGGGTAAATGCAGGCTGGTTGAGGGGATAGCGGAAGAAGGATCCAGGCTCACTGGAGTTTGTTCATTGACCGTGTACCCAAACACAGAAAAATCATCCTTGTTAGAACTATTAATTTGTTCGTAAACTTAGGATAAAGGAAAACTTAATACTGTGAACATCACCAATTATTATTCACACCTCAATTTTAGTGATGTCCAAACGCAGATGAAGCAAAACAACTTCCAATTAAATACATCCATAGAATGACTACATGAAGCAATTTTGTAATTTCACTAAAAAGCTCTAGATTTGTTTCCTTCATGATTAACCCAGTGATTGGATCCCATATGAGCACCGGTTCTAATCCTGGCAGATCCACTTCCCATCCAGCTCCCTGCTTGTGGCCTGAGAAAGGAGTTGAGGAAGGCCCAAAAGCTTTGGGACCCTGCACCCGAGTGGGAGACCTGGAGGAGGTTCCTGGCTCCTGATCGGATCGACACAGCACCGGCTGTTGCGCTCACTTGGGGAGTGAATCATCGGACAGAAGATCTTCCTCTCTGTCTCTCCTCCTCTCTGTATCTCTGACTTTGTAATAAAAATGGATAAATCTTTAAAAACAAAGATTAACCCGGTGATTAAGATCTTCCACAAAAGATATTGTTAGGAACATTTGTCAACAATTTACGCATTTAAATACTACATGAATGATACCATCTTGAACTTCGAAGACAAGAGATGTTACCGAAAAATAGCAACCAAGAGCTGTGCCTAGGAAATAAGATTGCAAAGGCACGAGGGTTGCAGAGCATGAAGAAGTTAATTCTATTGTCCTCTTAGGTAGACAATAAGATGCTGGACTCTATGTTTGGTATATGCTTGCAAAGGGGGAATCTCAACTGAACTTCAACTGTGGTTATGCAACAAGGTGGAGGAATCCACCATGGTGGGAGGGTTTGGGGAGGGGTGGGGAGAATCCAAGTACCTATGAAACTATCACATAATACAATGTAATTAATGAATTAAAAAAATAAATAAATTTAAAAAAAAGAAGTTAATTCTAATGTGGACAGAACAATTCAACCTGCTGAGGTTATCCCAAAAGCAAATTTTTAAGTCCTCATTTTCTGACAAATATTTGTGAGCTACACACATATATGGACAATTCCCTTCTGCTGGCGTACTCTCGAAATGTCCACAAAGGCCAGGTTACAAAAAAGCCAAAGGCAGGAACTCAATCCAAGGATCCTACGTCAGGGACAGATACCCCACTACTGCAGCCATTACTTGCTGCCTCAGGGTCCAATTCAGCAGGAAGCTGGACCCAGGAGCAGAGACAAGCTCAGGAACTCTGACAGAGGTTGCAGGGGTTTCAACTGCTGGATATCCAGCCAAGCCAAACAGAAATTTGCAAGGCACCCATTTTTGTGATATAATGAACCCGTCCTATAGATTCCTTTATCTTTTGTCATCTTTAAGACGACTCACCACTTCCCAGGGTGGTACAGAAGTCTTGGCAATGAGATGGGGTTGGGCAGGCTGGCCAGGCTTGGATAGCCAGCCTCCAGACCGGGTATCTCACAGTCACATTTTCTGCCTTGATCTTTGGCATCCTGGACAGACTCTTGAGACTGCCTCTTGACTAGCTAGCTCATATCTCAGCATTTTTGCTGAGCCAATCCTGCTTTGACAAACTCCTGGGAGTTGATATAAATCCATAAAGAAGTCCTGGCGACCATCTGGATGCCTGACTGTCTAGGAGTGAATTGCTTCCTTCCAAACTTCTGCTTAGCAGCAGCCCATGAAATTACTGTGGCCTTTGCCGGCTTCAGTTAGAAACACAGTCATATGGGCCCGGCGTGATAGCGTAGTGGTTAAGGTCCTCACCTTGCACGCACCCGGATCCCATATGGGCGCTGGTTCTCATCCTGGCAGCCCCATTTCCCATCCAGCTCCCTGCTTGTGGCCTGGCAAAGCAGTCAAAGACAGCCCAAATCCTTGGTACCCTGCACACAAGTGGGAGACTCCAAAGAGGCTCCAGGTTCCTGGCTCCTGGCTTCAGATTGGCTCAGCTTCAGCCATTGCGGCCACTTAGCAGTGGACGGAAGATCTTCCTCTGTCTCTCCTCCTCTCTGTACATCTGACTTTCCAATAAAAATAAATAAATCTTAAAAAAGAAAGAGTCATTTGATCCTGGACATCAAAGCCATTTCTTTGTCCCATGAGTTGAGGCAGCACATTTTAGTTAATAAAAGAGGAAAATCTGTAATACTAGTTTTTGATAGTCATGGATTTTCCCCTTATCTCCTCATTTTCTGCATTAACGGGGAGTCATTGAATTAGTCCCAACACATGCATGGCATACATGTTGAGAGTTCACATGTTTGTTTTTCTATTGGGATGATTTCCTTGGCTATTCGTTAGTGTATTCATTCTGCAAACACTCTGGGCACCCGCTCACAATGCCATGCAGCATGCTAGGTGACAGCAGTACAGTGGTTTATAAGATGAAGTAGCAAACAAAAAAAAGCTAGCAGGATCAAATTCTTATTTGCCTCAGTTTAGAAAAATGCTTTTGTTTATTAAACTGCCAGTTACATGCTACTCAGTAGTATTCACCTTTGCTATTCCTTGTCACTTTGCTTCTGTCTGACAAATGAGATAACACAAAGATTAATCACAAAGATTAATTTACAAGTGATGGAGACAGACATCTTGAATGTAACCCATGCTCTCCTGCCTCTAAGTCAGTTCTGTGGTCTTTTCACTGAACTGTGTTGCTCATGACATTAATTCAAAAAGGAATATTCTGCGGCCAGCACATTGGCTCAACTGGCTAATCCTCCACCTCCAAGCATGGCACGGCATCCCATAAAGGTGCTGGATCATGTCCTGGTCCATGCTCCACTTCTCATCCAGCTCCCTGCTTGTGGCCTGGGAAAGCAGTTGGCTCAGCTCTGGCTGTTGTGGCCATTTGGACAATGAACCAGTGGATGGAAGTTCTTTCTGACTGTCCTTTCTGTGAATCTGCCTTTTCAATAAAAAGGTTCCAGAGTCAAGCAGATTTGCACTATGTCATGCTACTGAAAACCTGCAGCAGAACATATAAACAACTGGAGTGACAATACTCCAAATACTCTTCAATATTTCAGTTTAAGAAGCAGAAGAGGTACCTTTCACCATTTTACATTTGACAAAGTACCATGGATAAATAATTCCAATACAAATTTTCCATATGTTCTATGATAAGCTAGTCCTATCCTTTTAAGCGAAACCCTAACATTAAATTATCATTTCCAGACTATGTTAATCTTACAATGCTTTCATTGCAACCTCATTATAATAACATCTAGGTCCATAACAAAGGACTCTTTCAAAGTTGACTCACTCTTACTCACAGGTAACACTTGTTCTAAAGAACTAAATTGTTCCAGATCAGAATCTGCTGCACAACTAGTCGGCTACCTGTCAGCCTGCTTGCTTTCGCTCTCAGAGGCTGTTCTTTCAAGTATTTTGGGTGAATATGTGCTGCTAAAACATACACATAAGCCTAGCATATAAAAAAAATTGTCTTTTGATGTGGAGTTAGCAATTAAAAAATTAAAGAAAAGAAATCCCCTAAGGCAGATTTAAAGGAAGAAGAGAGAGACAAAGATCTTTCATCTACTAGTTCAGTTCCCTAATGGCTGCAATGACTGGAAATTGTCCAATCTGGAGTCAGGAGCTTCTTCCATTTCTCCAATGCTGGACTAGTGTCCCAAGGTATTGAGCCATTCTGCACTCTTTCGCAGGCCATAAGCAGGTTGCTGGATCAGAAGCAGAGGAGCCAGGCCAGGTACCAGCATCCATAAGGAATATTGGCACTGCAAGCAGAGGATTAGCCAGCTGAGCTATTGCACCAATCCCAGGAAGGCGCTTTGAACTTTGATCTCGCTTAGAAACTCCCTGGAAAGGACCGATTACACATGGCACTTCAGTATTTTATTTCATTTTACGGCATTTTCAGTATTTTATTTCAAGTTCCCATGCAATTTGCTTGGCGTTTTATTCTGGTTATCATCATACAATATTCAAGTTATTTGTTTTTCTGACAATCCCTCTCCGAGAGACAGAGGGACTGAGACACCAACTCTGAAGGATTATTTGTTCCTTTAGAGTATGAAGTCCCAATGGTCTCTCTACTCTCAATGTAACATCTGGTGCAAATCAGTCCATCTTCACTACCAAAGTAAATCCCATTGATCTGGCCAAGTTTGCAAGCACCTTTCAAGAGCCCCGTTTCCCCACAATAGGAAACAACATAGTAGAGAAGTGACATCAACTTCGGTCTCTGCTAGATTTCTCTTTTGGCTGAGAGATATTAGAAATCTCTCGGAAGAATGAGCTTCAACACCAAATCCATCTTTAAGAGAATCTTATGTGCCTGTGAAGGTAAAGTCATGACGAGTAAACATTCTGAAGAGACAGAAAATCATCATTTTCTGTCGATTGCTTAATCTTCCCTGTCCTAAAGAAACCAGGCTCATCACCTCATTAGCATTGGAGAATTTGTCGAAAGCCACAACGTGTCTTTACCCGAGTTTCAGCAAGCAGTACATGATCAAAACACAGCAAGAGAACAGCACACCCATGATGCTGCACACTACAGCACTAAACTACCACTTTCATCACTAATCAACAACTATAATTAAGCTTAATTATAAATTACAAGTATCTAATCTTAGCAGACATTCGCTTTATAAAACCTACATGGTACGGATGTTATTAACTTGGCTTCCTGAAATTTCAGGACCAGAAACCTGCTTTGTGCATTCCTAGCTTGTGTACCTGGCCTAGAAATGATCCTGTAATCAGGGTTCCTCCTTCGGGTTGATGGGAGCAAGGGGCGGGGACCCCTTTGGTATATACCAAGCCTCACTCAGATCGCTCTTCTACTGAAAACCTAAAATATCTTCTTAGATGTGACTTGGTTTTCATCTTTCCCTGAAACATGGCAAATTCAAGTCCTGTAAATTTTACAAACACCTGAGTCAGGGAGACAACTAAAATGGGGAGTCTCAAGAATTTGTCAGAGGAGATGCATGAGAATATGATAGAACATAAACCCCTTGCTTCTAGTTGTGGGCCACTATCAGCTATGCTTATTTCAGCTCAACAGTTTCAACTAGAATTGAGACAGCCAAACATGACTGTAACAAGATCCCTGGGATGGGTGGGAGGCCTGGTAGGGCTTCGCCCTTTGTCTCACTCCTTACCCCAAACACAGAAAAAAAAGAGAATGTGGAAAAACAAAGGTCTTACCCACTTTCCTGTAGCCCTTGATCCTTTGTGCCCTAACGAACTTTATAAAGATTATAAAAATAAATTTAAAATGAATGAAAAGAATTAAAAAGGAGATACTGTTAAAGTCACTGGAGATGTGTTGGCTAATGACTTCTGACTTGTTCCGATTTGAGAATGAAAGTCAACAGCAGCTCTTGGGGACCTATGCATTCCCTTGGGTGCCTCTATGGCGAGTCCATGCTCCGTCAACGACATGACCTTCCCCAAAGGTGCAATGGACCACACTTCACATGGGCAGCTGGCGTAGACATGACCCTAGTGGTTAAGGACTGCTTCAAGTGCAACAGTCCCTGACTTCTGCAGATATTGGATGGACAAGAGTGGTAGGCAGCAAACTGAATCACAATGGAAAATGTTTGTAGCCTCCAATTCCTCGGAAAGCCTCTTACAAAAAACTGCCAATAATTAAGGAAACTGCACAATAGTAGCTGTAGCAAGTCAGCATCAAGCTGCTTCACACTGCATGGCAGTTGTGGTTAGTCACTCCTAACAATCATCTGATGCTAACCATACTCTAGATCAAGTGCAATGGCTAATGGGCACTGTCCCTTGGTGAAAGAAAAGGTGGCTCGCAGGACCTTGCTGTGGAAGAGGGAGCAAGTCAACACTTCAGAGTTGACTTTATCAAAGACTCAGTTGCAAGTATCATATGTATATGATATATATGTGATATATATGTGATAGTGGGACACTCACAACACCTCTTCTAGATGAGTCATCATGGTGCCTGTCATACCCAGCTCCCTCCTCACTGGATTGAGCAAATTCAATAGCCTGGCTCTATACCATCCACCTCTGGACTTCCAGGGATAACAAGTAATCCAGGGATATCAATGCGAAAAGCAGGAGCAACTTCAGGAGTTTTGGATTCCAGAACTGTGTTCTGGAAAATTAATCAGCTCTGTAAAGCTGTGCAAGTGATTTGCCCATGCCTCCATTTCCCTAGCAAACAAGGAAAAGGATTAGCTAGCTCACACAGGTTTCAAATTTCTTCCATATTTTAAAGAAGTATTTTTTGAAAGATACATTGGGAAGGCAGAGAGAAGCCAACATAGAGAAACAGACATAAACAAGTTTTCATCCTCTGATTCACTCCCTGAGCCAGCGCTGCTGCCAGGAAGCTGGCACTGGAAGTACAGCCTCTCCTCAGACGCACACATTCCAGTGGGTATCCTAACCACGGCACCCAGCACTTCCCTCTCCTTAAACTTTGACCAATGTAAACCATTGAAGCGGTACCTTTTATTACACTTGCTCACTTGCAAGCCATGTATCATCCTGTTTGGTACATCAATCATCTATTTAACAAAGGTGAGGATATCATTTTCCCTTTCCAGATTAAAAAAAGACTGCAAGATCAAGTTTACAAAAGGTTCTATCCTACTTTAGACATTTTAGCATCTCAGAGGGCATATTTTTAAAAACCACACACCAATTCCTAGTAAGCCATGGCATGCAAAATTTACATAAACCAGATTGAAAATGAAATTTCATTTTTATAGCTGTTCTATTTTATCAACTGATAACTTCACTTTACACTCTGCTCTTTAAACTGCCAAATCAAGTGGATAGATTCATTATTTTAAACACAATGTTGCATAAATCTGGATAATTCCTCTGTCACGGCTCCAAGAAGGTACCTGACAGTGACACGCAGAAGTGGCAATCAGAAGCAGCCTAAGGAAGTCTGATCTTCTTTATCTCGAATCTGAGGTTAAAAATGCCTTAGTCAGGGGCGATTCCACATCAGTGCTGAATCCTTCCCATTCACTCATCATTTCCATCACGCATTAGTAAGAAAAAGGCAATGTTTTAGCTATTATAACAATGAGGTGGATTTTTAGCTTTAATTTGGTTGCCACCTGCTGGCTGAAAGACAAAGTCTTCCCTCTGCAGCAACAACTTCTAGGTAATTCAGAAGGACAAATGCAAACAAATGAAATCCATGTCATTAGGAAAGCAAGTAGGAGTGACATCGGGAACCTTCTGAAAGAGACGGGAACTAATACTGAAGGTGACTAATGCGTGTCAGGCAGTGTGCTGGTGTTTCAGAGAGATTATTACATTCAATTAGCCCCCAATCACGTGACATACCGCCATTTTTGAGGCGAGAATAAGTAAATGGCTTTAGATGACACCAGCAAAATATGACAATGAATTCAAACCCAGGCTTCCTGCGTGGCCTTTGTTCCCGTCATTACATGGGCTCCTTCCCTCAGCCCATGATTCTCTCCCACCACGGCATGTGCACAAATCTCATCCCAAAACAGCCCGAGTGAGCCACAAGTCACTGCAGAGGTCCAAAGCCAACAGGAAGCCACTGAAAGACTCACAAGTATAACCGAGTTTGGATCATCAACAGTTAGTCATTACTACGGATCTTTGGTAGAAGCAAGTTCAGCAGATTATTTTTTAAATAAAGAAAGACTTTTGGGTGATTATCCTTTACAAAATTAAAAAAAAAACATTGAATCTTTTTCTTGGGTTTACTTATGAAATACGCACCTGGTCATCCTCATGGCAATCAAAGTACAAGCCAACAAGATACATACACAGCCTAGGGCCTAGTCTAGAGAGCTTTGTCTTTGTCTTTGTGAGGCATTATCAGTGAAAGTAACAATGAGTACTGTTAGAGATAACTACACCAGACACTGCTCTTCGTACTTTCTATAGATTAACTAACTTGGTCTTCAGACAATGCTAGGAAATAACTTTTTTTTTGGTTGTGAAGGTAAATAATTTGCCTAAGATCACACAAACCCAGGCATTTTGTTTTATAATTCTTATCCTTAAATTATGCAATGCAACCTTTAGGAGAAATACGACTGTTGTGGTCTCACTGAGCAATAGGAATAAAAAGGCCAAATGACTTATCACATGTCACAGTGAAGTAGCAGAATCAGAAGTGAATCTAATTAGCCAACCATTTGTATATTTCTATTAACTTCACCTTGCTGCAGAAAAATTGACAGCAAGCACAAAGAATATTCACACTTGTCACATAAGGGAGTTTAAGGTTTGGTTGTTCTGAGCCTCAACTACAGTGATGACAATGGAGTGGTCCAGCTCCCTGCTCGTGGCCTGGGAAAGCAGGAGAGGATGGCCTCAAGTCCTGAGACCTTATACCTGCGTGGGAGACCTGGAAGAGGCTCCTGGCTTCAGACTGCATTGGATCTGCTCAGCTCCGCCTTTTTTGGCCACTTGGGGAGTGAACCAGCTGATGGAAGATCTTTCTGTCTTTCCTTATCTCTGTTCATCTGCCTTTCCAATAAAAATTTAAAAAAAAAAAAAAGATAGGAAGGAGGGAAGGAAATGGAGAAGAGAGGCTTGGGCCAGGCCTCTTGGGGGTGGTGAGCTGCTTGCAGACCCAACCTGTCAGACACTGAACTCCTTCCCCATTTTGGAAGCCAGCCCTGTGCTCCATAAGGCCTGGCAAGAAGGTACCATTCTCTATGTGTGAAAGGATTAACTAGACATCTCAGACAGCTCTGTACTGGGAGCTAGCTTGTGAACTCCATTTACATGGCTGATCAAATTAGAATGCTCCTCAATTTCTGGGGCAAATTCAGATGCCAGCTTTCGACTGAGAGTAAATGAGAAAGATGCGAGAATTACAATCCACTCCACACCTCCCTGAGAGTAACACCTATGCTGAATCATTAACCTGGGAGGAAACTGCACTCGAAGTTTCAGAAGGAATAACAATGATCTTTTCATAACCATGTCTCACATTTTTTCTGCAATTGATGTAACTGAAGGATGTAGGTATAACTAGCACTTATCACCAATCAAAAATAACACAGAAGACAGCACATAATGAGACAAATCAGGAAATTAACCTGTCCACAATCAAAAAGACACAAAATCATGGCTAATGAGCACCAGTGAGTAGACCCAAAAGAATGATAAACTGGACTTCTTTGGTTCTTGTTAATCAGTTTCTCATGATATTAAGGCCTGTGTGATTTTGTTGCTTTCCTTCAGCAGCAAGTGATACGCTTGTTTTCTTAGGAAAGCAATGGGCAGAACAAGAAAAATGTCATGGAGAGAAAGGAAAAGAGTACAATGATAAACGCTGGTGATTTGACAGGGAGTTTTGCAAGTAACTTGCAGGTGTGATTACTCGAAACACTTTTAGAATCACTGCCAGTAGCGTGAGGACAAAAGCATCAATACTCTGAGCTGAACAAAGCACATTTGCTTTAAACTCTAACATAGCCTGCTACGACAAATGTGTGTTTAAGAAGATGAAAAACAAAATTCCCAAAATTTTAGTAAACCCAATAAGCCTTTGACTGTAAATTTAAAATGCAAAGAGAATGTTCTCAAAAATAATTTTTGAAAAGTGAAACAAATGCAGTTTCCAAAATATATCAGATGAGAAAAAACAGATGCTTGTCTTTGAGAAGGAACCCATTTAAGAAGAAAAACAGAACATTTGCTGAATGTGGATTATATACTAGTACCATGAGAAACAGTTTGTATTATCTCATTTAATCCTTACAACTGAAGATCAGAAACACTCCTCACCCATGATCCTAAGTTGACCAATGGGGAAGGTTACACTGCTACAGGTGTGCCATACCTAAAACCCACATCTCAACCTGCTCTATTAAGGCAAACAGCAATTGTCCCAGGGCCTCTGCCGTAGAGAAAGCATTGACAGGAACTGTGCCACTTCTGCTACCCCCTGGAAAGATTACTTCAGATAAACAGCATCTTAATATATCACTGTGCTGTCACCTACAAGGGCTTACACAAACACTACAGACATTGGAGCTCAAATTCTGTAACTCCAAATACTTGGAAGTATATTGAGTAGGGAAGATTTTGTTACTCCAGATGGCAGAATTAGAATGACTGGGATTACAGAGACTGCTTGTCTAAAATACATAGATTTTCTGACACTCTATAAAGTAACACATAACAGACAGATGTGCAAAATAAGAGAACAAATTCATGAGAAAAAAAATCTATGTCATTCAGTGCTGAATACATTCATGTTTTTGCAGTATTGTGATATGTTTTCTCATTATGGTGTAGTAGGAGAAAACGTTGAACTTGAATTCAACTTTTATAATAACATCAATTCCTAAAATTATACGTGTGCCTTCTGTTATTTTCTTGCCTTTGAGGTGATATTCTAAAAGAATTAGATTCGGGTCTCTTAAACTGTAAAATAATTTTAGAAATTTACAGCAGCTTAAATACAATTTGATAGTGCTGGTGACAATTGCTTTGAAACATCCAGAATCAACGGAAAAGCTTTCTATTGTTAACACTTATATGAACAATCTGCTCTCAAATACAAACATTTTAGATGACATTTTATTTTTGTAGGAATAAAGGAAAAATATAAAATATTTACAAAAAAATCTATACTATGTAAGCCATCCTACTCTAAAAATTCAGCAATCTGATGAGAAGGACTTGTCTTGATAGCTTTTTGGTGCTAATTCTCTCACCTGTGGCTACCTGTGGGTAGCCACATTTCAGCCCTAAATGTCCATTTTATCAGTTTGCGCAAATTACAGATGGGTGTCCCCAAAGAACTTTCAAAGTGACAGCAATGGGCAGTGTTCCATCTCTGATCCAAAACAGCCTGAAGGAAAATCAAATCCCGGAACTGCAGAATCTTATCAATGGAAATAGTTCATAATGGTTAACATAGCTAAGAAAAAATGCGAATCAAAGGAGATGCCGGTGCAATGGCTCAGTGGCTAAATCCTTGCCTTGCAACCGCTGGGATCCCATAAGGTCACTGGTTCATGACCTGCAGCTCCACTTCCCATCCAGCTCTCTGCTTGTGGCCTAAGAAAGCAGCAGAGGATGGCCTAAAACCTTGGGACCCCTGCATCTACATGGGAGACCTGCAAGAAACTCCTGGCTTTTGGAGTAGCCATTTGGAAATTGAACCAGCAGATGGAAGATCTTTTTATTTTTCCTTCTTTCTGTAAGTGTGATCTGCCTTTCCAAAAAAAGTAAATTAATCTTAAAAAAGACATAAATCAAAGGAATGAGGGAGGAGAGGCATGTACCAGACAGGAAAAGCATACAGAGGCCAGGGAAGAGCAGCACCTGTTCAAACGACCCAGTGGATACGGAAGTTGACTAGACCTCATCGTTCAGAGAACTATCCCAAGTCTGTTGCAGCTAGCACCTCCCCTCTTGTTTTCTACCAATATATCGTATTGTTATTTTGAATGGCAAGCCTTCATTACACTGGTCAAACAGCTACTGTGCTCAAACTTGCAAGAATTTCAGATTTTAGTGGTGGGTCCCCAATAATGTATCCAGAAAAATGACTTCTAATGTACTTAGCAGAGTATGAACCGACCGTTCCGGCTTGGATAAACATGTCCTGTGGCAGTTCAAATATAACACATAAAGAAGTATATATGAAATATATACTTGTGCCTTCTGAATTTCTCATTAAATACTCCATCGCTCCAGTTAAGGATACCGCCCGCCCTCTGAGGTCTTGTGCCACCCCCTTCTGATCACTATACTGTTAAGTGAATGTAGATGATAACCAGTTTCTAATCTTTATGAAAACAAGATTATCAGCTAAGCTCACATCCCCAAAACCAAGGTTTAGGTTTTTTAAGATTTGTTTTGATTTTTATTGGAAAGTCAGAAATACAGAGATAGAAACAGGAAAATCTTCCATCTGTCCCATGATTCATACCCCAAGTGGCCGCAAATGCCAAAGCTGAGCTGATCTGACCCGAAGCCAAGAGCCAGAAGCTTCCTCTGGGTCTCCCATTAGTGTGCAGGGTCCCAAGGCTTTGGGCCATCCCCCACTACTTTTCCAGGCCACAAGCAGGGAGCTGGAAAGTGGGGCCACCAGGATCAGACCTGGCATCGATGGGATCCAGGTGTGTGTAAGGTGAGGATTTTAGCCACTAGGCTACCACGCCGGGCCCCATGGTTTAGTTTTACCTGCATTGTGAGCTTTCAGCTCTCTATAAAAAGATGAGAATATTAGGTATGTGAAGCCCGGAGCCAGGAGCTCCATCTGCATGTTCCAAGTGGGTGTTGTGGTCTTAGTACTTGAGCCATCACCTACTGGAAGCTGGACTGGGAATGGGTGGAAGCAGGCCTTGATCTCAGCTACTCCAACAGGACACGAACATGCATGGTGGCAGCTTCATCTGATGGGTCCCAGTGCCCAGCTCCGTTCATATGGCGCTAGGTGCCAGGTCTGTGCTATTGGTTAGTTACCAGAGAAAGCTCTGACACAGAATATGTGACAATTTTATAAGGCAGTTTTGTCAGCTTTGCTGGATTCTATTGATCAGGAAACTGTTAATGTGGCTATGTTTTTAAAAATATTACTACCAAGTTACTCATAATATCCTGGTATTATCTAACATTTAAGATTTACATTGAAAATCTTGACATGTTTCCTCTTGACAATGTTTGTAACTTATCCTTTTCTTAGATTTTTTTCCATCAAGTACTTACTTTAGGATGCATCATTGTTCGTTACTGCACTGTTTCTTAGAATTCCTATTATCTTCTTTTTTCTGTTCTTAGGTTAAATTAACTACTATTCCCTAGCTTCTTCCACTGAGATGCTTAGCTCTGCAATATTTAGACTTTAACAGTTAAGTAGACAAGCATTCCTTTCTACTAGTGTAGGTTTAGTTATACTGCATTGGAAGGCAAACGCTCAGTGTTACTATTATTACCGCAGATAAGGTCAGAATGTTTTCTAAATCTCAATTAGGTCAAAGAATTGTTTATTACCAGTTATTTCTTTATCCAATCACAGATGTTTTTTCTCTAGTTCTCCTTTTGTTGTAGAGTATTTGAACTGTGATCACACACAGGCTGCAGTCTTAATCCTTTGAAATTTGAGACTTACCCTTGGCCCAGGTAAAAGGTAATTTTAATGAATGTTTTGCATATACTAGAAAGAAAGTATATTCTTCCATTTTGGGGGGGGTCACCATGTGTTCATGATGTTCAATTTTCTGCAGCTTTGTTGTTTTGTTTTGTCAGCTTGTTCTATTAGCTATTCAGAATCATTTATTAAAATCCCTTATTATTGGAGTATCATCACACACTGCCTTTAGATTTGTTTCTGCTTGTGGCATTGTAATTTTTACATGATAGTTATTTCTTATTACATATTCCAAAGGCTAAAATCTAGGAAGTATTATGGCATTCTGTTGTTTCCATCAGTGTTCCACAGTATTATTCATGTAGAATGACTCAGGCTCCAATCGCCAAACGTCTCTGGATCGAGCAATTCTCATGCATTGTGTGCTACAGACCCTTGCCAGTATGGGGAAATCTAGGGCTACTACATTTTTAAAAATGCAAAAAGGAGGTCGGTGCCATGACATAGCAAGTTTATCCTCCCCCTGCAGTGTCAGCATCCCATATGGACGCCCACTGCACCCTGGTTCCTCCACTTCTCACCCTGCTCTCTGCTAACTACCTGGGAATGCAGAAAGGGACAGTCCCAGTTCTTGGGTCCTTACACCTCAGTGGGAGATCCCTAGGAAGCTCCGGGCTCCTGGCTTCTGATTCCCCTGTCTCCAGCAGTTGCAGCTACTTGGGGAATAAATCAACATACTATTACACTCTATCAGTTCCTTCTCTGTAATCCTGTCTTTCAAATTAAAAAAAATAAATAAATCTTGGAAAAAAAACAAGCATAACTAGTAAAATAAATGCCTTTAACACAGGTGTCTAAATGTTTTTAAATAACTAAGATATTTGGACTGACACATCTATAGAGAAGTTGGGGAGGCACCTGGGATACCCACATCCATGGCCAAGTGCAAGAGTTCAAGTGCCAGCTTTGTTTCCAACCCTGATTTTGTAATAAGGCATAACCTGGGATGCAGCAGTGATGATTCAAGTTCTAGGTCTCTACCATCCGTGTTTGTGAGGCCAGAACTGAACTCCTGCTTCCCGAGTTTGACTTCACCCAGCCCAGCTGATTTGAGCATGCGCAAAATAATCGGCAACTGGAGAATATCTGCCCCTCTCTCCCACTGTGCCTCCACATTTCAAATTAACACAATGTTGAAGAAAAACTGTCACAGAAAAGGAGAAACAATTCTATTTTAACATAAAAATGATATTGGAACACACAGTTTTCTTTACTAGTGCATTCAACGACAAGATCTAACGATATTTCTTATCCTAATAATTTGAAAATAGTGATAAGCACAGATTATTTGTAACTACCATTATGTATAATGAAAATATGAGTCCTCTAATGGTTTTCTCGCCTCTGATTTGCTAACTCCTATTGATACAATTCTCATTCTTGTATATTCTTTCTCACTCTGGCTAGTTCTCATTTTTCCGTTTAAAACAAATTTATGGGCCCCATGCCATGGCCTAGCAACTAAAGTCCTCGCCTTTAAAGCTCCGGGATCCCATATGGACGCTGGTTCTAATCCCGGAAGCCCCACTTCCCATCCAGCTCCCTGCTTGTGGCCTGGGAAAGCAGTTGAGGACAACCCTGCAGCCGTGTGGGAGACCTGGAAGAGCTCCTGTCTCCCGGCTTCAGACTGGCACAGTACCAGCCGTTGCAGTCACATGGGGAATGAATCATTGGATGGAAGATCTTCCTCTCTGTCTTTCCTCCTCTCTGTGTATCTGACTTGTCAATAGAAATCAGTCTTTAAAAAAAAACCAAATTTATATTTTTTATCCAATTCTCCAAGCATTTTGCTTTTGTTAATAATATAGTCCTTGTCAATAAGACAACAGACTCTACCATTGTCCATACCTACAATGTCAGGATACAGTTAACGAGCAAAATGATGGACTTAGGACTATTTATGAAGGACTATACAACTGTAATAGTATGGAGGGGTCAGTAGGGAGGAGGGGATTTCAGGAAGGGAGGAGGACAATCCCAGAGCTTATGGAACTGTATCATAATAGAATACTAGAACCGCTTCCTTTTCTCAATACTTACAGCCATTCATCTCATATTTATCACTTGCTATTCCTTATGGACAGCAGGGTACAGTCCTATCAACATGCATGATCAATTTATTGAGGACTTTACTCATCTTCACCTTTCATGTAGTACAAATGTAATAACGTACAGTAAATGCTTGATGAGATTCTATATACTTCAATATTTCATTTCTAAAACTGTATTCATCCTCTAGTTATCAAGTGATCTCCTATTATGCATTTTTTCTTGAACAGTTAAATCAAGATAAGAGCCTAATTTTATTTGTATCTAATACAAATATTTTTTCTGCGTAACACAAAAATGAGAAATCATCCAAATGCTCATTTTTGTAAGTAAATGGGTAGGCATTAACATTGTCAAAAAAATCAGTCATAAAATAAAAAGTTGTTAGGCCTTGAAGTAAATAGACACACATACAAAAAAAAGTTTTGCATAAAAGCACAAGGCATTTTCTTCTAGAAGAAGTTTATTAATACAACAAAAATTCAGTCTGTGGTGGGGGCATAGCAGCAAGCTTTGAATGAAATAGGCATAGGACAAACGTCTAAGTGAATGGACATGAACTTTAACTTCGTCTAGGCCATTGGCTACACAGCTGTACACATTCGTGTACATGCCTCAGTCTGCAATTAACATGCCTGCACTTTGATACAGGTAAATTATGCCTCAATAAACTTAATACTAAAGAAAGGTACAGTCTGTAGAAGCAAGCTGCTACTGAACTCTGTTCTAAGCACTGATGCAGCAGTAACCAAACACTTCAATATGAAAGACACAAATGAACTGTGTATCATGGTTATAAGCTTCCTATCACAGTAAAATATGGAGCTCATAACACAAATTTGAATTGCAACCTTTCAGAAATACTCCTCTTGTTGGTTCCCTAGTTTTATTACAGCTTAATGTCTTTATTAATACTTTTTAATATACAAGCAGTAGTTGCTATCAAAACTACAAAAAATCTGAATCATTAATAATATTAATTACCTATCATCCCACCACAGAACACATTTTCTTTTTATATTGGCTGAAGAAATTACTTGTTCTGCTACTGGGCTATGTCCAAGTTAAGAGGGACCTCTGGGTGGTACATTTCAGGATCTCAACAGTGAAATCATTGCATTCAAATTGATCCTGATCACATTCAAAAACAAAATAAACATCTTCAATGTTTCATTTAAAACTTAACAATACATAAAGGGAAACTGGGTCTATGTGACATTTACAAAGTTAGTTTCAACCACACTAAAAAATATATACTCAATTCATGTAAATTTAATTTTAGAACCCATGATGGCTGTCATTGCTTACCATCAGGGCCTGGGAAAATTTTCAGCAGATACACAACCCACAACCTTAAGACTGGGGTGAAAATAGACTCAGAGCCTCTCGCTGCACAACAGGAGAGAGGGGCATAAGCAAAGATTCTATGGTCAGTGCATTGTGGAAACCGTCTGCCCCTCTTTTCCTGCCCTGGCACAAGCATTGACACAGTATGTACTGTGATTCTCTGATGAATTCTACAACCACAAAGTAAGCTTCCTTTCTCTCCCTTCCTTCCTTCCTTCGTCTTCCTTTCTTAATGATCACTCTCCAAACATGCTTGGCTACCTATGATTCTATACTCCTAAACTAAAACAATCACTTAGAATACCTCAAAGCAAGATAACATTGTCTAAACACCACCACACTGGGTCTACAAGAATGGTCCCCAGCAACAATCTAATCTCATCACTCCATTATTCCCAGGACACAGTGTCACCTGTTTATACATGTCACCCTGCAGCCAACACCAAAGGACATCAATAGGCACATGCTGTTTCCACAGCATGAATGCTCTGTCCTCCCCTAGATCTCCCTAACCAATGAGTATCTTCCATTCCTTAATTTGGAATAAAACAGTGCTTTGCCAAGAGGGGTGAACAAACCTCTATAAAGTTTCTATGGTATAATTTTTTATTCTAGAGATTGACAAGATAATAATGTCTGATCACATAATTCCCTGCATATAAATTTATAGTAACACTTCCAGATGATAGGATATTTTCATTTTTATGTCCTACTAAGGTATCCTAACAGTTACAAGAATCCTACATACTGGCTAAATGAATTAACAGAGTAATAAATTATAATACAAGCTATTTTCAGAGAGTAGAATCAAAGTGAAATAGCAGAGTAGAGTATCTATACTATTATCAACTAACAGTATGATGCTATCTACTTACAAAAGATGTATCTCTGGGGTAGACATTTGCCAGAGTAGTTATCACTTGATGCACATTTATACTGAATTGCAAGATTCAAATGCCACTTTGTTTTCAATTCTAACTTTTTCCACACCCTAGTAGGAAGGACTGATGGCTCAAGTTGGTGAACCATCTGATAGACCCACATGGAGTGCCAGATTCCTGTCTTCAATCTGTTAATCTTAGTTATTGTGGATTCTGTTTCTCCACCTTTCAAAGTAATAAAAATACATATATTTTAAAACACACACACACACACACACACACACACACACACACAAACAACAGTCAAAGAGGCAGACAGACCAACTGACCTATAGTAAAAGTTCTCATATACCTACAGTGGCCAGGTCTTGGCCTGTACCTAACCAGGATCTGAGAATTCCATCCAAGTATCTTGGCAGGTGGTAGCAGCCAAGTACTTACCAATGCTCTCACCCAGGGTTGGCCATGGCACAAAGCTGAAGTCAGGAACCAGACTGGGAAATGAAACTGAGGAATCCAACATGGGATGTGGACCTCCAAAATGTAGGCTAAACACTCCCACCTACAATAGTTGCTCACAATAGATTATAATCTCATTTCTCATATAATGAAAAAAAATGACTAAACTGAATTCCACTAATCACACGTGTAACATTTAAAACGATGTTTTATGCTCACTTTACAAAAATACACACAGACTGAAGTTAAGGGGTGGAGACAGGGCAATGGAGATCAAAGGTGAACAGGTGTAGCTACCCTGAGAAACCAAAAACTGTAAAGAGACAAAAGAGGATGTTGTATTTTGACAAAAGGCTCAACTCAGCTAAAGATCATGATCATAAATGCACATGCATCCAAAACAAGGTCACCTGGATACGTACAGCCAATACCCACAGACCGAAAGGGAGAGAGACTACAAAAACAGGTGACTTCAACAAACCACTCTCAGATTATACAGACATAAAATCAACAATGCGCCAATGGAGTCGAAGCACACCATTGAGTAAATGGACTCCACAGATCCTCGGATATTCCACCCAATAGCTACACATTCATCCCAAGAGCACATGGAACACTTTCTGGAAAAGATCACATGTGAGGTAATGACTCATAAGACTGATACATATCATGTCTTTCCTCAAAGACTAAAACTAGACATCAGCAAAAATAGAATACTCATAAACACTCCAAATTGATCATATTAGTACATGACCAATGGGTCACTGAAGGAATCAAAAAGGGATCAAAACTTCCTTGAAATTAAAGGACAGAGGGGCCCAGCGGCGTGGCCTAGCAACTAAAGCCCTTGCCTTGAACGCCCCGGGATCCCATATGGGCGCCAGTTCTAACCCCAGCAGCTCCACTTCCCATTCAGCTCCCTGATTGTGGCCTGGGAAAGCAGTCAAGGACGTCCCAAAGCCTTGGGACCCTGCACCCGTGTGGGAGACCTAGAAGAGGTTCCTGGTTCCCGGCTTTGATAGGCACAGAACCGGCCCGTTGCGGCTCACTTGGGGAGTGAATCATCGGATGGAAGATCTTCCTCTCTGTCTTTCCTCCTCTATGTATATCTGCCTTTCCAACAAAAAAAAAAATATATCTTTAAGAAAAGAAAGAAAAAGGACAGAGCCAAAGCAATATTAAAAGGGAAATTTACAACATTAAGTGCTTATATTAAAAGATTTGAGACCAAAGACAAGGAAGTTTCTAGAGGGAAACAAACGGGAAACACTAACAATGGTGTAGGGGATGATTTTTTTTTTTTTTACAAGATCTGCAAAGCAAAGGCAACAAATCCTAAACTAAACAAATGAGACTGTATCAAACTCCAAAGCTTTTGTATAGGCAACAATACAGAACGAAGACACATTCAACTGAACGGGAAAGAATATTTGGAACCACCCGACAAAGGATTAATATCCAGGATATGTATGCAATTTAAAAAATACCAAAAAAAAAACCCACAATTGAGAAATAAGCAAAAGACTTCAATAGTTCAATAAACAGCTTTCAAAAGAAATACAATTGCCAACAAGTACATGAAAAAACGCTCAACATCACTAGCCATCAGGGAGATGTATATCAAAACCAAATGAAATATTTTCTCGCCCACCAGAATGGCTAACATCTAAGACACAGAGAGTAACAAACGCTAGCAAGAACGTAGAAAAAGGCGATCTCATATACTGCTCGGGGAAATGTAAATTAGTTGTCTCTGAAAAGTTGTGGACATCTCTTACACTGAGCATAGACTGGCAATGTAATCTAGCAGTCCCACTACTGGATATATAAGCTCTAAATATTTGAACACAATGTATCAATGAGATAGTTGCACCATCACATTTACAGCAGCACTGCTCACAATAACCATGATTTGGAATTAACCAAAGTGTCTACCATCAGATGAATGAAAAGACAATGTAATCTATATGTATGTGCATGTATGTATATATATGTATACACATAAAATTTTCAGCTATATAGTTCTGTGAAACTTTGTTTCATAGCTTTGTTAAACCAATGGTTAAGAATTCAGTAAATGCTGTTGGGACAACTGGTTGATAGCCTGTAGAAACAAAAAGATAGACCCACATCTTTCCCCATACACTATGATCAAATCTAAATGGATAAAAGACCTAAACATACATCCAGAAACCTTCAAACTTTTGGAAGAAAATGTTGGAAACACCCTGCAAGATCTAGGTGTAGGCCCCGACTTCCTAAAAAGAACACCAAAAGCCATAGCAATCAAGACCAGAATAAACAAATGGGACTACATATAACTTAGAAGCTTCTGCACAGCAAAGGAAACAATCAACAAAGTGAAAAAGCAACCCACAGAATGGGAGAAGATCTTTAGCCCCCTATTACCTATGTGGTACACAATCTCCAGAATATACAAAGAACTCCAGAACAAGCAAAACATCAAAACAAACAAACCACTCATGAAATGGGCATGGGAAATGGGCAGACACTTCACAAAGGAACAAACCCAAATGGCAAACAAACATGAAAAAAGGCTCAAGCTCTTTGGCAATAAAGAAAATCCAAATCAAGACACCAGTGAGGTACCACCAAACGCCAGTAAGAATGGCTCACGTACAAAAAACCACCAACAACACTTGCTGGCGAGGATGTGGGGAAAAGGGAACCCTACTCCACTGCTGGTGGGAATGCAGGTTGATACAGCCTCTAGGGAAATCAGTATGGAGAACACTCAAACAACTCAAAATCAACATACCTTATGATCCAGCAATAGCACTCCTAGGAATATATCCAAAACACGTGTTGCACGAGAAACCAACATGCACCCCTATGTTCATAGCAGCACAATCAATAACTGCAAAAACTTGGAAGCAACCGAAATGCCCATCAACAGAAGACTGGATAAGAAAGCTATGGTTTATCTACTCCATGCAATACTACTCAGCTATTAAAAAAAAAAAAAAAAAAACGAAATGCAATTCTTTGCAGCCAAATGGGCACAACTGGAAAACATTATGCTAAGGGAAATGAGCCAATCTCAAAAGGTTAGATGCCACATGTTTGCCTTAATTTAAGATGAAATGATGTCAATATGAAAAATAGTACCTGTAAATTTGTAATATTTCAACCTCAAACAGCCTGTATCACATTCAATAAGATTCTGTGAGGTAACCAATGAACCAACAATCAATGTGAGTCAGACTGCTTATGATCTACATCAAAGAGCTGTAAAACCTAATATGCTTTTAATACTCTGTTATTCTGTAATGGGTCGGGAGAACAGAGAAATCTTCCACCTTCTTAGAATGTGTCAGGAAGAGGTTAAGTATAACCTATCAAGAATATAACAGGTAACTTACAGACAGCAGACTCGAATCAGCATTAGACATTAGCAAACTATACAGACATACAGTGGGATCCAAGAGTGATCCCGACAACCACTTAACAGGAGGTCATATGCACAGAGCAGGGGGGACCCCACAAAGGAGCAGGAGGACTAGAGGAGGCTTGTATTCCAACCCTGGAGACTCCTGAATCCTCACCTAGGACTTTCAGTACGGACACCAAGGGCTATATCCCAACTGCCAAGGAGACCACTGGGAAATGTACTGCCCTCGGAGGCTATAAACTCTGAGGATCTCCCACACAGGATGGGAGAAGCCCAGATCCTTCCTCACAGGATCTAATGTCATCGGAACAACACCCGGGAGCCCTGAGTGGTCCTCAGACACAGAACAGTAAATTTCCTTCGGGGCTCAGGAGGGGGGCTTTCTCTCGTTCTTAGTTCCAACTTTGGATCACCCTCTCTTGCAATGACCATCAGGGATGCTCTGGAGCCCCCCCCCCCCCCCCAAATTAGATACACAGAGACCAATAAGGTCTGGTTAAGCCTCTGCCTGTGGAGCCAGCATTCCACTGGGAGCTGGTTCCAGTTTTAGCTGCCCCAACATCAATCCAGCTCTCTGCTTATGGCCTGGAAATGCAACACAGGATGACTCAAGTCCTTGAGCTTCTGCACGCACATGGGAGACCCAGAAGAAGTTTGGAAAGGCCGAGCATCAGACATTGCAGTCATCTGATCACTGTGGGAAAGTAGGATAACACTCTATCTGAAATTTTCTACACTTGATCTCAGCTAAAATGCTGAGAAGCGATTCTGTAACTTTTATATACCCATTTTGTGAAGACCAAAAAAGTCAGTGTTGAGCTGAAACCGGAAACAAAAGAGTAAAACATAAAGCAGGTTAGAAAGAAACTGTAAAGAGGCATGATTTTATGATGAATTAAGGCATAAAAAGCCACTGAACTAGAGAATACAGATTACTATCAATCACATCCCTATTAGCATCAGCTGAAGTGCAAGGGCAGTTTTCAGCTGATGTGTGACTACAAACCAAGTTAACTGGTTTCACAATAACACTCTACCATCGCAAAAGGATTATCCAGGGAAGATTATTCATATATTATATATGGCTCAGGAGCCTATTCTGAAAGACATCCTCGCAGGGCGCTCCTGGGTGCTTTGATGGCTCAGGGACAAGATCAACAGATCCCCAAGCCATTTACTCCTCACATGTTTTCTTCAAAGTGGACATTTCTGGTTTTAGACCACTGTGTGGTGACTTCAAGGTAAACTGCCTTTTTTTAAATTCTAGAACATTAATCAAAATCTCTAGCCTTTTAATATAGTCAGATAAAGCAACTCCATTTGTAGTGTGTCCATGATTCACACAAGTAGGTTACGCAGGTCAAACACATTCTGGTAATTTTAGCTTTGCATTTTTAAAACGAAAAATATCTGAACCATTGAGGATACTAAAATTTGCCCAGTGATTAGGGAGGAACTGAAACCCCCAGCAGCATCCGTGTCATAGCTTGGCACGACCCCATATCTGCACACACTGGTGCAGACCCAACATAGATTGGGGCTCAGAGCGAATGGGACCCAGACCTGTCTTTGTTCCCAGGAGCCTCACATTCCATCATGCACCAGGCCCCAGGATATCTTCCTAGAGATCACTATGTGCCCTGCAGCCCCACCCAGAATTCCAGCTCCTTTGATCATTCGATCAGGCCCTGTCCCAGGCACCATGCCCTATGGATAGAAGGATCACCTGGAGTTTTCTAAGTTCCTGTTGATTCTCTTTCCCCAGGTTGCTCTTGTTCTCACTCATATTTGCATGTTTATCGTCCCTTTCGATAAATGCTTTCAATGTTTTTCTGTCTACCTCTATCTAAACTTCCTCCTGGAATTCTCACATGGAGGCAAGAACCTAAAACAAAACCAGTCAGGGTTGAGTTCCCCACAACACAGGTTTGCCTTAAAAGTTAGGTAACAGTTAACTCTTTAAAAATGCTTCATACAAACTATAGTTATAGAGGCCCGAGAGATGGCTCAACTGGCTAATCCTTTGCCTGCAAGCAGCAGGATCCCTTAAGGGCACTGCATATGGCCTAAAATAGCAGTCAAGGATGACCCAAAGACATGGGACCCTGCACCCGCAGGACAGACCCAGAAGAAGCTCCTGGCTCCAGATCGACACAGCTCTGGCAGTTGCGGTCACTTGGGGAGTGAGTCAATGGATGGAAGATCTTCCCGTCTGTCTCTTCTCCTCTCTGTGTATCTGACTTTCCAATAGAAACAAAATGTAAAAAGCTGGTCTGTTGGAAGCCTGATCACCTAGTTCATGTTAATAGTATCTGGAGATGGAAACCCTCAGGAGTTAGCATGAGATGCAATTACAAGGGTGGGGAGCCAAGGGTGGTATGAAACACCTTGGATGAGGAAGGTCAGCAGTCACATTTTACTATCTTGCCTGCCATGTGATTCCCTTAACCCTTTATGATGCAGCAATGATGCCCTCACCACATCCAGTGCTATGCTCCAGAACAGTGAGCCACATAAACATCTATCCTTTCTAAATCGCTCAGTCTCGGGTATTTTGTAACGAGACAGGATAAACTGACACCAAGATCTTCCCTGGGTCACACTGAGTTAATGATTGCTTTTTCCAGTTTTTATAGACAATCCAGGATCACAAAGAAACCAACTCATATGGGATGAGTATAACTAAGTGACCGTCATTTTCTTCTTTCTCTACCCCATGAAATTAATACTCAACAGTGCCCCAGGGACCCCAAGGAAATGTCAGTAGCTCTCACTTCCGTTTCTTGCTTCCAGTCCCTTTAGAGGTTTGGACCAAGTAGGTACATTTTGTAGATACCTAAAAAAGTAAATGCTTTCTACTGATTCTGTACAATCTGTTATACCCTGGCACACGAGATCATAATACCCTAATGTCATAATTCTGTTGCTAATTGACTTACACTATGTAAACAGTAGGCCTTATAGTAACAGGAATTCATTAAATAATTCATCTTCCTCCTAATGCAGTTTCTCCATATAGTACCACGGCTTTCTCCCTCTGTATGGGATCCCAAACTTCAATTTCTGACTCATCCTTCTGTTGATTTCTTGGAGTTGACATTTTGTTTGTCTGGGATGTCAGCCCAGTAACTGCCTTAGCCAACTTTCCAACTTGGGCAACTTCTTCTAAACTTGTCTCTGGATTTAGGGTATTAACAAACCTAGCTTCTAGCTCATCAAATTTAAGACATGTCCTCCCTGGCCTGCCAGTTTCACTGTAATTTATCTACTGGATAATATACAATGATAATGGGTATTAACAGTAAAATGAATAGAAGATTCCCATCTTTCTCTCTGCCTCTCACACTATAACCCTGCCTTTTGAATAAATCAATCTTTCAAAAAAAAAGAACTATGATACAATGGGTGCTTCCAAAAGTTCACAAATTTTTATACAATTTTTAAAATGTGTTCATGTTTTTTTCACAATATATATATATTTTTCACGAACATTGAAGATTCCAGTATATGTCATATTAAATAAGGTTTATAGGCAAAGTCTAAGGAAGGAGAAAATAGAAGATGGTACCAGAATGTCCTTTCTATATATATGAAAAGTCAACTTTCTATTTTTTAAGATTGAAGGTTAACATTTTGGCACATTGGGTGAGGACAATGCTTGTGACAATGGCAACTCACATCAGAGTGCCAACTAGAGTCTGACTATTCTGATTCCAATCTAGCTTCCTGTTGATGCTTTTGGGAAGGCAGCAGAAGATGGACCAAACACCTAGGCCCCTGCCATCGACGTGGGGCACTGGATGGGAGCCTCGGCTCCTTGCTTCAGCTTGCCCAGACAAGATCGCGGCAGACGGCTGGGGAAGTGCAACAAGCAGACTGAACATATTTAAAGTCAGAATGACAGGGCAATAAGAAAAAATATATTTTTTAAAAACATCTTTGTAGTTCTTTAAGAAAAAAATACAGTATTTGTTGACAAAGTTGAAAGACTCTCTGGCTGATACTAAGGGGGTCATGGCGAGGAAGACACAGAAAGCAGAAACGGTATATAATTGGATAAAGACAGCATAAAACAAGCATGTGTATGACAGAAGCTCTCCCCAAAGCTCCAGACAACTCAGTGGCAGAGGCAGAATGTTCAACCCACAGGTTCCCAAGCGGGCAAAGCTCTCTCATGATTTGGATTACACATTCAGCAAAAATTAGTTGACTACTTTGGCTAGTCAGACCTATTATTTTATATTATTCAAATGGACGAAATACAAGCTGTAACAGAATTATTTCTGTGACAATGACATTGAGAGCATGAAGATCCTTCACAAAGATGGTTTACAGGAACAATGGTGAAAGCTAGACAGAAAACTCAAAAAAATCAGAAAAACATGCAGATGTAAAAGTCTCCAGTCTTGGCAGAGTTCCAGATACCCACCCGGTGACGCAGAGGAAGTGCGTGGCCCTTGGCCTGGCTGAGGCCAGTCCAGATGCTAGAAACATCTGGGGAGTGAGACAGCAGGTGGAACACCTGCATCTCTTTTCATTCTTTCTCTTCCACCCTGTGTTTTATATAAATACAACTAATGCAAGTGGGCCCGGCGGCGTGGCCTAGTGGCTAAAGTCCTCGCCTTGAACGCCCCGGAATCCCATATGGGCGCTGGTTCTAATCCCGGCAGCTCCACTTCCCATCCAGCTCCCTGCTTGTGGCCTGGGAAAGCAGTTGAGGACAGCCCAAAGCTTTGGGACCCTGCACCCACATGGGAAACCTGGAAGAGGTTCCTGGTTTCCGGCTTCGGATTGGTGTGCACCGGCCTGTTGCGGCTCACTTGGGGAGTGAAACATCGGACTGAAGATCTTCCTCTCTGTCTCTCCTCCTCTCTGTATATCTGACTTAATAAAACAAATCTTTAAAAAAAAACTAAAGCAAGTAAACTTTTCTAAAAAGGAAAAATGTAATGCAAAAATGTTCTATTATTGTTTTTTTCTAAACATTCACTTGTTGGGAGAGTTAGAGAAACAGAGATCAAACATCTACTGATTCACTTCCGAATAGCTGCCACATTGGGGGCTGGGTTAGGCAGAAGCAACAAGCCTGGAACTCCATCAGGGTTTCTCATGTGGGCACAGGGGCCCAAGCACTTGTGCCATGTTTGGCTGCTTTCCAAATTCATTAGTAGCCAGCTAGATTCAAACTAGAGCAGCTGGGCCCGGCGCAGTGGCCTAACAGCTAAATTCCTCAATTTGAATGCGCCTGGATCCCATATGGGCACCGGTTCTAACCCCAGCAGCCCCATTTCCCATCCAGCTCCCTGCCTGTGGCCTGGGAAAGCAATCCAGGACAGCAGAAAACCTTGAGATCCCACAACCACATGGGAGATCCAAAAGAGCTCCCGGCTCCTAGCTTCGGATCGGTGCAGCTCCGGCCGTTGCAGCCGCTTGGGGAGTGAATCATCGGACGGAAGATCCTCCTCTCTCCTCATTTCATATCTGACTTTGCAATAAGAGTCAATCTTAAAAAACAGAACAGCTGTGACTTGAACCAGCTCTAACATGGCATGCCAGAGTCATGTAGCTTAACCCACTACACCACAATGCTGACACAAGAGTAATTTTTTAAATAACTTTGTTACAATATAAACTACTAACTCAAGAAGACTTAGGACCGAGATAAGAATCCAGCTCTTGTTACCATAGAAATCCTTTGGAAATCTTGGGAAATTCGTATATTTTTAAATCATTTTTCTCATCTTTAACCTTTTCCAATAAGTCGCAACACCTGGACAATGATATTTCGGTAATGATATTGGCAATCATAATTCTGGCAATGATACTGCCAAGAGTAAGTAAAACAAAGCCCACCACCTCAATTCATTCATCTCCACTAATTCAGTTACTTCAATGGCCTACAACAGCAGTGGCCACTGACACATTTTACCAACCAGAACAGACTATTCGAAAGCCATCACCGACTAGCTGCACTTCCCAGATTCACTCGATAGCACATCTATTTACTCCGAATCCAAAGGACCAGGTTATGGCGCAGTAGGTTAAGTTACCATTTAGGGCTCCTGTGATAAAGCTTTCAGCCTAGCTTCCTGTAACATGCACTTTTGCAGGAAGCAGATGATGGCTCAAGTCCTTGGTTTTCTGCTACTACATGAGAGACCCGGTTGGATTCCTGGGGCCAGTCTGGGTAGTGCAGGCTCTGGAGGAATGAGCTAGCAGAAAGGAACTAACACTTACTCATGCTTGCTCATTCTTCTTGTCCGTCTTTCAAATAAACAAAAGGAAATAGTAAAAAAAAAAAAAAAAGGACAAAGCCTGGAAGGAAAAGCCTTGATACAACATGTCAGGAGGTTCATACCAGGCTCATGGCAGACTCCAATGGAAGCTGATGGAAGCCGATAGAAACCAAAGCTCCAGGCGATAGCCTCTTGTTTGCTTACGCAACAGCTGCAGCAGGCACAGCCCCAGCCTGTCTCACTCCAGGAGTCTTCCCATCCTGTCCAAGAGTCCATTTATTTTGGTTTCACTAACATATGAGCACACACACAAATATATCACTAGTAGTTGTGGTTGCTACATACAAACACGTCACACAGATGAAGCACTAGGAATTAACGTCAATAGCATGGGTCTTGTACTCGTTCAAAAGTTCAATTATTTGTGAACAAACACATTCTTCCCCTAAAATAAATATTCAGGTGCTGGTTACTCCACAAGGCACAAAATCAGACCTTTTTAAAGTCCTACATCCAAAGCAGAAGTCAAACATAGATCAACGAATTTGATAAGGATGGGATAGTTTACAAATCAGCTGCTTTCCATTCGCCTTCTCAATGTCCAGTTCCTGTGAGAACAAACAATGTGGCAGGAGCTGCTGATCTTGGGGAACAGGAGCACTGCTTTCTAGTCCTCACTGTCCATTCCCCTGGTCTGTTTCCTGATGTGAAGGACGGACAAAAACCCCAGACACCCTGAGTCTTTTTCTCACTTCGCACATCACCAGTCCAGCCCATGCCCCGCTTTAAGCTCTCCCTTGAACCAAATATGTACTCCATGATCACGTTTATTAGAGGGGGAAAAAAAAATCATTGTTATACACAACTGACCAAACACCAGTTCCAATATTATGCACACGTACCCCAAAACAAAACTGAGGGCAGCAGAGGCACAGTGCTACCAAGTGCTGTGGGAAATTGGTACATCTTGAGCACAATGACCAAAGGCCTTTGCCAGACAGTTCAGAATTACAAAGCAGGCTGGAGATATTAGAAGATAGGAAGCTGGTTCTACCTCAGGATAATTAAAAAGGACACAAGATCTTTCAACTACATCGTACCAGAGATGTCTTTTGGTTGGGTTTTAGATATGCCAGGAAAAAAGACTGACTCACTTTTCTGGTTGCTTATCCCATTGTTTTGCTCCTGCAGGGGGAGGGGAGCAGGCAGAAGAGGATTAGTCATTCGCAATTACTCACTGACATTTCAAAGCTGTGATCATGGTTCCTTTTGAGCTTTCATCTAAGTATCTCTGAGAACTTTTGAGTATTAATTATAACAACCCTGTCTTGACATAATTTGGGGCTTTGATTAAAAATTACATGTCCTACTTTCAGTCACCCTGTTCAGGCAGGGAGGCCTCAAGAATTCTAGAGGTGGGAAAGCAAGTGTTCCTGGCACGCCAAGCCCAACCCTGTGTGACAGACCAGGTTTCGCAGTCTGCAGAGGTTAAGGGATTCTCGATTCACTGCACCAGCTAAGCAGCAGCACAGCACGGACCACAGCTGTTCTCCACGGCCTCCCCCAGCTGGTGCCGAGAGAACAGTTCCTAACAGTCTTTATGCACTCGCCTCGTGCGTTGCTAGAAGACACGAGTCTGTGGATCAGGATTTTAGAGCTAAAGCCAGCCTGGAAGCAGGACAACCCGCGGCCATGTCAAGATGAGGGTTTAAACAGCTACATCTTTCATCCTGAATTTTTCAGTATTTGCGTTACCCTCTCAAAATTAGTGTAATCAAGATTGAGTTAGTCATCTCTACGCGATGAGTCATGTACAATTCTGGAGAGGAATGAGATGACGGGTGTTCAAACAAAAAGAAAACAGCCCTAAGCGTTAGAAAACCCACGCATGTGGCTAGCAACATTAGAGTCTGGTTGCGCCGCTGTTATCTGTAAGGAGTAAGACGTGAAGCAGTGTTTTCTTTAAGATTGTTTCTTATGCATTTGAAGGGCAGAGTCACGGGCGTTGGGGGGAGACAGAAAGAATGAAAGACACGGGGAGAGAGAGAGAGGGAGAGAGGTCTTCCATCTGCTGATCACTCCCCAAATGGCCACAGTGGCCAGATCCATGCAAGGTCGACACCCGGAACTGAGCGCTCCTGGGGTCTCCCACACAGGAGAAGGGTTCCAAGCACTTGTGTCATCTCCTGCTGCTTTCCAAGGTACACAGCAGGGAACTGGGACAGAAACAGAGCCGCTGTGTCCTCAACTGGCACCCACATGGAATATCAGCTTGGTATGTGACTGGTTCACTTGCTGTGTCACATCATGAGCCCCAAGACAGCATTTCTGAAGAGTGATCTACAGTGCCCGCACTTTCCTGGGGCCACTGGGACACGGAGAGGATACAGGACTCCAAATGCGAGAACATCAAGAGGCTTCGCTTAGCTCATAACACTGCGTAGGTCTGGCTTTCGCATGTCACCCTTTTCTCAAGGACATGATATTAACAAGGTCCAAAGCTGAGTGTTAAGAGTCAGAGCAGGCTCCTTCGCTCAGCAGCCGCGAGACCCTAGGCTTATTCCTTCAACTCTTTAAGCCTCAGTTTCCTCATCTGATAAATAATCATTATACCCACCCACACCCTACACAGAACTGTTAGACGGACGATGCGAGGAACACTAGTGCATGCTAATCATAAGCAAATACTCAATAAAACAACTCTCATCCTGCTTCAAAACCACTGGCCCATCTTTATTCGAAGTATTTGGCCTTAAATGGTGCGTGTGGCTATTAAGAACAAAGACCCTTGTGGCATACATTCTCCCTTAAGGATACTAATTTTCTTCCCTCTTGGAAAGCTGCTTTTAAAAATGATCACTTTTGTCTGAGGGAACAGACCTTACAAGAGTCCCTCTTAATCCTGACTGTGTTTCCTTAGAGACATTGAGAAAATGAGGTAAATTTCATGAACCAGGTCCATGTGGAGCAGCGGATGTGAACACGCTTCATTCGTGGCTCCCACTCCTGGGATAGCTTCTGGATGCGTTCTGCTTCTTCCTCTGCCTCACTAACCTCCATTTCTTAAAGGAGACACAAGGGGCGGTGGGGAAGCAGTAATAGTTAAAAGCACAAATAAATCGAGTTAATAGGGTACAAAGTCTAGCAATTTCCTGCCCAAAAAGTAAAGCCCTCTGGAGAATAGACAGACATTTTTTGTTATGTTCTTTTTACCTTTGTGATCAGGCATTGCTCGTAACACAGGTTTTGACTCAAAAGCAGCACAGAAATGAAGTGCAGAGAGTCCATCGCAGTATTCCTTTGACATGATCACCTCTTCCAAATACTCAGCTGATTTTGGCAATAGTTAAGTCAGAGTGATTTAACAGAAAGAATGCCAAGAGATCACTTTGGCGAACGTACTACCAAAAATACACAATGTCTTTCTGCTTAGATGTATTAAAGTGCTACTCCATATTGGAGATAAGGCAGCATTTTAAAATTGGCAAAATATGAGGCCAGGTGTTCCCCACATTAGTTTTCAGTCTCAGAATAATTAACTCATTTCACTTCAAAAACTGAATTCCATCCCTAACTGAAATAAGGGTTTACACACGCTGGCCACAACTCGGACCTCTTTTGTTCTCACGCGCCATCTAGTGTTAGATGAGAATATTTTGCTGAATTCTTAGGAGCCCAATCCCGCCTAGTAAGACAGTCTAGATCATTTAATCCAATCTCCCCACCTTCATTTTTCATGTGAAGCCAATTCCTGCTTTCTTGAAGTGAATCAAAAAAATTCCAGGTAGATCTAGGATTAGATTCTATTCTAGAATCTTGGAAGTCACACTTTATGTTTTATTCACTGCTATTCACAATCATTTTTTTTTTTTTTAAGATTTTATTGTTATTGGAAAGCTGGATATACAGAGAGGAGGAGAGACAGAGAGGAAGATCTTCCATCCAATGTTTCACTCCCCAAGTGAGCCGCAACGGGCCGGTACGCGCCGATCCGATGTCGGGACCAGGAACCTCTTCCGGGTCTCCCACACGGGTGCAGGGTCCCAAAGCTTTGGGCCGTCCTCGACTGCTTTCCCGCCGGGCCCCACAATCATCATTTTGTCAATAGTTTTAGCAGCTCAGATTCAAGATAGTCACAGTGCTTATTAAAGAAAACTGAATAGGGCCCAGTGCCGTGGCCTAGCAACTCAAGTCCTCACCTTGAACATGCTAGGATCCCATATGGGCATCAGTTCTAATTTCCAGCAGCTCCACGTTCCCATCCAGCTCCCTGCTTGTGGCCTGGGATGGCCCAAAGCTTTGGGATACTGCACCCGCATAGGAGACCTGGAAAGAGGTTCCTGGCTTCTAGCTTTGGATTGGCACAGCACCAGCCATTGCGGTCACTTGGGGAGTGAATTATCGGACAGAAGATCTTCCTCTGTCTCTCCTCCTCTCTGTATATGTGACTTTGCAATAAAAAATGAATAAATCTAAACAAAAAGAAAACTGAATAGTGCAGAGACTTGGGAGTGAGAAAGGGAATGATTGGGGCAACTGGTATACCTCACTCTGATGCGATTCCATCCCCTAGAAATGGGCGACATCACTGCTGTCAACGTCACATGTATCCCAAGGGTCGTCTTGAAGGGATAAAGGATTTGCAAAGTCTGACAACTGGTGAGCCAGATACACGCAATCAAAGGCAGTCTTTTCATATATAGTTTTGTTCAATAGGTGGATATGAACAGCTCTTTCCCCAGCAGAGACAGTGCAGGGTGAAGGGTGAGACCAATGGCTCCACTGCTGATGGCTGGGGTGGTGGGGCTCCCACCCCAGTCCTCCACTTTCCAACCAAGTGACCTCTGACTTTCCACCTGACTTAGAGTGGTGGTGGGGGGGGGGAGTTTCAACATCTGTCAAGTAGAGAGGATAATGATGCCTTTCTAAGTTTTCATGAGGATTAAGAGAGTACGAGGTGGACTGTATAGCAAGTTCCAGTCTGAAGCAGCTTTATCTCTTAGCTGTAATTTGAAGCTAAACAGAAATGAGTATTAACAATATTCATTCACTTGGTCCACAGGCTAAAATATAATGTAGAACTATGATTGTTTAGCAGAGAAGAAATTTCCAAGAAAATGACTGAGGGTTGATTTCCTCCATCACAAGCAACTAGGCAAATGCTATCTTTTTTCTTAAGGACTTATTTCTTTTTATTTGAAAGGCAGATTGACAGACCAGAGCTGAGCTGATCTGAAGCCAGGAGCTTCGGCTCAGTCTCCCGCGTGACTGCAAGGGCAAAAGGACTTGGGCCATCTGCTGCTGCTTTCCCGGGCAATTAGCGGAGAGCCGAATCAGAAGTGGAGCAGCTGGGACAACTATTGCCCATATAGGATGCTGGCGCCACAGGGTGGATTAGCCTGTTGAGCCAGGGCGCTGGCCCCGACAGGACTTTCAATTTAAATAATAACTTCCTTCATTGTCTGCTGATTTGTGCTTTCCTTCATGTGCCACTTAAGTGGCACATCCCTTTGAGGTAGGAGATCATAACCATTTCCATCCCGTACAGACGAGACCTATAGCCATACAGAGATGAAGTGCACAGCTGGTCCACAGGAGGCAAATCTAGGAACGGTCAGAACTCATGACCATGGGAAACAGCCTGTCCCTCACGAGCGGCCGAAAGCCATTTCCAGCTGCCAAACTACATTGTTCAACTTTTCCAAGTCTCAGGTAGTCACAGATGAAAAGTGAAAGTGAGTAGATCTGTTGGCCTGAGATGCTTCAAACTCTACGATTTTAAGCAGCTATTTCTACTCTGTCAACCCAAATTATAAGTCTACGACTTATTTAAAGCTTAAAAGTAAGGGGCCTACACTGTGGCATGGTAAGATAGTTACCATCTGCCGTGCCAGTACCCACAGGGTACAAATTCATGTCCCAGCTGCTCCACTGCCAATTCAGCAACCTGTTAGTGTTCCTGGGAAAACAGCGGAAGATGCTCCAATTGCTTGGGTCCCTACACCTGTGAGAGATCTGGAACAAACTCCTGAGTTTGCAAGGACCCAGACCTTGCTGTTGTGGCCATTGGAGGAGTGAACCAGCGTGGATGTAAGACTTCTCTCTTCCCTTCCTTCCTATTTCTCTTACACTCATCCTCTTTTCCCCCTCTCTTCCTTTCCTCCTCCCTCTCCAGCTTTGTCTTTCAAGTAAGAAATCCTAAGAGCAAATCTATGTAACAAAAAATATTGGAACTGGGTGACTTATGAACAGCAGAAATGTTTCACATTTGTGGAAGCCAGGCTGAGAAATCCCAAGCTAAGTCAGATCAGAGCCTGGCAAGGCCAGGGTTTCCAGCCCGGAGGCAGCAAGCACCTGCTTTAACTTCACAGGGCAGAAGTGCCTCCACACTCTCGGGGACCTTTTCATAAAGGTACAACTTTCATTCATGAGGGCTCTGACCTGATGACCTAGGACCCCCGAAGGCCCCACCTTCTAACACCACCACCACAGGGGTCAGAATTTCAACAAATTGATTTGGGGGTGGGGGAGAAGCATACATTTTAGACGACAGGATTTGGGGTTGCATTATCTAATTGGTGTTCTAAAAAGTACAAGTCATCCCTCACATCAATGCAAAAAGATGTCATGTTGTCTTGTTTAGACTTCAAAAGGGTTAAGAGAATGGTTTCTTGTTGCACAGCAATCAAAATACACATGTATTAATTTTATATCTGAAATGTGGATGATCTTCCAACTCATGTTGATTAATTTCACACAATCTAGTATTCCATAATACTTCATTGTGTTCAAATGTCATCTCTGGGGTGGGTTTTTTTGGTGCAGCACGTTGAATTACCACGTGGGCCACATCAGTATTGAATTGCCTGGGCTCAATTCCCACCATCTATGCAGCTAAACTTCCTGCTAACGCACATGGGAGGGAGAGGCAGTGAAACATGGCCCATGCTCTGTGTCCCTGCCTCTCCCATTGGAGACAGGAACAGATCTCCCATCTCCTGACTTCAACCTAGCCCAGCTCCAGCTCGCACTGGTCTTTGAAGAATGAAGCAGAGGAAAGAATTTTTCTATTTTTCTCCTTTTCTGTCCATTTTTCAAATGAATAAATGTGTTTTAATGAGGATTTATTTATCTTTCTTTGAAAGGCAGAGGTGACAGAGAAAGGTCTTACATCTACTGGACACTCCCAAAATGGCTGCAATGACCAGAGCTGAGCCAACACAAAACTTGGAGCCAGGAACTGCCTCTGGGTTTCCCACATGGGCACAGGGTTCATGGGACGTTCTCAGCTATCTTTCCAGGGGACAGGAAGAGAGCTGAGCTCAGAAGCACAGCAGCTGGGACACGAACCAGTGCCCATATGGGACATCAGTGCAAAAGGACAGAGGATTAGTCTGATGCACCACTGTACCAGCCTCCAAATGAATAAATATTTTGTAAATGTCATCTTCCTATTTCACTAGCCAATTCCATTTCTTTACTTAGAAGATTTAAGGGAAGGGCAGGCGGGGAGGGAGGAATCTACCTCAAGTCAATATAGATATTGGCAACAATGAATGTCATTGCTGGAAGCTTTGTGTTGCCCTGAAGGCAGCCAAACACACTTATGAGGAATAGGATGATCATACTTTCAATACATACACATTCTTAAGCACACAATTAACACAACTGGAAGGGAGCTACTTGCTGTGACAGCATTAACATAATGGCTACAGCATTGACTACACTCAATCTAAACGCCATCAATCAACCTTGGCAGATGCGTCTGCAGTGACCTGGCTGAGAATTGAATTTGGTAGTGGATCTCAGATAAGAACTGAGCTCTTAAAGAAAGATGTGAGTGAGACATCCCAGTGTGATGGCCTAGTGGCTAAATCCTTACCTTGCAACTACCAAGATCCCATATGGGCACCGGTATGTGTCCCAGTTGCTCTGCCTCCCATCAGCTCCCTGCTTGTGGCCTGGGAGCAACAGTACAAGACAGCCCAAAGCCTTGGAACTCTGCTCCCGCATGGGAGACCCAGAAGCAGCTCCTGGCTCCATTGGGGCCACTTGGGGAGTGAACCATTGGACAGAAGATCTTTCTGCCTCTCCTTCTCTGTTAACGTGCCTTTCCAATAAATAAATCTTGAAAAAAAAAAAAAAAGGGTGCCAGTGAAGCAGCTGTGCCTGGTGCAGAAAGAAGGGACAGCAGTGTGTCCCACATCTCCCACCCAGGATCCCCAGGCACACTCGTCACAGCATGAGGATTCGGATGTGCCCCTTCTCTATCTTAACTTGATAAGCAAACAAATACATTTGTGCTGTAAAACATGCTCTTTGGAAACAGGCATTATGTCTTAGAATAAATAGCTATCAGGCTAATTAGCATATCCCTTGCCTTACATATTTATCAGGACAACAGCATTTAAACAAACAGGCTCCCATTTGTATACAGGCAACGCATATCCATTTTGGGAACCCACTGACCTAAAATACAATCCCGTGAGCAAGGTACTAAACAGTAAGAACAACAGAAAATGCTATGGAAGAAAGCCCTCAGACCTCTGGCGTGACAGTGGTCCAGTCGATGGATGAGGAAGGAACCCCAAGCACTCATGTGAGCAAGACAATTCAAATAGACCAAAGTGAGACGCTAATCAAAACGACATTTACAGTTATTAAGTAACGGCCTCCATTTCAATAAGTTCTTCCAGTGGAATAAATCACTAATTCTAACACTTCTAATGAGCATGCTTACAATCACAAAATAATGAATTAACATTCTCCATTAATTAACAGTTATCCTGGGTGTTAGTGTCTTCTAGAAACGGTAGAATCAATCCTTAAGAATAAAGCTCCTCTTGAAACAGCTGCCCAAGGCATGTGAAAATGAGATCCCGGGTCAGGAAAAGAAAAAAATAGGTCTTCATTTCTATTCAACTCATAACAACTTCTAAATATCCTTTCTAATCTTAATGAAATGCCAAAAAAAAGGTATGAACACTTTCACTTCAGACAGCCACGTTGAATTTGAATTAATCCAAACACACTTAAATGAGCTCTTCCATACTACAGAACATTATTCTTGTTAAGTCATTTGTCAAACTCACATCCTGACATTTCACATTAGTATTCATCATGATTCTATAATACAGAATTAGGTAGTTAAGACGTTAATGGCTATTTTGCTGTATGAATTTACAGAATTATAAACCCGAAACTTGATATTTATCCTTACCGTTTTAATATAGAATTTTTTTCAAGGTACACAAATCAAAAGCAGGACATTTATGCCTGGGTTTCATCACAGCGTTTAATAGATTTTATTATGGCTCAGAGTTATTGCACCAATGATAGTGGCTGCCCAAGTGCCAAATACTTGGTCATTTTCACGTAAAGGTTTACTTACTTATTTGAAAGGCAAAGTGATAGAGTGAGCAAGCCCACGGATAGTGGTGGCAGGTTACAGCAACAGGGACAGCAGCCAACTGACAGGGACAGTGGCGCACTGGCTAGAAGCCCTATAGGTGCTTCTGACATGGTCAAAGCTTGAGAAATGCTGTTTAACCCAAAATCACATGTCTTGTAATCACAAAAACAAAGCTACCAACCCTTTCGCCAGGTTTCCTTCTGTATCGAACAACGCACAAATTGACTTAAAGTGTGTCTGCAATGGAACATCAAAGCTCTACCAACAAATCAAGTAGGAAAAAAATGCCTTTAAATAAGTGGAAAGACGCCCTGCCTCACCACAGTCGGTGTGTGGGGAGTGCGGCAGAAGGGAGTGCTTGACAAGAAGCCAAGACCCAGGCGTGACCAGGTCTGCAGCTCCAGAAACAGACCGGATGGTGTCACCTGGGGGACAAGGACACAGCATATCCCAGACAAAGGAGAAAGCCTGCGTAGATGCATGAAGCTCAGCATTAACACACTGAAGGAACAAAGACCATGATCACAGCCAGACCACGAGTGAAGTGGACAGAAAGAGGAGATGGACTGCGACAAAGACCGCATCGCAACGTACGTCTGAGAAGTTTGACGTTTACAAGGAAGGGGGCATTTTATAGTTGCAGACTGTCAAGATTAAACACTTTGGTTAGATCCGCCGACCACCAGGGAAAGAATAACTGAATCTGTGAATAGAATTGTGAATATGTGAAAAGAATTCAGATGGCCTTTCAGGGAACCAGGGTCGCGGGCTTCCCTTCCCTGTGCAGCAGAGACACAGGCGTGAAGGAGTGGGCTGCAGAGGAAGAAGAGCAAGGCGGAGTGGCGGAAGGGGCCTTTTTAAACTCACCTTGACAGGGAAGCAGAAACGGGGTCGCCTCAGCTCTTATTCGGTGGCGGGGTGGGGTGAGATATGGGTTTGCGCCCCTCATCAGTGTAAAGGTGGTTTCAGCGCCCCACCCCTCTTCAGTGGCTTTACAGTCTGGGGAACCACCAGAACTCCAACCAGTCCTGGTTTGGTTGGAAGTAAACTCCGCCCTCCTCTAGTTACCGTGGTTACCATCAACTTTCTTTCTAGCCTCCAGGTAATTACCCTGGTTGCAGCACAGAGGATCCAATAGGGCAGTATTAACAGAGGTCGCTTAGCAGATCCAGTCAAACAAATGAATGAATAAAAATGGAAGACTGATCCAAAATAATGCTGGAGCAATGGATAAAAGAAAAAATTCACTGGCGCTTGCCTGATATGAGACATCTTTTTCTTCCTCTCTTTATGTGGGGGAGAAAGAACTAACTGAAACAGGGGAGGCTTCCGGCAAGGTGAAGCCCTCAACCAAGACTAACAGAAAAGAAAGATCTACCCTATTCTATGGAGGACAGGTGGAAGTTCAAAGGTCAGGCACGGAGAAAGATGTGGCGTTTGGGGCAATGGTTAAGATGCTACTGGAGACTCCTGCATCAGAAATCACTGTGCCTGGGATCAAGTCTCAACTCTACTCCAAACTCTAAAGTTTTGTTCATGAATTCCCCAGGCGACGGAGGCAGCAATTCAAGTATTTGGGCCCTTCCACCATCTGGGGACTCTGGATTGGGTTGCAGGCTCCTGGCTTCTGCCTGGCCCACTCCTGGCTGTTACAGGCATTTCCAAAGTGAATCAGTACAGGGAGGCTCTCTGCCTTGTTTCTAACTCTTCCTTTCAAGTAAACATTTTTTTTAAAAAAACACTAACCAACAACAACAACAAAAAGCACAGCTATAAATTATTTCATAAGGTAACTTTGTGAAATCACCCTCAAAACCTGAAAATGCAAATAGTGCTAATATTTTATTTTTAACAATAATCAAGGCAGGACACATTTACAAAACGGAATGACTACATTTGCAATCAGAGGCGGCGGTGGGATGCGCACAGTGTCAGAGCCACATGGGAGCAGCTACAACCTTTCCCCTTGAAGGTTCAGGTGGCCCCTGTCTGGAGGGAGCCAACATGACGCCTCCCACTGCAGCAGAAACAACTTACTTCAGGCTACTGCAACATAAAAATTATATATTTTTTCCAGTTTTCTGCTTCTAATTGTGATTTTTCTTGGAGATTGCTGATCGTGGTGTTTAGCATGAAAACAAACTTTACGACCAGCTAGGCTAGAAATAATCATTGCTGACTTTAGAGACTTAAAAAGACGCCTTCTGGAAACCATTTCAGAGAAAGACCAAGAAGCCCAGGTAAGGGAATGGGAGCTGGTTTATCTCAGGGAAACCCTGGTGCTTTGGGGCTTCAGCAACGCCCCGATTATGTTAAGCCCATGGAGACACCTGCCAGCAGACCTGGGCGCCCTGCGGGGTTAACAGGTAAAGGTCAGAGGTCAGACATCAGTCAGGCAGCTTTTGTCACGCAACAATGCAGCCGTCAGCTGTGACAGAGAAGTGCACCTGGCGCAAACAGCCTGGCTATTTGCACCAAAAAAAGGAGGAAGGACTGTTCCCTACAAGCTCCCTGGAAAGTAAGGAGACTTACGTTTATTATTTTTGAAGAACAAAGCCTGTTGACTGAGCATGGTTGGGGGATTGCATTGAAGAACAAACAAAAATCAGATGTTTTTAACTGTATCCAAGCTTGATTCCTCATTTTCTTACACAGGTGGTGCTGAATCCTCAGCCTTGGCCCCTACGTGGCTTTTCCTTTGCCCAGCCTTGTGAGAATTGGCTGGTGAGCCCAGTCATTCTCCTCCCTGATCCTTCTCATGGCGGGAACGCTCCTCCCTTGCCTTGACCACCTGTATTAAATCCGTACCCTGGGCATGTTCATAAGCTTGCGTGAGTTTGCTAAGGACAACAACAAGTACCGCATGAATTGCTAAGTTTGCAGTTACAGAGCAGATTTGAACCATTATTACATTTTCTCTCTAAAGATACTGATACTTATTCATGATTAAAAGGGCGCATAAAGGAATAAACTGACTAAAGAAGGCTTTAAAAGCAAGCATCGATCCCGAAACTGCAACTTTTTTGGCCAAGTATTACCACCCCAAATTCATTATTTCCTTGTCTTTCTTTATCTCTGCCACATCTGTACCCTTTTTGAGCTTTGGTAAGACAGAAAATCCGAGATGTCTTGGAAAATAACAGATACCCTGTAGTTCTTTTCAACAAAGTTTTGCTTTAAGCAGGAAATGAACATGTGACTGTTTACGAAGAGCTATGCTATAGTAATGACATAGGGAAACTTGAGGAGGGGATAGAGGGAGAGGGGAGGGGAAATCCCAGGGCCTATGGAAATGTATCATAGAATGATGATAATTTGCAAATAAGTAAAAATAAAATTAAATTAGAAATGACCATCTATCAAGAACCTATCTTGTCCAGAACCCAGAGAACATCATAGGTGCTAATTTTTAATTGTTAAAGTGTGTGCGCTCCTAGCTACCTTTCAAAGCTAAACCCCTGACCTGTTTGGTTTTTTTCAATAACCAGACAGCTGTAATATATTCCTGTTAATGACTTTAAGTCCACTGGTGATCCAAGCTAATATTGAACTCTCATATTAGTTATTCTGTCTGGGTCACAACTAACCTTCTCAAAAGGGCTATCAGTTTACCCAGATAGCATGAGGTACTTTTTTTTCTAGAAAGAGCCAGAAATAATCATTTTAAAGTGCCCTTAACCTCACCTGACAGGCTCAAGGTAAAATTCCAGCCCGCTGGTCAAGTTTTCAGAAGCAAAAATGACAGAGGTTAGAAACAATATCAAGCTCTTTAACCTCCTCAACCTGAAAGAATTTCTTCAAGTCATGCAAAAAGTCCTTTTCTTCACATTTCACCCACAACAAACTAGTGACCTGAGGACCAAAGCTAACAGTTGAAGCCCTTCCCCAGCTGCAAATGCGAGAGCCGTGCGCGGAGCGACGACAAGCGTGCCAAGGCACCCACCTTACCTGAAGTGAAAGAGGCACCACAGTTTTGTGATCACCATGACCGTCTTTTCCGGGTCAAGAGCAGCGGACGCCAGGGTCATCACAAACGAGGACAAGCAGCCGGTCCTCACAGCCGCGGGAAGCCGCCGCGCTAAGCGTTTCCTGCGCGGCGCACGTCCTCCGAGTGGCCCTCACGCGCCCTTCATGCCGTCCACAGTCCCGTCATTTCTGCTCAATCATCCAGCAGCTACCAGAGGTACCTGGCCCACGCGTGGACACTCGGAAGAGGAGGACGAGGCGAGGAGGACCAGCGTGAGCGAGGTCGGGGCAGGCGGACGCCCCGGGACCCTGCTGCGACGTGGCTGTGGGAGACGATTCCAAAGCCAACTGGGCAGCGGGGATGGGCTTTTCCAAGGAATCGGCATCAGCTGTGGCACAAACCCAGTCACTTCGCCAAGCCCGGTGCCAGCCGGCCGGTGTGGTGCACAGCAAAGCTCCCTGTGTGCTCTGAAAGCTGCCCGAGTACTGAGCATGCTCGGCTTCCTGTCCTCGCACCGGCGCCTTTTAACTACTCTCCGGATCTGAGGCAAGAAGGATGCACAGGTGAGATTCCTTGGAGGTGCTTTCTTCTACCTGGAGGAAATTCCCTCTTCGCTCCCCTCCCCCCTCAAAAGAAGAAAGAAAAAGATGCTTTGCTCTTGCACTCAGCAAATAGTTGCTACTGATAGGTGGACTGAGCCCTTTGCAAGCTTATCAGTAGCATTTAGTCTTTAACTCTCCCAGCGCTCAATTAAGCTGCCTTTGAAGTCCAGTATGTGCTGTGGGCTGGGAAAGGATTTTAGTATTTGTTACTGCTAGACAACTTTGTTAAACAGCAAATATTTGAGAATGCAACTGCAATTGTTGAAATGTTATGTGCTAACTACACTCACCATAATCACACAACGTTTTGAAAATTAAGTCTTACTGATTAAAAAAAAAAAAAAAGCAGCGAATGTGTGGCTAATTCATGATTGTAAGCCTACATCTTTTCTCAGGTGTAAATACTGCGAAGGAAGATGAGTGGAGAATTTGCTGGATAAGCTATAAGTGACGTGAAATGGGAAAGTGAATGTTTCCATTTCATACAGACCCACATATTCTATCTCCCTAGCTTTCTATTTGGGGCTGGTCATGTTTTTAAAAACAGGGACACACTATGAGCTTTCATCACATATGTGTGCCATACATCAAGAAGTTGGCTTTTCAACACTGTTTCTGTTTTTACAGCTTTATTGCAGGACCTCTTTTCTCCTTCTTTTCTGCCCCGCCCCCCACGGTGCTACCCCATCAAGCTGGGCCAGTTTCAGTTCTGCTTTACATTATATCACTTGGAAAAATAAAAAAACTTGTATCCAGTCATCTCTGCCAAGTTTATGGAGGGTGATTCCCTCCATAGGCATCCTGAAAGGGAGCCTGCAAGCTGGGTCTGTGAGAGTCTACACAAACCAGGGGCAGCTGGGAGTCAGGCGATCCTGCAATCCTTATGAAGTGTCTCCTTGGCCAAGACCAAGTTGACTTGATGCCAACCCACAGGCCTGAACTCCCTGCTACACCTTCCCTTTTCTCACTCCTCTTCACCCATTCCATTGGCACTAGGATACCTTTTGAACAGGTCTGTGGAAACTTTGCATGGTGAAAAACTACACATGGGTTTCAAAATAGCTGTCCTTGAATAAGCGCATGCTTTAATCCAGTATTTTTCCTTGAAGTCATCCAAGTACCTTTGTACTGTGGTAATCACTTCTCTTTCTTTTTTTCTTTTCTTTTTTTTTTTTTGCTTTTGTTTTTGGTTATCATTTGTGACTGTTGCCTGAGCTGTTCAAATAGTTCAACTGTGCCCCGATCCACACCCTAGCTGACTCCCCTCTGCTCCGACTCCCCACTGTAGCACCACAGTTCTGCAGAGTCTGCAGCTGAATCGTGCCCCGCCTGCCAGCAGCTCCGAGTTCCCCAGGGAGAGAGACAACACTGCTTGTTTGGCTCCACACTCATGTAGCTACACCGATTTCTGGTGTTCACCCAGTTTCAAAAAATCAGAGGCACCGGAGGGAGCCCTTCTTTTCCAGGGGTTGTGATTCAAGAAAGAAAAAAAAAAAAGAACACTTGCAGCATCACCAACTCCAAGATGTCATGACTAAAAAGGAGGCTGCAGATCCGTCTGTGCAGATGTGGGAAGAGCAGAGAGCCAGGGCGGAGAACAGGAACAAATGTGGAGACACAGACTCCTGCGCAGGCATCTTAGGCTCAGCCTTCTGGTTCCCAACCGCTGCCTTGTTCCATATTCCTCACTCATTGCCTACAGTCATTTTGCTATTGATTACACTGTAGCAAATCTGAGTCTTGGAGTTTGCCCAATATGTCCTAATTACTAACCCAAGAATTTCTTAGATTTGATGACAAAAACATGGCTATCAGGTATTTGCACCTTTTTCTCTGCCAGACAGAATTAAATTCTTTTGTATATATTTCATTACCATAAAAAAATGGAAGCACCTTTTAGTAGCATTTGCTGCAATTATGAATTGTGGCTTTATAGCATAATGTGTTCCTAATGTCCAAATAAGAGAAATTCAGGTGTTGCGGTATAGGGGGTTAAGCCGCCAATAGCAACACCTGCCTGCCATACCAGAATGCAGATTTGAATCTCAGTTATTCCGTTTCCCATGCATTGTCTTGCTATGGTATCCTAAGAATAGGATATGGGAATACTAAGAATCTTTCCACCTTGAAAAGGTGAGCCTTAAAAAGAAGACAGCATCGGATTGGCTGTGGGGTTGGGGCAAAAGCAGTTCCCTGCAGTGTAGCGCCTGTGGGGGGGTGCCCCAGCCAGGCCAGACCCAATGCTGGCAACTCAGGCCAAAGTCCTAGGCTTTGGGTGGCCAGTGTGTCTATTTGGCACCAGGCTGTGCCTGTTGGCTGCCCAGTGGTAAGCTCTGGGGTTTTTAGGATGTGTAATGCTGCCTAGGGACATCCATGGATAACGCCAGTGTTGAGTGTAGGTGAGGGATGAATCCTGGGTGATTCCCAGAAACAGGGTCACGGAACTTTCCGTCAAGCGTGGGGACTGAGACCTGGTGGTTTGGAGGGGTAAGTCCATAAGATCTATTTGGGCCAGACTGATTCACCAGCCCAAATGGAAAGCCTGAGATGGACTGTTAGCATAGAGCATCACTCACTGCCACACATCAGTCCACACGAAAGCTATGCTGGGGCCTGTCTGGCAGGGCTAGGTACCAGTATCTGACTGAGTTGTGAAACAGTGGATGGGTCACACTAGGCAGGGTAAAGACACTAACCAGCCTGTGAGAGAACCAGGTCCAAGGGTAGATTCTGTGGGGGAAGTATGGGCCCAACCATGTGGAAATACAAGTCCTGCTGGTTAGCTCGCGAGCTGGGGTGGTGATGGGCTGTGCTATGTTGTGACCATGGAACCTACCATCACTTACAGGTAAAGGCACCAACAACAGTCTGGGCAGGTAAAGGCAGTAGCACCCAAAAGTGCATCCTAAAATAGGATGTGGGGTGGGCCAAGCTGCAACTAAAAGGGGGCAAGTCATGCAGGAGCGAGCAAACCTCAACTCCAAGGAAGAACAGAAATCAGGGCCTAATAGGGAAATAGTGGGCACCTCCCTCTTGAGTTACCACTCCCACTCCAGAGGATGAAGACCAGGACTGGGGCAGGGGTGGCTAGCCAGAACGGCACACGCCAGTATGTGTGTGGGCTGGACAGTAGAGTTGCTTGGGTTGAACTAGGCTTCAATGTCCATTGACATGTATGAGAACTAAATGGGATGTGGGACAGACTGAAAAAGCCTGCAGTATATACTGGCAAGCATGGAAGCCAGGGTAGGGGCAGGTCTGGTGGGGGTTATGGGGAGTTGCCCCAACTAGGCTGCAGGTCCCACTGATTCACGTGAGGGTTAAGTATGAAGTGGGCAGGATTGGGCTGGACTAAATACCCATCAGTTCACATGGAAGACCGTGCTGTAAACAGAACTGACCCAGCAGTTGCAATGATTAGCATGTGCATAAGCTGATTGGGCGACAGACTGTGCTGAACCCTGTACTGGCAAGCACACACAAGAATCAGGTCTGGGATCACCTCAGACGAAGTTTCTTTGGGGATCCCTCCAAATGAACTGCTGATCTCAGAACCCCAAGCATGAAGAGACTATGTCAGCCAGTGGATTCTGAACTGGAATGGCAAGATTGGCAGCAATTCAGACCTGCTGAACTGTCAAAGCTTCTTGAGCAGGACCCTCGGAGCATGCCCCATATTGGGGACCTGGGATGGATGGGAGGCAGGGTGGGGCTTCTCTCTTTGTTTCTCCCCTGACCCCAGATACAGGGGGGAAAATGATACTAGTGTGAAAGAATGATCTTATCCACTTTCCTGTAGTCCTTGACGCTTTGTGCCCTAATCAAATATGTAAGATTATTAAAAAAATAAAAAGCAGAGCTGTGAGTTTAACACAGAAAAAAAAAAAAGGCAGCATCCTTTGCTGTGAAGAGCAGAGATGGAAAAACCAAGTCCTTGGTGATATAATCTAGTTGATCTACCCACCCAAAGCTTATCTCCTTTTTAAAATTCGGTTTAAACAGCATGAATTGGACCTTTTTCCTAGACAAAACGCTTTCTATCTGAGATATTTTTTTCGCTTTCTTGTCCAAAATGCTGAAATGCTTACGAATTAAAATTTGCATTCTAGGGGTTGAGCGCGTTCTCCTGGCCCGTCTGGGTCTGTCTCTGGCTCCCATTATGCTATGCCAATTATTTGACATTTCCCATTGCAGGATCCTGGTAGAGAACTGCTGTGTTCCTTTATTCTGGAACATATTGCTTTAGTCCTCCATCTTTCTAACTTTTAATAAAGGATAGTGCTTTGTCAGCCTGAAGTCTATGAGAATGTGTTATTACTGAAGCATGCAAGGTATTTTGCCAAGGCTAACATTTGTTTTTAAGATTAAATAGGTCTCACTCACCTGTTAAACATAGACCAATGTAAGAAGATCAGTTCTGAATTCTCAGTGTCCACGAGGGGATGAAATGGATCATTTGCTGATTAATGACTCATTTTCCACAAATTTAACCTCTCAGGTTGAGGTTAAGCCTCAAAGGTTGAGATTTGGGGGTGAATTTATAATGCACTTTGGTTCCTGATTACAGAAATAATCTTCTCTGATATGATATTGCTTGTGTTATTTTTTCAGTGTACATTTTATGTGTGATATATTTAGGTGACATGAGAATGGATCTTTCAGGTACATTTTGTAGATACAAGCAAAATGAATAGTGATGCCTAAGGAGAAAGGGGAGATTGGAAAAATCGGTGATTACATGAGATAGAATATTCATTATTAACCAAGGAGGGAAGGCATATAGGTATTTGTGTCATTATATTCTATAGGAGGACAATTGATCGGCTATCATTTGAATGGGAACAAGTCATTGGATACACAAAACAGAGAGGCTTTCAGACAAGGGTGTGGAGACAGTTGATGGGTTTCATAGACAGGCTGATGGGAACTACATACGCTTCCCAATACTTCCTGCCTTGTCCTGTGCGACCCTCAGTCTAGAAAAGCCTGATGCTGTTAATAAGCTTAGGCTATTGACCATCAGTCAGTCAGTAGTCCACGCATGTGATAATGAGCTCCGTGCACCAAGCCATTGCTGAAGGACAGCGAACAGGACTCCAGAGAAATAGCATTCTATGTATGAAGATTAATTTAGGGTCAATCAATTTATCTATGATTACTGTATAGGATAAGCTTTTGGCTAGCAGTTAAGATGTCCACTACCCATATCAGAGCATTTGTGTTCAATCCTAACTCCAGCTCTTGATTCCAGCTTCCTGACAATGAGACCCTAGCAAATAGCAATGATGGCTCAAATAACTAAGTTCCTTCCACCCACGTGGAAGCCAGGCCCAGCCCTGCTGATGCAGACAGATGGAGAACACACCAGTGGCTGGGCTCTCTCTCTCAAATAATAATGAAGTATGACATTAAATATATTTTTTTAAACATGAAAAACTAACAAATAATTAGTACCAATGTTTGTAGTAGCCATAATAATCAAGATTAGTAAGGAGAAACTTCAGAATAATTGAAAAGAGAACTTAACATAGAAAATTGTTAATTATTTATAGCAAAAACTGAAAGAGAATTCTACAGATACCCCAAAGCAGAGAGTTTGGGGTACTAATAAACAAGATTCTGCATCCCCAAGATTATGATTCCAGGATTCTTGCAGTGACCACTGCCTGCTGGTTGGTGAAGTTAACTAGGTTAGCCAGGCCACTGCTGGGCCACAACAAGCAGGTGGATTGTAGGTTGAAACTCAAACCGTAGAAACTTCTTACAGAGGCATCAATGCCCTGGGGCTGGTGGACAGGACACTGCCCTTTGGGATGCTAATGACATTTGCTGAGAACCTACCTGCAGGGACTGCTGTTAAAGTGGCTAGCATCTCTAGAAACCACCAGCCAGAAACATGCAAAAGTTTGTTGGACTCCAGGCATCCGCAGAACTCCGTGTGTGGAAGCTACCATTGGAATAAATGATGTGGGTTAGCTGGTGAGCCCACAGAATCATGCACATACCACTGCAGGTGAGATATGAGGATGCCAGCCAAGATGGATACAGACTCATCTGCAAACTACCTTGGGATGCACTGCTACGCCAGAGCTCACTCGGAGAACCTCCGGAGGCAACTTTGGATCTCCCTGCAGATCTCACTTCTACAAGACACCCCTTCCATCTCAGTGTCCCTCCAGCGCCCTCTACTGACAACGTTTAACATTGCGCCTGCTGGCAAGGGGCACGGTTCCATATTACAAAGCAGGCGATGAAGGATGGCTGTGGAGCCTGGCAACAATAAATTGATAAATGACAAAGTGCTTTTGTGGTGATCACTGTTTAATATTGAAATTTTCTCTTTACCCATTTGTCTTCTCCACTGGTTGATGATATGTAAGTGTTTCAAAGGGAAGGATAATTTTGATACTTTTTGTGTACTTTGTGGCAGATACTGTTTACTGAACGTTTGTTAAAAATGTACTCAATACATAAATACTGCATCCCCTGCTAAAAGATTCATTTGCTCTGACAAGCAGGAGGTGTACTCAGATTTACTTGGGTGAAAGAAGGCCATTATTCTCATTGTTTGCATACAGGATAGTGGTGATAACAATGATTGACACACTGTACATCTGTAGAGAAGCTATTTTCTAAAAATGGGATTATTTAAGTCACTTGTAATTTTGGTTACAGTTGAATAAATGAAAACCCTCCCTATTTTAAGAAGCAGATTTTTGACCAGGAAATTCACTGAGAAAATAAAAATAGCAGCTCTACTCGTAAGATAAATGGTATCCATTTCACATTGATTTGGTCCAATAGAAAAGCAAAATAAAAACTCTGCAAATATAACAAAATTCATGGTGCTAATGTACATGCTTAGGTATGTAAGGACTGAATTTCATCTTTTTTTTTCAAGTTTTTTTTTTTTTTTTTCTGACTTGAAACCCAGAATCATGAGAGGGATGTAAAAAAATGGAGGGAGGGAAAAAGGAAGAGAGAGGAGAGAGGGAAAGCTGTATATTTGACAGAACTGGCTCCCGTGAGTGTGGAATTTGGGAAGCTGGAGCTTGGGGCAGGTAGCAGGCTGGATCACTGCTGCCCGAGTTGTTCGTTGGAGGAGCTGAGTCTTTTTCTCTTGAGGCCTTGCTTGCATGTGGATTTGCTTGGAGCACATCTCCTAAAGTTTCTCACACTGGACGCTGGGGCTGCAGGAGGGCAAGGTGAAGAAGTGAGGGAATCCTGAGAGGCAGGGTATAGTAGGAGATGATGAGCTGGGTGGGAGCACGGCCCTTGGAACGGATGAATGCGGGCAGCCGGGAAGGAGTTCTTTGTGAAGTGACTGTTCTAAAAATCGGCTACCCGAGGCCTCCACCAGAGTCAAGCAGAAGAAGCACCAGACACTCAGACTTGCAGAGCTCACTAAATAAATTTCCCTCTCTGCAAACTGCTTGGCTGAAGTGTTGTGTGTTAACAGTGGAAAGCAACAAATGCATGCCTTCAATTCACTGGGTGAGGCTCGCACAGTCTTCAAGGTAACCTGTTTTGCCTAAACTCCTGTGACTGATTTATATGCTAATCGTATCTTAAGAATGACATACAGCCAAGCTCACGTATAAAATTAACCATGCTCATTTACAAAATCAGCACAGCAAAGCACAGAAAGCAAGGCAAGATAATGAATGGGGAGAAGGGTAAGGAGAAAGAAAATATCACTGGAAAATTCTTACAATGAAGATTAACATCTGGGATTCAAAATGACATTAATGGTATACTACACTGTAACCAAATTAATTGAATAAATACAAAAAGAGGTCTTTGTCATGAAATACATTCAAACCCATGAATGGATCAAAAGGCAAGAAGAGGGCCCGGCGGCTTGGCCTAGCGGCTAAAGTCCTTGCCTTGAAAACCCCAGGATCCCATATGGGCGCCGGTTCTAATCCCGGCAGCTCCACTTCCCATCCAGCTCCCTGCTTGTGGCCTGGGAAAGCAGTTGAGGACGGCCCAATGCACTGGGACCCTGCACCCGCGTGGGAGACCCGGAGGAGGTTCCAGGTTCCCGGCTTCGGATTGGTGCAGTACCGGCCATTGTGGTCACTGTATATCTGACTTTGTGATAAAAATAAATAAATAAATCTTAAAAACAAAAAACAAAAGGCAAGAAGAACAAGAGGCATGTAGTTATTATAGTAGCAGCTTAGAGGAACCAACAAAAACGGGCTTTTAGGAGACAGAGAATTTTGGGGAATCCTTGAAACAAGAGATGGGAAAAGAAACTCCGAAAGTATGACACAAGTCGCGGGCTTACACCTGACCTGGGAATATACAGAATTGGTCCCAAGAACTAAAGTAAATTCTTTGAGAGCTGAGCTGTTACATACAATCGTGTTCCATTCTCAGGCAGGCCCTTGAAGGCCACCAGCACAGCACAGGACACACAGCACATCAACTCTTTCTGTAAGCGGGCCCAAACAGCCATTGTTGTGCCCACCTTACGACAAGATTTTTACCAGGTCCAGTCTCCAGCATATTGAAAACACTAACAATAAAATGCAGATTTGGTCATGTTGCAGCACAGCCGGTAAAGCTACTGCCTGTAACACTGACATCCGGATGGCCCAAGGGTTTGGGCTCCTCTCCCCACCTGGCAGACCGGAAGAGACTCCTGCCTGCTGGCTAGAAGCCTGGCCCATCCCTGGCCTTCGTGCCCATATGGGGTGTGAACCAGCAGACTCCCTCCACTGCCTCCGCAACTAGGACTTTCAAATAAATGGACACATAAAATAGAGCTTTTTTTAAAGATGCAAATTTATAAAAAGTAGCAGACAAATCTAACCGAGAAGGAAAAAAGATCATTTGTAGACACCAACACTGAGACAATCAGATGCTCAAATAAGCAGGGAAATGTCATTACTAGGAAAAAAAATATTTGAAATAGATCTATATTCAGCAATAGAAGTAAACTTCAATCGCATATATTAAGTGAAAAAAGCTAGTTGTAAAAGAGTACACTCTGCATGAATCCATTTATATGCCAATCTGAAGAAGAGAAAACTCTTGGAATTGTGATCGGAGTAGTAATTGCTTTTGGTTAAGAGTAGGGAGAGGGGATCCAGCACAATAACCTAATGGCTAATATCCTCACTCTCCATGCACTGGGATCCCATATGGGAGCCTGTTCTAATCCCAGCTGCTCCACCTCACCTCCCTTACAGCTCCCTGCTTGTGGCCTGGGAAAGCAGTTGAGGATGGCCCAAAGCCTTGGGACCCTGCACCCGTACAGGAGACCCGGAAAAAGTTCCTGGCTCCTGGCTTTGGATTGGCACAGCATTAGCCAATCCAATCTTTCTCTTTGTCTTTCTTTCTCTCTGTAAATCTAATTTTCCAATCACAATAATAAATAAATATATCTTTTTAAAAAAGAGTAGGGAGGGCCCAGCGGCGTGGCCTAGTGGCTAAAGTCCTCGCCTTGAAAACCCCGGGATCCCATACGGGCGCCGGTTCTAGTCCCGGCATCTCCACTTCCCATCCAGCTCCCTGCTTGTGGCCTGGGAAAACAGGCAAGGACGGCCCAAAGCTTTGGGACCCTGCACCCGCGTGGGAGACCCGGAAGAGGTTCCAGGTTTCCGGCTTCGGATTGGCGCGCACCGGCCATTGCAGCTCACTTGGGGAGTGAAACATCAGATGGAAGATCTTCCTCTCTGTCTCTCCTCTGCGTATATCTGGCTGTAATAAAATGAATAAATCTTGGGCCCGGCGGAGTGGCCTAGTGGCTAAAGTCCTCGCCTTGAACGCCCCGGGATCCCATATGGGCACCGGTTCTAATCCCGGCATCTCCACTTCCCATCCAGCTCCCTGCTTGTGGCCTGGGAAAGCAGTCAAGGACGGCCCAAAGCTTTGGGACCCTGCACCCGCGTGGGAGACCCGGAAGAGGTTCCTGGTTCCCGGCATCAGATTGGCGCGCACCGGCCCGTTGCGGCTCACTTGGGAAGTGAAACATCGGATGGAAGATCTTCCTCTCTGTCTTTCCTCCTCTCTGTATATCCGGCTTTCCAATAATAATAAATCTTTAAAAAAAAAATGAATAAATTTTTTAAAAAAAAGAGTAGGGAGAGGTACTAAATAGAGGAAAGGAGTACAGTGGAACATGTTTGCGCAGTAGGACGGTCTACAACCTGACGGTAGTATGAGCCACTACATTTGTCAAAACTCAGAGCTAGGAGCAGGTGTTTGGCACAGCCATTAGGATGCTGTTCAGGATAACCACATCCCACATCCCACATCAGAGGCTCTGCATTGTGTTGCTTCCTCAGCTTCCAATCCAGCGCCCTGTTAATGTGCATTCTGGGATGCCACACGCGCTAGCTCCCTTACTTGGGTCCCTCTCATCCACAAGGGAGACGAGGTCGAGCTCAAACTGCTGGTTCCTGCCATTGACCGAGCCTAGTCCTGCCTGTTCAGGGCATTTGGGGAGTGAACCAGCAGATGGAAGATCTCTCTCTCTCTCTCTCTCTCTCTCTGACTTTCAAATAAAATGAGAAATAAAGAAGACATCCTCAGAACTGTGCAAAAAATAGTAACTAGGATGATAAACACTTGAAAATATTTTTAAAAATTATTCTTTCTCCTGCTTCTGAAGAATATTTTTAGCTGTATTGATCTTTCTGGTAATTTACATGGTAATGTTATTCATTTCCCCTCTACAGTTAGAGCTTAGTCATCATACTTAGTACTGTTTTTATGTTCTCAATTCCTTGTTTGTAAGATTTGTCAACAGGCAATAAATTCTTACTTCCTTGCAATTCCTTCCTTTCCAAAAATATGCTCTTCCTAAAGTACTTCCCGGAATCATTTGGTAAAAACAAATATTAACAATAAATTTTCTGCTTTAAGTTTATCTTGCTAGCCCTTTATTTTGGCCTCCCATGTGTTTTCTTTTCATTAAATGGCTGGTCAGGCCAAAGCCAGGGGCTTGGCACTCCATCTAGGCCTCTCGTGCGGTAGCAGAAACTCAAGTGCTTGGCCATCATCTATTGTTTCCTCTGGGGTGTTAGCAGAAATCTGAACTAGAAATGGAGTAGCTGGACTTGAAGTGCCTCTTCTGCTATGGGATGCCACTGTCACAAATGGTGACTTAACCAGCTGAGCTACAGCACTCGGCTCCTACACCACACCTTAAATAGCAGTTTATCTGGATACAAACTGTGTCTTCTCAATTATTTTCCTGAACATTTTGAATGTAATTTCTACTGTCTTTTCCCTACTATTTTTGTGATTTGCAAGTTAGTCTTATAATACCTCATTTATAAATTTAAAATGTTTCCTTTTTTTCTCCATTTTATTTGAAAGATACAGAAAGGAAAGAGAGGGAAAGATAATGCCAGCAGCCAGGTCACTTCCCAGATGCCTGAAATGGGGGGCAGGACCAGGCCAAAGCCACAGCCTGGAACTAGGCGCACATCTCTACTGTGGGAAGCAGGGACCCAAGGGCTCGGGTCTTCCTCTGTATCCAAACAGAATGAGCAGAAAGTCAGAATTGCAAGAGGAGCTAGGATTCGAACCCACACATTCCAATCGGAGATACAGTGTGTCAAGCACCATCTTAACTGTTTCAACTGGTTTATTTGAAAGGAAATGGTGAATATCAGAGATAGATAGGTTATGATATTTCTAAAAATATCTTGTATTCTCAGGTAACATTCCTTAATAAATGAACCAAATTTTAGCAAGAAAATCTGCGTCAAATTTGAACTACCTGGGATGAAAATTAGTGTTTCTAAGTGCTTACTGTTTATCAGTTCTCAGAGATATAAAAATGATTTATCACAGTGTTGCCCTCCTGCAAGGAAATGAATGAATGCATTTGTGCCTTAGAGTAATATAAATTGTTGCCATTTTGCTGAGGAGCAATAGGCAGGACGTAACATGATCTTCAAAGTGTATTTATATCATTTGACAAAACCAATTCTGCTTTTCACTACCTAGCTCTGGTTTTCTTTCATCTGTCTATTCCTTATTTTCTTTGCTCGTTGACCAGCAGTGTTTAGTGAGCCAATTATCTGTGAAACCTTGTAAGCAGTTCTCTCCCTTGAGAAATCGTAGTCCTGTCCAGCATATTCACCGTCCCCCCTTCACAGGCCTACCTGACCCTCCCCCACACACCTTATCCGCACAAAACTTAAGTTGATCATATCACAGCAAACATTTTTCTTCATAAACCCCTCCAAGCTTAATACAAAGGAATAAATACAATGATAAAATGAAAAACCAAATATGTAGAATCCTGCTTCTGCAGGATGGAGTAATACAGTCCATAATTAGCCTCCAGCTTAAATATCTAAACAGGAAGCTATAGGGAAATTAATCTATTTTAATTGACAATAATTGTATATATCTCTTGGGATATACAACATGGTGTTTTAAAATAGGGATATTTCCTGAGCAAGTTTTAGGGATGCATATACAGTACATTGTTATCAATCGATCACTGTGGAATAGAGAAGAAAATATTCCCAACACTGGAGAGCTTGCCTTCCAGGATTGTGGATGATCAAGTGAAAGGTTGATGTTGGAACTACCATTGCGACGCTTGTTGCTCTGACGTCATTCTGGATGGTGTAAGTAGAAAAAACTTAGCACCGGCTGACAGCCAAAGGGAACTGAGTATGCTAATGTCAAAATTCTAAAAGGATGATTCACAGTTCACGTCATCCACTGGCAAATACGAGCACCAGAACAGTGTGGGTCGAGTCAGGTTCGGTTGCAACAAAAACCAGTGCACGATACAGAATGTCAAGATGAGGTTGCCTGTACCGGATGTGACCGCAGCACCCAATCAGTACACATGAGAACCAGAAAGGGAGGGGGCAGAACCTGCTAGGGAATAAGGGGTGGTTCCCTTGCTGGACAGCTACTCCCACTGGAGAGTGTGAACTGGGATGGGGGCAGACCAGACTAGGCAGGGCTATAGCACTTGTGCGCCTCATGTGGACCAGATCAGGGAAAAGTCATGCTGGACAGATTTTTCCTACTGGCGCAAACAAAATTAGAGTGGGTGAGGGTTGTTTGGGCTTAGCCACAGCATCAACTGGCAGAAGCTGGCACTGGGGGCTAATTCTGTCAAGTCAAACCACAGAACCACCTGGAGAGTGCATAATCCGGGAGTGGGAGAGGCCTGGGAGGGAAATAGTGGGTTCCCCCTCTTGGGTTACCACCCCCCACGGGAGGGCAGGAAAACTAGAACAGGGGCTGGAGTAGCTAGACAGACACCCAACAGCATCTGTGAGGGCTGCATAGTGGAGCTGGTTAGATGGAACAAAGCTCTAATACCCATTGACATGTACGAGAGCCGAATGGGGTGTTGGACAGACTTTTCTACTGCTACATATACTGGCAAACCAGGGTAGGGGGTGGGCCTGGTGGGGGTTATTGTGGGTCGCTCCCATTAGGTTGCAGCTCCCACTGGTTTATGTGAGGGCCGAATATGTGCTGGGCAGAACCAGGCTGGACTGTAACACCCATTGGTTCATTTGGAAGTCAGGGCTGAAAACAGAACCAATCCAGCAATTGCAACCACCAGCTGGTCAGGGCAATGGACTGTGCCGGGCCCTGTGCTTGCTAGTACATACAAGTATCTGGTCTGAGAACACCTCAGACAAAGTTTCTTTGGAGACCTCCCCAATTGAAATGCTGGACTCAGAACGCTAACCAAGAAAGGACAGAAGACAGAACAAATCAATCAACCATCTCAGCTATATGTTGGCAGCAAAATAAGGGGCAAACGGAGACTCTATGATGCACTATGTCAATCAGTGGATTCTGCAACGACCTCATCATGCTTGGAGTGGCAAGATTGGCAGCGATTCATAGCTGGTGAACTATCAAAACCACTTGAGCAAGAACCTCGGAGCATGCCCTACATCTGGGACCTGGGGAGGGTGGGAAATTGGGTGGGCCTTCTCCCTTAATACCCCCATTTAAACATGAAGGAAACAATATGGAAATAATAGTCTTACCCATTTTCCTATAGCCCTTGAACCCTTTTTACCCTAATTAACTATGTATAGATAGTCAAAAATATAATTTAGCTGTTTTGTAGTTCTTTGTATATTCTGGAGATTAGCCCTCTATCACCTACGTAGTGCGCGAAGATCTTCTCCCATTCTGTGGGCTGCTTTTTTACTTTATTGATTGTTTCCTTTGCTGTACAGAAGCTTCTTAGTTTGATGAGGTCCCATTTGTTCATTCTGGTCTTGATTTTTATTGCTTTTGGAGTCCTTTTTAGGAAGTAGGGACCTACCCCTAGATCTTGCAGAGTATTTCCAACATTTTCTTCCAAAAGTTTAAAGGTTTATGGATGTAGGTTTAGATCTGTTATCCATTTAGATTTGATCTTGGTGTATGATGAGAGATGTGGGTCTATCTTTTTGTTTCTACAGGCTATCAACCAGTTGTCCCAGCAGCATTTATTGAACAGACCTTCCCATTTGCCAGGATTATCGTTTGTCTTTTTGTCAAAGATTATTTGGCTGTATCTGTGTGGGTTCCCGTCTGGTGTTTCTATTCTGCTCCATTGATCTTCCTCTCTATCTTTGTGCCAGTACCAGGCTGTTTTGATAACCACTGCCCTATAGTATGTCCAGAGGTCTGGAACTGTGATTCCCCTGCTAACTTCCTGTTCTTCAGGATGGTTCTGGCTACTCGTGGTTTTTTGTGTTTCCAGATGAACTTTTGGATCATTGTTTCCAGTTCCATGAAGAATGTTTTTGGCAATTTGATTGGAATTGCGTTGAATGCATATATTGCCTTTGGCAATATAGACATTTTAATGATATTGATTTTACCTATCCAGGAGCATGGGATGTTACTCCATCTTTCGAGGTCAAATGGGCATGGGAAATGGGCAGACACTTCACAAAGGAACAAACTCAAATGGCAAATAAACATGAAAAAAGGCTCAAGTTCCCTGGCAATAAGGGAAATCCAAATTAAAACATCAATGAGGTACCACCTAACGCCAGTAAGACTGGCCCACATCAATAAAAGCACCAACAACACTTGTTGGCGAGGTTGCGGGAAAAGGGAACCCTACTCCACTGCTGGTGGGGCTGCAGGCTGGTACAGCCTCTATGGAAATCAGTATGGAGAACATTCAAACAACTCAAAATCAACATACCATATGACCTAGCAATAGCACTCCTAGGAATATATCCAGAACACTTGTTTTATGAGAAACCAACATGCACTCCTATGCTCATAGCAGCACAATCAGTAATTGCAAAAACATGGAAGCAGCCAAAATGCCCATCAGCAGAGGATTGGATAAGAAAGCTATGGTTCATCTACTCCATGCAATACTACTCAGCTATTAAAAAAAAACAAAATGCAGTTCTTTGTGGCCAAATGGGCCAAACTGGAAACCATAATGCTAAAGGAAATGAGCCAATCCCAAAAGGTTAAATACCACATGTTTGCCTTAATTTAAGATGATATGATGTTATGTATAACATGTTATGTTATGTATGTTATATGTTGTGTATAAACTAAAATTGAAATGTCAATGAGGTGGTCACAGAAGGTGGTTAAGAACTCGCATTTACTTTTACCATATTGGTTACTCATTACTATGTCAATTAATTCCATAATGATGTAAATTTTTGCTGATGGTATGTTGGAGCTTTTAATTGATTGGGATGATACTCTGTTGGCTCTGTCTTCAGACCAGAGAGGGTATACCTAAGAAGCCATTGAACTTGACTGGACAATAAGATGCTGGACTCTATGTTTGGTACATGCTTGCAATGGGGGAATCTCAACTGAACTTGAACTGTGGTTATGCAACAAGGTGGAGGAATCCACCATGGTGGGAGGGTTTGGGGAGGGGTGGGGAGAACCCAAGTACCTATGAAACTGTGTCACATAATACAATGTAATTAATGAATTAAAAATAATAAATAAAAAACTTAATATAAAAAATATAATTTAAAAAATTAAAAAAAATTCTAAGAGGATGATTCAGCTACAACTCATTGTGTGGGTCATTCAAAACTTAGAAAAACTTAGAAAAACTTAGGAAAACTTAGAAAAAGTTTCCCGAAACCTGACTTGGGAAACTTTGTGTTTAGGTTGCCTAAATGCCAAAGTGTTTATACCTGTACTATAAAGGTGCCATAAGGCCAGGCAAACACGGCATTCATGAAAGGACGGCCTGCTTGTGAGAAACTGCAATTGAAATGACCCCAAGATTTCACAGTCAGACATTGTTCAAGCAGCCTGACTCAACAGTGGAGAAATTTCGCTGAAGTCATGAGACTCAAAGATCACATCTTATTGTGTGGAGAGAGACTGCCCTAAAATAAGGAATATTCTAGATCCAACTTAAAAAAGTTCACAAAGAAAGCAAATCTCAAAAGAAATTTGAAAATAAACAAAAACCTTGATTATGCTATGGAAAATAATCAATATTCTAAAGTATAAAAAAATTGAGGAGTCAATCATCTAAAATTTCAATTTTCATGATTTTATCAAAGCCTACTAGACTTGAAGTTGGAAAACGTAACCCTGAATGTTAGGGGAGGAGGACAGAAATCAGTCATTAAGAAAAGATTATGGGGCCCGGCGTGGTGGCCTAGCGGCTGAAGTTCTCACCTTGCACACTCCAAGATCCCATATGGGTACCAGTTCTAATCCCGGTGACCCTGCTTCCCATCCAGCTCCCTGCTTTTGCCTGGGAAAGCAGTCAAGAATGACCCAAAGCCTTGGAACCCGGCACCTGTGGGAGACCTGGAAGAGGCTCCGGGCTTCTTGCTTCAGATTGGTGCAGCTCTGTTCATTGTGGCCACTTGTGGAGTGAATCATTGGACAGAATATTTTCCTCTGTCTTTCTTTCTTTCTGTAGATCTTTCCAATAAAAATAAGTAAATCTTTCAAAAAATTATAATTGTTTTGAAAATAATTTCCAAGTATCTATCATAAAGATTGTGCACACAGGAAAGAATGAAGGGTTGCAATGAAGATAGAAATTGAAAGCATGAAAAAACCCTGAATATATATACATTTGGGAGATGAAATACACAATATTTGAAATGGAAAACACACGAGAGGGGGAAAAGTATGTTAAACACCACTATAATAAAAGGTTGGTGAAGTTGACAACCTAATAACAGTATCTATTTAAAATGAAATACAGGGAGATAAAGGCAAGGTGATATTTGAGAGAGAACAATGGCATGTGGTACCGTTATCAATTAGCCTAATACACACATCATCCAGAAAGAGGAGAGCAGACAGAAAAACACCAGTAAGAATTTTACAAATGGGACAACAATCATTAAATCACAAACCCGAGAAATTCAACAAGCTGTTAAGTAGAAGAAGCATAAAGTAAATGACCATGGGGCACGTGACAACTAAATGCTGGAAGCTGGTGATAATGAGAACAATCTTAAAAACAGGAGGCATAAAATCTTCAGAAAAACATCCAGAAAATGTGATCAAAACCCACACTGAGATATCACATCACCCCTGTCAGAACAGCCAAAATTCCAAACAAAGACAAGATGTGGACAGAACAGAACGCAGGCATGTGCGTGGTTGGTGGGAATGTGAGAGCAGCAGAAGAGCCGCTGGCAGGAACAGTGTGGAGAGGTCCTTAGCAACTAGAAACTGACTGGTCATATGGTGCAGTAATCCCAACCCTGACTATGTAGTCAAAGACTTGAACAGAATGTGCCAAACAGATACCTGCACCACCATGTTTATAGCAGACTGTTCACAACAGCCACAATTTGGAAACGACAAAGTGTCCATTATGAGATGAACGGATTAAAAGAATATATTAAATATGCATAACGGATTATGATTCAGTTATAAAAAAAGAATGACATTCTACGATTTCTGAAACATGAGTGCAACCTGGGGCATCATGGTAAATGGACCCAATGAGTCCCTTATGTGTGGGAGCTAATTTGTTTTTAAGAAAGAGACACTTGTATGAAATGTATAGCTGCATTTATAGTTTTACAGAACTTTGTTTTATGCCTTAGTCAAACCACAGGTTCAGAAAGTTACATTACTATAGTTTTAATGCGCGTATTGGAGTACCAATTCTTGACAACACTGCTTCTGACCAGATGTTCTGCTAACGTGCCTGGAAAGGCAGCAGACGGTGCCCCAAATGTTTTGGGTCTCGTCAACCACGAGCGAGACCAGGATGCGGTTTCAGGCTCCAGGGTGTGGCCTGGCCCAGATCTGTTTTTGTGGCCATTTGGGAGGTGAGCCCCGGGATGGAAAATCCCTCTTATTGCATTATATGTTTCAAAAAGAAAACTGCATTACTATATCCTCATTAATACAGCCATCAAAAGCATTAACATAACATTAGCAAATACAGTACAAGAATATTAAGAAGGGCTGTCATGACCCACAGTTTATCTGTGAAATGCAACGCTGGCTTGTTGCTAAAAATTCAATCCGTGCCAAGTGAATTAAAGTCACCACATAGGCAAACTAAAAAGCATACAAAAACAACGAATCCTTCTAATGTCAACTCCTGATATGTCTGGTATTACATTTTTGTTATAATTTTTTATTCCCATATTCTGTTACAACAAAATTTCATCATTGATACATATCAAGGAATTCTTCCTTTTAGATGACTTTACATATCACTTCGTTCTTTTATTTATCTGATAAGTATACATGTTAGGAAAACTGGCAGACTTCAGCACAGTAAAAATTACTAAATGTTGTCCAGGTGTAAAAATCAGAAATACATAAAAAGCCTTCAAAAAGTGCATGGGAAATGTCTATTTTGAAAAATTGTGCATTAATTATGCTTTACCCAATAATAAATTTACTTCTTAATCTATATCCACAAATTTTTGAAGTACCTTCATATGATACATGCATTAAGTACTTACAAAATTCAGTGGAACACAATTATTCTTATTGTGAAAATTGATGTAATTAAAAAGTAGAACTTATATATAGATAGCAAAAACAGCAGCTAAAATCCAGAAATAAGATAATGTGCTTACCTTCAACCCTAGCACCACTTGTCATTTTGCTTTGTTTGTTTCCTTTTTTGTTGAAGATGTGCAATCTTATTTTTCTCCATCATTTTTGTTTGACTGAATTGACGACTTAAGTATTATAACTGACTTTGAAGTGCTTGTAAAATTGGTGTATCTCTCTAATAATTCATTAGCAGATCTTTTTAAATACTGCTGTAAAACAAGTGAAATAAAATAACAAGGAATTTTACACAAATTATGAACAAGGTAAAGGATAGCGTTGATAGTTTTATTGCCTAAGAAAATAGAAGCTTATGTCTTATTGCTATGATTGCAAAGAGAAATTACTCTCAAAATGGAATTATCCTAAAGTCCTATGTCAAGAATGTCCCTGTGTTTAGATAGGAACTGCTAAACATGAAGTGTTTTAATAGCTACAGAAACAATTTAGCAATAGTCTGCTTTCTGTATGTCATGTCTGATGTCGGTGAAGGAGACTGACTGCCACAGAGGTGCTAACATATAGTCCTTTCATTAAATTCAGACTTACCGCTCAGAAAAGCAGAAAAACATCAATTTCAGATGATTCAACTACAGTAATTAGGAGAATTTCCATTAATTAAAAAAACACAGATGTAGTAGCACTTTAACAATTTTATTTGTTTATTCATCCATTCTTTCCTCTCTTTATAAACAGATGAAAAAGAGAGGAGAGAATGATGTTGGTGGGGAGACGATAATGCAAGATCAAGCACTCCCATCTAGTGGTTCACTCCTCAAATTGCTACAACAGCTGGGGCTGAGCTGGGGCTGACCCTGGGAGCTGGGTGCACAATTTAAGTGTTTGATGTGACTAGCAGGAACCCAATTACTTGTGCTAAATTGGCTATCTCCCAGTTGCTGCATTAGCAATACGTTAATGTTAAGCCAGATTTGGGACTCAAACCAAGGACTCTACAGTGTGATGAATGCATCTTAACCACCAGGCTGAAGATCTGCTACTGCATAATACTGTAAAACATTTTTTTGATGTGACATTTTTAGATGTAAATCCATAAGTAGGGCATTACCTGATAATATTATAATTACTTTTTTTGTTGCTTAGGGGTGCATCTTTTAATAGCTTAAAAAACAAATGTGACGCTTGTTCTAATAATGTACATGTACAATCTGTACCCAGTCCAAAAAGCACAAACAATATTAAAAAGAGCAGTGTTATTTCATATATACTTAATAAATTTATTTATTCATTTCAAAGGCAGAGAAATAGATCTTACGCCCATTAGTTATCTCTCCAAATTCCTCCAGCAGCCAGAGGAAAGCTGGGCCAAATCCAGGACTGCCCAAACACACATCAGGGACTCAACCAGCTGAGCCATTGCAGCTACTCCCCAGGGTGCACATTAATAGGAAACTAGACTCTGAGTCAGAACACAGACTTAAACCTAGGTATTCTAACATGAGCTGTAGACGTGCCGACCCCTGGGAGGTTGCCATGCACCAAATGCCTGACTCTCCTTAATCAAATTTATTAACACAAAAGAAAGATTATAACTTTTCGAGGATCTTCTGAAGAGATTCATCAAAAATGTCTTAGACAATTTTGTCTTCAGTGAAGTCATATTTGGAGCTTGTCATTACTGCCACCTAATCTGCTATCGTGACTTAAACCTACTCTTTGGAACACTCAAATTTAAAAAGAGATATTTTCAACTTCTCGGAGAGCAGTTGCTTTCTGGGCTCTGATCTTAGAGGCAATGATTTTGGCTTTTCTCCACGTACTGTGATGTAGGCTGTGATTTGCCAGGTATGTTCATTCATAGAACTGTGCCTTTTGGGCTATCAGATGAAGAGAATGTACCAATGTGAATATATTTCTGACATCCCGTTGGTCCTGAAGTTGTAGCATGTAACCTCTTCTCTCAAGGACTATGAACTTCAGCATAATATATATCTGAAAAATCATAGCCTACATCACAGTACATGGGGAAAAGCAGTAAAAAGGCTTAAATCGTTACCACATAGGAAGTTTAACAAACAAGATCCTGGTATATTGGGAACTTAGAAACAGATAACATCTCTAAATAAAACTTGCATGGTATCCATTTAGCTACAGATGGTAGATTTCCCTTTTTTATAGCAGAATAATATTCCACTGTATGTATATGCCACATTTTCTTTATGCATTCATTGATGATGCACACAATAGTTGATTCCAAAGTTTGGCTAATATGAACAGTATTGCTATAAACATGTTGATACATGTATCATTGTAATGTGTTTAGGTCTTTTGGGTATATACCCAGTAGTGCGGTTGCTATATCTACGATAAATCTACTTTCTCTCTCCTCTCTCTCTCTCACTTGTTTTAAAGAAATCACCATTCTGTTTCCCACAGTGGCTGCACTAATTATATTCCCACCAAACTTGTGTAAATACCCCTCTTTGTCTACATCCTCTCCAGCAGCAGTTATGCTCTCTGTTGTGAATTTTAGCCATTCTGATGGGAGTGGAGTGATGCCTCATTGTGGTGATATCCCAGTTTGCAGTTTCCTGAGGACTAGTAATGTTGATCATTTTTTCCTAACTGCTACCCACCTGCATTTCTTTTGAGAGCTCGCTATTGAGGTCCATTCCTATGTCTTAACTGGATTGATTATTCTTCAATTGTTCAGTTCTCTAAGTTGCTCACATGTTCTGGACACTAATCCTCTGTCAGAAGATAGCTTGCAAATATTTTACCGATTCTGATGGATGTCTATCTGCTGTGTTGATCCTTGGATATACAGAAGTTTCTGAGTTTGAAATAGTTCTACGTTTAGTTTTGCTTTTGCTGCCCGTGCTCTTAGGGAGGTCTTGTCTGAGAAGCTGTACCCCGAGCTAATGTCCTGGAATGGTACCCCGATATTTTCTTCCAGCAACTTTATACTACCATGTATTAAATTCAGGTTTTTGATTCATCTTAAGCATAATTTTATAAATGCTGAGCAGTATGGATCTAATTTCTTTTTTTTTTAAAGATTTATTTATTTTATTACAAAGTCAGATATACAGAGAGGAGGAGATTCCGTCCGATGATTCACTCCCCAAGTGAGCCGCAATGGCCTGTGCGCGTCGATCCAAAGCCGGGAACCTGGAACCTCTTCCGGGTCTCCCACGCGGGTGCAGTGTCCCAATGCATTGGGCTGTCCTCAACTGCTTTCCCAGGCCACAAGCAGGGAGCTGGATGGGAAGTGGAGCTGCTGGGATTAGAACCGGCGCCCATATGGGATCCTGGGGCCTCCAAGGTGAGGACTTTAGCCGCTAGGCCACGCCGCCGGGCCCAGTATGGATCTAATTTCATTGTTTGAAATATATGTGCGTATCGAGTTCTACCAGCACCACCTGTTGAAGAAATTATCTTTTATGGTCTGAGAACTTTTGTCAAGTCATTTGGCTGTATGCACATGCATTGTATCTGGGCTTTCTAGTCTGTTCCATTGACCTATAAATCAATAAATCAGTTTTTATGCCAATAACCAGCTGTTTTAATTACTGTAGCTTGGTACTATATTTCGAAGTCAGACATTGAGATGCTTCCAGCTTGATTTTTAATGCTAAAGATAGCTTTGCTACACTGGGTCTTCTATGACTCCATGTGAATTTTAAAATGTTTTCCAATTTGGTAAAGAATGTCATTGGTATTTTCATAGTGATTGCATTGAATCTGTAGAGTGTTTTAGGCAATATTGTCATTTTGATAATATTGATTCATTCCATGAACAGGGCAGTATCTTTCAATTTTTTTGCATGCTTCGTGATTTTTTTTCATAAATACTTGATAATTTCATTGTAGAGATTGTTCATTTCTTTGGTTAAATTTATTTCTAGATATTTGGTTTGTTGTGGCTATTGTGAATGGGACCTCTTGATTTCTCCTGTGAGTTCCTCATTTGCATACAAAAAAGCAACTGTGGGGCCCCATGGTAGCCCACTGGCTTAATCCTTGCTTACCATGAGCCAGGATCCGCTCTGGATGCTGATTCATATTCTGGCTGCTCTGCTTTCCATCCAGCTCCCTGCTTGTGGCCTGGGAGTCAAGGATGGCTCAAAGCCTTAGTACCCTGCACCTGTACAGGAGACCTGGAAGAGGCTCCCGGCTTCGGATAGGCGTAGTACGGGCCATTGCGGCTCACTTGGGGAGTGAATCAGCAGATGGAAGATCTTCCTCTCTGTCTCTCCTCCCTCCTCACTCTATGTTTGACTTTCCAATAAAAATAAAATAAAATAAAATATTTTTTAAAACAACTGTTTCGTGTTATTTTGTAACCTGCAACATTATTGAATTGGTTTATAAATTCTGACCATTTTTTGGTGGAATATTAATGTTTTTCCATGCACAACATCATGTAATCTATAAACATACATAATTTATCTTTCTCTTTTTATATTTTGATTTCTTTTCTTTCTTGATCTTCTCTAATTTCTCTTGTTAGAACTTTCAGCATTATGTTGAATAAGAGTGGCAACTGGACATTTTTTCTTACTTTAGATATAAATGGAAATGCCTTTAGCTTTTTTTTTTTTCGTTTAGTATGGTATTGGCTATTGCTTTGTGATATAATAAAGCCTTCGTCATTTTGAAAAATGTTTCTTCTCTATCTAATTTGTGAATTTTTAAATTTTTTCTCTAAAGTCATGAAATGGAATTAAATTTTATCCAGTGGTTTCTCTGCATTCATTGAGACAGCCATAAGTTTTTTGTCCTTTATTCTGTTGGTATGAGTTCTGATTTTGTTGATTTGTGAATGTTGAACCAGACTTCTCTTTTTGATGGGGGTTTAGATTAGATTTTTGCATTTTGCAAAAAAGGTAGAGTTCTGTAATTTTCTTCTAGTGCATTTTCTTTTCCTTTTGGTCTTGGCATCAAAATGACACAGGCTCCTAAAAAGAGCTTGGAATTCCATCTTGTTCAATGTTTTGGGATTTTTAAAAGCATTGGAGTTGCTTTCTGCTTTGTAGACTTCAGTAGTAACGTCATTAGGTTCTGGACTTTTTCTGGAGAGAAGAATTTTCATTACTGCTTCAATTTCATTTCTTTTTATGGGTCTGTTTAGATTATCTATATCTTCTTGGTTTTGTTTTGATAGGCTACATAAATCCAAAAATCTTTTCTATTTTTCCTAGTTTCTCCAGTTTATTAACGCATAGTTCTTCATAATAAATTTCAGTGGTGTCACGTGTAATGTCTCCTTTTCCATCCAATTTTTATTTGAACTTTTTGTTAATCTGGCTTGAGGTTTTTCTATTTTTGTGTACCTTATTAAAAGCCCAAATTTTGTTTTGTTAATCTCATATATCTAAAATATATATACACATATATTTTATATGTATATATTTTAACATATACATATATTTAATATGTGTATATTTTGATATATGTTTTATATGTACATATTTTATATGTACATACATTATATAAGTACATGTATAATATATCTATTATAATCCAGCAATCCTAGTATCTAAATCAAGTATAAAACTGATATATCATTTCTGTAAAAATCTGATAATTCAAATTCTAGTGCTCATTTTCGATCAAATAAATATACCTATGTATGTATAGTTACAAAAGAATTGAAATAGTGTGTCAGTCATCTGCAGCTACATATTAATTACAGCATTATTCACAATAGCCAAGAGATGACATCAACCTAGGTGTCCATCAACAGATGAACAGATGAAACTAGCATATTTAAACAATGCAATATTACTCAGTCATTAAAGAATGCAATGTTGGGCCTGGTACAGCAGCCTAGCGGTTAAAGTCCTCGCCTTGAATGTGCCAGGATCCCATGTGGGTGCCAGTTCTAATCCCAACAGCCCTACTTCCCATCTAACTCCCCGCTTGGGGCCTGGGAAAGCAGTAGAGGATGGCCCAATGCATTGGGACCCTGCACACACATGGGAGACCCAGAGGAAATGTCTGCCTTCGGATCAGCTCATCTCTGGCCGTCGTGGTCACTTGCAGAGTGAATCAGCAGATGGAAGATGATCTTCTCTGTCTCTCCATCTCTCCGTAAAATCTGACTTACCAATAAAAATAAAGAAATCATTAAAACACACACACACACACAATGTTGTTATCTGTAGCAACATGGATGGAACTAAAGCATATGATGTAAAATGAAATAAATTAGCCTGAGAGACAAATAGCGCATGTTGTCATTTGTATGTACAAGATTTAATCTGACACAACCAGAGAATAGAGCAGTGGTTGTGAAATCCTGGGATTGGTGAGGGAAGGAAGAGAGAGAGCTGGTTCATGCGCACAGTAGTCCAGAGGAACAGGAAGATGAATTCCTATTGTTCTGTAGCACAGTAGAACAGTCATGATTGTGAACAATTCATTACCAGAGAGCAGTTTGAATTCTCTCAGCATAAATAAGACATTTATGTCCGAGGTGGTATAAGTATGTACAAGTACTCCTGGGAATAGACGCCAGCAATACATTTTAGCAGGAACTCATGCACAAGTATATTTGAAATGACTCATTGTGCTTCCATTCCTACCTGTTGGACCTCCACCAAAGCACACAACAGGCAATACTTGGTAGCTTAGTTTGGGTCTTTTTGCTCACCTCCAGAGGGTAGTTCCCAATTGTGCTGTGGAAAAGAAAAATTGACTTATAAACCCCAGAGCAAGTTCCCACCATTGCAGATTCCTTGGTACAGGCACCATCACCACGTCTGACCTGGAGGCAAAACTGTTAACCATGGGCTTGGAGGATAAGAAAAAAGAATACATTAAGCTCAAATAGCAGTGAGGTTCACTTCAAAGAGAAAATGACTCACATCTTAAAAAAAACACCCTCAAAGAATCATACTATCAAAAATAGGGAGTTCTAACGAATTCACTCAGGTTTCCCTTTGAAGGTCAGAGAATTGGTAGTAATCATTTCCCAAAAGAACTTGGAATATGTGATCACAAAAGATGTGATTGACGTTCATCAGGAATAAATGGGATCTCAATCACTGGCTGGATATTCCTTTTTCCCTTTTTCTTCAATCCTTCTAATTTTGGGGCTGGACATGCTTTTATTACTTTCATTTTCTTCAAATATTTTTGTCACAAAAATACTTCATTTGTAATGTGGTATACAAAATGAAGTTGAAGACTGCTGCCTCATCTCTGTAAAACACATGAGCAGTCATTACTCACCCTGCTGATTGGCGGTGATCAAGCCTTAACCTCCTCCCTATCATCCTCTTTTCAAAGACTGCATGTGTATACAGAGAGCTCATCTTTTCCAAAACTGTGCCTTTTTAACATTTTTTAATGGAACATGATAACTTTACCTAATTTGGGGGATACACTGTGACATTTTAATATGAAGGAATCTTCAAGTAGTTCAAAGAAAATGTGCATATCTTTTAATTTCTTTTTCTATGCAGTTTCTGAAGCGCTCATTTGCCTGTGTGCAATGTAAATGATCAGAGGAGGTTAAGCGACTGGATGTTGAGTTCACCTTGATGTCTCTCACTCACTTTGTCTTCTCTCCACAGCCCATCACCCTTCCTCCTCTGCCCTTATCCCAACCACTCATTTCTTCCTCCAGAAGTGAGAGAATGAGGAAGGAAAGTTAGACACCAGTGCCTTTTAATGTTTGTATCCCACTCCTCATTCTCTATACATCTTTGTCTTTTTCCTTTCTCTATTCCACTTTTTAAGCCAACTGGGTAGTTCAAAGGCCCTTTTCATTTCGATGAGCTTTTGTTGCATTTTATTTGTTATCCCTAAGCACTAGGTTTTATGGAATGAAATTATGAAAATACAGTACCAATAAATTGAGATACAATATTAAGAATTTGGAGCTGGCATTGTGGTGCAGCAAGCTATGTCACTGCCCAGGATGCTAACATCCCATGTTAGACCACCGATTAAATCCCAACACCTTTTCTTGTGATCCAGCTCCCTGCAAATGCAACTAGGAAAGCAACAACAGATGACTCAAATACTTGGTCTTGGGCATCACTGTAGGAGACTAGGATAGATTTTTCAGGTTCTTGATTCAACCTGTTACAACAGCCATCTGGGGAGAAAGACTAGCAGAAAGAATCTCTCTCCTTTTACCTGTTCCTCTGCCTTTCAATAAATAAAATAAATATTCTGCCTCTAAGAACAAACTGTGCTTCTCTAGTTAGTAAGTGAAAACATATGGAAGCAAAGTTAGGCAGCTGAGGAACATGATTAGATTTACATTCTTGATCCAACAGAGTGAACAAAACAAGCACAAGAGGATTCTTGTTAAAATATGGCAGTGTGGGGCTAGTGGCTAAAGTCCTCACCTTGAACGTACTGGGATCCCATATGGGCACCGGTTCTAATCCCAGCAGCTCCACTTCCCATCCAGCTCCCTGCTTGTGGCCTGGGAAAGCAGTCGAGGACGGCCCAATGCTTTGGGACCCTGCACCCGCGTAGGAGACCCAGAAGAGGTTCCTGGTTCCCGGCATCGGATTGGCGCAGCACCAGCCGTTGCGGCTCACTTGGGTAGTGAATCATCCGACGGAAGATCTTCCTCTCTGTCTCTCCTCTCTGTGTATCTGACTTTGTAATAAAAATAAATAAATCTTTAAAAAAATATATGGCAGTGTGACTGTGTACAGCATCTTTCTAGTAACTGTTCTCTCAATCCTTTCTAAAATAATGGTCAAGTATCCTTCCAAAGGCATGAACAACAAATGACAAGGAGAATGATTACAGAGAGCACACCAATAATATTTTGAAAGCTAGAAAGCAGATGGTTAAATGGTAAAAGATTTAGCAAACCCAAAGAAATTTAGTCCCAAAGTGGCACTGGGAAAGTAGACAGTCAAGCTGATTTGTACAACAGAATGTCAGACGTTGTGGCTGCTAGCCTCACTGACTACACATAAACATTGATCTGACAGCGTGAGTGAGCATGCGCCTGATAAATGTTTGCATCAGAATCAGCCCTGGCCCCTTCTGTCTTCCCTCTGACTGACTGGCTCTGGTCCACCCCCTTACCCCTTGGGGAAACACTAAGGCTGATTCTATGGAGACGGGGTGTTCTGGAATGAGGGACATTCAGGCACAGGACTCTGAACTACCTCCACTGTGCTTTGAGTGTGAATGGGTCCGCTCAATGCCTCCAGTTTCCAAGGGCCACAAGTATTACAAACACCATAAAAGAGCAGGCACTTCGGTCCTGTCGCTGACATAGCAGAACCCTATCATCTAAAACATCCCCCCTTGGAGGTGGCACTTTGTAGTTCCTGGGAAGCACTTCAGATGTCTTTTCCTATAGCCTCTGAACAACTGCTGGCTGCCACTGAATGTCAAGGTTGTAGCTGATGCTGCTTCTGAGAACAGTGAGGATTTGGGATGTGGAAGTACCTACAAACATTCATCACCTTGAGAAATCCTTCCTCTCAGATAAGATTACAGCAATAGACTCTCCCGAAAGAAGTGTCCCTTCTTGGGGCTGACAGGCGTACATTCTCGTACTTTCCCAGCCTTCTAGATTCATGGCTTCACCTGGTAATTTATAGTAAAAAAAAAAAAAAATAAGTATATGATTCTTACATTTTTCTACACATCTCTATACTAACATGTATATGTTTAGATAACATGCTTAGAGCACAATCTAATTTTTCAAAGTGAGTACTAGACAGTAAGTGCTAGATTTGCAAATAATTTTGATGAAAGTTTTTGGGAGATGCGATTTATGCCAAAATAAACATCGGATTTTTAAAAAAATTTAGACTAAATGTTATAAAAGTATTAACTATTGTAATTTTACTTTTTATTTTATACTTTATGCTATTTTGAATATTTTTGAACATTTTTCAAAATATAAACAAAGTTTTAATTTGTACATTTAATGAACATACAAATTAGATTCACTGTGATTATTACTGCATTTTGTTTCTTAATTCTTTTTTTAATTTATTTTTATTTATTATTTATCTTCATTGGAAAGTCAGATTTACAGAGATAAAGAGAGGCAGAAAGAAAGATCTTCTGACCTCTGTTTCACTCCCCAAGTGGCTGAAACAATCTGAGCTGAGCCGATCTGAAGTCAGGAGCCCGGAGCCTCTTCCAGGTCTCCCATGCAGATGCAGGGTCCCAAGGCTTTGGGTTGTTCTCAACTGCTTTCCCAGGCCACAAGCAAGGAGCCAGATGGGAAGTGGAGCAGCTGGGATTAGAACAGGCTTCCATATGGGATCCCAGCACGTGCAAGGTGAGGACTTTAGCCATTGGACTACTGTGCTGAGCCCTACTTCTTAATTCTTTGTTTCTGAGAATGAGTTCAACATAAGAATAGAAAATAGGAAATGTTCAAAGAAATAGCCTGCAAGGTTTTTTAAAACTGAAAATAATAAAATGATTTTTATATTGAACATGACTCACACAAATGTATAAATAGAACTCACAAAATCTTCATTAAATGCAAATTTAATCACTGAGCAAAACAAAAATTGAAATGTGCAAAATTATTCTTTACCAAATCCACAAAAAGAAGTCAGATGAAATGTTTACAATTTTATATAAAAGATACAATGAAGATAACACTGTAAGACATGATAAAAATTAACATATAAGCAATAGGCATTTATATACAAAAAGTAAGTATCTGATAAGGCTTTCTGTAATTATGGTACTATAAAATTTTGCTTTACTGCAAAGTGTACATAGATCTTGTGAATTTGTATTAATGATTTCACTTGCTATTCCTTGGCTGAGTAATTTCGCCAATTGTAAACTAAGCAGAAGAACCTGGAGCAATCCTTTGGTGGAAAAGTCAGGATGCCTGTGTTCCGGTTCTGGCTCAAATCCTGATTCTAGGCTTCTCAAACAGTGCACCAAGGCAGGTGATGGAACACTGAGGGCTGAGTCCTTACCACTCACCTGGGAGAAGCAGGTGTAGCATCAGGCTGCCTGGCTTCTGGCTTCTGCTCTCATGATCCTGGCTGTTGGAGGCATTTGGAGATGTGTGTGTGTATATTTATATATACACACACACTCTAAGAATTACAATGGTTCAATCTGGCATTAGTAATAAAATATAAATTGTGAAAAATCTCAGATTTTTATCAACATAATAGTACTCCTCCCTCCCCTAAAAATAAAGCAAATGAACTATGGTGTAATTATATAATAACATATTAATTATGAATGAATTAATGTTATTATTCACTCAAACATTATCAGCTCAATCAAAGTATCCAAATTTCTGTAAAAATAAAATGCCGTTTTCTTGAAATCTTATTCTCTTTTAGTTATGGCAAAATCATATTATACATATTTTAAAAACTATTGTTATTTGTTTTCAAGACAGGAGATAGAACATAATGTATTTAATAATTTGATCACCTTTTCTTTTTTAAAACAAGCTTTATTTATTTGAAAGAATGTCAGAGAGAAAGGGAAAAGAAAAGAAGATCCTTAATCTGCTGGTTCACTTCCCAGATGTTCAAGATAGCTAGGGCTGACGAGGCCAAAGTCAGCCCAAAACTTCATATCTGTTTCATATGTGTGTGGCCGTGACCCAGGTCTTTAGGCTAACATCCACTGTCTTCTCATTTGCATTAGTTGCAAGATAGATCAGAACCAGGGCATCTGGATCAAAGCAGCACTTCCATTTGCGATGCAAGCTGCTGCTTCTGCCTGATAGCTTGAGCTCCATGTTGTATGTGTTAGTTATTAGACAGTATTTGGGCCTCTATTTGTACTCTCCCTGAGGTCATTTAATAGTAACAAATGAGAGACAGGTAAACAGTGGTTGAATTATGGGGCTGGCCTTGTGGCACAGTGAGGTAAGGAGGCCTCTGCAATGATGCCATCCTCTATGGGCAACAGATTGGGTTCAGGCTGCCTCATTTCTGATCCAGCTCTTTCCTAATGTGCTTGGGAAAGTAGCAAAAAAATGTCCAAAGGGTGAGCTTCTGCACACATACAGGAAACCTGGACGGAGCACTTAGCTTCCCAGCTCAGATGGCTGAGAGCATTTTGGGAATGAGCCTGCTGATAGAGGTCTCTCTCTCTCTCTCTCTCTCTCTCTCTCTCACACACACACACAGATGCTACAAATAAATACATAATCCTTAAAAAGTAGTTGTTGAACCAGAATCGATGAACTTAATTATGTGTGGAGTCATTAACTTATTAACTTAACATTTTTTTTATGCTGTCCACATAGTTGACAAGGGGGAAGAGGGTGTGACAAATGCTTCCAATTTTCCTTTTCTTCCCTTTTGCACTGTAATGGGGGTGGGGGAGGGAGAGAAGTGTAGCCTAGTTGGGAGTTGGGATGATCCCCCCAAAAAACCCACCAGGCCCACCCCCATGCCTGGGTTCCTTCAGGTGCTAGTATGTGCAGCAGACTAGTCTGGTTCAAGTTGCATCTCAATAAGGCTCTCATGTATACCTTTTGGTGCTGCAGTTTATCTCAGTTCACCTCACCCCATGAACCAGTTCACACATATGCTGAGAGGTGCTGCAACCCTGTCCAGCCTGGCATTCTTCCAGCCCTGGCTCTCATGTACACCAGTGAGAGCTATAGCTCGGCAGAAGAATGCCCACAGTTTCCCTACAGGCCCAGTTTCTGTCCCGCATCTTGCACTTTCAAGGGAGTACTGCAGCCCAGTCTGACATGTCTTGTATCCTGTCCCAGCACTTGCTAATGGATGCTGCATCAAACTCTGGCAGGTTGGCACATATTCTGGCCCTTGCATGCACCAGCAGATGTAGCCTGGCCTAGCCTGATTCTCTCCCTAACCCAACTCATATGCAGGCAGATAGTTGTTGCAGCCTTGCCCAGCCTGGGCTGTCACCGGTCCCACCTTTCATGCTCAGCAGTGGAAACAGTTGCCCAGAATGGGAGTCAAGACAGCCTCTGCACCAGCTTCTCCTGGCTTGGGGTCTTATGTGTGCTGGCAGGTGCCACAGCCCAGCCTGGCATGGCCCATCTTGACTCAGTATTCACTGATAGACACTGCAGCCTGGCTCTGTCTGACCTGCCTCCCACTTCCAATTCCAGGTCATGCTGTGGGGTCCTGCAGCCTACCCCATCCTGCTGTCTGCCCGCATGCCAGCATTTTGAGTCATTAACTTATGTTAAAAAAAAAAAAAACCTACTGATTTGTATTGGAAAGGCATAGGAAGAGAGAAGTAGAAATGTAGAGAAGTAGATGGAGAGCTCCTCCAATTTTTCTGGGTCTCCTGGCTGGGTGCAGGTGCCCAAGGACTTGGGTTATCCTTGAATGCCTTCCCAGGCCATTAGCAGGAAACTAGATGGAAAGTGGAGCAGCTTGGACTTGAACCTGTGCCCATATGGCATGCTTGTGTGGAAGCTTAACTTACTACCAGAGTCATGAACTTAACCAGGACATTCTGAAAGACTTTTCCTGTTAACCAGCTTTGTTTCTTCACTGGGATAACTTGAAAAGCAACAGTTCAAACAAATTAACCTAAAGGATTTTCAGCCAGGATAAAAGCACTCACAAAGGAAGGGTATGTGCACCATACCCATAAATCACCAGCTCCCATCAAGATCAGCTTCATGAAACATTCAACAGAATGGGGGTAGAGGACACAGAAGTGCTTCACCTGGAAAAGTCCTGGCCAATTATTTTTCAACTGTATGCAAACTTGGAGTGGTAATGAGCTGCTTATTTACTTTTGAATTTCTTTTCCACAAGAAAATTATTGTTTCTGACGTATGGAGGCAATTGAAATCAAGTATGCCAGACATGACTTAGCGGTATCCTCTTCCCACTGAAAAATACCCAACCTCATCTTATCTATAATGCAATAGAGCATGTCTTTAGTGCATGTAAAGGAAAAAAAATTACAGCTGTCAGAAGTGATAGTCTAGACTAGCTTTACAAATATTACCTTAAGGCTGCAAATCACCAATATTGGCACAATCATGTCAATTTTCTTCTCATTTCTTTTTTTTTTCAAGTGTTTACCATTTCCTTTCTTCTAAGTGTTTACCTATGCTGTCATTTTAACTAATGCTTCTCATTGAAATGTTCAAAACATTTTTCACATTTTGGACATATTAAGCACCAAAAACCTGTGGCCATTGTTGTATAACAATCTATAACCCTTTTTATGTTGGAGAGGGTTTTTAGTAACACAGTCTTACACATAGGTAATAATAGTCATTCGGATTGTTGTTTTCACATGAAAAAAGGTGATCAGTAAACAAACACAAATAGCAGTAGATTATGTAAAGTAGCCTTAGGTTAATGTGAGCACACCCTTTATTTGCTGTCTGGTTCAACTTGTAGTGTAACTGGTTTTCTCTTCATAAATATGAATATTAGCAGTTATAATCTCAAGACGTGTGAACATTTAATAAATTAATCTGTAAAAAGTTCTTAGAACTCTGTGGGGCAATGAAACAAGCCTGTGAACATTATGAAAGTATTTAAAAGTGTTTACAAAAAATAAGATTTGAGTTTTTTAATTGGTGCCTATGAGGATCTCACAAAAGTTCATGAAACCCATATTATAAAAAATTATACATGGATTTCAATTTTTTTGAAAAATAAATGTTAAAGATTTATTTATTTATTTGAAAGGGAGAGTTAAAGGAGGGGGGAGATCCAGAAAGACAGATTCTACATGACCATTGATGTGTGGAATATGAAACAGACTCATCGAAAGACAGTGAAATGGTGATTGCCAGGTACTGGGGGGAGGGGTAAATGGAGACATCGTGGTGAAAGAGAACAAAATTTCAATTAAGCATGATAAATCAGGTCTAGAGAACTGGATGGCATAGGACCCATGATTAGCAAAACTGTAAAAGATACGGAAAACCTTGTTATGATGGTGAATCTTAGGTTCCATGCTCTTACCGCAAAAGGAACAAACAACAGAGACAAATCAAACAGAATGGGAAAAACTTGGGGAGGTGATGAATAAATTCATTGCACTGGATTCATGACTTTATTTCACTTCAGAAAGCAGCAAGTTGTGTACATTAAACATTTACAGGTTTTTATGTATCAATCATGCTTTTAACTAAAGACATTTTTAAAAGAAGTTGAGCTATGTACTCTACCTCCCACTGCCATGGCTGTAAGGATCTCCTTGGAACGCCTTGTTTCCCGAGAGGCAGATTGAAAATGAGTCCTTTAGTAGTGCAGAAATTTGGTCTAACAGTTAAGTTCCTTTAGCATACCATGAGCATCACTCACATCCCATATCTCAGTGCCTGCGTTCAAGTCCAGGTTCTTCATCCAACTCTAGTTTCTGGCTAATGCACATTCTGAGAGGCAACCAGGGTTTGCCCAAGTACTTGGGTCCCGGCCTCCCATGTGGAAGACCTGGACCTACTTTCAGATTATTTGCATTGGGCTTGACCTAGACCCAGCTGTTGCAGTCCTTTCGGGGGAGTGATGAGCAGATGGGTCCTCTCTCTCTCTCTCTCTTTCACTCTCTGCCTCTTAAATAAACAAAAGTGTCTAATAAAAAGTGAAAGGAGAAAACTAGCCACTTAGTAAAAGTAAAGCAGATTTTCCTCTACTATTTGTGTTGTATTTGTAAATTTATTCTTGAAAAATGCATATATCTGATTTAATAAGTATTTATTTTATTGGCACCTATTTAGGGACAGCTGCTGTGTTAGGCCAATAGGACACAGTGGCAAACCAAGACAGAGTTGCATTGTAGCCAATTCCAGTGCAGTAAGACAAAATGTTTTGATGGAGAATGATGAGGGAGTCACGTGGATATCCATGGTCCAATATGAGACTAGGATTTTAAAATTTTTATTATTTATTTTAATTTTATGGTACAATTGCATAGGGTCTTGGATTTTCCTACCCCTTCCCCAAATTCTCAACCCCCAACTGATTTTCCCGATATTATTACATTAGTATAGTCCTTCAAAGCAGTCATATGTTCATCAGTCTGATAGTTAAGTGTGCCCTGAGATCACTATACTTTCCCCAAAATGAGAAGCCATGAAACAAATTCAACAATAGGAATGAACTTAAAAGAAAAAATTTGCAACACAATGGAGTTAAACAACATGCTACTGAATAACCAATGTATCAATGAAGAAATAAAAAAGAAAACACAAAAACTTCTTGGGTAAAATAATGCTACTGTGTGATGTACAAGTCAGTGAAAAATTTGATAGGAGAAAAGAAAATATTTGGAAGAAATGAAAATAAAAACAAAATCATTAAATCACACGGGTTGCAGCAAAAACATTATGGGAAGTGTTATTGATCTTACAATTTGCATGAAGGCTGCCTTATATCAGAGAGAACATACGGTATTTGTCCTTTTGGGATTGACCTGTTTCACTGAGCATAACTAGAATAGGGTTAATGGGAAGGACAACCAAACTCAGAACAAGCAGTTGCCCAGGACAAGGATGAGTCTGTGAGGATATAGCAGGGATTGGGATGGGTAAGAGGATGGAGTGTTGAAAATTACCACCACAGAGAAAAAAGACAAAAAAACAAAAACAGCATTTACAAAGACTCAGAGGTGAGAGGGTAGAGTAAAATTCAGGACACTAGCAATAGTTAGGAATGGCTGATGCACAGGAATCCATAAGAAAGTGAAAGATGATGAGGTAGAAGCTGTTGAGGGGCTTTGTTGTTTCTGTGAGGTTACTTTCACCTTATTCTGTAATAGGTCTGGGATAGGACTCTGTCTGCATTTAGAGGAGTTAACTCTGGTAGAATGTGGATGACACAGGAGAGTGTGCTGTTGTCCAGGCAGGGAGAACAGTTCAGTGGCAACTGAAGGGATCAAATCAAGAGCCATAATGATGATGTTCACAGACACAAGGGAAAGATGGCAAGATGTTTAGGTCACACACGTGGCAGGATCTGGTGATGATTAGATTCATAAGGGATGTGGCAGAAAGCGAGAAGCATCAGAAAGACATCTGGATTCTAAACTTGACAAGGAACACAGGAACCTTCCATTCAAGAAATATTGAATTTGAAATACTTACAATGTATTCTTTCAGAGAACTTCAGTAAGTGCTTGCATAAAAAGATTCAAAGCCATAGAAAATCTGGGATATAGATATTTATGAATTGTTATAATTCATACTCGTTAAATATGTTATGAACTCACATATATTCAGTGTTGTTATAGGATGAGTAGGACTTGTCTTCCCAAGACTCAATGCAGCCCTTTCATCTATAATATCATAATGTTAATGGTTGATTAACTAAGGTTGAAGACTTGATCTAATGATGCTATATAAAATGTGAAGCTGATGAGAGCTCTGTAAACCTTAGTAGCATGCCCTGGAAAGGAGGTTCCCAAGTAAGGTTTGTGCATTTCACTTCAAGTTCAGAAAAGGTTCTCTCTCTTTGGGGATCACCAGGTGATCATTCTCCACAACCATCATGAGCAGCCACCACCCAACACTACAGAATGGGGCTACCCAATTTTGTAACTGCTAACTATAAGATGAAATAAGCCATTTATTTTCCCCCAGAAACTCCTCTCCTAAAGTAGCAAAAATACAAACAAGCAAAAACATAATGGAAATGCCAAGCAAAGCAAAAGGAATAAATACAATCTCCTAGGAAGAGAGTGCAGAACAGAAAGAGGGTTTAGGTTGATACTTTGAGAAACCAAGAATTGCTAATGGAATAAAGGAAGAGAAGAAGCCACCATAAGGCTGAAAAGGAGCTATCAAGGAAGAAGAAAAGTGAGATGTCATATGTGAGGAAGTGGTCAGCAATGCTGGATAAGATCATCAACACAAAATAACTGTCTTGAACATCATACTTAAGGATGTCTTCTACTAGAAGGTTCTGGTAGTATGAAGGGTGCATGGATGTAACTGTATTATGTTGAAAAACAGTTGTGAACTGAGTACAGGAGGCAAGCAGTACATTTCATAGCACAGGTGGAAGGATTTGCATCACAACAGGGGAACGAACGACACTGAAGCCAAAATGTGAACATGTCTTCAAAGTTAGAAAGATCTGACAGGCAAGCCATGAGAAGGAGCAATATGAACTCTTGAGTTGTTTCACAGGACAGAACAAGGAAAAAGATTAATTTTAGCTTTATCTAAGGAGCAACTTGTGAATGTTTATAGCTACTTAAAATGCAATGCTTGTATCAGTCAATTGCAAGTTCCTGTCACAGGTATGATTAAAACAGAAGCAATGAAATAGCAATTGGCAGAGCAGAGGAATAACCACATGCTCCTGGTGTACTTTCCTGTCCTTGACATTCAACTCAGTAAACTACAGCAAGCTCCTTATGTATTGAGCATCACTCCTTGATTCTTTCCTGTTTCAGCACTGCCCAACTGCTGGGGCTAAAAATTCCATCTATCAAAGTCAGCCTCCAGATTCAGAAACAATCCCAAGATATTGGAACTAAGACCTACATTGCCTCCAGGCTGTAATGCAGTGTGAAATCAGTCTGCTGAGCCAAGCTTGGTGTCCAGGCTGTCCTGCTTGACATCCAGAAGTTCCTGAATGTCTACAGTGCTTCAGCCTTTCTTCTAAATCACCACACATGCGCATTAAAACTGGGCATCTTCTTGTTGATTATTGAATCCCTACTATGTTCTAGGCACTGTGCTAGGGCTAAGTGTATGGCTGAATATATGAAAGCACTGTCTATAAAGATTTTCAAGTAGATTTAAAAAAAATATTACTTTTGTTTATTGGAAAGATATAGTGACAGAGAATGGGGATAAGAGAGAGAGAATCTTCTCTCCGCTTGTTCATTTTTCCAAATGGCCCCAACAGCTAAGGCTGGGCCAGGTTAAAGACACATGGGCGGTAAGTACCCAAGTACTTGAGCCTGACCCATGGTATTGTACCCATGTGTACAGCTTTTATCCCCTGTGGGTTTCAGTTAGAGTCTGGCTGCTTCACTTCTGATCCAGCTGATAATAAACATGAGAAGCAACAGAATATAGCCTAAGTCCTTGGACCCTGCCCCCCATTGGGAGACAAGAAGAAGCTCCTGGCTCTTGACTTTGGACTAGCTCAGCTCTGTCCACTGTGGTTGTCTGTGGAGTGAACCAGCAGATGGAAGATTTCTTTCTGTCTGTCTGTCCATGACCCTTATTTTAAATAACTAAATCAATCTTTAAAACAAAATACCCCTCAAAATCTGTTCCAGACCCACCCAGCTATTAGGGAGGTTATTTGGGAGTATAAAACAGCAGATGGGAGCTCATTCTCTCTGTTTGTTTTCCTCTCAGAACATAAAAGTAAATAAAAACACATAACTCAATGAAGATTTCAACATGTATTCAATGAATTTTACATACCCTGCCTTTAGGTTCATCGAAGCGTGAACTGGCAATTTCAGTATAATATATCACATTTAAAAGCTCCGAAAAGTTCCTAGAAAAACAGAATTAAGAGATGAATGTATTTTATTATGTAAATATGTTGAAACAAATGCATGCTTTTTCATAAAATGTATTTTCCATAAAATTTTTGAAAATTGTGAGTAATTAGGGGAAATCACGCAGGAGACATAGGAGGGGAATATCTTTCTTAGGTAGGATTCTCAATTTGTTCTCTAGTTTCCAGCTCACACTGAATTCTAGCCTGAATCCCTAAGTTCCCACAACCTGCTGTCTTCTACTGTTCTTCCCTGTCTGGAAAGCAGAACCGTATCGCTCTACCACAAACAACTGAATGAAACCACTCTGCCGTTGACAATGCCACTGTCATGCTGCAATTGGATACTGCTCATCCCTAGAGGCAGGCTCTGCCACCTACCAAGTCAGAGTTCTTAGCTGAATCCCAATCTAAATCGTGTTTTTCTATACACTGTATCTTGAACAGCTGGTCAAAGTCTTAGAGGGCAAGGCTCACTGCCAAGCTCCAGCCACAATCTTCCCTGTGAGTTGGCTGCCCTAGGATTCCAGGATGACTCACAGGGTGTTCCTCAAGCATATTCTCCAGGAATTAACAATTTAACAGATAACACATAGGTTGGCATGGTATAGAAATGTTATCGCTGGGTAGGCAAGCTGTGGTCAAAAAACACAAATTTGAGCCTCAGATTCTCTGCATCTCTTTTATATCATTTTGGGTCTCTAGTTATCCATCTATATTTCCCTTTTAATTTTTCCAAATTTTGACATACTAGACTCACAGAAAAGTTGGAGTAGTATGAAGCATTGCCTGAGTGAGCCCTTTATCCAGTTTTCCCAAAAACCGCCAGTTTCGGCAGGTGCTTTAACCTTTCCTTGGTTTCCATTTGTGTGTGACATAATACACAAGCACCAAACAGATATTCATTCTGAATAACTTAAGAATTAGTTGCAGGGACTGGCATTTGGTGCAATAGTTAATATGGCAGCTTGGACACTCACATGCAACATTAATGTATTTGGCTTCAAGTCTCAGTTTCATTTCCAGTTCCAGCTTCCTGCTAAAGCACACCCTGGGAGGCAGCTGGTAATCACTCCAGTAGCCGAGTCCATGCCACATACATGGAAGGCCAACATTGATTTCTGGCTCTTTGCTTTTGCATGGCCCAGGGATGGTTATTGCAGGCATTTGAGAGTGAAGAACTTTTTTTGTTGTTTCAAATGTTTGAATATTTACTTTTATTTATTAGAAAGGCATATTTACTTTTATTTATTGTGTTATTAGAGAAGGGTAAAAAACAAAAACAATAACAGAGAGGCAAAGAGATCTTCCAATGGCTGATTCACTCTCTACATGCCCACAACACCTGGGGCTGAGAAAGGCTAAAGTTAGGAGTCAGGAGCTCCACCCAGGTTTCCACATGTGTGGCAGGAATCCAGGTACTTGAGTCATTATCTACTGTCTTCCAGGGTGTGTATTATCAGGACACTTGGATAAGGGTTATCGTGTGAGACAATATCTTTTTTTTTTTAATCTATTTTATTGTATTGTTGTTGACAATCTTTACATAGTTAATTACAGTTAAAGAAAGAAAAAGAAAAAAAAGGTTCAGGGGGATAGGGAAGTGGGTAATACTATTATGTCCATATTGTTTCCATCATGTATCTGAGGTAAAGGGGGATATTGAGGGAGAAGCCCCACCCGGTTTCCCGCCCACCCCGAGTCCCGGATGTGGGGCATGCTCTGAGATATGTGCTCGAGAGGTGTTAATAGCTCTCCGGTTATGAATCGCTGCCAGTTTCGCTCGATGAGGTCGTCCACTGATTGATATCTGTTCAGGCCATATTTCATTGTTCTTGATGATGGTTTCATTGTTTACAATTAAATGGATCCCTGAATCATCTGCAGTTTCTTATGCATTGTAGAGCCTGTGGATCTAATCTTACCTTTTCCCAAATGGCAACCAGTTATCCCAGAATATTTTATTAATAGTCACTCGTTGCCTTAGTGATTTCAGATGCCTTTTACCATATGCTAAAGTTTCAGGTACATTCAGGTTACTATCTGGAATTCGATTCTATCCAAAATGTTAGCAATATCCATGTATAAAGTGCTATTTTAGATCCCAGCTGTTGGCAACTGCATAAGTCACCTTGTACCTAGGCAACTGTTGCATCTTCCAATCCAAGGACATTTGCTCAATTATCCAGATTAGCTTGCTAATTTTATATTTTGAGTTTAAAATGTTTTAAAAAATGAGATCAATCTGTTACTTTATTCTCACTTATTGTATTTGTCTAGTTTCGGTATCAGTGTTATATCATATTTTAAAATTGATTAGATAATTTTCCCCCATTTTCTATTCTCCAGAATAGTTTATATATGCAGAAATCATTGGTCTAATGGTTAGATACAAGGTTTACCATGTTTGATATGCTTTTAGGGAAGGGGGGGTTTATTTTATTTTATTTTTTTAAAGATTTATTCATTTTATTACAGCCAGATATACATAGAGGAGGAGAGACAGAGAGGAAGATCTTCCGTCCGATGATTCACTCCCCAAGTGAGCCGCAATGGGCCGATGTGCGCCGATCCGAAGCCAGGAACCTGGAACCTCTTCCGGGTCTCCCACGCGGGTGCAGTGTCCCAATGCATTGGGCCGTCCTCCACTGCTTTCCCAGGCCACAAGCAGGGAGCTGGATGGGAAGTGGAGCTGCCGGGATTAGAACCGGTGCCCATATGGGATCCCGGGGCTTTCAAGGCGAGGACTTTAGCCGCTAGGCCACGCCGCCGGGCCCGGGGGGGTTTTATTTTAATAGCCACATTAAGACTTTTTAAAAATTTTATTCTTTCTTAAAAATTATCTGGTTTTTGAGTTCTCAATGTTTAATTAGATGATTTCTGAAATTGCTACTGTATGCGAGTATAATCTTCATTCTCATTCCACATATTTTTATGTGCTCTCAGCCAGAAATGCTACTTTCCACATGAGATCAATGTCTGTCAAGTATGTAAAGATCAATGTCATTTTAGTAACATTTCTCTTTTACAGCAAGGGATTTTGGTTCCATTAAGGATAAATCACCAATATTCTATTTGTTTCCTTTAAGGGAAAGTTTATAAATCCCAAATTTTCTGTTTCTTGAGCTAAATTTGGTATCCACAAGGCTAATTCCTCACCTGCTCCTGGGGATTAGGATGCAGAGGGTGGAGAGGAGGCAGAGTTAGCACACAACCCTGACATCTGTATACCTTTAGCTGGCCAACGTCCTGGAAAGTGCATTATTCTACATTGGTTGCCTTTCTTTCGCGTCTGTTTGCCTTTAAGAAGTCTTGTATTTGTTATTCTTCTGCAATTTCTGCCTTCCTGTGCACGTCTTGTTATCATCTCACTGGCTCAACATTTTCAAAAACTTTTTAATCTGGAAACACATAAGCCTCTGAGTTCTGGAAGACTCGCCACCCATTACACTTGTTTACTCTGTGGGTTATTATAGTCAATGATTAAACCGATGTTGGAGCCTTTCAATGAAATATCACCCATATTTTGCATTCCTTCTTTTTTTCTTTTAGGTGAATACTGAATGACTTTTCCAGTACTTTTTGATGCATTTATCTTTCTTTTCAGTCATATTTTGCACACTACTTATCTGGCTTAGTTTTTTATAGCAATAACTGCACCTTTCACTTCCATTATTTCTATTGCGTGTGTACTGCATTTATAGAAAACCATTGCTTTTCATTGCAGAAGTGCTATTTCCTACTTGAAGGGAGATGTGGAATCTATACATTTGAAATTGTTTTATGTTATCTGTGGTTGAAATACTTCCCCATTTAAATGTGCTTTCCCTCACAGAAGTATAATTCTCAATGGATTTGTCAATTGGGAGACAGCTCCATTACGTTGTAAAGGAATTTTTCCCATGCCCATTGGGTTCTGATTCATGTGTTCATTTCTTTCCTGGATCAGCTCTCTGTGTTTAGAATCCTTACCAGGTGATCCATTAGATCTCCTTGAGAAGGGTCTTCCATGTTAGTAGGCTCGGGGATAGTTTTGGAGCTGACACAGGCAAAAGCACACTGCTAAAAGACTAGCTTTCCAGAGGAATATGGGAGGAAACCCATCACTTTCTATGCCCTCCTTATTTACTTCAATGCCATATGACCCCTAGAAAATGCAAAAGACTATCAGGTTAGGCCCTCATGCAGATTCTTAAAAGCAAAGGGTGATAGCAAGGGTTGGTGTGGTGGGACATTAGAGTATTATCTATGGGTCAAAGTCGCATCAAAGCCTGTAGAGGCACACGTACGCTAGCACTTAAAATGATTCCACAGTTTAGGTGAACTAAGGCTGTTGACATGGAAGCCATTGGATTTGCTTTCAAACTTTCTATGGCTTTCACCACCCTATACTGGTCTGAGGACACCTTGCTAAAAGCTCTGCTCCTGGCAATAAAATCCTTTTTTTGTAACTGGAAGCTTTATGAAGGCTAATATCTGCTGCTGGCTTTGACACAAAGCTTGCTGGCATTTGGCAAGGCCAGAAGCAGGATTTAAACTACTTTCAAAGGAATAATATTGCCTGAAAACTTGGCACATAAGGATAGGGGAAAGAAGAAGAGAAGAGTAGGCAAATAAATACAATCAATCCACAGTGGGTGGATTCGAACAGCAAGGGGAGAAACTGCCCCAAATCCCACTGGTGATCCTAGTCCTTTAGACTTGGCTACAAACAAACACTTGTGTTTAAATGCATTTGTATAATGATACTTCGCAATTACACTTTTTTAACCTTTGGTACCATATTGTAGTTATCAGAAAAAACTTCAGGGTTTCCAGAAGATACCAAAAGTGATTTTTTTTTCATCTAATGTCAACTCTCATTTTATTAGCATGCTACTCATCCTATGACAGCAATTTCCTAGAAAGAGAGGCTTATAATTCACAAATAGGTATCACCAATAGATTCATCAGCAGACTCACCAACTACATTTGCTGGAAAACAAACAGCCAATCTAACTTGAAAACGTCTATACAAATCTTCATTTACTATTAGTTGGAATAAGAGAATGAAAATCTGAACTCTCCAGAAAATAAAAGAGCAAGAATTTAAAGCAAGATTATTAAATGTTTTGAAACAAACAAAAGAGTTGCTATTAGATTATATTTGCTATTAAATATATTTGACATTATCTTCTGGAAATGAATAATTAAGTCCAAATTCTTTCAGAGCTACAGAGAACGAAAAATGATCTTTAAATTCATAAACTAATCAAGATATTGAAGGCTAGCCATGGTGAAATCCTCTGTGGCCGCAGAAGTAGTTGCATATTATACAAGGCATCATCTCATCAATTAATCAATTTCCCACATATGCTTTTTTTGCTCATTCCATTAACCAAACTGGATATGAAAGGCTTGTAATATATTATCATTAACATTTGTCATTTAACTTTAAAAGTGATTTTAGTTATCTAGTGGATGACCAGAGGCCTAGAAAGGAAAAGGATGAAGGATCTTGATTTCTTTTTTTTCTTTATCCTGTAAGTTTGTTCAGAAGATTTTCACATTTAAGACTCACTGATAGGGCCCGCAGCGTGGCCTAGCAGCTAAAGTCCTCGCCTTGAACGCACTGGGATCCCATATGGGCGCCGGTTCTAATCCCGGCAGCTCCACTTCTCATCCAGTTCCCTGCTTGTGGCCTGGGAAAGCAGTCGAGGATGGCCCAATGCTTTGGGACCCTGCATCCGTGTGTGAGACCCGGAAGAGGTTCCTGGTTCCCGGCTTCAGGTCAGCATGCACCAGCCGTTGCACTCACTTGGGGAGTGAATCATCGGACGGAAGATCTGTCTCTCCTCCTCTATGTATACCTGACTTTGTTATAAAATAAATAAATCTTTTTTTTTTCTCTCTCTTTTTTTTTAATATATATTTTATTATATTATTTATGTATCTGAGGTGAAGGGGGATATTGAGGGAGAATCCCCACCCAGTCTCCCACCCGCCCAAGGTCCCAGATGTGGGGCATGCTGAGATACTTGCTCAAGTGGTCTTAATAGTCCTCCAGTTATGGATCGCTGCCAGTCATATCCCTCCCAGCTCGATTAGGTCATTGAAGAAGCCACTGATTGTCACAGTCCATCATGGAGTCTTCATTTGCCGAGTATTTCGCTGCCCAACGTTTAGCTGAGGTGGTTGATTGACCTGTTCCGTCCTCCGTCCTCTCCTAGCCAGGGCTCTGAGTCCAGCAGTTCGATTGGGGAGATCACCAAAGAGACTTAGAGGTATTCAGATTCCCGCATGTTCCAGCTAGCACCGGTTCCAGCACAGTCCATCGCCACAATCAGTTGGTGGTTGCAATCGCTGGGCTGGCTCGGTTCTCAGTCCCGACTTGCACTGGAACCAAGGGTGTTGCAGTCCAGCCTGGTTCTGCCCAGCATGCACTCGACTCTTTCATCAACCAGTGGGGTCTGCAGCCCAGTCGGGGCGACCCACAATAACCCCCACCAGGCCCGCCTCTCACCCTGGTCTGCAAGTATACATAGCAGACTAGTCCAGTCTGTCCCACCTCCCATATGGCTCCAGTACCTGTCAATGGGCATTGAAGCTTAGTTCCCTCCAACCAACCAACTCTCCAGCCCTCACGGATATTGCTGAGTGCCTCTCCTTCTAGCCACCCCAGCCCCTGTCCTAGTTTTCATGCCCTCTCGTGGGAGTAGTGACCCAAGAGGGGGAACCCCACCACTTCCCTCTTGGGTCTCTCTCAGCCCCAGTTTATGATCTCTTTGGGTGGTTCTGTGGTTTGACTTGACAGAATTAGCTCCCAGTGCCAGCTTCTGCCAGCTGTCTGTGGTTAAGCCCAAACAACGTTCACCCACTCCAATCTATGCTAGAACCGGCAGGAATAATCAGCCCAACCTGGCTTTTCCCTGTTCTAGTCCACATGCGGCGCTCAGGTGTTGCAGCCCTGCCCAGTCTGGTCTGTCCCCATCCCATCCCACACTATCCAATGAGAGTAGCTGTCCGGCGAGGGGACCAGCCCCTCCAGCCCCCGCTGCTCTACCCTCTCCCTTCCTGGTTCTCACGCGTGTTGGTTGGGTGCTGCATTCTAATCCAGTACAGGTAATCTCTCCCTGGAATTCCGTATCATGCACTAGTCGCGACCGAACTTGGCCCGACCCACACTCTCCTCCAGTGCCCGGGTTTGCCAGTGGATGACATGAACTGATTCAGCTTGGTCCGCCCCTGACCCATGCCAAATGTACATCAATGGGAAACTTTCCATGGCCCATTCGGGGCTGTTTCCTATCATACTTCTTGCGCTTATTTTGCGCATACCAGGGGGTCCATGAGCCAGCCCTTCTCAGTTCACCTTCTGTCCTAGCAGGAACAGTGGCTTTTCATGGCTGGCTTTCACCCCACTCTGGTTCCTGTTGCTGGATGACTCAGCCCATCCATGGCTTGTCCATACCCATGTATAACTCACACATGGCTCAGTAGGGGATTGAGACTTAGCCAAGTCAGTCCCACATCCACCCTGGTTCTCCAGGACACCAGACGGTGCTGGGGTCTGGCCCAGCCTGGTGCATCCAATCCCAACCATACTAGCGTCATGGGAGACCACGACTGTTTCCTAGCTAGAATGCAGCCCCCATTCCAGCACTCGTGTCCTTGGTGGGAACCTCAACCCAGTTGGGGTGTCCACCCGCTGACCAAATGGTCTGCTCCATGGTGGCAGATCACGCACCCGACAGTGAATGTTCTGACTCAATTGTCTCAGGACCTCTCCTGTCTTGGCCTCTACCAGAGACACCATGGCCCAGCATCCCCGATGAAAGTAGACCTGCAGGTGCAAGCGCAAAGAGTTACATGTCCCTATCACTGGCATTCGCCAGGAATTCATGTTTCACCTATACTAAAGTTGGCCTAATTCATGAGTGTCCCTGAGCAGCTATTACAAATAATAAAAGCCCCAGAGCTCGCCGCTGGGCAGCCAGCAGGCAGAGCCTGGCACCAATTGGTGCACTGGCCGCCCTAAGCGGCAGGACAGAGCTGGATTAGTCCAGCTCCCAAATTGCCCTCATGGTTTGCGAACGTATGGGGGTCCGCTTACCAGAGGGATAGTTGCTCCATGGGCGTGGAGAAGACTAAAGGCTCGTCCACCGCCTTGCGGGGTGGTTTTGGCTCGAACCCTTAGCCGGATCCGCCTTAGCCGAGGCGCCACCCCACAGCCGCCACCCTGCGAAGTGGATCATTCCGTCCCCGGCCCCAAGCATGGGATCCGCCCTAACTCGTCCTGCCTCCATGGCGGCAGGACGGAGCTGGATTAGTCCAGCTCCCAAATTGCCCTCATGGTTTGCGAACGTATGGGGGTCCGCTTACCAGAGGGATAGTTGCTCCATCAAATAAATAAATCTTTTAAAAAAAAGACTCACTGATACTATACACTCATGAATAGAAAAAAAAATCAAAATTTGGAGGTGGCATTGTGGTATAGCAGATAAAGTTACTGCCTGCAGTAACTGCATTACCACATGGATGCTATTGGTGTCCTGCCTATATTGTTTCCCGTTCATCTCCCTGCTAATGTACCTGGAAAAGTGATAGAAAATAGCCCAAATGCTTGGCCACTCAAGCCCATGCGGGAGACCTGGAAGAAGCTCTTGGTGCCTGTCTTTGCTCTGTCCCAGCTTTAGTCATTGAAGGTATCAGAGGAGTGAACCTGTAGATGGAACATCTCTCTCTACACCCCCGCCCCAACTCTTGTTTTCAAATCAAATAATTTGATTTGAAAATCAAGTTTTGGTCAGTTCCAAGACTAAAATGTACATATTCTATATCAAGGAAAATAAAGACACCAGCATATTGTGCCTACAACAATGTACACAGTCTTTATGCATGATGGCCTGGATAATAATTTGAGTTTTCTATGCATTTTTGTCTTTGGAGAATCCAGAGTTCCAGTAAAATGGACTGGGCTTCATCCATGTTCCCACTTGGGCTTTTGCCCATTCAACAGTTCTCTGAAGCATGTAGTACATTTCTGACAATAGCTTTTTCCAAGCCGCCTCAAGATTACTTAACTACTTTTCTTGGCCACTCCAGGAAAAAGATTCCTCACCCATATCAAGATAGAGAACACATTCCTCCTTGCAGAGAACTCTTTTGGAAAGAGTTTCTCTACAGTGTCCATAAGACATTTCCATTCCAATAGGAAAAAAAAATGATTCTAGATGAGATCTGAAGTCATTAAATTTTTTTTTAATTCTTTGTTTTATGACAGTTTAATAGGCATTGCGGTTTTCCCTCCCCCTTGCTACCTCCCCTCCTCCATTGTTCTCCTCTCCAGTCTTTCAACAGGTGTCTTCCAAAAACCCTTAGAAGTCCATCATACTGCCATTGAGGACCTCCAAACAATGTAGGGGCTTATCTGTTGTTGCACTGTGAGATCATTCTTATATTGCAAGTATGGGGATATACTTCTCTCTGTTTCTGCCTATGGACATATTTATTATGGAAGCGCAAGTATCTGAATCCTTTTGATGAGATGAACATCTTTGAAAGTCATTTGGGAAGTAAAACATTGGTGCACTGAAGGACATAATCAGAGAAAAAAGAATGATTGGGCTTTGCTTTGTTTTCTGGTATGAGTTAGCTGTGGCTGGAATTTGATTGGGAACCTTCAAGAGAGTTTTGGAAACTTCATGGAGAGAAGAGGAGGGAGACCTGGCTGTAGAGCAGGTAGGACAGAGTCAGTATATCTACTGAGGGGGAAAACAAAACCATTTCATGGTGCTACAACACAACATTCTCAACCACCTGTCCAAAAATGTTGGATAAAACATGCTTCATTCACTGATACCTTAGGAAGAATTGAAAATGATATTAACTCTGCTCTAAACATGAGTATGGGAAATACACTATACATCCAATCGCTCTTAGTTGAAGTATTTTACTCTGTCACCACTGGTATCTCGTTTCTCCAAGGGCACTCTTCAACTCCTTGCCCCATGACATTAAAGAGTCCGATTGGTTGATCAATGCCTTCTAAAATGTGCCAATATTTTAGAAGTCCTCCAATATGCATTTCATTTGATGGGTTGCAGCTGACTGCTTAGAAGAAAGAAAATAAAAGGTTTTCCTTCTCATTTAAAAATATTTACCATTAAAACATGTTTACCATGTGCCTGGGATGTCTCATATTTCCCAGATACTGTTTTGGTAGTTGAGTATAAATAGCAGTGAATAAAATCATATGTTACTCTCAAATAATGTAGATCTCTCCTCATTTTGTGCCCTATCATTTATCCAACAACAGGTAGTTTAAAATAAAAATTAGCATGTATCTTGCTTTCTCTCTGTTACCCTTAAGCATTTTGAAAATTAATTAATTTGGGGATTATCATTCATTTGTAAGACAGAACAACAAATGTTCCCTGGATCACGTAGTTCATGAAAGGGTTACAACACAAATTCTGCTTTCCTTGGAACTTCTTGCCTTCATCACTTTACACTTGCACAAACTAAGGTCTGTGTACTTTACTTTTGTATTCCACATAATGTCTAGCATAGAACCCAAACCTAGCAGAATTGCCTGGCTTGTAGGCACTCAAAAAATATTTGTTGGGTGGTTATACAAGGAGTTGTATGGATAGTAGCATGTCATTTATATAGTAGCACTTGATCTACATTTGCTGTTAATGACTACTCCAGAAATAAGATAAATTCTTCCAAAAAAAATTAGCTTACTGACCAGTTTAATTTAGATCTCAATTATACAAATCATTTTTTGAAACTTAGGAGATGATATACATTGTAAAAACATAATATAGATATATTAGTAGTATAAAAGTGATAATTGTTAATACAGCTAAAAGTATATGTATCAGTGATAAAGGAATTATTCTGAAAATCATAATTCAACATTATTACAGAAAAATGTGTCACAAAAATAAGTATTTCAGATTTCAAAATGTTTTTATTTTATGCCATTTTCCAGTAAACTTTTTGAAGTTTCCTTTAAAGCTATTAAAATTTTGTTTAAAATATGTTTTGGGGTAAGTATTTAACATTGGATTTAACACACCAGTTAAGACACCTGCATCCCATATAATATGCTTGGGTTTGATATCTGCCCCTCGCTCTGGACTTCAGCTTCCTGCTAACACAGTGATGGCTCAGGCAATAGGATGTCTATTACCTGCCTGGACTTACTTCTCAGACCTCAGCTTCAGCCTAGCCTTGGCCATTTCAGGCACTTTGGAGAGTAAACCAGCAGATGACCATTTTATCTACGATGCATTTGCCTCTCATATTAAATGTAAACATAATTTGTGAAATATTTTGGATATAATATTGAGAGCTTTATTTTTTCAGAAAAAGCATACTTGGAATGTATAATGTAGTTCAAAGTAGTCAAGAAATACATGCACAGAACAAACACCGTGGCAGAGTCGGTTGAACTGTTGTTTGCAACAACTGCATTCCATATCTGTATACAATTCTAAGGTCGCTACTACTCCACTTCCCATCTAGCACCTGAAAACAACAGGTGATAGCTCAAGTACTTGGGAGCCTGACATTCAAGTGAGAGACCTGGATGGACTTTCTGACTCCTGGATGGCCCAATCCCAGTTCTTATGGCCACATATCTGTTATCAGTCAGCAGATCAAAATCTCTCAATCTCTCTCTCTCTCCCTCTGTCATTGAAAAAAAAATTTAACTTAAGATGTACACATATACATACAAGTATATCTACATAAAATGACTCAGATTGTAGAATAATAAATCATTTTTTCTTCTTTGCACTTATCTATTCTGTTTTTGCACAATGGACAATGTACTATCCAGTAATTTCCAGGAATGCTAATATACAGGACAAGAATGGTGAAGAGATATGAGCTAAATTTTAAATAGTTAAAGAATATACTGCTTACAAGGTGATGTTGCCTGTGCCAGATGTGACTGCAGCACTCAACCAGCACACGTGAGAACCAGGAAGGGAGGGGGCAGAACCTGCTAGGGAATGAGGAGTGGTTCCCTTGCTGAACAGCTACTCCCACCAGAGAGCGTGAGCTGGAATGGGGGTAGACCAGACTAGGCAGGGCTATAGCACCTGTGCGCCTCATGTGGACCAAATCAGGGAAAAACCAGGCTGGGATGATTATTCCTACTGGTGCAATCTACAATTAGAGTGGCCGAGGGTTGTTTGGGCTTAGCCACAGAATCAACTGGCAGAAGCTGGCACTGGGGGCTAGTACTGTCAAGTGAAACCACAGAACCACCTGGAGAGTGCATAATCCGGGAGTGGGAGTGGCCTGGGAGGGAAATAGTGGGCTCCTCTCTCTTGGGTTACCACCCCCAACGGGAGGGCAGGAAAACTAGGACAGGGGCTGGAGTGGCTAGACAGAGAGACACCCAACAGCATCCGTGAGGGCTGGATAGTTGAGCTGGTTAGATGGAACAAAGCTCTAATACCCATTGACATGTATGAGAGCAGAAGGGGATGTGGGACAGACTGGACTAGTCTGCCACACATACTGGCAAACCAGGGTAGGGGGTGGGCCTGGTGGGGGTTATGGTGGGTCACTCCCACTAGCTGCAGCCCCCACTGGTTTATGTGAGGGCCAAGTGTGTGCTGGGCAGAACTAGGCTGGACTGCAACACCCATTGGTTCCAGTGGAAGACAGGGATGGAAACAGAACCAACCCAGCAATTGCAACCACCAGCTGGTCAGGGCAATGGACTGTGCCAGGCCTGGTTCTTGCTAGTACATACAAGAATCTGGTCTGAGAACACCTTAGAGAAAGTTTCTTTGGGGATCCCCCCAATCGAGCTTTTGGACTCAGAACGCTAACCATCAAATTACAGAGGACAGAACAAGTCAATCAACCACCTCAGCTATATGTTGGCAACGAAAATACAGGGCAAATGGAGACTCTGAGATTGACTATGTCAATCAGTGGATTCTCCAACGACTGCATCGTGCTTGGAGTGGTGAGAGTGGCAGCAATTCAGATCTGTTGAACTATCAAAACCACCCTGCTGGCCCTGCCTTCAGACCAGAGATGATCTCCCCAGGAAACCGATGAATTTATCTGAAAAATGAGATGCTGAACTTTATGCTTGGTAGATACTTCCATTGGAAGAATCTCAACTGAATTTGAACTGTGGTAATGCAACAAGGTGAAGGAATCCACCATGGGGGGGGGGGGAGTTGGGGAGGAGGGGAATCCCAGTGCATAGAAAACTGTGTCACACAATGCAATGTAATCAATAAAAAAATAGGGAGAAAAAACCCAAATTTGTCAAATTATGAATCCAGCATATTTATGATGAAAAAAGAATAATAAAAATAATAAACTGCTAAAAAATAATAAAAATGAAACAAATATTGATTAGATTACCAATCATTTTGTGAGGCTGCTCTTTAAGATAATTAGAGCAATATTGTTCGTTTTTGGTTTCTTTTTTGAATGTGAATATTTTTCATCAAGAAGAGAATTATGTGATATCTACCTCTGTTTTTAAGATGTATCTAAGCCTGGTATAACTGAACCATGAAGAGGTTTTTAGATATAATAAAAGAGAATTTCAAAGAAACAGCTAAGGTGAGTAAGAAATAATAAATGGAAAATTGCTGTTTTATTGGCTCTATTAAGATTCACAGTATTGCCAAAATTTCATATCTTGGAGTGCTTTTTTATCTGCAGTAAAAATCTTCCACTGCAGAATTACATTATCTTCATATGAACCAAATTGTTCTTTCTTTTCTGACAATTTTTACCACAGCCATATCTATGGGAGTTTTTGTTATGCATTCATATTCTTAGCAATTCAAGTTTCTAAAGTTTATAGAGCATCAACTTTATGAAGTGCTTTTATATTCCCTTAGGATGTTTGTCATAAACAAAATTCTCTATCTCATAGCATCTATGTATTCTGACCCTCATGTGGTAATCTCAACAACTCTAGTGATACCAAACAGTTTTAGAATTTAAGTGTTCAGCAACTACAGTAAATAGGCTGAACAAAATTCAAAACATTTCAGGTAACTATCTAACTCTTACACTGAAAATGTGAAAACAGTGCGCATATATACTGAAATCATTTCTGCAAAATTAAGTTATTCATTCATTTGGAGCACAATTTGTTCATGTAAAATGTGGAGTTTTAAAGATGAAAATTATTTATTTGAAAGGCAGAGTGGTGGTGGTGATGGAAGTAGATATCAACTACCCATTTTTTTTTTTTAGCTCCTAAGTGGCCACAACAGCTGAAGCTGGACGAAAGAGGGGTCCAGGAAACAGAAACTCCCCTCCTGGTCTCCCTTGAAAAGAGCAGGGGCCCAAGTGTTTGGGCTATCTGTTGCTGCTCATCCATGTGCATCAACAAGCAGCTAGACTGGAAGAAGCAGCAGCCAGCATCAGGAACAGTGACTTAACCTGCTATATCATAAAATTCTAGTCACTCAAATAAAGCACTATAGGAGTACTTAGATGGTTTTAAATTATAAAATAACATAATGATGTAAGTTTGATTATATTTATAAATATGTTAGGCATAACACAAAAATACATTTTTCTTTTAAAAGTATTCTGAAAACATGCACCAAAATATTGGGTGGGATTTTATCAGCTTTTGATTCTGTGCGATATACTAGAAAAGTAAGGTAAATGAACATAACTCTTAGGCTTTGTGAAGTATTAGTGTTTGTTTTGTTTTGTTTTGATTTGTTTTTGAATATGCAAGCTAAGGCAATGCAAACTGGAATGGGGTTACCTATCGCTCATTCCAAAGTATTCATGCAGCTTTATTCACCCATTCTTGGGCTCGGGAAGCAGCCAGATAGCCAGCCCTGAGTGATTTGGCTTTGCCTGGTCAGTCAAGATGTACTGGAAACAGAACAGCTACCCCATCCATCTTCCTGCAGTTTCAAAAAAGTGTTGGGGGATGGAAAGCAGCTCTTTCTCAGAGGTGTTATTCCTAACACATATCTTCTCTGAACACAAAAGAATGAAACCATTTACAAGAGGAACTTTGGAATTTGCATGAATTTAATATTCTTTACAATCGCCAATGAGTCAACTTAAAAAGAAGGAAAAGTTTAAAAGTATTGAATAAATTCAAATAAAAACACAAATTGCCAAAAGCTATGAGACACAGTAAAAGTAGAAATAAGAGGGGAGTTGATGACAGTAAGTTCCTACACCAAAAGGTAGAAAGATTTTTAGTGAAAAACCTAAAACTGTAACTCAAGAAACCAGAAATGTGGGTTTTGGGCCTTGGGATTGGGGGCAACTGCAACTCCCTGCAGTGTGGCAACTGTGGGGGGGTGTCCCTGCCATGTTGGACCCAATGCTGGGGACTCAAGCCAAAGACGCTGCCAGAAGGCAGTGAACAAGTCCGTGGCCTTGGGCGTCCAGTGCACCAAGTGGTGCCAGGCTTTGCCTGCTGGCCGCCCGGCGGCGAACTCTGGGGTTTTTAAGATATCTAGTTGCTGCCTGGGGACACCCATTAATAAGGCCAGTTTTAGTGTAGGTGAGAGGTGAATTTTAGATGATTTGCAGTGACAGGGTCATGAAAGTTTCAGGCATACGTAGGGACTGAGACCAGATGGTTTGGAGGGAAGTATCCATAAGATAATTTTGGTTAGACTGATTTACCAGCCCAGTTAGGAATCCAAAAATGAGCTGGTAGCATAGAACATCACTGACGGCCACACACCAGTCCACACCAAAGCTATGGATGGGTGCCTGTTTGGCAGGGTTAGGTACCATTGCCCGACTGGGTGGTAGAGTGGCAGAGTGGTCTCATTTGGCAGGGTCAAGACACTATCCAGTACGTGAGAGAACTTGGTCTGGGGGTAGACTCTGTGGGGTTGTGTGGGTCCAACCCTGTGGAAATACAAGTCCCCCTGGTTAGCTCTCAAGCTGGGGTCGCGATGGACTAAGATAGGTGTGACCAAGGCACCTGCCATCACTCACGGGTAAAGGAAACAGCAACAGTCTGGGCAGGTCAAGGCAGCAACACCTGAATGTGCATCCTAAAACAGGATGTGTGGTGGGCCGGGCTGCAAAGGGAAGGGAGAGAAATGGGCAGGGCCGAGCAAACCTTAACTCACAAGAAACAACAGAAATCAGTTCCCCCCAGACCCGGGGGGCAACAGAGCCCCCAGGTTAGCAGCCATGGGGGCTGCCTCAGAGCTGGACTAAAGTCCAAGCTCCGCCCTGCTCCCGTTAGTTGGGAGCGGGCAACTCGGGTGAGTTCCATTCGCCAAACCCACAGCAGGGAGGCTGAGGGTGAGTCCTCTGTTCTGGGCGGCCAGTGCACCAAGTGGTGCCAGGCTCTGCCTACTGGCTGCCTGGTGGCAAGCTCAGAGATTTTTATGATATGGAAAGCTATTTGGGGACACCCATCAATAGGCCCAACTTTGGTATAGGGGAGACAGGATTCCTCGCAGTGTCCAGGAACAGAGGCTTGAATCTCTAGGACAACACACCCACCGCCCTTGTTGAATGGTGAATAGAACACAGGTCAAGCCGAGTTGGGCCATTACACCTGCTACTATGCTTGAATCAAGGATGAGAAGCCACAATGTCTAAGGCTGAGGCTGGGACAAATGAGGGACTGCAACAAGCTGAGTCAGAGCAACCACTGGCAGGTATATGATCTACGGCTAGTAACAGGCCCAGTCTGGGAGCCAAGGGGATACCCTGACTGGGTTGAGGCTCCCTCCAAGGGGAACGTGTGTGGGAATGGGGGCTGTGTCCTAACCTAGAAATAGTTGTAGTCTCCCAAGGCACTAGTGTGGGCTGGGATGGGATGCAACGGACTGTGCCGGACCCCAACACTGTCTGGTGTCCTGAATAACCAGGGTAAACATAAGACTGGCTAGGCTAGGTCTCGACCCCCCACTGAGCCACTTGTGAACGGTACATGGGTATAGACAAGCCACAGCTGGGCTGAAACAGCCTATAACAAGAACCTGAATGGGGTGAAAGCCAGCCAGGTTAAGCCACTGTTCCTGCTTGGACAGGAGGTGAACTGAGAAGAGCTGGCTCAAAAACCCCCTGGTATGCGCATAACTTGGCAAAGGAAGAGGCTCAGCGGGAGGTGCCTGGGCAACTCCTCTGGCAAGATACAGACCCTCCGGGTCAGCGCAAGAAGCACAATAGGAAACAGCCCAGAATAGGCCATGGAAAATTTCCCACGGGCATACATTTGGCACGGGACAGGGGCAGACCAGGCTGAATCAGTGCATGTTGTCCACTGGCATATCCAAACACCAGAACAGAGTGTAGGTTGGGCCAGGTTTGGTTGCGACAAAATCAGCGTACAATGTGGAATGTCAGGGTGAGGTTACCGGTACTAGATTTGACTGCAGCACCCAACCAGCACACGTGAGAACCAGGAGGGGCAGAGCCGGCATGGGAATTTAGGGGCTGGTCCCCTCACCGGACAGCTACTCCCACTGGAGAGCGTGGGCTGGTTTGGGAACAGACCACACTAAGCAGGGCTACAACACCTGTGTGCCGCATGGGTACTAGACCAGGGAAAAGCCAGACTGAGCAAATTATCCCCTACTGGGGCAAGCATAAATTAGAATGGATGAAGGCTGTAAGGACTTAGCTGCTACACCAGCTAGCAGAAGCTGGCTCTGGGGACTAATTCTGTCAAGTCAAATCACGGGACCACCCGAAAAGTGCATAAACCGGGACAGTGAACGATCCAGGAGGGAAACAATGGGTTCCCCTCTCCTGGGCCACTGCTCCCCTGGGAGGACAAGATAACTTGGAAGGGGGCTGGGGTAGCTAGACAGAGAGGAACTCAACAACATCTGTGGGGGCTGGATGGCTGAGCTGGTTAGTCAGAATTAAGCTTTAAAACCCAGGAACAAATACAAGAGCTAAATGGGATGTGGGATGGACTGGACTAGTCTGCTATACACACAGGCAAACCAGGATAGGGGGCGGGCCTGGTGGGGGTTATTGTGGGTCACCCCGACTAGGCTGCAGCCCCCACTGGCTGATGCAAGTGCCTAGTACGTGCTAGGCAGAACCAACCTAGTCTGCAACACCCACTGGTTCCAGAGCAACTCCAGTCTGAAAACAAACCAGCCCAGGAATTGCACCTACAAGCTGATTGTGGAGATGACCAGCTGGACTCAGAACCCTAGCCAAGAAAAGACAGAGGACAGAACGGGACAATCAACCATCTCAGATATATATTGGCAGCGAAAACTGGGAGAATGGAGACTCTATGATGGACAGTGTCAACCAGTGAACTCTACAACGACCTCATCAAACTGGGAGTGGCGAGACTGGCAGTGATTCATAACTAGAGAAATATTAAAACCACTAGGGGTTCATCGCAGCTAAATAGTCTCCCCAAGAAGCTGTACATTCCATCTGGACAATGAGCAGCTGGACTATGTGCTTAGCATCTGTTTGCAAGGGAAGAATCTTGATTGAATTTGAACTGTAATGCTGCAACGCGGTTGGGGGTCCACCGTGGGGGAGGGGCAGGGGGAGGGGTGGGGGGGAACCCCAGAGCCTATGAAACTGTCACATAATGCAAAATAATTAATAAAAAAAAGAAACAACAGAAATCAGGTTGGAGCACAGATCATGCCAAGTAGGTCCTTGCATCTACTGATCTGTGTGAGCCAAGGACGCTAAGCCACAGCATCAAAGGCAGGGGTTGTGACAGGTGAGGGGCTCTGTCAAGCTGAGTCAGAGCAGCCATTGGCCTGCGCGTATGATCTAAGGCTGGGAATAGGCCCAGTTGGGGAGCTAAGGGGACACCCTAGCTGGGTTGAGTTTCCCACCAATGAGTGCATGGGCTGGAATTAGGGCTGCGTTCTAATCAGGATACAGTTGTATTCTCCCCTGGCACAAGTGTGGACTGGGACTGGAAGCACCAAGCCGGGCCTAGACTCCAGCACCATCTTATGCTCTGCAGGACCAGGGTAGATATGTGACAGACTAGGCTCGGTCTCAGCCCTTACTTTACCATGTGTGAGCTGTATGTGGGTATGGACGAGCCTTGGCTGGGTTGAAACATCCAACAGTAAGAACCAGATTGGGTTGAAGTCCAGTCAGGAAACACCACTGTTCCTGCTAGGACAAGAGGTGAACTGAGTAGGCCTGGCTCATGGACCCACTGGTATGCATGGAATCTGGCCCTGGGAGAGGTTCTGATGGAGGAGCCTGGGCAACTCCTCTGGTAGGACACAGTCCCTGCAAGTAAGCAGAAGAAGCACAATAGGAAACAGCCCAGAACAGGCAATGGAAATTATCTCACTGGCATACACATGGCATTGGTGGAGGGCAGACCAGGCTGAACCCGTTCACATCACCCACTGGCGAATCTGAGCACCAGAACACAGTGTGGTCGAGCCAGGTTCGGTTGTGACAAATACCAGTACACATTAAGGAATGCCAAGGTGAGATGAGCTGTACCAGATGTGGTTGCAGTGTCCAAATAGCACATATGAAAACTGGGGGAGAGGAGGCAAAGCTGACAGGGAAATGTGGGCTCCCCTGCTGGACAACTACTCCCATTGGAAAGCATGACTCGGGATGGGGGCAGACCAGACTAGGCAGGGCTATAACACTTGTGGGCCTCATGTGAGCTAGATAAGGAAAGGGCAATGGTGGGCTGACTGTCCCGACTGGTGCAAGCAACAATTAGAGTGGATGAGGTTGGTTGGGCTAGCTGCAGTATCAACTGGCAGAGGCTGGCACTGGGAGCTAATTTTGTCAAGTCAAATGCCAGAACTACCTGGAGAGTACATAATCAGGGAGAGGCAGTGGCATAGTAGGGAGATAGTGGGCACCTCCCTCACGGTTACCACTCTCATTGGACAGCACGAACACCAGGACAGGGCAGGCATGGCTAGACAGAAGGGTGGCTGCCAGTAAGTGTGTGGACTGAATAGTAGATTGGTTGGGTTGAACTGGGCTTCAGTGCCCATTAACATGTACGAGAGCTAAATGGGATGTGGGACAGACTGGATAGGTCTGCGGTACATACTGACAAGCATGGGAACCAGGGTAGCGTGCAGAACTGGTGGGGATTATGGGGAGTCGCCCCAACTAGGCTGTAGCTCCCACTGGTTTGCGTGAGGACCAAGTATGAAGCGTGGCTAGGATTGAGCTGGACTACAACGCCTGTTGGTTCACGAGGAAGACAGGGCTGGAAACAGAACTGACCTGGCAATAGCAATGACCTGCATGTGCGTAAGCTCATTGGTGTGATGGACAGTGTTGGACCCTGTACTAGCAAACTCACACAAGAGTCAGATCTGGGAACATCTCAGATGAAGTTTCTTTGGAGATTCCTTCAGTTGAACTGCTGATCTCAGAATCCCAACCATGAAGAGACTATGTCAGCCAGTGGAATCTCAATAGGTTTCATTGCGATTGGAACAGCGAAATTGGCAGCAATCCAGAACTGTTGAGCTATCAAAACTGTTTGAGCAGAACCCTCGGAGCATGCCTCACATTGGGGATCTGGGATGGGTGGGAGGTTAGGTGGGGCTTTTCCCTTTGTTTCTCCCCTGACCCCAGATACAGGGAAAAATGATAATATTAGTGTGGAAACAATGGTATTACCCACTTTCACCCTGTAACCCTTGACCCACTGTACCCTAATCAACTAAGTAAGATTATTAAAAAGAAAAAAAAAACAAAAACAAAAACAAAAAACTCCTTTCTTCCTCCTGAAGAAGAAAGCGAAACTATGGAAACAATAAGAACAACACAATGAACTGAGCTGAATTATTTTTCATTGTTTATACAAACATTGGCTAATAAAAAAAATCACCCTGTCAAAAAAAAAAAAAAAAAAAAAAACAGAAGAAGAAGAAACCAGAAATGCAAGACTGAACCAAACTCAAATTACTAGAAGAAGAGAAGTACAAATATCCCAGCATACCTAAATGGAGTAAAAGCTTTAAAAATAAAGCAAAAGACAGGTGAAACAGTTGGCTTTCTATGGAAGGACACAAAACTATGTTTTTTTTAGATCAACCAGGAAAAAGGGATGACTCAAGAAATAAAATCAGAGATGAGAAAAAAGAACTACAGCTAATGCCACAAAAATAAGAAAAAAAATCACAAGAAATCAATATAAATAATGAGATTTGTAAAGTCAAGATTAATAAAAATTTAGGCACATTGAGACATCAAAATTAAACGACAAAACTCAAATAGATCAATAAAAATAACAAAAGCTATAAAAATAATAAGATGTTTCATACCAAGGAAAAGCCCAAGATCAGATGCTACATTACTGAATTTTACTAAACTAATAGAGAAGAGCTAACATCTTTTCAAACTATCCCAGGGATTTGAAAGACAGGGAATTCTTCCAAGCTCATTCTATGAGGCCAATATTACCCTAATACTAAAACTAAATAAGAACACACATACAGAAAAAACACATAGTAATATCCTTGATGAACATAGATGCAGAGTTTCGCAACAATTAATTAGCTCATTTATTTCTACATCCCATAAAAAGACTATAGATCCAGACCAAGTAAGGTTCATCCCAGAGATGTAAGGATGTGTCCACAAAATAATCAAGGCAAAATAACCTGAAAAAGTGTTCAGCAAAATTCAACATCTCTTCATAACAACAGCCAACAAAAAAGCTAAAGCATACTTATAGAAGTATCATCCCTCAACACATTAAAACTATATATGGCAAATTTTCAGCACCCATCATGTTGAATGGGAAAGACCTGAAATGATTTCCTCTAACATTAGGTATCAAACAAAGATACCTAATACCACTTTCACCTGTTATTCCAAAGGTACTGTATCTCTTAGCTAAAATAATAACACAAAAAAGGAAATATAAGGTCAATAAAGTACAAAAGAAGAAAGTTAAATTGTCAGTATTTCCAGGAAAAGGTTAATTTATATATGGAATATCTTTTTTGAAAAATAGTAGAATTGGCAGACAAATTTTGTAAGATTGAAGGACACAAAATCAACATACATGAATTAGTAGCTTTTTAATGTACCATTAATGAATCTGCTGAGAAAGCATTCACAATACTTACACATACAAAAGGAAAAAGTTTGAGGAAATAAAAAAAAAAACCTCTGCTATGAAAAATTACTTAACACTGATGAATCAAATTACAGGGGTATGAATAATGGAAATGCCATTTGTTCATGGGCCAAAAGCATGAATATTGTCTAAGTGCCTATACTCCTTAATGTAATTCCTGTCAAAATAACAATTGTATTCTCTATAGAAAGGAAAAGCACCCCTAAAATTTATGTGGAATCACAGTGGAACTCAATAAGCCTAGGCAACACTAAATGAAAAGAACAAAACTGAAAACATTACAATGCCAGATATTGAAACATATAACAGAGAATGCAAGATAGTGGGGTAGGGTGAGAACAAGTTAAAATGGTTGGAAAGGATTGTCTGAACAGACGGGGTGCAATCTCAGGGAATAAGAGAGGACATGTTCACAACAGAGACACCTGAAGACCTGTGGACATGAGGAAACAGCAGAGACAGCAGGGCAGTGCTCCAGTGAACGGATATCCCAGCTCTAATCAGAGTTCCACTGGCAGCCAAGTAGGAGGGGAAGATCACCAAGAATCCCAGCCATGGAAATGCAGGTCCTGCTGATTTTTTTATCCAATCATGAGCAGACGCAGAGTGGCAGAGCCCTAGCAGATGGATGTGGGAGCTGGGCGAATTTTATGGCTCAATCCTCCCCAGTGTACTGTTGGGCAAAATACTATTTTGAGTTTGGTGGCAAAGGCTCTGGGGTGGAACAACAGCAACACACACAAGTGTTGATCCAAGAAAGAACTCACTTCCAGCTCAGTGCATTGCACTGGTTCCACCAGGAAAATAATAACATCATGGCATCCCACAGATTTCATCCAAAATAAGTCCAGGCTACCTTCAGACCTAACTGACAGCAGGTTCTGGAAAGAAGAGGAAAGAAAAAAAAAGTCCATACAATGAGTATCACCAACAATCCTATGATCTAGGCTAACGTCACAGCTGGTATCTCCTTAACCTTGGGTGCAGGTGAAACTGGAAGTGGGAGAAAGGCTGAACAGACAACAGTATGGCCACAACATGGGATCACGCGTGGTGACCTGGAAGCTGTGGCTGCAGGGGCTTTAGCAAAAGCTTATCACAGGAACCTAGGACTGAAACTCACTGGCGAGGGTGGCACAAATGATGTGTAATAGAGAACCAGGCATTGAACAGGATCAGTAAGTTGACCAGTAAACTTGGGATGACACAGCTTAAAAACCAGCTCTAAGGAAAAGAATCCCCTAATCAGAGTTGCAATGACCAAGAGGAACAGGCACAATGAATGAGTTTAGTGACACCTTTCCTGCAAAGAAGCAAAAGACAAAATCAATATTAGAATTAACTGAGGAGTGGAGGGGAATGCCAGTGCCTATAAAACTGTGTCACATAATGCAATGAAATCAATAAAGAAAATAACCAGACAAAACAAACAAACAAGAAGAATTAACTGAGGAAGATATCTAGGAACTGCTGGATAAAGCATATTTAAAAATCATTATAAGCTCCTTAAAAACAACAAAAGTTCAAAGGATTTATTAGGGAATAGGATACACAGGAAACAGCAATACTGTAACAAAATCAAACTGAATTATGAAGAATGAAGACTATATTACAGCAAATCAAAAATTCAGTGGAAGGCCTCAATAATAGAACGAGGGAGACAGAAAAAAATAATTTCATTATTGGAAGCTGCCTCCTACAATAATGCAGAAACAGTCAAAAAGCTGGAAGAGGAACGAAGTGAAGCTAATAAAACCATCAAAAAATTAAGAGACACTGTCAAGAAGTCAAACATAAGTTATGGGAATTCCAGAAGGGGCAAAAGTAGAAACCATGTTAAAAGAAATATTTAATAAAATGATAATTTAAAACTTCCATAACATGAAGAAAGATTTGGGAAGCAAAATATAGAAGGGGCACAGAACTCAGTCAGCCAAAAGCAAGCTTCGCTGTGACATATCATACCCAAGTTATCTTTGGTTGAACACAAAGAAAAGAAACTTAAATATGCATGTGAGGGAAGTCAACTAACATATAGATAAATTCCAACCAGACTCACAGCTGATCTCTCAGAGGAAACCTTACAGGCCAGAAGAGAATGGAGTGACATATACCAGATCTCAAAAGGAAAAAAATTGTCAGCCCAGAATAACATACCCAGTAAAGCTTTCCTTTGTATTTGAAAGTGAAATAAAATACTTCCGAAGCAAACAAAATCTGAAAGACCTAACCTCTACCACACCTGCCCTATGAATGCTGTTTAAAGATGTGTTACAGGGAAAAAAATAGCATCTACAATATTCAATGGCAGAAATAAGGAACATCCCAATAAAATGATGAAAGAAGACTAAATCAGTGAACAACACAATACTGAAATTACAGGACAAAATCATTACCTGCTGCTATTAACCCTGAATACAAACGGCCTAAATTCATTGATCAAACATCATAGATTAATGAACTGGACCAGAAATCCAAACCAATCTATGTGTTGCCTACAGGAGACTTACCTCATCAGCAAAGATATGCAGAAACTGAAAGTGAAAGGATGGAAAAGGATATCCCATGCTAATGGAAAGGAAAAATGAGCTGATGTAGCTATTCTTACATCAGACAATATAGGCTTTGTCATGGAAAGCATTAAAAGAATTAAAGTAAGATGCCACATAATAATCTAGTGATACATTTAGCAAGAAGAAATCAACATATTGAATATATATGTACCAAATGCCAGCTATATGAAACAAATATTAATGGATTTAAAGGGAAAAATGGACTCCAATACAATAATAACGGGAGACCTTAACACCTCACTAATCTCAATGGACAGACTGATGAGATAGAAACTCATCAAGAAAATAACAGAGTTCACCCAGAAGATAGAACACATGGATTTAATAGATATCTACAGAATCCTTTACCCTACAAACACAATAAACTTATTTTCTCCAATACATGGATCCTTCCACAGGATTTATTACATTATAGGTCACAAAACAATCCTCAGTGAATTAAAAAATGATCACCCCATGAATCTTTCTAGACCATCATGGAAGGAAACTGGAGACTAACAAGTCAAAATACCCCAAAAGATATGTAAATATTTGGAGACAGAACAATATGCTGTAAACTAAATGTGATAAATGAATCATGGACTATAAAAGAAATAAGAGAGGGCCCGGCGGCGTGGCCTAGCGGCTAAAGTCCTCGCCTTGAAAGCCCCGGGATCCCATATGGGCGCCGGTTCTAATCCTGGCAGCTCCACTTCCCATCCAGCTCCCTGCTTGTGGCCTGGGAAAGCAGTTGAGGACGGCCCAATGCTTTGGGACCCTGCACCCGCGTGGGAGACCTGGAAGAGGTTCCAGGTTCCCGGCTTCGGATCGGCGTGCATCGGCCCGTTGCGGCTCACTTGGGGAGTGAAACATCGGATGGAAGATCTTCCTCTCTTTCTCTCCTCCTCTGCATATATCTGGCTGTAATAAAAATGAATAAATCTTAAAAAAAAAAAAAAAGAAATAAGAGAGGAAAGAAAAATTGCTTGAAATAAATTAAGGCATTAACACAACATATCAAAACGTATGGCAGTATTAACTTCATTCCAATTAGTGCCAATGTCAAGAAATATAAAAGCACCAAGTAAATGTGCTAATCTCACATTTGATGGAGCTAGAAAAACACCAGCAAAATAATGCCAAGAGTAGCAGAAAAAAAAAAGAAATAATCAAAATAAGAGAGGATATAAACAAAATAGAGACCAAAAATATAATACTAAGATCAACAAATCAGAGTTCGTTCTTTGATAAAATCAACAAAATAGATTCTCTACTAGCCTACTAAATCAAAAAAGAGAGGACAAGATATGAATCAATAGAATCAGAAAGAAAGAAGGAGAAATAACAATGGAAGCCTCAAACACATATAGAATAATAAGTAACTATATGACAGCAAATCAGAAAACCTGAAAGAAATGGATGTATGTTTGGACATATATGATTTACCCTAATTGAATCATGAGATAATCAAAAATCTAAATAGGTCTATAACCATATTTGAAATCGAATCATCAATCAAATCCCACCCAACAAGGAAAAGCCTTGGACTGCATGGCTTCACTGCTGAATCCTACCAAACATTTCAAGAACTTGCCCCAATCCTGCACAAACTATTCAAAACAATAGAAAGGGAGGCAATCATTCCATACTGTTTCTATGAATACGACATCATCTTAATACCAAAGCCAGATACAGACTAAATAGAGAAAGAGAACTACAGATTAATATCCTTGAACATAGATGCAAAAGTGCTCAAACAAAATACTTTCCAACCAAGTCCAATAATACATCAGACAGATCATTAAACTGGACTAGGTGGGATTTATCCCTGGCATGCAGCGATGATTTAACATATATAAACTAATCAATGCAATACACCACATCAACAAAGTGAAGAGTAAAAATCAAATGATCATCTCAATAGATAAAAGAAGACATTTGATAAAATCCAACACCACTTCATGATTAAAATACTCAGCAAGATAGGCATAGAAGAAACATTTTACAACACAATCGAAACAATTATGAAAAACCCAATGCCAGCATCATACTGAAAGGGGAAACTGGAAGTTTCTACTAAGATCTGGAACTAAACAAGGATGCCACTTTCACCACTGATATCAACAGAGCATTGGAAGCCCTTGTTAGAGCAATTAAGCAAGAAAAAAAGCTTAAGGAATTCACATTGAAACAAGGAATTATAGTTATCTCTGTTCACAAATTACGTGATACTATACGTAGGAATCAAAATGCTCAATAAGGATATGACTGGAACTTATAACAGGGTTTGACAGTGTAGCAGGCTACAAAATCAATGAACAAACTGATGACCCTAGTATACATAAATAACTCCATAATTGAGAAAGAACTTATAAGTATAGTCCCTTTTAAAATAGCAGACAAGATTCTTAAGTACCTTGGAATAAATGAGTCAAAGATGTGGAAGACTTTTATGATGAACAGTACAAGACATTGAAAAAAAAATGTAATAGGTCCTGGTGTCGTACCCTAGTGTTTAACATCCTCACCATGCGTCAGGATCCCAAATGGGCATTGGTTTGTATCCCAGATGCTCCACTGCTCTTCCAGCTCCCTCCTTGTGGCCTGAGAAAGCAGTAGGGGACAGCTCAAAGCCTTGGCATCTTGCACATGCATATGAGATCAGGAAGAGGCTCCTGACTTGAGATTGGCTCAGCTCCAGCCATTATTGCTACTTGGGGAGTGAACCAGCGGATAGAAGACTTTTCTCTTAAGCCCAGTGCAATAGCCTAATAGCGAAAGCCCTTGCCTTGCAAACTATGGATCCCATATAGATGCCAGTTCTAACCCCGGCTACCCTACTTCCCATCCAGATCCCTGCTTGTGGCCTGGGAAGGCAATTGAGGACTGCCCCAAAGCCTTGGGACCATGAACCCACATGGCAGACCTGGAAGAGGTCCTGGCTCCTGGCTTCGGATTGACTCAGCTTTAGCTATTGTGGCCACCTGGGGAGTGAATCGGCAGGCAGGAGATCTTCCTTTCGGTCTCTCCTTCTCTCTCTGTGTGTATCTGACTTTCCAATAAAAATGGATAAACCTTTTTAAAAATATCTTTCTCTCTAACTCCCCTCTTTCTTTAAATCTGACCTTCTAATAAAAACAAATCTTTGAAAAATGCATCTATATTTTAAAAAAAGTAATAGAAGAAAACATTAAAAGATGGAGAAATTTACCATGTTTCTGGATCAGCAGGATCAACATCATCAAAATATCCACATTTCTAAAAGTCATCTACAAATTCAGTGCAATCCCAATCAAAATCCCAGCAACATTCTTCTCAGAAATAGAAAGATGATATAAAAGTTCATGTAAAAATACAAGAGACCATGAATAGCCAAAACTATCTTGAAGAATAAAAATCAAGTTAGATGAATCACAATTCCAGACTTCAAGACATAGTACAGAGCAGTGGCCATCAAAATGGTCTGGTACTGCTAGGGAAAGAAATGGGTCTATGGAATAGAACAGACACCCTAAAAGTGAGCAAACACATATACAGCTGCCTAATCTGTGATAAGAGAACTGAAAATAATCCACAGAAAAAGCCTCGTCTCTTTAACAAATGCTGTTGGGACAACTGGATAGCAGTCTGCAGAAGTTTGGAGCAGGAACTCCACCTGTCACCTTATACAAAAACCAGTTCTAAATAGATCAAGAACCTAACTCTGGACCCAGAAATCTTTGCACACTATATAACAGTTAAAGGATTAATATCCAGGATTTACAAGGAGCATCAGAAACTCAATGACAGCAAAAGAAACAAAACTGTGAAGAAATGGGCAAAGGAAATGAGCAGATATTTTTCAAAAGAACAAATCCAAGGCTAATACACATATGAAAAAATTGACAGGTTCTCCAGCTAATGGGGAAATATGCGTGAAAACCACATTGAAGTTGCACCTAATTCCTGTAACATTGGCCTACATTTGGAATTCTACTAACAGTGCCTGCTAGTGTGGATGTAGGGGAAAGCCACGCTATTCAAACATTGGTGAGAATGTGTCCTAGTGCAGCCACTATTGAAGTCTTTTTGGAGAGTTCAGACAACTAAAATTCGATCTACGTTATAACCTAGCTATCTCACCCCTGGGAATATTTTCTAAGGAAGTGAAATCTGCATATGAGAGAGTGACCTGCATGCCTATATTCATCGAGTACAATCAATAATAGTGAAGACACAGAAACAACTCAGACACCTGTCAAAAGAGGAATGGATAAAGAAACTGTGTTACATTTACTCCATGGAATACTACTCAGCCATTAAAAAGAATGAAATTCAGTCTGCCACACATACTGGCAAACCAGGGTAGGGGGCGGGCCTGGTGGGGGTTATTGTGGGTTGCTCCCACTAGGCTGCAGCCCCCACTGGTTTATGTGAGGGCCAAGTGTGTGCTGGGCAGAACCAGGCTGGACTGCAAACACCCATTGGTTCCAGTGGAAGACAGGGATGGAAACAGAACCAACCCAGCAATTGCAACCACAAGTTGATCGGGGCAATGGACTGTGCCGGGCTCCGGATCTTGCTAGTACATACAAGAATCTGGTCTGGGAACACTTCAGAGAAAGTTTTTTTGGGGATTCCCCCAATCGAGCTTTCGGACTCAGAACACTAACCATCAAATTACAGAGGACAGAACAAGTCAATCAACCACCTCAGCTATACGTTGGCAATGAAAATACAGGGCAAATGGAGACTCTTAGATTGACTATGTCAATCAGTGGAATCTCCAACGACTGCATCGTGCTTGGAGTCGTGAGAGTGGCAGCAATTCAGAACTGTTGAACTATCAGAACCACTTGAGCAAGACCCTTGGAGCATGCCCCACATCTGGGACCTGGGGTGGGAGACTGGGTAGGGCTTCTCCCTTAAAATCTCCTTTTGCATCAGATATATTAAGGGAACAATACAAAACTGATTGTCTTGTCCATCTTCCTGTAGTGCTTGAACTTTTTACCCTAATTATGTCAAGATTGTAAAAAATAATAATAAAAAAACTAATGCAGCAATAAAAATTTTTTTAAAAATGTAATTCTACCACATGCAACAAAGTGGTTCCAACTAGAGACCATTATGTTCAGTAAAATAAGTCAATCCCAAAATGACAAATATTGTATGTTCTTGCTGATATAAAGTAATCTTCCTGCAAAAATATAAGATCAATAATCATATAGGCAAATATATAAATGCATGTATTCTCATAGATTAATTGTATAATAGTGACTAGTATACATGGAAGTGAAGATTGTTGCACTATGCATCTCTATTCCCAGTGAAATGGTTAAATATGCCCTGATAATAGGATGTTAGATTTTCTACTATTGTGTATGCCTACAATGTCATGACACCCGCAAATAGCAAAATGGTGGACCTATAACTGTTGCTGAAGAACTATACTACTGCAATAACATGGGGAAAACTGTTGGGGGGCGAACAGTGTGTTTGGAGGAGGTAGTGCCTATATCCAAAATTCCATAATCTAGAATATAATAACGATAGTAATCAACACAAGGTACTTTATAAAAACATGCAAATACACTAACGAAAATGCACAGAGAATTCAGACATAAGGTCATCATATTTAAATGATTTTAACAGTATTTTTTTTAAAGCAACCAAAAACATACAATGGTGAAAATTTGGTCTCCAATGTACTAGAAGATTAAATATCCAAGTGAAGAAGAAAGAAAACAGAAGACTTCCTGTCACCATATAGACCAAAGGCTTCTAAGAACTGAGACTATAAAACCCCTGGAATAAAAGAGGAGACATCTTTAAGACTTTTGTCCAAGGAATGTTCTTCTAAATACGACCCCAGAAGCCAGGCAACAAAAGTAAAAATTAAAAATGGGATTATATCAATTAAAAAGCTTCTGTTGAGCAAAGGATGTAATTGATACAATAAAACGACAATTGACTGAAAGGGAGAAAATTTGTGAATTTCACGTCATCGGAGTTTAACTTTCATCATATGGGGGAAACAAGCAATTCAACAGAAAAAAAAGCCATCAGGTTTAAAAGTGTACAAATGAACCAATTAAGCATTCCTTAATACTATAAAAGTGGCCAATAAGCACATGAAAAATGGTCAAAATCAGAAGAAAATGAAGCCATAAGAGATATCATCTCATTCTCATGAGAATGGCAATTATCAAAAGATAAAAAAAATGCTATCAAGAATATTAAGATTAATTCTCAAATGCAACTCTCTTAAATGTAACCTAGCATAGACATCATAGAAAGCAATGTGGAAGATTTCTTAAATGCTAGAAAAAGCTACATATGATCTAGTAACCTTACTACTGGGAATTTATCCAAAGGAACTGAAATCAATATATTTAGCAAACATGTACATCCATATATTTATTGCAGCCAAGATACAGAAGTCACTTCCACATTTACTAATACTATCATACCATGTTATGTGTCCCCATGTGTGCATACACACACACGCGCACACACACACACACACAGAAATATTATTCAGGCATAAAAAATGAGATTCTGTCATTTTCAGCAAGATGAATGGAACTGGAAGACATGTATGGCAGGAAGAGAAAGCAAAAACTGCATGTTCGCAAATATGTGGAAACTAAAAAAGTTGATCCCATAGAAGTAGAGTAGTGGTAATCTGTAACACCTAGAATGGTACAAGCAGAAAGAAGGTGGGGTTTACGTGTTATGTAACATATGGCAACATATGCGAAATCATCTATCTGGCCTTGCCAAGGCAACAACAGGTAGGACTTAAAATTCAATAAACTGCAGGTTGGGCCACTTCCCATCCAGCTCCCTGCTTGTGGCCTGGGAAAGCAGTTGAGGACGGCCCAATGCATTGGGACACTGCACCCGCGTGAGAGGCCCTGAAGAGGTTCCAGGTTCCTGGCTTTGGATCGGCGCGCACCGGCCCATTGCGGCTCACTTGGGGAGTGAATCATCGGATGGAAGATCTTCCTCTCTGTCTCTCCTCCTCTCTGTATATCCGGCTGTAATAAAATGAATAAATCTTTAAAAAAAAACTGCAGGCTGATTTTTAAAAACATTTATTTTTATTAGAAAGATTTACAGAGAGAAGAGAGACAAAATCTTCCATCCACTGTTTTACTCCCCAGGTGGCCATAATGGCTAAAGCTGAGCCAATCCAAAGCCAGGAACCAGTAGCTTTTTCTGCGTCTCCCATGTGGGTAGAAGGCCCCAAGGCTTTGGGATGTCTTCCACTACCCTCCCAGGCCATAAGCAGGTAGCTGGATGGGAAGTGGAGCAGGTAGGATATGAACTGGTGCCCATATGGGATCCCGGTGCATGCAAGGTGAGCCACTAGGTTATCATGTTAGACTCTAGGCTAATTTTTAAGTTAAGTTAATTTTTTATGATCCATGATGGATGATCTTATAAATAAGAAAATATCTCTTGGCAGAAAAAGATATCCGCTCCCCTTGACAGGGTGCAGCTGGATAGGAGGAATAACTTATAGTATTCTCTAGCACAAAGAATACATTTAGAATTGACAATTGAACATTTCAAAACAGCTTACATAGAGGATTTTATACTTCAAAAATGAAATGATTTATGTTTGAGGTGACAGGTGTGCCTCTTATCCTAATGCTATAATACATACTATGTCACACTGTTAGGGCTTAAGTTGTGGCACAGCACATAAAGCTACCACCTGCAATGCCAACATACAGTATGGATGCCAGTTTGAGTTTAGCTGCTCCACTTCCAAGCCAATTCACTACATATGGCCAGGAAAAATCAGTAAAAAATGCCCCACATGTTTAGACCCTTACTACAAGTGGAAGACTTGGAAGAAGTTCCTGCCTTCTGTCTTCAGCATAGCCCAGCCTTGGTCATTGCAGCCATCTCGGAAGTGAACCAGTGGACAAAAGATCTCCCTCTTCTGTCTCTCCTTTGTCTCTGTTAGTCTGAATTTCAAACACATGCTTATATCCTTTTCTAAACTCAAAAAGCAAAAAGAAATATCAGCACCATGCCCCAAAATATGTGTAAACACGATGCGTCAATTAAAAACAGTAATGTCAATGTTTTGTTGATATGCTTAATAATTTCTTCAGCTAAAATATGCAATATAATTACATTTTAATTAGTGTGTCATTAGGAATCATTAAATAATGATAATCTGTTTCTTATACTTTCAATGCATATTTATGTATTGGAAAGCAGTGGGAGAGAGACAGAGACAAAGAGCTCTCCCTTCTGTGGATTCATTCTCCAAATTCCCACAATATCCAGGGCTGTGTCAGCCCAAAGACAGGACCTCAAAGCCTCATCTCGATCCCCCACACAGGTGTCAGAGACTCAGATGCTTGAGCAATCGCCTGCTGCCCCCAACTCGACCTTGCATGCAAGCAGGAAGCTGGAACCAAAGTGCAGCCAGAACTGCAAGCCAGGTACTCTGCTATGCCTGTAGGCGTCCCAGTCACACCTTTGCTGCTGTACCAAAGGCCCATCTATAGTAATCATTTTAATAAGTCAAGGACAAAAAAGTGGAGATTATTTTTGTGATCCAGAGAAAAAAATTAAAAGTGGGATTAACACAATAGTAATTACTGAGCAGATGGATTTCTAATCCTGAAAATAAACATGCTAATTAAGGTACTCCACACAAACACAGGATAGCAAGGTCTTCTGAGTCTGCAGAGATTGTTATTCCAATTTACCAGCAGAATATAATTCTCATCATATTAAAAAGTATTCAATCAACCAAATCTTTTTTAATTAACAAGTTTGCACAGGCAGTGTTTCCCTAAATTTCTCCATTGGTGTGAGTTTTACAGGAGCACACATTCCCATCAGCACATTTGTGATTTGTTCATTATCTGCATTTTTCCTAGAGCAGAACTGAGTTTTGCTGTGTCTCCAATAAGACACTCATTCCTGTTTACTTTCTATAGGAGTTTCTATTAGGGTATCTGAGGTCATAAGGATTCCATCATAGCTGCCATATGTGGCCTTCTCTAAAGATGAAAAATAACTCCATTTGAAATTGAAATTCACAGTTCCTTGACTGATCTAGGTGAGTTACAGATTTTGATAACCTCATAATCAAATAAACAGGACAGAGAACGAGGTAGGGGAAAGAAAAGTGTGTGACTGATGCAACAAGGAAGTAAGTGAGACAGAATCATTATTTTTATTCTTACAAGTGCATAAGTTCAAATTTGCTAGCCAGTTACTAATCAATGCAACATCATTTTTGGAAAGTCATCTGAAATACTCAAAATTGCATGACGTTCCTTAATGCATGAATGTCTTTATAGAGAAAATGGGTTTTTAGGATAAAAAGACTCATCGACAAGAGAATTTTAGCAGATGTTCACTTCAGGTTTTACATGCATCCCAAAATGTGTATGGGGGATATAACATGTTCCTGTGTGTATACTTTGGTTGTAACCACAGTGCTCATTTATATTGTATCAAGAAATACTTTAACCACATTAAAAAGTAGAAAATTCTTCAGAGTTATATAAATTTAACTCATCCCAAATTAATTCAATCTTATAAGTATTGATTGAATCAAAATGATATGAAAACCATAGACCTGGTGAGAGAGATATAACAACTTAAAAATGATATGCTCCAAATTTTGCTGAGTGTGGTCTTGTCCTACCAGCACCAGCATTCACTGAGAACTGCTAGAAACACAGAATTTGTTTCCACTGAAATCTGAGTTGTAACGTGATCCCCAAATAAATCAAATGCATATAAACTCAGAGAGGCACAGTCTTCTAGAGACGTCTGTCCAAGGAAAAAGTAGACTCGGGTGTTTTTTAAAATGGCAACACTTTCATAATAAATGGTTTAACACAAGACAAATACTTTGACACAAAAATAGAACCTGATTCCAGTTGCAAAGAACAGCAGTAGGTTTAATCTGTCTTCTGTGTGTACTGCACACCTCATACATAAGCATTTTCCTAAGTGTATCCCTCATCAAGTATGTTCAAGAAACACCACGTGAAGCATATTACATTTCTAAATCAGGAACTAATCACCACATCATAATTACTTAAAGTTTACTTGGATTACAAAAAATATACCCAAACAGTATTTGTTCATGGATAAGTGAATGTGTCTTTGGAAGAAAAGCATGCATATTTATAATAGTATGTTAAAGATTTTGAGAAGTCCTTAAATAAATATAACTGATTTGCATAAGCCCAGGATTCCACAAACAGAATAAAATGCAACTTATTTTCCTTGAATAACAATATTAATATTTTTCAGAGTGTGATCATAACACAATTTTGGGAAATCATGACATGGTTATAAAATTTGCAACAGTTCACTGATGTATTCTTCATTATGGTTGTTCTGCTTTCCATTAGCTTCTCATTTCCTTTTATAATTTAAAATATCTAAGTACCAGATAAATTCAAACTTGTATATGCATATAAACAAAATAAAGCATTTGATTCTGACACAATATATGCTTTGGCTTAAAAATTCTGAGGCAAATTAGTCCAGCTGTTCACTTAAAAATTATCCAAATCTGGATAGATAAAGTTGTCTTTAAACAAACAATATGCTAAAGTCTGGCCTCCACATAACATTGAAATTAATCCGGATCCTGCAAATAAATGAAAAGGAAGTTTTGGTTAGTGATTAATAATGAATAATTCATTGGTGAGATGCTGAAAAACAACAATCATCATAACTCATATAGCATTCCTGAAACTGACATAGGAAATGAAACTGAGTGGGTCATAGATTCAGCTAACAAAGAGTACCAATATAATCTGAGGCTGATCCATTTTTGTGAAATTCTTAATTTTCCTCAGGAAATGGATGCAGGAGACTGTCAAATTAATAGAAAGGTGGTCATAAAACTCAAATTCAAAGGCAATGAAGTCGCAGCACATGCCAAGGAATTCACTATGAAGTCTTCAGCTCTTCAACCTGTTATTTGTTCATGTTCTTGCTGTTTAAAAATATACATTTTCAAGTGCTTTCTTTCTGTCTGTGAAAGGAAATCACACTAGCTAACTTGCGAAATGTTTAAGGATAGAAAAGTCTTTAAAGACCAGAAGACCACATATCTGAACTATTTGATTTTATAAAAATGCCTTTAGCATTCGAGCCTTGGGTTTGGGGGCAAGTGCCGCTCCTCACAGTGTGGCAGCTGTGGGGGTTGCCCCTGCCGGGTCGGACCCAATGCTGGGGGCTCACGCCAAAGACACTGTCGCAAGGCAGTGAACAAGTCCTCGGCCTCCCCCAGGGCGGCCAGTGCACCATGTGGTGCCAGGCTTTGCCTGCTAGCCGCCCGGCGGCAAACTCTGGGTTTTTTATTTTTTTAAAGATTTATTCATTTTATTACAGCCAGATATACACAGAAGAGGAGAGACAGGGAGGAAGATCTTTCATCCGATGATTCACTCCCCAAGTGAGCCGCAACGGGCCGGTGCGTGCCGACCCAATGCCGGGAACCAGGAACCTCCTCCGGGTCTCCCATGCAGGGTCCCAATGCATTGGGCCGTCCTCGACTGCTTTCCCAGGCCACAGGCAGGGAGCTGGATGAGGAGTGGAGCTGCTGGGATTAGAACTGGCGCCCATATGGGATTCCGGGGCTTTCAAGGCGAGGACTTTAGCCACTAGGCCACGCCACCGGGCCCAACTCTGGGGTTTTTTAAGATATGTGTGCTGCCTGGGGACACCCATGACTTGACTAAGTCCAGTTTTAGTGTAGGTGAGTAGTGAATCTTGGGTGATTCCCAGTGACAGGGTCATGGAAGTTTTAGGCATGCGTGGAGACTGAGACCTGGTAGTTTGGAGGGAAGTACCCAGGAGACAATTATGGTTAGTCAGATATACCAACCCAATTCTGAATACAGAAATGGCCTGTTTGCCTAGAACATCACTGATCGTCACACGCCAGCCCACACCAATGCTATGGAGGGGGGCCTCTTTGGCAGTGATGGGTACCATTTCCCAACTGTTTGGTGGAGTGGTGGAGTGGTCACATTTGGCAGGGTCAAGACTCTACCCAATACGTGAGAGAACTTGGTCTGGGGGTAGACTGTATGGGGTTGTGTGGGCCCAACTCTGTGGAAATACAAGTTCCCCTGGTTAGCTTGCAAGCTGGGGTTGGGATGGACTAAGCTAGATGTGACCATGCCACCTGCCATCACACACAGGTGCAGGAACCCAAAACAATCTGGGTAGGTCAAGGCAGCAGCACCTGAAAGTGCATCCTAAAACAGGATGTGGGGTGGGCCGTGCTGCCATTGGAAGGGGACAGAATGGGCAGGGCTGAACAAAACTCACAAGAAACAACAGAAATCAGGTTGGAGCACAGGTCATGCCAAGTAGGTCCTTGCACCTACTGATCTGTGTAAGACAAGGATGCTAAGCCACAGCATCTAAGGGGACAGGACAAGAGAGGGGCTCTACCAAGTTGAATCAGAGCAACCACTGGCCTTCAAGAGATCTAAGGCTGGGAATAGGCCCAGTTGGGCAGCTAATGGGATACTCTAGCTGGGTTGAGTTTCCCACCAGTGAGCGCATGGGCTGTAAATGGGGCTGCGTTCCGATCAGGATACGAGTGTAATCCCACTTGGCACAAGTGTGGACTGGGACTGGAAGCACCAAGCCGGGCCAGACTCCAACACCATCTGGTGCTCTGCAGGACCAGGGGAAATGTATGACTGACTAGGCTAGGTCTCAGCCCTTACTGAACCATGTGTAAGCTGTATGGGGGTATGGAAGAGCCATGGCTGGGTTGAAACATCCAACAATAAGAACCAGATTGGGCTGAAGAACAGTCAGGAAAAGCCACTGTTCCTGCTAGGACAGGAAGTGAACCGAACAGGGCTGGCTCATGGACCCACTGGTATGCGCGAATTCTGGCACTGGGAGAGTTTCTGATGGAGGAGCCTGGGCAACTCCTCTGGCAGGACACAGTCCCTCAGGTTAGCACAAGAAGCACAATAGGAAACAGCCCAGAACAGGCTATGGAAATTATCCCACTGGTATACACATGGCATGGATTGGGGGCAGACCAGGCTGAACCTGTTCACATCACCCACTGGCGAATCTGAGCACCAGAACAGAGTGTGGGTCGAGCCAGGTTCGGTTGTGACAAATACCAGTACACAATAAGGAATGCCAAGGTGAGATGAGCTGTACCAGATGTGGTTGCAGTGTCCAAATAGCACATATGAAAACTGGGGGAGAGGAGGCAAAGCTGACAGGGGAATGTGGGCTCCCTTGCTGGACAACTACTTTCATTGGAAAGTGTGAGTCGGGATGGGGGCAGATCAGAATAGGCAGGGCTATAACACCTGGGGGCCTTATGTGGGTTAGATAAGGGAAGGGCAACGGTGGGCTGACTGTTCAGACTGGTGCAAGCAAAAACTAGAGTGGGTGAGGGCTGGTTGGGCTAGCCGCAGTACTAGCTGGCAGAGGCTGGCACTTGGAGCTAATTCTGTCAAGTCAAATGCCAGAACTACCTGGAGAGTACATAATCAGCGAGAGGCAGTGGCATAGTAGGGAGATAGTGGGCACCTCCCTCACGGTTACCACTCTCATTGGACAGCATGAACACCAGGACAGGGCAGGCATGGCTAGACAGAAGGGTGGCTGCCAGTAGGTGTGTGGGCTGGATAGTAGGTTGGTTGGGTTGAACTGGGCTTCAATGCCCATCGACACGTGTGACAGCTAAACAGGATGTGGGACAGACTTGACAAGCCTGCGGTGCGTACTGGCAAGCATGGAAACCAGGGTAGGGGGCAGAACTGGTGGGGGTTATGGGGAGTTGCCCCAACTAGGCTATAGCTCCCACTGGTTTGCGTGAGGACCGAGTATGAAGCGGGCAGGATCGAACTGGACTACAACACCCGTTGGTTCACGAGGAAGACAAGGCTGGAAACAGAACGAACCCAGCAATCCCAACGACCAGCACGAGCATAAGCTGATTGGTGTGACGGATGGTGCTGGACTCTGTACTAGCAAACTCGCACAAGAATCAGGCCTGGGATCATCTCAGATGAAGTTTCTTTGGAGATCCCTCCAACCGAACTGCTGATCTTAGAACCCCAACCATGAAGAGACTGTCAGCCAGTGGACTATGAATAGGGTTCATTGTTATTGGAACTGAGAGATTGGCAGCAATCCAAAACTGATGAACTATCAAAACTGTATGAGCAGGACCCTCAGAGAGCATCTCCCATTGGGGATCTGGGATTGGTGGGAGGTTGGGTGGGGCTTTTCCCTTTGCTTTTTTCCCTGACTCCAGATACAGGGTAAAATGATATTGATGTGGAAAAAATGGTATTACCACTTTCAAAAAAAATGCCTTTAGTTCTGATTTCATTGGCTCAACAATTAATGTTTGTTTAAAAATATTGATCCGGTAACCATTGTTAATCTGTGGTTCTTTGTGTAGCGGCACAGCATAATTTCCATGGAAGGTCAATCTCTGCGGCAAGGATTGCCAAAAAGATTCACAACTTGGTAACACAGGACAATTGCCCAGTGTGAAACCATGAGAGAATTTCCAGGACATTTAATCACTGTTCTCTTATATATTAATTTTTCAGTCATGTCACATGGTACCTATTCTGTGTTTGATCAACAATGCCCACTAATACCAGTCACTCAACTAGTTCAGCAAATTTGATTCCATTATTCTTAAATTGATTTTCTTGATAATCAGTTGCCATTTGTCATGGGATTGAGCTGGCTAAAGCATAGAAAATTTTATGACATTTTAAGTAAAACCCAAATGTGATTAAGTTTCAGTTTCCCAAGAAAAAAGTTTATTTCCATGAAATGCATTCTTTCAGAACTCTTTCCAATGTATAACATACATATTTTAATGATATATGCAAAATCAAATGGCATTATGTTCTTCTTAAAAATTTTATTGATTAATTTGCATTTACATTTTATTTGAAAAACTAAAAGAAAGAGAATGAGTTCTCCCATCCATTGATCCACTCTACAATAGCCAAGTCTCCCCCATGGGTGACAGAGACCCAACCAGCAGAATCATCTTCTGTCTCTTGGGGTGTGCTTTAGCTGGGGGTTAGATCAAAAACTGAGTAATCAGGTCTCATTCCAAGTGGTGACGTAAACACTTACACTGAACATCTGCCCCTCCTATGGTTTCTGTATGTACTGACACCCATATGGGATTTCAGTGCGTACAAAGTGGGGATCCAATTCTCAGCTCTTGATTTCAGCTTTAATACCAACCTTGGAGGGCAATAGTGGCGGCTGGAATGATTGGGTCCCAAGCCACCCACACTGGAGACTCAGATTAAGTTCCCTGCTGAGGCCCTAGCCATAGGAGGTATTTGAGGAATGAGCAAATCTCTTTCTTTCTTTTGCCATGACACTCAAATAAATTAAATTTAAGAAAAATTCTCACTTGGCTAGTTTTCTCACTAGATATACACCTAATGAATTCTGTTCAATTTGTAAGAAATAATTGAGGGCCCGGCGGCGTGGCCTAGTGGCTAAAGTCCTCACCTTGAAAGCCCCGGGATCCCATATGGACGCCGGTTCTAATCCCAGCAGCTCCACTTCCCATCCAGCTCTCTGCTTGTGGCCTGGGAAAGCAGTCGAGGACGGCCCAATGCATTGGGACCCTGCATGGGAGACCCGGAGGAGGTTCCTGGTTCCCGGCATTGGGTCGGCACGCACCGGCCCGTTGCGGCTCACTTGGGGAGTGAAACATCGGATGGAAGATCTTCCTCTCTGTCTCTCCTCCTCTCTGTATATCCGGCTTTCCAATAATAATAAAATCTTAAAAAAAAAAAAAAAAGAAATAATTGAAGTATTCTCACTGCTCCTTTAAAATTATAAAACCAGCAATATATTCACAACAAAAAATTCAAATATATATGTCTGGTATTTTAATGATTGTAATTTCAGAATGATTAAGACTCTGACCAGTCTTTTGCTCAAATTATCTGGCCTATTAAAAAATATTTTTATGGCCCTATTTAAAAATATGTATTTGAGTATGAAGAACTTTATGTTAGTAATGATATAGGGAACTGGGGAGGGGATAAGGGAATATGAAACTGTATTATAAAATAATAATAATAAAAATGTATTAAAAAATAAAAATATGTATTTGTTTTGAATATGTATTTGTTTTGAATAAGTATTATACTACATTTAATATATAATATACTCTAGTAAAATAATGGAAAAGAATATACAAGTATACTGTTATAACATCTAAACATAACATGGAAACATAATAATCATTTCTATATAATACATAACACATAAAATTGATCTATAACAGGTAATTGACTATTTTCTCTTTCTAGGTTGAAGATTACCCAGTCTTCTACGGTAGTCACCTAAAGTATGTTGTCTATTTGGCTACCAAATACTCTTATCACATGTCGGGAAATTTTCTGCTACTTAATTTTATTTCATGTAAATCTCTATACTTGCAAAACAGACTCTTACTACATGCCAGATATGGGTACAACAAGCTATATTAACATCTTAATGCTTCGTTTTTAAAAATGGAAGTTGATTTGCTGTGTATATTTCAAAGAGTTAGCAGCATTATGCTATTTTCCAATTGAAAATAAAGACAAAAATTTCAATAATTTGTTCTTTCCCCTGTCATGTCTTAACACTTGCTTGTTCCTGCTTTGTAAATAACCTTAGTACTAGAAGGCGGCAAGCAAATCCTATCAGAGCCTGTGACTGTCACTGAGGAGTCTGTCGTCTCTTCATGCCTTCCACCATTGGAGCAATGGCTGCCTCTACAAATCTATGTATTCTTTGCTGTTTATTTATTCTCACCTACACTAAATAATAAATGAATTATAAGTATTATTGATAGTGCCCTTAAAATTGAGGGGGTAACACTAGAAGATGTTTGGGTATTTCGATCTTACTGTGAGGTTTGTTGCTGCAGACGCAGTAAGCATCATATCTCAGAAAGGGTAGTTATGGGATCTCCAGGCAGAAGTGTCTCATGGTTGACAAACTGCGTTGGAAGCAAAATCTGTTTACAGGAATCATCTCAGTGGCTGTGGGAACTCTATTCAGTTATCTAAATATGTAGGCTCCTGTTCCACATTCTCCACATTGGAATATAATATCTATCTCAATAAAGGTTAGTGAGATTAATGCAACATTTCTGCTTCACGTTAAATGATCAGTGAATAATAAGTATTGCTGACATTGCTATCTAAGAAGTACCACCAGAAATGTTTGGGTTTACTTACTGTTGCCAGAACAGATTAAAGATATGGTACAAGATTATTACCAAGGCAATATATATAATCTCTACACTCGAAAGCCAAATTCAAATAATTTAAAAGTAAATAGCTTCTATATTTGACAAATACAGAAATCTCTTTAGAAGCATCCTATCATTGGCACAAATAAATGCTAATATTGTGATGTTGCTTTTTCTTTCTAAATGTCTAATAACTATATACTATGATCAAGGAAAATATTAAATAAAAATGGTTAAATATATCTTAATAATATGATACTAGATTTTGTGCCATTGCCTACAGTACAATTCCATAATACACTTAAATATCAGAATGTTAGACTTGTGACTATTGCTGGACAGCAATACTACACGGCGGTGGGGGAAAGACGGAGGGGAAGGGAGAGGTGGGGGTCCCTATATCTACAGAACTGTTTCATGGAAAATTATAATAAAAAGTGATGTTTTAACTTTCTCATTTAATATACATTTGTTTTCAATACCTTGACTCGTATTTTATAAAATGAATTCTAAGAAAAAATATATTTAGATTGGATTATTTAAAGCTAGAAATGAGCTAAATGTGTATGACCTCTTCAATTCCTGAAAAACAACGGCTATTGAAAACAGCAGGGAGGATTACAATTGGACTCTGATGAACTTTGCAACTGTTAGAACTTGAAAGCACTGTAAAGTAATAAAGTGAACAGCCTTTGTCTCAAGTTAGGAATTGTACAGGAGATTTTAAAAGGCTCCGAACCCTCTCCATGTCATTATCATCGAATGTGTGCAGTTTATCAATATTTCTGAGGCACTACCCAGACTAACCACATTTTTGTGAGATGCTGAGTGGATCTGTATGCACTATGTACGTTAACGTTTGAGGATTTCTGCTCTAAGATATGTTCTTTGATTTAATACTGGAAAAGAGAGAGCAGGGTATACACTCATTCCTATGTTTCTTGGTCCTTTCATGCTTTACTAATTTGAAAATACAATCACTTTTATGTAGTACTACTTAAACAGATATTTAGGGACTGGATTATATATTACTTGAAGCTTTCCATAGAAGACAGCCTCAGCCAGTGAGGGTTACCAGGGGTCTTCAAGCTTTTCATGGGAGAGTAAGCACTTGGTGTAATGATTGAGACTTCTGTGTCCCACACTGATACTTCCGTTTGATTCTTCATGTGATTTTCCGATTATAGCTTATTGCTAACATAGACCCTTGGGGACAACGGGAAGCCTCAAGTGGTTGATGTGCATTAAGTTCCCATCATCACAGTCCAGACCCAGCTGTGGCAACATTTCCGGAAATGAACCCAAAATGACTGTTTCTCTCTGTCTCTCTCTCTTATTCTCATATGAATGAAAAATTTTAAAAAACATTTCATGGAGAGCACATATTATAAAAAGTTATGCATGATTTTCAAATGTTTGCATCAAGATAAAACTATCTTTTAATTTCATTTCTATAAACTATTTGAAGTAACTTCATATATCACATTCCAGCCTCTTTGTCCTATGAAAAGTTTAAACTTTGAAGGATCCATGAATACTGAAAAAGGGTTTGTTTTGATAAGCTGTGCCTAATAAAAAATTAGAGCTAGATCATGGAGTATAAGAAAAAGTATGATAGGATTCAGTAATAAGTGAAGCATCTCAGCAGGTCTGAGCTAAATACGAAGCTCTCAGAAAAGAGGAGATCTGAGAGAAGGAAGATCAGGACTGCATCGCTCAACACTGGGCCCTGCGTGCACCCATACCTCATGCGCTTTCGAAGCATACCCACACTGACTCACTTACACAACACCAATGGAATTGAAAGCATGTCCCTGCAAACTTTCAAAAAGAAAATTAGGTCTCCCTAGTCTCCCTACTCATGCCAGCCCCATCCTTACTTTATGCCACAAGGCCTAAATTATGGAAAAAGAAAGGTAGGCAAAATTGGTGTAGACCAGACCTGAAAGGAGCCCAAGGAATCTATGGTTTAGTGAAAACTATGCCAGGATTCCAGGATTCCAGAGGTCTTTTTTTTTTTTTTTTATTCTTTTCTAAACCATCCATTATTGTTTAAGACATATAGTCAAGGGTCCGGCGTGATAGCCTAGTGGCTAAAGTCTTCACCTAGCATGTGCCAGGATCCCATATGGATGCTGGTTCATATCCTTGCTGCTCCACTTCCCTTCCAAGCTCCCTGCTTGTGGCCTGGGAAAGCAGTTGAGGATGGCCCAAAGCCTTGGGATCCTGTACCCCATGGGAGACCTAGAAGAGGCTCCTGGTTCCTGGCTTCGGATTGGCGCAGCTCCATCTGTTACAGTCACTTGGGGAGTGAATCAGCAGATGGAAGATCTTTCTCTCTGTCTTTCCTTCTCTTTGTAAATCTGACTTTCCAATAAAAATAAATAAATCTTTTTAAAAAAGCTATAAAGGAAACTGATAATTTAGTAAAGTAAAAATATTAAGATGGCCCATCTTCAGTGAAATGGTGTAAGTTCTTTTGCATTTTGTTCCTCATGTTCATTTTTATTTTAATTGAAAGACATCAAGGTCGATCTTCCTTCACTAGTTCACTTTGAAATAACAGCAGCCAGAGCAGGGTCGGGCTCAGCCAGGGGCTCAGAACTTCAGAGCAGGGTCAGGCTCAGCCAGGGATTCAGAACTCCACCTGGGTCTCCCACATGCATGACAAGGGGCTAAGCACCTGATTCACCAGCTGCTGCCTCCCAACACACATCAGGAAGAAACTGGAGGAGAAATGAAGTATCCCAAATTAGAATCAGGCACACAAAAATGGAAAGTAGGTATCCAGAGTGGTGACTTAACAACTGCCCCAAATGCCTGCTACGGTTTTAATTATCTTTTTTTATTGTTTTATTTAACTTTTTTTTTTTTTTGTAAATTCAGGTTTATATAGAGAAAGAAGAGTTAGAGAGAAAGATCTTGCATTCATTGGTTCATTTGCGAAGTGGCTTACAACCACCGGAGCTGTGCCGATCCAAAGCCAGAACCCAGGAGTTTCTTCCGGGTCTCCCATTTGGGTGCAGGGTCCCAAGGCTTTGGGCCACTCTGAGTTGATTTTCCAGGCCACAAGTAGTGAGCTGAAAGGGAAGTGGAGCAGCAAAGATACAAACGCATTCATGTGGGATCCCAGCTCATGCAAGACTAGCTACTAGGCTACTGCACCAGGCCTGGTTTTAATTATCTTTAGACATCATCATCATTATCTTGAAAAATAATAAGAGAAATTATGACTAAGATTAAAATAATTTTTTCCTCCAAAATTATTCTACTTAACAGTTTTTGTGCATTAAAAAATCCAAACCGGAACAATTCCAATATACCTAAGGCAGCCCACCAGTGTGACGTCCAGGGGAATTCCAGCATAACTGTAATAGAAAGAAAAATGTGTTAAAATGCATATTATGTTTTTTTTTTTTTAATTATTTATTATTTAACTTCAGTAATTACATTGTATTATGTGACACAGTTACATAGATACTTGGGTTCTCCCCACCCCTCCCCAAACCCTCCCACCATGGTGGATTCCTCCACCTTATTGCATAACCACAGCTCAAGTTCAGTTGAGATTTCCCCATTGCAAGCGTATACCAAACATAGAGTCCAGCATCTTATTGTCCCGTCAAGTTCAACGGCTTCTTAGGTATACCCTCTCTGGTCTGATGACAGAGCCAGCAGAGTATAATCCCAGTCAATTGAAAGCTCCAACATACCATCAGCAAAAATTTACATCATTATGGAATTAATTAATCATGAAAACTACTCTTTTGTGAAGTCATATCCATGTCCCAAAGAGGAAATATATCCATATTCTTGAAATCAGCGCATTCCAAAGCTGTACTTTCTACAATCTAAAAGAGCATTTGTTAAGTCAAATATTTGGAATGCTTCCCCAAAAAGGCTATTATGAATTGTCAGGTTCTGGGATTAGTTTCAGAAGCTGACTTACAGCAGTACTGAAGGTCCATTTGACCATCCGGATTCATCTCTTGTTAGATCTTGTTAGTAAAGGAGTAATTTGTCTGAGGAAATTGATGCTAGGAGATTAACATACTGACACTCTGAAATTTCTCAGAGAAGCTGAAAAGCAACAATTCAGTTGGAAGTCATACGTTCCTAGATTGGAGACAGATTATCTTATGAATACATATGAACACATGAGTGCATTAAATTAATAACTAATAAAGTTTGAATCCTAAATGTGGCTCATTATTACTTTTATAATACTTTTGTTAGCATAATTAAAAAATAGTGGAAGATAGTAAGGAAGCAAAAGTTAGAGGGAAGATTTCATTTTGAAAAAATGAATGCATCACTGATTCATTATTGTATGCTAGACAATTTCTCATTATTTTATTCTTGAAGTTTTTTTTTTTAGTTTTTAAGATTCATTATAGTTCATAGATATAATTCTATGAGTGTAATGATATTTCCATTCTTATTCATTTATTCATTCATTCGCTCATGTCTCTGATAATACACTTTTTTTAAAGGTTTATTTATTTTTATTACAAAATTAATAAAATAAAAAAAAGTGGAGCTGCCGGTATTAGAACCAGTGCCCATATGGGATCCTGGCGCATTCAAGGCGAGGACTTTAGCTGCTGGCCACACCGCTGGGCCCTGAAAATACACTTTTAACTCACAATACAATCAGTGGATTACTGCTCCTCCACATAAAAAGTTTAGCAAGGGCCTGGTGCGGAAGCCTAGAGTCTAAAGTCCTTGCCTTGCATGTGCCAGGATTCTATACAGACACCAATTCACATTCCAGCTGCTCTACTTCCCATCCAGCTCCCTGCTTGTGGCCTGGGAACAGTTGAGAGCAGCCCAAAAATTTGGGACCCTGTACCTGTGCGGGAGACCCAGAAAAAGCTCCTGGCTCCTGAGTTCAGATCCGCTCAACTCCAGCTATTGTGGCCAGAAGGAACTTTCTCTCTGCCTCTCTATGAATCTGACTTCCCAATAAATATAAATGGATCTTCAAAAAAGGAAAGTTTAACAAGTAGAAAGCAGAAATACCCTACCTTAGTGGTGATACAGGCAAGAGTTATAAATAATAATTGAATGAAAAGATGATCATTTCACTGATACACAGTGCATTTTGTGATCATCTCAGATCATTAAAACATTAGTAGTAATATAATACTTTAATCACTACTTTGACAAAGGTATAAAAGAAGGTTTGACTAAATGGCGTTTGCAACAACTCTGACACACACAAACATTGTCTTTCTTTTTTCTTTTCTTTTAAAATTTTAGCTCCCACAGGTAAGGGAGACATGCAGTATTCGTCTTTCTGTGTCCAACTTATTTCACTCAACATGATGTATAACTTTTTGTAGTAAATGGTACAATTTTATTGCTTGTTTTATAGCTAAGTAATATTCCATTAATTATAAACACACACACACATAGATAGTATTTTCCTTATCCTTTTATCTTGATGGTGGATAACTTGTTTGATGCCGTTCATATTTTGGTTACTTTGAACAGAGCTGCTATAAACACAGTGGTGTATGTTGATGCAACAAGGTCATGCCTTTTGAATATATACCCAGAAATGGGATTCCTGGATCATTGGGCAGATCTCTTTCTCATATTTTAGGAAATGTTCATCGTGTTTTCCACGATGGCTGCACTCATTTGCATTCTCATCAACAGTGTGCCAGGGGCCCCTCCTCGCCACACTGGCACCAGAATCTGTCACTCCCTGTGCCTTTGGAACTGTATTCATTCTGACAGAGGTACAATGGCATCTAACTGCTGTTTTGGTTTTCAATTCCCTGCTGGCTAGTGATGTTCTCATTAGTGCACTGGAATGTCACTCGATTGCCCTATTTGTAGAGAAGGAAACTTACGTGAAAGACGTAGTTTGTGCAGGGCTACCCTCATCGTGGGATGTGAGGCTGGAATTGGAGTCGATTTTCTTCTGCCTCTAACATCATAGGTAGAAATAAAAATCCCTTGGTCTCAAAACGGGTGTTTTTGTTAAGTAGTTATCGTTAGAAAGCTTGTTTGTCTGAAAGTACAGGTTTCCATAAGTGTCAGTCCCCAGAGTGTGGTCAATTCCTGCCTTGGGGAAGGAATTTGAGGCGGGGAGAAGGTGCTCCTTACCAAGGCAAACCCGGTACAAACTGATGACAAGTTGAATGTGAAAAGAGAATTGGAAGCACCCACGACTCAGTAGAGTTGTGAATTCAAGATGGAGTGCATGTCTTGGCAGAGTGCAAGCAGAGCCTGGCAGAGCAAGAGGGGTGAGGACTGTGGCTGGAGGAGCCCCGTCATGGGTTTGTATTGTAGTGTGTTGTACTGCACTGTATTGTGAAATCATTAGAAGAGAAATGCATGTCGGAAAGTTCCACTCTTAGGAAAGGTTTGAGGTACATCAGATTTAATACATTTTTCTCTATTTCATAATTTTCTTTTGCTTACCAGCTGATGTGATGGCAACATGAAGAATAGTTACTGAAATGGCATAATCCCATAACCATTCCTCCACAACCAGAACAAAAAGCAATCCACATAGAAAGTAAGTGACCTCTGTGGACACTAAAAGAACTAGACATAAAAGGGAGAATATTATTATCTAGCTCTAGAGAAACTAACAGATACTAAATAGAACTAGCAACAAAACTATGATCACTTACTCTGCAAGGAAATTTTTTGTAAGAATTTTTAAAATGTTCTCTTAGCAGTCATCATGTTCTATCTCTTAACAATTCTCAAATTGGGGTGAGAACAATCAGCATATTCTGCCTCACAATCATCCTTAGTGTTACAGAAAAGTACTGAATATTGTACAATTTGTTTTATATTCTTTGCACTTAGCATTTTAGAAGTAAAATACTTGTAAAAATAGAGAAGTCACAAGGTAATCAATGTAGATCTGCTACTGATTGGCAAATCTCTTAAAGTTACATTAAAAATTAATTTAAAAATGTGGGCCCGGCGGCGTGGCCTAGCGGCTAAAGTCCTCGCCTTGAAAGCCCCGGGATCCCATATGGACGCCGGTTCTAATCCTGGCAGCTCCACTTCCCATCCAGCTCCCTGCTTGTGGCCTGGGAAAGCAGTTGAGGACGGCCCAAAGCTTTGGGACCCTGCACCTGTGTGGGAGACCCGGAAGAGGTTCCAGGTTCCCGGCTTCGGATTGGCGCAGCACCAGCCGTTGCTGCTCACTTGGGGAGTGAATCGTCGGAAGGAAGATCTTCCTCTCTGTCTCTCCTCCTCTCTGTATATCTGACTTTGTAATAAAATAAATAAATCTTTAAAAAAATTAATTAAAAAATGTAGTTCTGAGTTTTTGGAAATAAATTTTATGACTTTGTTGAGCCATAACTTTACTTTAGTGCCAAATATTGCCTAACTTGGAACGGAGTTTCTTGTGATTTTATAATAAAGTGCTATGCTTGCATAGCCATTTGGAACACATAACTGATGTCAGTGGTTGAACAAAAGTCAGTTAAATGACAAGTATAGATGGAGACATTCTTCTAATTCTCCTGGTTTAAAAACATGTATAAAAAGCTTGTAACTTATAGGCCAGGAGTGCAACTCTTGAACAGCTCTGAACATGCAAAGGGTTAAACTTTGTCTCATGTCTTTGATACAGTGCTTTAAGACAGGCTGGTTTCAGAGAGACCTATCCAACTTTAAAGTGACAAATGTATGTGATATATCATTATAGTCCCTTTGTAAATAATATCATTATTACTTTTAAAACACAACAAATGATTGGTGTGTTTACATAATTTAGTCACCAGTAACTCTATATGTTTCAAAGTAAATAAAATAGCCATCTTATACATTATTATACAAAAGTAATTTAGTAACTAGTAGCCAGTGAATACTTAATGGCTATGCAAGGCGCCAAGTAAGCAAGGCCCAGGTACAGTGTTTTTAAAAGCCCCACTTCTTTTTCAACTATATTTAGTTCTACAAGTTTTAAATATTGAAGGGAGAAATCTTATTTTTTTTCTTTCAGATCAGAATTCCTGTGGCCAAGACAGATGCGTTCACAATGTGTTTTATCATGTTGTTACCATCTCCCATAACATTTTACTTCTTCCTCCATCAGTACCTCAACTGGGCCTCCCCATTATTACAGGGAGATAAAGCTGTCTTTTTAGCAGGATTTAGAGATTTTGTAGATTAATTTGCAGCTGCTTGCACACAGTGATTTTGGTCTTGCAAAAGCTGTATTTGCATATACTGACACCGAATTCTCAAGCTTTATGACTTGAAAGAAAGCATGCTTTGAGGAAGTCATGTAAATCTGCAGTTAGGACTCCGGTATTCAATCTCGCCTTTAGAGTTTAAGAAAATTCAGCAGATCTGTTTCTTCCTCTATAAACTTGGAATAGAATACTACCCTGTCTACCCCCCCCCCAAAAAAAAATTATCAGGACAATATTAATTTAAAATGAAAGGAATTTGTAAACTCTCTGCAATGCAAAGGAAAGAGATTAGAATGAAAATGCTTCAGTTGGACTCACACATTCCAGTGCCCTTGCTAAAACTGGTCTCCTGGTGACCTCATTTTCGAAACAGACAAGAAACCTGACCCTAAATCCATGCTCAAGGCTCGGAGATTACTTGCACATTTTATCTGTAAGGTTAAACAAACCAAGATTCCCAAAGCAACAACTTTTAAGAGTTATGACACTTATCTCCCTGAGCTCAAAATTAAAGATCTAACAGGCCAAGGGTTTATTGATATCTTTGTACAAATGCTCGTGTTTCAAGAGAGGAAGGGATGATATAAACTGTGCCAGACATCCTGGGGATCTCCATTAATATCTGCTATGTGAAAACACTGCCCTCTCTAAGAAGCCTGTGACATCATCCTATCCTTACCGACTGACCCAAAGGCAAGAATTAAGCAACAGTGAGTTTTAAATCTCTCCCAAGTACCCAACACAAACACACAGAATCCACATGTGACTCGATACTGTAACTATCTCCTTATCATTTAGGATAGTCTTGGTAGAGAACAAGCTTATTCAATTTACAATCGGGAAATGCATGAAAAGTGAAGATAAAATGTTGGACTTGTAGCTCATTAGAATAATATCTCTTGTTCTCACTATATCCTTTGTTATCCAAAATTGAATCAATAATGGCACCAAGAAAGTTATCCATTTGGGCAGGCTGCTCTAAATCTTATTTAAGCTGAGTAATTCTAATGGACCAAATTTTCTATGCAAATCATATTTGAAATCTGGTTTCTCTGGCTTCAGGCAATTTTTGGATATTTGCATATTTGTTCTTAAAAAGACTGAATGATGCTTGCCTAAGAACTTTAACATTTAAATACTTGACAGTAGATTTTAAAAAGAAGTGTATGGAAAATTTTAATAAAATGCTAAGAATAATTATATACAGAATACATGTTTGCATTTTATGTTTTGCTTTTTCTCTTTTCTACTTACCGATGTATTCTAAACTTTCACTAGTTAACACATAGCCTTTTATCGTAGAAAAGTGACATCAAAAATTTACGTTTTTTAGGATTGGACAAACTCACCATGGGCATCTGTGAAACAAATGTGGTTAACATATATCCAGTACAAACAAGTGTTCTTTTTAAATTAAAACTAATATTTATTCAGAAATGTTAAATTTAGATGGAGAAGTTAATTCTTAATGTATTCGCTCTATATTTCTTCTGCAGCGAGTTTGTTTTTAAGTTTTTTGGGATGAACAATAAAACAAAGCAGGAATGTACATGGCAGAAAATGAAAAATCTGTCATCCCAGGTGGAAATAACAGCCTCTTGCTGGTTCTTCAGAATTTTTAGCATTGATATCACGTATTTTACCCTATTCTATAAAAACGTTATACTATACAAACTCTTTTAAAGTTTTCATGTTAGCATTTTTCTGCAATCTTTTTTTTTTTTTTAAGATTTATTTTATTTTTATTACAAAGTCAGATATACTGAGAGGAGGAGAGACAGAGAGGAAGTGGAGCTGCTGGGATTAGAACCAGCGGCCATATGGGATCAAGGCGAGGACCTTAGCCACTAGGCCATGCTGCCGAGCCCCTTTTCTGCAATCTTACATTAACCCATTTTTCCTTTTTGAAAAATATGTCATGTATCAGAAATTCACCCTTCACAGAACAAAATAAAAATTCATATAAAAATTCTTGTTCCTTCCCCTATTTATTCGATTTTAATCAAGCTCCCAAATAATAGCTACTTTTATTATTATTGTATTTGATAAGCATAAGAGAGAGAACATGTATACCAATCTGCTGATTTTCACTTTCCATATTCCTCAAATATCTGAGATTGGGCCTGGGCTAGAGCTGGGAAGTGGGAACACAGTCCATGTCTCCCATGCTGGCAGCAAGGACGGGGACACTGCCTCCATGGGTCTGCACCAATGAGAAGCTGGAGCAGGGAATCAGTCCTAGGTTGTGGCATCCAGTCACCTGGATCTCTACGCAAAACGCCATTCCTCTGTGAAGTTTGGTTGAACTTTTCTAATTTGCTTTCACATTCAGAGAAGACATACACATGGCTAACAAGAAAGCTTGATTTTTTAAAAATTTCTGTATGTTAAGGAAACAATTTTGATTTTTGGATGCATGTAGTTTACCAATGGGTAAAATTTGGAATTTTAAAATCATTACCTTTATAATTCGTGCTGTGCCACGAGGGAGTTGTTTTGAAGTCAAATGGTGCCAAAACATCCAACTCATAGAACCTGAAGATGTTCAAATGAAAATAGTTTACCCTGAAGGAGGCAATTTGTAAGGGTGCACACCAAGGTCTCTTAATGACTAGTCATATACAAGAATACATTAAGAATACATTACCCATGTAGTACATTTAAAACCTACCTGAATTTGGATGACAGTCAAATAACATTGTGCCCACATTTTCTTCCTGCTTAATCAAGTCCACTTGGCTCAGAAGGGCCTAATCGGAATTGAGGTCTCAGCTACCACCTTGGCAGTTGCCATTAAATTAAGAGGATCACCTCCCAGCACATAGGATGAAACAGCTTGGAAACGACATGCCCTGTGTGCTAATCCTAGTGTCATTGCAGCTATGAACTTGGACATGGCACTTAACTGCTTTGAACTTCAGTTTTTTTAACTCCAAATTGAAGGTGTTATTTTCTAAGCTACCTTCTTGTCCTAAAATGTTGACCCTATGAAGCAAGTATCTAAAACGTATTATGCTCAAGTTGGTAATTGTGTGCAGCTGGTCAACCAGTTAGCAGTCGCCTGGAGATTTAAGGTTCCATTATTTGCTGTTGATTCATATTAATTACAAATTCTTGAATTCTTTTGCTCAGACACCTCTTAACAGTCTTTGTTGCTTTGCCATCTCCAGTCTCCAGGTGCTGAGGCTGCCCATCATCACTAGATACCTGTGCAATGGGTTTACCTGAGAGCATGCTAAGTAACATTCATTCCATTGTAACACTCAATATAATTATTTTTCTCTTAATATTAAAATAAACCCCCTTTTTGCACCCTAAAATTGTAAACTCAACTTTCAGAAAAATTATGAAAAAACATGTCTTTCAAGGTAGCCTAGATTTTAGGGAGAAATTGCAACCATAGAGACAAAAATATTTCGTGAAAAAAGGTTTCACTTACAGAGAAATGATAACAATTAGAAATACATTAGCTATCTCATTTTGCCCTTACCGTAAACCTTTACTGGTCTGTTACCTCCATGTGACACATAAAATGGTGAAATACGAGAAATTCTGTTTCAACTTTGTTCAACATGATTTAGGAAGGTAGCAAGAAGGTGGCCAAAACCAATTCTGGTGAAGTCAGCCTAGCAGGGCTAAGAGATGAGGGAAACGTTGAGAAAACAAAACGCTGCTGTGACTTCCAAAACTGCCTAAAAATGGTCAGGACCACGGCACCGCAAAAAAGCACTTGTGTTACTGAGTGGGTGAACTCACAGCAATTTGAGCCTCAATTTTCACTCACTGCACGTTAGCTTAGGCTCTCATTTTTGAACATAAAGAAGCGTGTAGCGGATATCCACCTGAATTGGAAAACCAGCACTGCCCCTTCTTCTGCCAGTTAATCAACTGCAACACTTTATCCCCACCCTCTCCTTCATTTTTCTTCAAAGATTTATTTTATTTTTATGAAAGGCAGAGTTATACAGGAAGGGGAAAGAGAAGAAGAGTAGGAGGGAGAGAAGGGAGGGGGAAGGGAGGAGGAAGAGACAGAGTGAGAGAGACCTTTCATTTGCTGGTTCACTCCTGAAATGGCCGCATCCCTGAGGCTGGGTCAGACAGAAGCCAGAAGCCAGGAGCTTCTTCCAGGTCTCCTACATGGGAGCAGGGGCCCCAGTACTTGGGCCACCTTCCACTGCTATCCCAGGCTGTCAGCATGGAGGTGGATCGGAAGTAGAACACTTGGGACACGAAATGGTGATGCTGGCTCCCTCCTTCCTTTCTAATGCCTATTTCAAAAACTGTTTGCGGTATACTTTTGTTTTGGTTCTTTTTGTTTTGTTTTTAGTTTGCAAACTATGATTTATTTAGGAAAGACAGAAAGAGGGCTCCTATTTGGGTGACAGCATTGGGCTCCGAGGTAGGAAAGACCTGAGTAAATGGTAGAGATGGTATCTTATGCTCCATTTCAGGGAGGGGTGTTCACATGGGTCACCCCAAAGGCAGAAAGAAAAAAATTGGTGTAAGATTTAACCATTACTTCTAATTCCTTACTTAATTGTGTCATAATGACTTTCTCTCCACAAAAGGCCAAACCTCGGGAATACAGCTTTCTCATGCACACCAGGCACTTAAACCCATATTGACTTAGTGACACCAGTAAATGTCAAAAAATGTTTAAATTGGATGAATATGATCTCTGGGTTTTCTTCCAAATGGGACAATAATTCAATATGATTCTAAGGAGTAATAGTTTCACTTTGTTGCCATGACTGACCTCCAGCCAGGTAAGAACAATCCTGCCTGGCTCTATCCACTTCATTTTACGATTGCTACTTTCATCGTTTCTAAAAATGGAACATTAAGCCAAAAGCTAAAACTTTTCACCATTACAAAAATCACATCCACTGCTCCAGGAAGACATGTAAAATATTAAGTGGAGACTCCTTTTATATTTTATGTCAGCTTTTAAATTCTGTTTGAAGACAGTGTGTTACTACTTACTTGAGTGTCAGGCAGCACAAGCTCAAACACACATAATACACAGTGTAGAACAGGATGACACAAATGAGGAGGTTCTTCAAAACAACCTGTGGAGAGAAGTGATGTGAGCTCCCAGAGCTTGGGCTTTTTCTTGATTCTTGACAACCAGAAGTTTCATAAATCAAAGATGACGAATGACAGCCGGATTGTGTTGGCTAGCCTTTTATTGCCTACAAGATGGGAAGCACTTAAAAGTGCACAATGAATGAGCTGTAGACTGACAAACTGGCATATTTCAAATTAGAGCCAAAGACTAATGCAGCATCTAAATCCATATCATCCGCCTCCATACATGCTAGTATTTGTATTTTAATATGACAAGACGGTTTTAAATTTCAGTTAAAGTAAAAAGATGAGAACAGGCAAGAAATTTCAAAAAGTATGAACAAGAAATCTGTATAATCACATAATAATTCTTTCCAAGAATTTACAAAGCAATTGGATAAAACACAATAGATGACCTGAAATGGACTTTGCCACATCTGATACTTACCAAGGAAACACTGCAAATTAATAAGGACCAGATGGATTATTCAGCAAGTGACATTGTGAAAAATTGTCTGACTTCTAAATAGAAAATCCCATTAGATTCCAGTCTTGCTCCAAACACCACAATAATTTTCAGTTGGATTAAAGGCTTAAATGCCAATGAAGAGGTTTGGAGAAAATGTATGTAGCATATGTCACGGTAAAAGATTTGGAATATACAATACATAAATGCATGTAAAGGAAAAAGGCAAATAAACCAATAGGAAATGCACAAACATATAAATAGGCATTTAAGGTGGAAAAATATTTAAAATACAATAAGCAATACAAAATATTGTGAACTTCAGAATGAATACTTCAAAATGTATTCTTAAAATTTTCAGCATTTCACATGGAAGCTTTCCACTTTAATTATTTATTTTTTGCCTTTCAATCACTTGAAAGTCATTTTTGTTTAGCCAACACTTGGAACACTTAAGAATTACTGACTTTTTCAATGATCAATTCACCAAATTTACTGAATCTTTAATTGATTGGGATACAGAAGCAGCCGTCTCCGCTGGGGGCAAGATAAAAAGTTTGTGAGCGCCAACAAAACACAATCAATTGGCTGAATGAACCAGACTTAAAGATTTACCAAGAGGTACTTCTTTCACCTGTTTAAAATTGCTTACACTGTTAGGTTTCAGAGGGTCATGAGAAAAAAAGACTTTAAAGTTCTAAGAGCTCCAGAATCTTGTCCCACTCTCCATTCCACAGCAGCCTCATTCCTCTTCCTTCTTGCTTATGTCCTACCCCACCCCACCCACTAATCTCTCCTCTCTCAGACCCTTCTTTTCATCCTCCATTTGCCCCTTAGTATCTTGCATTCCTTGCCCTGTAATCTCTTCTTTTATGACCTTCAGTTTCTCTTCCTTCAGTCTTTTGAATCATCCTTCCATGCCCACATTCTCTCCCAAAGACAAGCACGCATGGTGACCGATACTCTGCTTTAAAGGAAGAAGTAAAAGAATGAATAAAATTGAGACTTCATTTCTGAAGCTATTTCTTGTATTTGAAATCTTTCTGAAAATCCCCCATCAGACTTTCCATTAGGTCTTACTGATCATCAGGCCATATACCCAGATATGGAGTAATCACAAACAAAAGAGTAAAAAGGGTTTTCATGATACGTTTAGAATATTGTGACTTTGCTATTTTCCTATGGCTTCAATAAAATTAAAATTGAACTACATGTTTTGTGAGCATTTGGCTCAACTAACTTTCAACCAAATTGTTAAATATTATATACTACCATCATTTTAATAACCTATCACTGTTTTTAAATGTGTGACATGTAAGTGAAATACGTATGTTTTCATTTGGAAGAAAAATCTTTCAAAGAAAAACAGTTCTATTAGCAAGGAAGAATGATAAGAGGTGGGCAACAAACAGTGTCTTATAGTTGAACTAATCGTTCTAGGAAAATAGCTAGAAGTCATCATTTTTTAGACAAGATTATTTAGAAGTCAAGAAAAAAATTGAAAAGTTTACTTGGGTCAAATACTTTCCCACAGATAAACTCGATTAATATCTTCTTATCCAATGATTGTGATGAAAATTTGTTGATGAAAAATTGCTATTCGATACAGAGAAAGCTTGGCTCTTCTTCAGTCTTATAATATTTTTTTTAAGATTTATTCATTTTTTTATTACAGCCAGATATACAGAGAGGAGGAGAGACAGAGAGGAAGATCTTCCATCACTGATTCACTCGCCAGGAGCCTTTTCCTGATCTCCCACGCAGGGTCCCAAGGCTTTTGGCTGTCTTTGTTTTCCCGGGCCACAAGCAGGGAGCTGGATGGGAGGTGGAGCTGCTGGGATTAGAACCGGCGCCCATATGGGATTCCGGGGCTTTCAAGGCAAGGACTTTAGCCGCTAGGCCACGCCGCTGGGCCCAGTCCTATAATTTTTAAAATTGATTTCTGTTATTATGAAAGGCCGAGAGTCAGAGACAGGGCACCTGTCTTTAGCTTCACTCTTGAACTGCCCGAGAGCCCAAGAGAGGAGTACAGCCCAGGTCTTTCACTTCAGTGGCGTGAACCCAAAGACTTGATCCATTGCTGCTTTCTCCCATGGTCTACATCTACAGGAAGCTGGTGTCAGGAGCCACAGCCACATTTCAAACCCAAGTGCTATGATGCAGAAGATGGGCATCTGAACTGCCAAGTTAAACTTCCATTCCCTCAGTTCTATAATTTTTAAAGAAGCCTGTCTTTGGATTTGCTTTGCTCTCTATATTGCATATCAATGTCAATTTTTTGTACTTTTAATACTATCTTCTTGTTGAAATATTTCTAAAGATTACTTTATTTCATTTCCATCAAAATAAGATAAATAACATAGTTCTATGCTAATATATATTTTCAAACAAATATGAGACTTTTTTATGTTAGTATTGAAACTTAAATAACATTTTAATATTCTCTACACTAATTTGCTGTAACATTTTTAGCTTTGTAAACAAAATAATATTGTGCTCCCTACTGGGAAAATTCTCAAATATTAAATCTACATAAAATATTTGGAGCTGTTTTGGAAAAATCAAATCATAATTTATGAGCAAATATATTTATTGACACATGTGCCTTATAGACATCCCATTTCTCCAAAAATATAAAACGCCACTTACAAGTATAGTACCAGAGTACTACATTTTAAAATGATTTTGTGAGAAAAATTTTAAAAGAAAAGCATTGATTTAATATGCATTTTTTACTTACTGACTTATAAATCCATACTTTCAAATAATAATTTTCCTTTAAGCCAACTCACTTTGCTTGAATCAGTTCTCACGTTAATGTATACATGGCCTGTAGCACTGACTTTCTAAAACACCATCAGACCATGACATTTCCCTGCTTGATACCCTCCCGAGGCACCACATTGTCATGAGGATCAGTTCATCTGTTAGTGTTTGATATAAACAGTCCCTGGGCTGAGAGACAATGCAAGTTGAACTAGATGTGGCTGCAACCTTGTGGACCCATTGTGGCTGCTGCTTTCAAGTGTCCAAGTAACAGATTCACTTTGAGAGCATGTTCAAATGCAAAAAGCTGGGTCCCAGGTCCAGAATTTCTAATTCACTAGATCTGAGAGGACCCCGAAATTTTCTTGGAATTTGCATTTCTAACAATTTGTCATAGTATTCCAAATCTACATTTTCTACATCCACACTGCGAGGACTGCTAATCTGCAGGCAAGAACGATGAATAAGCAGACGGCTACAGAGCAGGGAGCGCCGACTGAGCAGTTAACAGAAGTAGGTTGTGTTCCAGGGCAGGCAGGGGTGGAGGGCACAAGGAACATTCCTCTAGGAAACATCCAGCAATAATATTTATCTTAATTTATTGTTTATCAGGCAGCATATGTGCATTTCCTCATTTAATATTTATAAAAATTCTAAATTGCAGGCTCTATTATAATTATTCCTTCTTAAGAAGGAAAATAAGCTTCAGAATAGTTCAACAGAGTTTGACAACAAAAATGAAAAGCTAGGGCTCACATCCTGCTCCGGAGTTTTTTTTTTTTTAATAAAAAAGAATACATTGTTTTAAAGTTATATTTGAGAGAGAGAGAGAGAGAGAGAGAGAGATTGAGATCTCATTCATTGCTGACTCCCAGAATGCCATGCTAACCATGGGCAGGGCAGCAGCTGAGGATGGACCAGGACCAGAGCCAGAGCCAGAAGTCAGGAACTCAGTCCAGGTTTCCCACATGGATGACAGAACCGAATCACTTGAGCCATCACTACTGCCTTCCAGGATCTGTAGCAATTGGAGTCAGGGACAGAGTAGGTCAGGAATCTAATCCAGGCACTCTGATATGGGATGCTGGCATCAAATTAGGCTTCTTAACCACAAGGCAAAACATTAACCCCTACTTGCTCATTCATAACCAAGGGGCTATTCAGGATGAGCGAGGGTGGATACCAGGAGTTGGTTACTGGCTAAAGAGCAAAGAATCCTAAAGGTATGTTTGGTGCTAAGCTGGGGAAGTGAGTCAGAGGGTGTTTGCACCGAGGACAGTTATGAAGGGAATTTTGAGCCATGATGAATTCTTAATGTCTCTGAGGACTGCCGAAAGACTGAAAGATTTAAGGAGCCATCTAGATTGGAGAGATGCTATTAGGTAGGGAAAGCATTTAAGTGAAGTTTTAGTACTCTAGGGTCAATAGGGGAGATAGCAAAGAGGACAGATATGTGTGCTGTAAAGGAAGGGGATTGACAAATTTGGTGTGTTAAAGAAGAGAGGGCCTTTGTTATATTTCCAATCTTCAGACTCATTCAACTAGTCGGACAATTAAGAAGTTCAAGGTCAGTACAAAATAATTTAAATGTTAATCCACGATATAACCCAGTGCTGTCCAATGGATATACAACACAAACCACCTATGTAGCTTCAAACTTTATAATAGCCAGTCATAGAAACCCTTAAAGAGTAAAATTAATTTTAATAACATCCATTTAAGTTTATATAATGAATGCATTATAATTTCAAAATACATTGAGCATTAGAAATCATGAATGAATTTTAATATCGTTCATTCTTACTACGTAATAATAAACCAGACACTCACAACACATCTCAACCCAGGCTAGCTACCTGTGCAGTGCTGTGGGGCCGTGAGTGTTGTGGGTAGCTGTCACCACATTGGACAATGCTGCTCAAGCTGCCTGTGCCTCCAGACCCTCTCTTTCTGTGTTGCAGACAGCTGATAATCTTAACCACATTTCCCATATAGTCTCTTACACACTGAAGGCTTACTACCTGACAGTCACTGCTCCTATACCTTGTTATTCTACCCACCCTTCATGGTACCCCACAACTAATCACTGAAAGATCCTGGGCTTGGTTGGCTGTAATCTACATTTCACAGGTTTGGAAACGAAAGTAAAGAATGGTTCATGTCATGTGGCCAGTCTGTGGCAGATCTCTAGTCCAAATGTGGTGTAGGTGAGTATTCTTCCTCCTGCCCCTGTGTTGCCCTTCCCCTCACCTAGAGGATTGAAATAAACGCATGCTGAATCAGCTACACTAGCTTACCCCTTTCTTTTAGAAGTTTTGAAATTGAAACTTGGACAGAATGAGGAAATGACTCAAGGACATCCTTTATCTAGGGCAGCATTGAGATGAGGGAGGGAAATTGTATTAGTTTGTTAAAAGAAAGGCATTTAATGCTGTCCAAATGACTGAACACATAACATATGCTATATTTATGATTACTGTGCTCCAGGAAAATCCAATATATAAGATTCAGAATAGGTAGCAGTCCAGATATTTAGCTACTGCCAAATTTTTTATTCTTTCGTAAAAAATTTGGATTCTGAACCAACTATACATACTATTAGGACATTTATGAGCCATTTGTCTATTTGACCTTGATTGTATATTTAATGATATCAAAGGCTTATTATTGAGGCCAGCCCTGTGGCATGGCAACCTAAGCCTCTTCCTACAGTTACAGCATTCTTATGGGTGCCAGTTTGAGTTCTGGCAACTCCATTTCTGATCAAGCTCCCTGTCCAGGGAAAGAGGGGTAAGAGGGCCTAAGGGTTTGAGCTCCTGCACCTACATGGGACCTCAGAGGAAACTCCTAGTGCCTGGTTCCTGGCTTCAGATGGGTCCAGCTCTGTGGCTATGTGGGAGGGGTTCAGGGGGAGGATGAACCAGCAGATTGAAGACTCTCTTTCTCTCTCTCTCTCTCTCTTCCTCTCTCCGGCTTCCTCTCTTTCTGTACAAGTGCTTTTCAAATAATATAAATAAATATTTCTAAAAGCCCAAACATCATAATAAATAATATAAAATATATATATGATTAACTCTTATATTTAAGACAAAAGACTTGTTATTCATGTTTAGGTTCTGGCAATGCTATTGTGGTCTTTAAAAATCTTCACCTTTAAAGATAAATAGATCATTTTTATTTTTAAATATATATATATAGGGCCCGGCAGCGTGGCCTAGCGGCTAAAGTCCTCACCTTGAAAGCCCGGGATCCCATATGGGCGCCGGTTCTGATCCCAGCAGCTCCACTTCCCATTCAGCTCCCTGCTTGTGGCCTGGAAAAGCAGTCGAGGACGGCCCAAAGCTTTGGGACCCTGCACCCGCATGGGAGACCCGGAAGAGGTTCCTGGTTCCCGGCATTGGATCGGTGCGCACCGGCCCGTTGTGGCTCACTTGGGGAGTGAATCATCGGATGGAAGATCTTCCTCTCTGTCTCTCCTCCTCTCTGTATATCTGACTTTGTAATAAAAATAAATCTTAAAAAAAAAAAAATATATATATATATATAGAGAGAGATAGACAAAATATATAATGTCTGTGTTAGCTTCAAAATAAAAGGCAAAAAGTATAGGTGAAGCAAAATTGATCATGAGTTATCCATCACCAGATTGGTTGAAAGTTAAATGAAATTCACCATATTGTTTATCCAAACTAATATAGGTCTTCTTTTTCATAATCATTTTTGTCAAAATTGCTCCCAGTAAGTTTAGCTAGTAAACATATTTACATATTTTTTAGGGTTTATTTCTTTTCATTGGAAAGGCAGCTATTCAGAGAGAAAGATCTTCCATTTGCTGGTTCACTCACCAAAAGGCCATAGCGGCTGGAGCTAAGCGGATTCAAGGTCAGAACCCAGGAGCTTCCTCTAGGTCTCCCACACTTGTGCAGGGTCCCAAAGACATGGACTATCATCCACTGCTTTCTCAGGCCACAGGTTGAAAGCTGGAAGGAAGTGGAGCAGCGGTGACATGAACTGACACCCATAGGAGATGCCAGTGCTTGGAGGTGAAGGATGAGCCGCATGAGCCGTTGTCCCAGCCCCTGTATTTACAAACTTTTAAATATGTGTTTATTAATGAAACTGTGATGAATGTCTATTCTGCACAGGCTGGAATTAGAGTTAACCCTGTATGTTCAAGGCATCCAGCTTGCCACTTTATAAGCCTTTTCTGCTTAATTCTTACAACACTGCCAGTTAAGAAGCATAATCTCTATATAGGATATGTAATGGATGCTGTTGTTTTGCTCTTGGTGTCCCCTGGGATCCAGGATATATAATTTCTGGAAGTTCACAAGTACTTTCAACTTGTGTGTGTTGGGGGAAGAGATTCACTGGGCAGTTTCAGGGCCTGGAGGCCAGGTGGCTCTTGGACCGTCCAAAAGCAATGAGGAGGCAGGCAGCTTCGCTCCCAGCAAGGGGAGCTGCACAGCCTGTGGGCTGGGTCAGGAGAGAGTTGGCCTCAGCCAACAGCGCCTCTTCCCTGTGACCACCGGCCTCAGCCACAGTGCAGTCCATGCAGTTTTTCCCTGATGAGTCCACTCTCCTTTGTGCTGTTGACTCTCAACATCGCCCGCTGCCACCTCTTCACCACCTCCCTCTCTTCTCCTCGGCTACGTCCTAAAGTGAGTGGCTAAGCATTCTGCAGTGTCTTTTCAGCCTAACACTGGAACACATTTTGGAAGTTAAGTGGAGAGTTACTGCCAACACTAAAGGGCCTTTTTGTTGTATTCCTGCTGCAGTGTACTTAACTCTCTGGGGGGAAAATATCACCTTCAGCAAAAAAATTGGCCAAACCAAACAAAAACACACTAATATTTTCCTCAATATTACTCTTATAAATTGACTTCAAACATTCTTGGAGAGAGAGAGAGAAAAATAAACAATGAGTTATTTGGGTGCAAAACTTCTTAAAACGTTTGAATTGATTTTCATAATATACATCTCCATACACTTTTTTGAAGACTGCACATATGCATGGATTTTAATTTTTTGCATCAAAGAAACTTTCTGGAGTACCCTCGTACACATAAAAAGGTCATGTCTGGGTTCCGCTGTTCCCTTTGTGTTCATCCTTTCTGGCATGCCAGCGTCACATAGGCACTTTCTAGTCCTGGAATGGCTCAACTCTACTTGTCTATAACTAACTGTTTCAGTCTTAGGAAAGCTAACTCTTGAGTTTCTGTTCTCAGTTGGCACCTTATTTCCTCTAACGTGATTTCATGATTTCTTATTCTATCTTGCATGCTCTCTATCTGTTCTCTCCCTAGCATTGTTGTCCTTAGGACGACTACAGCAATAATTGACTGTAACTGAAGATTTACTACTTTCTAATGCAGGTCACAAATGCATCATAAATAAACATTGAATTAGAAAGGTTCCACTCCTTTTGTTTATCCATAATTGCAAAAATTATTTTGAAAGAGAAATACTTGCACACAGATTGTAATTTGTAAAAATTAAGATATGATAAATGTTTCAAAAGTCACTCTCCTAAAACTACCTGTTACAACTAGTCTTTACATTGTTGGCTCTTTTTAAAAAATATATTTTATTTATTTATTTTTAAAAAATTATTTATTTTATTTCAAAGACATAAGAGACACAAGAGAGAGAGCCTGCTACTCCATTTGCTGATTCACTTTCCAAATGGCTGCAACAGCCAGGGTCAGGTCAAGACAAAGCCAGGAGCCAGGGTTTCTTCAAGTTTTCTAACATGGTTACAAGGGCCCAAAGGCATTGGGTTATCTTCTCTCAGTTTTTTCAGGCCCATTATCAGGGAGTTGGATTGGAAGTAAAGCATCCAGAACTTGAATTGGCTCCCATATTGGTTGCCAACACTGCAAATGGCAACTTGATTTGCTACCTCACAAAGCCGGCCCAATTGTTCCTTCCGGCTCCCTAACCAAAAGGCATCCTGTGAGTTGAAATTAAGGAAGGACTAAATCTCTATGAATGACTCATCTATAAATAGACAGTTCTAGTAGTTTCTAAATTTCAGTATCTTCGTAAGCACTAGGCTGGGCCCTGATTTGAGTGAGAGGATGTGCAGGTGACAACCTTGAAGACCCACAGAATCAGTGTACCTGAAAGAAACCAGCGCCAGGTCCCAGCTGACTCTCCTGCAACTTTCTGTACTGGCATGGCTGAGCAGTCCAAAAGGAAAAGCTCATATTCATCTGCTCTGCAGGAGTTTAGAGCATCTCATCCTATTAATCCCTTGAGTTTCTCTTGTTGCATTCAGTAATGCCACAAAAGAATGTCTTGAACAAAATTTCGTAACTCTCTAAGTTAATTGCTTAAAAGGTATAAAGTATATGATACACCATTTCACATAAGAATAAGCTGGATTGGGCCCAGCAGCATGGCCTAGCGGCTAAAGTCCTCGCCTTGAAAGCCCTGGGATCCCATATGGGCGCCGGTTCTAGTCCCGGAAGCTCCACTTCCCACTCAGCTCCCTGCTTGTGGCCTGGGAAAGCAGTGGAGGACGGCCCAAAGCTTTGCGACCCTGCACCCGCTTGGGAGACCCGGAAGAGGTTCCAGGTTCCCGACATCAGATCGGCGCACACCGGCCCGTTGCGGCTCACTTGGGGAGTGAATCATCGGACGGAAGATCTTCCTCTCTGTCTCTCCTCTTCTGTGTATATCTGGCTGTAATAAAATGAATAAATCTTTAAAAAAAAGAATAAGCTGGATTTCATATCTATATAAATACATATAAATGTGTGTATATTCATATATAAGTACATATATAGATATGTACACATATATATGTATATGTGTGTGTGCAGTACCCTGGCATGGTTCCTGGCACATAGTACTCAATGAGTATAAGTTAAAAGATTCATTGCTGCATTAAAACTGATAGAATTTTTCTAGGAAATCTCTGCTATAATTATTCACAATCCAGGTCACACTGAATATCACACCAAATAAAAAAATATTTGCTAAACAATGACATAGTAATCAATCATCCAAAAAGTATCGAATGTTGACATTTTGCCAAAGCTGTTTCAGATTTCCCGGGTAATATAAATGACGGTGTAAAGTAAGACAAAATCATCCTGCACTACAGCATTAAAGAAAGAGAATAAACCGACTGTTTTATGACTCTCCCCCTTCAAATTAACACTTGGTCTAAGATTACAATAAACTCTATAGATGAAGAGTTAGAAGCTCAGAAATACTAGACTTTTTTTTTTGCAAAGCACGTCATTAAATGAACTGCAGTTTGTTTTTAGTTTGTTGAATGTCAATTAGAAAGTAAATATTCTGGTGTGATTAGTCAGGCTAAGCTACCTCATAGAGGAAAGCTAGCCCAGGTTTTGCTTTCAGTGTTACCATGGTCTATAATTTCCACACTCAATGTCAGTCCGTCCACACAGCATTCAAGGGTTCCCAAGCTGCACTCCCTCCCCTCCTGGGATCTGCATTTTAACAAACCTCTCTGATGATTATTATGCAAAGGTGTATGCAAACTTAGGAACTAGTTCAGTTGGTGAGAGAAGTCTCAGGTTCTCCTGAACCCTCAAGTGGGATTTTTAAGTAGGAATTTGATGGACAGCTTGGAGATCTGGGTTCCTGAGCTAAATGGGAAGGAAACAAATATCCAATTAAAATAAATCAATGTGACAATTATTTCATGAACAATAAAGAAATACACACTAAAACCATGGGCCATTACTGTCCTCCTACCAAGCTAATTGGGATACATTTAAACACTGAATAATTTGTTCTAAAAATGAAATAGAGGGGGTTGGAAACTGATTATTATTAATGGAATTTAGCACAGGCTTGTTAGAAAGCAATATATCAACCCACGTTTCTTAAAGTGTGGTTTTGAACCTAAAACACATATTTGTTCTAGGGACAGATATCTTTCAAAAGTTTACTTATTTATTTGAAAGGCAGAGCGATAAAGGGAGAAGAGGAAAAGGAAGACAGAGAGGAGAGATCATTTGTCTTCATTTGGCTCACTCATCAAATGCCCAAGCAGACAGAAGCCAAGAGCCAGGAACTCCATTTGGTTCTCCCAGGTGAGGGGGCAGCAGCCCAGTGCCTTGAGCCATCACATGGTGTCTCATGGGGCACATACCAGCAGGAAGCTGGAAGTACGAAGGCAGGACTTGTTCCCAGGAACTGACATAGGATGTGTTACAAGAGGCAGCTAGACATGCTGCACCACAATGCCTGCCCCAGAAATAGAAATATTCATCGTGTTGTGCTTATATGTTGACATCATGAGTAATTTCTCTTTTGTTAGATTTTCTAAACATTTTAAAAGATCTATTTTTATTTATTTGAAAGGCAGACTTACAGAGTCAAGGCGTGGTGGAGTGGGGGAGGTGGAAAGAGACAGAGAAACAGAGGTCATTCCACATAGTTCTATATGACCAAAGCCCAGAGCCAAGAGCCAGGAACTTCTGGGCTTCCATGCGGGTACAGAGGCCCAAGCCCGTGGGTCATCCTTCCGTGCTTTCGCGGCTGCCTCAGCAGGGAGCAGGACCGGAAGGGGAGTAGCTGGGGCTGGCAGTGCAGGCAGAACTGTTTTACTTGCTATGCCACACCTCCTTCAGATTTTACAAAATTTTTAATAAAAGAAAAGGATCTCAACTTTAGCAATTAAAGCGTCTCTAATTTTGGCAATAGTTTAGCATATTGCGGCATTGTTGAGCCACTACAATAATCTTCCATACTAGGAATATTCTTCCAGTCTCTTTCTCTTTGATTCTTCTTGCAACTTTTCTGTCAGGCAAAAGATTCTTTTGTGCAAATACACAAGAAATGAGAATCTGATTAGATACGTGTGTCACATTCTTCTGGGTGGCATCATGTTGGATGGGTCTCTGTCAACAGTTGCTGACAGACAGCTGGCTAGATTGTGGGGGACTCCATTCTGCTCAGTGTACACTGATACAAATAGATGGATATCATATCCAGGAGTTCATCTCATACGCAGCACAGTGGCCTGTGGAAAAGAAACCACACACAAACTGCTCAGGTAGGGGAATGCACCCAGAAAACACAGAAAGAATCCGGGCAACTAGCAGGCTGTGTTGCTGTTAAGCTATTAGTGAGGCAAACAGCAGGAAAAGTTCAGACATAGGTGTAATTATAACTAATATGACCACACTGTTTATGAGAATCAAAGTAAGTCCGGGAGGAGAGTCAAGTTACTTTTCTAATTTCCAACTACTTGTTAGCAGTTTTCAGTCAATTCAGGACACTGTAATTCCCTTTTATCCTATGAAGTTAAAAAAAAAAAAAAAGTCTGAACTGGGTCCAACCCAGTGGCCTAGTGGCTAAAGTTCTAGCCTTGAACGAGCCAGGATCCTATATGGGCGCTGATTCTAATCCCAGCAGCCCTGCTTCCCCTCCACCTCCCTGTTTGTGGCCTGGGGTGGCAGTCAAGGATGGCCCAAAGCCTTGGGACCCTGCACCCCTGTCAAGACCTGGAGGAAGTTCCTGGTTCCTGGCTTCGGATCGGCACAGCACCAGCCATTGTGGTTACTTGGGGAGTGAATCATCTGATGGAAGATCTTCCTCACTGTCTCTCCTCTCCTCTCTCTATATATCTGACTTGACAATAAAAATAAATCTTAAAAAAAACACTTCGGAACTAATTAGGTAGGTGGGCATTCAGAGCAGTTTGTAAAGTACTACTGGAGATATTTGCATTCCATACTGGAGTGTCTGGGTTTGAATCTTAGCTCTGCTTCTGATTCTACTTCCTGCTAATGTGTACTCTGGGAGGCATCACGTGCTATTGGAAAGGCAGATAAGATTTACAGAGAAGGACAGAGAGAAAGATCCCCCATCCACTGGTTAGCTTCCAAAATGGACGCAATGGCTGGAGCTGAGCTGATCCAAAGCCAGGAGCCAGCAGCTTCTTCTGGGTCTCGCATTTGGGTTTCAGGTCCCAACACTTTGGGACATTTTTTACTGCTTTCCCAGGCCACAAGCAGGGAGCTGGAACAGCCTGGACGTGAACCTGTGTCTGTATGGCATCCCAGCGCTTACAAGGTGAGGATTTAGCTATGGTAGGCTCTTCTGTTTGGTTCTAGACTGCCTCCTCCTGTATCTGGGAAGTGAATGAACACTTGCCATGAATGAGGACTTCAGGATGCAAGTTTCTGTGGATGCATCCATGGATGAGAGGCGAATGAATGTGAAGGCCTGAGACACTACTGTTTGTGATCTTCATACATGCTGTAATCTCAGGGTATATATATTTATTTAGACATTCTTCAGAAATTAAAAAAAAATCTCCAATAATAATTAACTTTATCTTACTATCATTTTTATTTCACAAACTTTAAACTTTTCAAACCGTTTTATTCTTTCATAAGAAGTTTGTTCTTATGGCACAAACATATCATAAACTATACAAATGGACTTTTTTCTACTTAATTTCTTTCAGTTTTGGCATTGTGGCATAATGAATAAAGGTGCAGCCTGCAATGCCAGCATTCCAGAGTGGAGCCCGTTCAAGTCTTGGCTGATCCACTTCCAATCCAGATCCTTGCCAATTTGCCTGGCAAGGCAGCAGAGGATGGCCCAAGGACTTGTACCCGTGCACTCAGACAGGAGACCCAGGAGAACCTCATGGATCCTGAATTCAGCCTTGCCAAGCCAGGTCATTTCAGGTATTTCGGCAGTGTATCTGTGGATGGAAGAGCTCTCCCTTTGTCTCTCTTCTTTCTCTATAAAAATATAAGTCTTTAAACTTTGCTCTTTTCACTTTAATTTTTGTGTGTGTTGAAACTATGATACAAATTCACACATTAGCCTTGTTTTGCACAGGGTGAGGATCCTTAGGCACTATCACCGCCCTCCACCTGCACGTCTTAGAGTATCTTCAAGGACAGTAGTCTACAGATAGCTAGCATCTCTGATGACCAGTGTCTTCTCCTGGACACCTGCTGAAGGACCTGCCTCAGCATGCTTGTTACAGTTAAGTTACATTTAACTTAATCTAAATTTAACATAGCATAATGCAATGAAATCACCATTATAAAATTTGCTGGTCTATTACACACTTAAACATCACTATGCAGCACATAACTGTTGGTGTGGATTGCAAGGTGAATTAATAAATGAGAATCAATCAAGTTACATAAGTATAATAAACATTTACATATAATTTTAAATATATAATTATATAACATAAATCACATGTAATTTATATAAAACAATTATTCATATAAATAATTTATAATACACAACCTTATATTATAGTTAATTATATTGATAATTATATTATTGATTATGCATATGACATTGTATTTGTTTATGAATTATAAAAGCGTAGCATTAATAATTATATAATAAAATTGAATTAATAAGTGATATTTAATTAAGTTATTAAGTATGATACATACATAATTACATAATTACATAACTACATGTGTATAAATAATATATTATGTGATAATAATGAATTAATAATTGCTTATTAATTCAGTTCTAAAAGTAGTCAAAGATAAAAGCATAAACACATCTAACTTTGAACTAATGGCTATTGTAAATAACTTAGAAAACAAAAAAGTAAAATAAAATAATGAAGGCTGTTCATAATTGCACTACTCAGTATCAGCATCATTATTTATGCAATTGTAAATTAAACTGATATTCAATAACTTTCAGGTTCTTCTGATCAACACCTGTAGCTCACAGAGATAAATAGTGGCGTCGGGTCTCTGTTCATTATTCTCATTCAGTAGCATCCACTGGTTTTCCTCACAAGTGGCTGCAATGGTTGATCTTAGGTCAGAGCAAAAGAAGCAGTAATATTATCCATGTCTCCCACTGGGGAGGCAGGAAGTCATCTGCTTGACCCATCATCCCTCCATCCCAGTACTAGCAAGAAGCTGGTGTCAGGAGCCAGAGTTGGGTGTGGAATGTGGGTACTCTGATATGGCTGCAATCTCCTAACCTGCAACTTGAATGCTAGGACACTCACCACTGTTATTCGTCGTTAGATGCTGAAATCACAGATATATTCCTTCCAACTGCACTGTATCTCACACATTTCTCATGAGAGAAAAAGATAAGGCTCTTTGGTTGTTGTATTTTGCCACAACAGCAAATCCTATTTAAATTGTGCCATGTGCACAAACACTTATGGGCAAAGAAAAACAAAATACTTATAAAATTTGTTCTTGGGAAAAAAGAGAGGTCTCCCTCTCTGTCTTGCAGCACTGTGCCAGCTACCTGGAGTTTGTTAGGTGTGCTCCTAAGCAGTCACACGCACACCCAGAAGTCAGTGTCAGCCTTCTTGGCCAGGATGGCTCACAAATTTCTTCACAAAGTGCAGGCACAGCACAAGAACAGAAAACTGTAGTTCTTGGGTGCTTTTCTGATTATGTGTAGGTTACTGAGTTTTGCAGCTTCTTATATTTCATTCATGTAAGTGTGGTGAAGATTTCTTAGTTTTACATATTTGCACTGTTTCCGTTGCTCATTAACAATGTCTATGGTGTAGTTTTCAAAAACAATATTGGAAATGCCTAGAAACCTTTTCAATTGAGGCTACCTTATAGCAGTATTTCAGAAGGCTAGCCAACAGTCACTGGACGGTAGATTAATAATAATTCACACTATATTTTATTAAAAGATTTTGTCTCACCCACAAATGTATTTTTATATTAATATTCATTTTCTCCCTTTCAATGGCTAAAAAAAAAGAGAAATTTTCAGTGTAAAGATGAATGGGTATAATATATAAAGGTAGTTTGAAATTACAATACCTTTATTTCTTAGTGGTAGAAAGTAAAGATAAAACTTAAAAAAGCACTCAAGAAGTATCTTTCAAAATTTCATTATACCAAGGATATTCTATTATACAGCCACAAAGCTTTTTTCATACACAAGACAATTTTTATGGCTCTAAAGTATGATTTGTATTGTGTCCGTGTTCAAATCTTTCCAATGTCTTAGAATCTAATCAAATACTCATAGATTACATTTTGTTGTCACTTATTTTCAATGTTATACTGATGGTGTAATCATGAGATAGCTTGAGAAAAACTCTACAGAGGTAATCTCATGTATTTCATTGCATCTTCTGGCTGTTTGAAATTATGAATGATGGTCAGTTTAATCATTTGGCAAAGGTGATGTGTGCCAGATTTCTACTTTCATTCTATTGATCAGCAATCAAAGTTAATCTGTAGGATAAGTTTTAAGACTATAAGAATATCCTATTCCCCAAAACTTACTACCTAGTGTTTTAACATCCATTGATATTTCTTGTCAACATAAATTATTTACATTGATATTCTAAATTGATAATTTGATTATTCCAATCTTCCTCTAGATTTTAGAAGGGAATCTTACATAAACATTTTTATACTTGAGTATGTTTATTAATTTATATATATTCATTTATTTTGGTAACCCATAGTCTTTTTACTTTCTGCATATTATAATCCATTAACGCCAAATCTCTTAGAGTTTGGGAGAGAATGTTCCCATGTGATAGCTTACTCCCTGAATGCCAGCATCAGCTAGGTTTGGGCAGAATCAAAGCTGAAAGCTGAGAATTGAATCCAGGTCTCTCACATGGGTGACAAAGATGTAAGTGCTTGAACCATCAACTGCTGCCTTCCACAGTACACATTAGCAGGAAGCCAGAACTAGTACTGGTGCTGAGACTCAAATTCAGGGACTTCAATATTGGATACTGGTGGTTTAACTGGTACGTCAACTGCAAGCCCAAACACCCAACCCAATATCTTGGCTTTTGTTGATGTCAAAATTATGACATTCCTGACACGTTTGCGTACTTGTGGCATACTGTTTGTGTTCTTTCCACACATCCTATTTTTCTCTTCTTTCTTGCTCTGTTTCACATCCTGACAATAGGTGAGAAGCTATACTTTTCTTTATTGAATTTTCATATACCTTTTGTTTGTGAGTTTTCTATTCTCTTAATTGATCTCTGAAGTTCTCTCTATTCATGGATCAATATCACAGTGTTCTAATAAAAAATTTTGTATTATATGTAGAGATGGCATTTGGTAAAGAGTAGAGCTCATGTTACCTGTTCTACCACCAAAAAAAAAAAAAAAAAAAAAAAAAAGGGACAAAACTAGAGAGCAGAGGCACAAGGAAACTTAATGAAGATGAGGAATACATCTATTCCATTGATTACAGCGATGCCCAAAATTATCGAATGAGTAGGTTTTTGTGATTAATTACATTTCAATAAAAATGCGCAAAATATTTGGTGTGGTTAAGTATCCCTTATTCCCATCTGTTTTCAAAGCTATGTTGGGCTTGGCAGCGTGGCCTAGTGGCTAAGGTCCTTGCCTTGATCCCATATGGCCGCTGGTTCTAATCCCGGCCGCTCCACTTCCTCTCTATCCCTCCTCCTCTCAGTATATCTGACTTTGTAATAAAAATAAAATAAGTCTTAAAAAAAAGAAAGCTGTGTTAGTTTTTATTTTCCCATAATAAACTTCAAAATCTGCTTAGCATCTCCCATATATTATCTTTGCTATTTTTATTGGTCTTTTACTAAAACTATGCTGTTAAGATGAGAACAACTGATGGCTTTAAAATATTCACTCATACTATGCAAAGACAAAAAAACCCTCCAAATTCAATCTATTTTTGTATCTTCAAGGAATACTTAAATATTTCTTCAAATAGATTTTGTATACTTCTTGTTAAGTTTATTCAATAAATTTTCTTTTGCTACAAACACAAATGAACTAATTTTGTGTTATGTCATCAAAGTAGCTATTGTTTGCATATCTAAAGACTTCTGATTTTTCTATTTCAATTGTCTACTAGCTTATTGAATTTTGTTATTTGTGTTAATGTTTTCATTGATTCTCTTGTATTTTTCAAACATGTTATGAGATATTATGTGTAAAAAGAGACAATTTCAGACCTTTCATTCCAATGCTTATAGCTCTTTTGTTTATAATAATCTGATGAACCAACTAGTACCTCCAAAATATTTAGAAATAATAGTGAAATCAGTGGATACCCTTGCCTTTTTCTTGGCCTTTCTCAGAAAACTGCTGGAATTCTGCATGAAGTAATCTATTGTGCCAGCTTTAGGACTACTCAGTGTATGTGTGTGTGTGTTTATATATTTTTATATTTTGACTCTAATGAGTAAATCAGATACCTGTGTTGCAGCACAGTGGTTAAACTGCCATTTGTGATCCAGGCATCCTACGTCAGCCCATTTGATTCATGGCTGCTCCACTTCCAATTCAACTCCCACTCCCTGAAAGCGTACCTGGGAAGCGACAGAACATGGCCCAAGTGCTGGTACCCCTGCCACTTGGGAGATCCTGACGGAGCTCCAGGCTCCTGGCTTTGGTCGGATGCAACCTGAACAAGTGTGGCCATTTGGGAGAGGACCTGAGGATGGAGGTCTCTGTCTCCCTCTCCGTCGCTCCCTCTCTGTACCTCTGCCTTTCAAACAAATTAATAAGCTGAAAAAGAAGAGGTAATCACCAGCTCCTATTTTATGTAACATCTGAATAAGGAATGGTTATAAAACTTTGTCACATGCTTCTATTTTCCCCTGATATTTTAGGAGATGTTTTAGCACCTATGCGATTTATATGATTTCCTAGTAATAAAAGTTAGAAATGCATAGATTATATTATTAGATTGTCAAATACATAAGCACTATTTCATTTCTGGAATAAATATCTTTTGATCATTCAATGATTTATTTTGTTTACTGACAGACTATTTCTGTTTTTACATCTATATTCAGTGAAACTGATTTTTATTATACATTTTATTCTATTTTATAATACTTAAGTAATAATCCAACTCTAGTTTCATAAAAATGGCCTCTGCTTTTCTTTGTTTGCTATATTTAGAAACAATTTAAATTGTATTGGGATATTGAATCAATCAAAATGTTTATACATGAATGAATGAATAAAAAATATGTGTATTTATAATATGTACAATAAAATATTATTCAGCCATAAAAAGAATGATATCCTGTTACTTGCTGCAAAAGGAATAGAGCAAAAGGAAGGGCCTGGAGCGGTGGCGTAATGGCTAAAATCCTCGCCTTGCACCCGGTGGGGTCCCATATGGGCACCAGTTCTAATCCCAGTGGCACTACTTCACATTCAGCTTTCTGCTTGTGGCCTGGGGAAGCAGTTGAGGATGGCTCAAAGCCTTGGGACCCTGTACCCACACGGGAGACCCAGAGAGGCTCCTGGCTCCTGCCTTTGGATTGGCTCTGCTCTGGATATTGCGGTCACTTGTGGAGTGAATCATCAGACAGAAGATCTTCCTCTCTGTCTCTCCTCCTCTCTGTATATCTGACTTTGCAATAAAAAGAAAATAAATCCTGGGGCCCAGCAGCATGGCCTAGCGGCTAAAATCCTCACCTTGAATGCCCGGGATCCCATATGGGCGCCGGTTCTAGTCCCGGCTGCTCCACTTCCCATCCAGCTCCCTGCTTGTGGCCTGGGAAAGCAGTCGAGGACGGCCCAATGCTTTGGGACACTGCACCCGTGTGGGAGACCCGGAAGAGGTTCCTTGTTCCTGGCTTCGGATCGGCGCGCGTCGGCCCGTTGCAGCTCACTTGGGGAGTGAATCATCGGATGGAAGATCTTCCTTTCTGTCTCTCGTCCTCTCTGTATATCTGACTTTGTAATAAAAATAAATAAATCTTTTAAAAAATCCTTTTTAAAAAGAACAAAAGGATATCATGTTAAGTAAAATAAGACACAAATAGTGAATATTTTCTCTCATAAATAAAAGCCAAAATTTTTTCAAAATAGCGTAGAATACAAGAGTACTTTTAAAAATCAGAGGAGGGTCTGGCAAGGTAGCCTAGTGGTTAAAGTCTTTGCCTTGCAATGGTTCATATCCCGGCTGCTCCACTTTCTTTTTAGTTCCTTGAACAATTCCTATGCTCTCTTACAGGACTATAGCACATACAGACTTCGGATAATAGCTCCCCTTCAAAGTGACAGTAGGAATGAAAAGTTCCAGTTAAGCTGATAGACTCCAAGGAAAGACAGGAACGTGTTCTACCCCTGAGATTTTTAAGCCCAACATTTGTGTGACAAAGCTAACTTTACAATAGTTAAATGTAATCACTAAATACATATTCTACTGGTATAGAATAATGTATTCCGATTAACCAGGCTTTGTATTTTGAACAACTTAATGGTCTACATACCTGGGCTTTGCTCCCAGCTCTTGGCTGTTTCTTCAGACAGCAAATTAGTTAAAGGCCTTTGGTCATGACTCTGTGCCTTGAGTCAGCTTTTCTCACATTTAGCCTGGAGCGGTGCGTGCACTCAATAAATGTGTGTTGTGTATTCAAATTTTCTTCGGGCGAAGGACATTTTGCTATTGCTATTAATGGAAGTGCATGACAGTCATTTTTGCCTTGCTAACACTGACAGTGAGTGAGGACTTGAGAAAGGCTAGCTTGTGACTTATCACGGGATTGTGCGAATTTAATTTTCAACAACTCACCTGTTTTGAAAACATCCTTTATTGGGCTAATGTTCTAAGTCTGATCTACACAGATTCTCTGTGTCTAAAATTGTAAAGAATTGCAGCAACAATCCTGAGGTCTGCACTTTAAAGGCTGTGTGTGTGTATGTGTACTCAGACTAAATATAGAGTCCCAATTCTTTGTGTAAGCTACTTAAGACAACGGATATTGTCTTTTAATTTTCATCTCTCCAGCAAAATTATCATTGCTAGCTCAATTCCAAAATGACATATAAACAAGGAACAGTTTGAAATCCTCTTGAAAAGGAGTTTAAGAAATATTTAGCCTGAATTAATGTATTCTGTCCTAGAAAATTCTTCGCTATGAACATACTCAACATTTCTTACTGATCATATATGTGGTGATGACAGTGAACAGAAATAGCTTAAGGAAATATGCATATTTACAAAAGTGTATTTACAAAAGTGAATGTAGCACTAATTTGTTATCATAATTCAATTTTTAAGCAAAAACTCTGATTTTGCAGAGTGTCATTCCCTGAAGTCTGGGTCTTTACAGACCCAAAGCATATGTGAATTTACACAGCTGTTTTGAGGCTTTTCATGTATTTCCTTGTTTCAAGTTCTTCGATTTTTTTAAGGGATATTTTTACACTGAAATAAAACACATTTATTAACCCCAGCTTTAGGGTTGGGAGGAAGAAAGTAACAAACCTACAGCTGGAAATGTTCCAAGATTTTGCCTTTAAAATCTTGCACATTCTTTAGAAACTACAAAAATAAAAGCCATCCCTTTGGAAAAAAGTGAGGACAAACGTTCATGATTTTAGAAAATGATAGCAGAAGTGCAGGTGTTTATACCAGAGAGCTTGCTTCTGAATAAAATGGGGCCTCTGAAACAGCCACTGTTCTAAGTGTTTTAGGATTCATTCTTGGGCATGAGCACCTCTGGAGTGACACCATTATGGCATGATACAAGCAATACAGTGGCATTTTTTCCTGAATGGTCCCTAGCTCAAAGGGAAACAAGCTGTTTACTGACAAAAATCACTCAGAGAACATATTCACCTAAACGCGTGCTAAGCAGCAATGAAAGACAATGCAGAATTTCTCTTTACCTTGCTCGGAGCAACTCTGACCTGCAGCGCCATATACACGTCCTATGTGACGAAGATGCTGAAAGCCACATCCTTATATCGACGACATCTGGGAGGAGAGGCAGTTGTCGCAGTGAGCTTTCCCATTACTGCTGGAGACTAAGTGTGAGTCGCAGTAGTGCAGGATGATTGGATTACACAGAATGAGACAGAAGCCATCTGTGAGCCAAGCCTAAGCTGCTGAGTGCCAAAATGAACATCCTTATTAGACAACTAAGTTCTCATCCCATTTGTACTTTGGTCACATTTGAAAGAGGAGTTGATTGTTTTTAGACGGTGTTGCAGATAGGAGAAGATTTGGAATTCTCCCTGGCTTGTGACTAATTACTGTCTCTTGCTTAAACTGGAAGCACGGATTTTCAGCTAGGAGTCTTGCTGTCTCCAGTCCCGCTGAAGCAGAGTCTGTTCTCTGTTTCATTCACAAGGGCCAGAGGATTCAAGAAAAAGAAACCATTAGTCCCTTTCACAACAAGGTAAGCAAATGTTAAAGATACGACTTTCTCTTAGGAAACAAAAGGTCTCCATTCTCTGAAATAATGGCCCTCATACAGCCAGTGAAAAACATTGGAAGAACTGCCAGGATGCAATGGTGGACCTCTGTCTCTCTACAATCCTTCATTTATCAGAGTTCATTGGCTATCTGCCTGGTACCCACTTTAGATCAGACTTTACCCATGTTTTGAGATTCTCTTGCCCATTACTGGACTTTGCGTACTTCCATTAATGACGCATTCTGTAATACATCTCAGATGTGAAAGCAGGGTTTGATAAAGGTGAAACAAGTATCTTTAATAAGCCCAGATCATTTTCTTCTTGATATGTTATCAATTTTAATATGCAAAATGCATATTCATAAAACTATGAATGTGCCTTGATTGATTTACACAATTTCTTCAAGATGTGTTTGCCTTGTTTTCTGCTTGTATTTCAATGTTTACAGAGAAAGGATATTTTGCCTACAAGTAACTTTAACAGTTCCCAGTGTCTGCTTCAAATTTTGGCAGCAGGAGGACCCCATAAATGATGACTATTCAAACCCCATGCCTGGCTCTGTTAGAAACAATGGCAGGCCAGCTTTCCTCCCAAAAGAGAACAAGGAGAACTTCCTGAGAGACTCCCTGCAGGACACTGCCTGATTGCCACAGTCCCAACACACATGGACTATTTTGTCTACTGTTACAGTTCCATCCTAATTACTCATTGAAATAGTAAGCACCTCAGGAAAGTGGCATTAAACAAAGGGAGCTAACCTTTATCTGATTCCAGTAACTCAACTGGATGAAATACACTAAAATAGTCATTTTTATATGATGAAACTGGAAAAATCAGGAGGTCAATAGAGTATATGTGTGGAGATGGCATGTGTGTTTTTACAACTACAATAAAAAGCATATTTTGTTAACTGCTACAATATTGTCAATGTGGAGCACAGTGGACACACACACACACACACACACACACACACCCCTTAACAGCTCCAATTCTTTCTTCCAAGCTTGACAACAGGTTTATGAAATTAATATGTTAGGCATATTAGTGTCACCAATATTATGCATGAGTCATGTCTACATTAAACTGTCCTAATTTGCATCTGTTTCCAACCCCATGGTGCTTGCCAATGTGCCTACCCTCAGAGCATGCTGAGCCGTGTGTTCCCTTCCTCTTTTCTGGTTAGAAAAGCCTCAACCCTGCTAGTTTCTAAACTGAAGCTGTGGCTCCTAATTTGCAACTTACTGTTTACCTGCATCAAGCTATCTTATCGTTATTTTAAACCTTCACATTTTTTCCTTCACAATCCATACCTGTGTATTTTTTTTCATTCAAAACATTCACATGATAGTTACGGGATAAACTACAGAAAACTACACGCCCTTGTGTTCTAAATTGTTCCTTGTGACATTTCACCATGTTTTAAAGTCCCTGCGCATCATTTGGAGTCAAGCTTCTTTGTTCAAATCTAACTTTCCTATTTCTTTCTTGGTAGAGATGCAGGAACTTCGAGTTGTTAAAGAGACATTCAATACATTGATCCTTAATATAAAGTTCCTGATAATAGCAGAACAAAATCAGTGAAAATCCACAATCTCCAATCCCAAATATTTGTGCTTAGTTATGCTTTGATTTACAGGAAATTATGAATTCTGGGTTGATGATGGGATCCACGTATTATATCACATGGGTAAAGGGTCTAAAACATCTCTCTGTATTCGAACTCATTGCTTGAGCAACAAAATATGTGAGTCTTCACTACAAGTGGGATAAATTAAACCGTAAATAATTTTATGTCAACTTAGTTTTGCCACTAAATTCTTTCAGGTCAGGTAACACTCTGCCGTCTATGGGTTATAAAAGTTGTTTTCGCAGCGTTTTAGAGTTTAGATTTACAGATAAGGGATCGTTGACAAATACAGGTTTAAGAATTTGCAGATTCGTTGATGAAAAAAACTCCTGTTATATCAATTTAAATTTGTTGAAATGAAACTGAACTTTGTACATAAGCTACTACAAACTAACTAAAAGCCAGCAGAGTCTCAGCCAACCACACTCATTGAACTTTAGACAATCCCAAGATGCCAACTGATGAGATCCTGCCCGTAACTCAAATGACTCATCACACCATACCCAAATAAGGTTAAGCCAAGCTGAAAGGAATCAGCTGCTTCTCTCCATGCATGTCTTTCTCAGTCTATAAACGCTGCCTGCTTACACTGCTGGACGGTGTTTCCCGAAACCCTTCCACTTACTCCACAAATCTTTATTAAGTTGACTTTACTGGAAGTTTTCCTTTAATACTTAAAATACAATGTTAAGCAATATGGTAAAGATAGACATGCTCCTCCATCACAGCCAAATAATCCATAAGAAACTAAACGAAAGTAGAAGCCCTTTGTCTCCAGTGCCAGCGCGCCATGCGTTCTGCGCTCTGTGCATTGGCTGACTTTGCTCTGGACGCCTGACGGGGTGTCCTCTCACTGATTCCATCTAAACTGTTTCTCCAATTCTGGACTTTCCACCACATCTGTTGCTTGCTGCCTTTGTGAAGTTAAAGTGCTCCACAGGATATCACCAAATCATAAAGAAATACATATTAAGAACAGACTCCATTTTATTAAAGAAGGCATGGAAATAATGAGCAAATTTGGGATGATTTTTAAATTTATAGTCAATGCGATTTCCTACAGATTTAAGCCCACATGAAAGATACACACGAGCAGAAAAGCACTTATTATTGGTTGAGTAAAAAATTTTGTCTTGAAAAACAAAATAACAGTAAGCCATGGTACCCTAAATGCAAATGGGAGAGCATCAAAAAACAATTGGTCTGGATGAGGGGTTATAATCACCTAAACCCCGATTAGACAGGAGGTTTCTTATTCCCTCCCATAAAACTAAACCAGAGCTACTAATACCTACAACTGTGGACATCCTGTTTCTCTATCTCAAGTGTCCTACTTTTAAGTCAGTTGACCATATGCTGTGTCTTAGATGGGGCATTACGAATGAAAGACTATTAAGAGGTTATAGAAACATCCTGGTAAGCATAGACATAGCATCCACTTGAAATAATGCTGGAGTAAAATCCAAGAGCAAAGTCAATACAGTGTCTTAGAGTAAAAATAAATATCAAACGATAATGTTAGAGTCCTGATTCAAATAGCATGGATTGGATTTTCAATTGCAAGAAAATATATAGAGTGGGAGGAAGGAAAGGGAGAACATTTTAGAGAAAAAAAACCCACAACTTGCAGAGGAAATGAGCATAAGCCAGGGAGAGCTCAGCAGGGCAGAACGGCGGTGGGGGCTTCAAAGGTCAATAGAAGTGTTGTATTTGATTTCAAAGTACATTGTCCCTGTTCCTGAGCAGGCAAGAAAGGTAAATTCAGCAAATAAAGCAAAAGGTTAGGCATTTTATGTATATTTTATATTTTATTTTAACAGCTCTACAGAATAAAAGGCTATAAGGGGAGATAACACTTGGGTTACTGAAGATGCTTCTGATTTAATGTATGTGACCTAGAATAAGCCAGAAATAAACAAATAAATAAATAAATAAGTGTATATATATATATATATATATATATAGAGAGAGAGAGAGAGAGAGAGATTTATTTATTTTTATTGCAAAGGCAGATTTACAGAGACGAGGACACACAGAGAGAAAGATCTTCCGTACATTAACTCACTCCCCATTTGGCCAAAATGGCAGGAACTGAGCTGATCCAAAGCCAGGAGCTTCTTCTGGGTCTCCCATGCAGGTGCAGGGTTCCAAAACTTTGGACCATCCTCTACTGCTTTCCCAGACCACAAACTGGGAGCTGGATGGGAAGTGGAACAGCCAGAATTCGATCCAGCACCCTTTTGGGATCACAGTGCATGCAAAGTGAGAACTTTAGCTACTAGGCACTGGGCTCACATTTTATATATATATATAAAGTTTGCTCACAAAATAGGTGGATTTCAGACTAAGAGCCTAAAAGAGAAGATAAAATAAGGGAGAGCAAAATTGATTTCAATGTATTAATTTCAGCAAATCAAGATGATTGTGATGCTATTGATAGGAATGATGAAGACATAGAAATGAGATGCGAACTGTTGTTTTAAATTTCTCAACACTGTAAGTTTTAGGGTCAGTTCATACATTCTCATGTCACAAGAATCACCTACAGGGCTTGTTAAAGCATATTCCCAGAGTTTCTGATTCAATAACTCTGATTGGATCTCATACTTGCATTTCCAATGATCATATTTTTAGAGCCACTGATTTAAATAATGTCTCTTAATTAACAATGTGGTGCCAGAGGTTTGTGGCCAGGGATGGGGGTATGGGAATTACCCAAACCCAGATCATTGTTGAAACTCTGATATGGACATTTCTCATATATCAAACTTCTCAATCATCTCCAGACCTTCTATCGCCTGCTTTCATTCATTATACTGCTGGCATTGAAGTGAAATAAATGTTTAGTGTCATCTGTTGGAATGCAAGGGAGTGAAATTTAAGAAAGAAAAACACATTTTGGAAATAAAGAATGAGTGTGTACAGGAAGATCAGAGCAGAGCTTGTGGCAGATGCAATACATTGAGGAAGGCCTTGCCATCAGGCATTTTGTGATTGCGGAAAAGTATCCCCAGGTACTTTCTTGGTGGTCTTCTGTCCAGCAGGCCCCCAGGCCACCAAGGGTTGAGGTGACCATCCTCTTCCACAGCAGAAACACTGCAAACTGGTGGTGAGGCTATATGTTTATTGGAGAGAGGTCACAAGCTTATATAGGAGAAGAGGGCAGGCAGAAGGGCGGTCCCGACAGTACTTCCAGCCAACAACAACATTGTGACTGGCTAACAGATATGTCTATCTTTCTGGATCCCCCAGTGAAGTTAAGTCAGGAAGCACAGGAAATTGTACCTCAGGGCAGGTTCCTCACCTTCTGAAAAGCAGGATGAATGTAACATTTGACTTCCCAGTGTTGGTTTACAGAAAAAGTCCCAGCACAACTCGTTCAAGGAACACAGAAGAGAGACTGGAGTGCAACCCATCGCTCCTGCTGCATTCCGTGTGAACAGGCCATGCTGGAGTCTGTTAGCCAAGGGCACAGTGTGCCGTGTGCCTATGGCCTCCCATATGGACTAGCCAGGCAGAGATCCAGGGGCGATCTCCCACACTACTTCACAATCTATTCCAGAAATTTCCTGTAACGCTTTGTGAAGAAGTAGAAGGTGCAAATTTTAAAGGAAAGTTAATATGTCTACTTTGTATTTTAATTATTGTTAAGTACCCAGGTGCTTAAATGAAGAGTTTCATGTACATATAAATTACTTCTGGGCCCTAACCCTAGCATATTTGTAGAAATCTAAATGAGATGTTTTTCCATTTAAAATTTAAATAACTCCCTTGAGAAAATGCCAACCAGATTGCTTCCAGTAGAAGCCAATGCATAAACATGTATTTGCTATTTACTTGTTAATGTGATCAGCATCTTGACACATTTTGGGGGGCTTTGTATGAAACCTAAAGCCCTCTATGAAGTGATTTGGTGATCCTGAAACGGTGTTGAAATTCATTAGGAAGGCTGTGATACACGTAGAGGACGCCATTTACAGAGAGGCTTTATTTCTTTCAGAGATAATGGTTACAACGTACGACTTGCCATTGTTCCAAAAGGGTTCAGACACACTCCAGTGTGCACTTTTTACACATCAAGTTCCAATTCACAAAGGCCATTTTTTAAAAATGGTGACTCAGTGGAGAGAAGTTGGCCTGAGACGACAGAGTGCTGAGAAAGATTAAGGGGCAAACTTGGCATCCTTCAGCAGACTCATGCTGATTGAGTCAGCCTTGGCTCTGGCCAGGCAGCTGCTGGCAGAGACATGCACTCGTCTCCAATTCCCTATCCTCTCATTGGATGCTAGCTCTGACAAGAATGACTGGAAGTTAAAATGAAGTCGAGGAGAAACTCAAGTAATCTTTAATTCTTGAAAATGTTCCATTGGGGGAAAAATTGGCTAAAAACAAATTCACACACATACATACACACAAACATACACACACACACACACACACACACACACACATATAAATTGCCCCTAGAATTTCTTGGCCATAAAGCTGTTTTTTGAAAACAATGCGATGAGTTAAGAATGAATCAGAATCATACGGATTAAATTTTCTCCAAAATTTGCATGGATTTGGAAGTCATGGAAAAATGGGGCACTTGGCAGAATACATTTGGGATTTTACTGAACCAAAAACACTTGAAAAATAATCTGAGGTGCTTTGGCCAACACGGCTATGCTAAATTCTGTTGTTTCCATCAACTGCACTGCAATGAATTTAAAAAGAAGTAAAAGCTATCTAATTGTATCTTAATGAATATCTGACATGCTGCAAGTGCAGTTACTCACAAACTTCAGGAATAAACCCCAGGATATGGCACATATGGCATTAAAGACAGGGCCAGTCCTTGGAAACACCGCAAACACAGTCCTCGGGTACAACCTGCTGATGCTGGGCGGAGCTTTCATTTCAGGTAAATGAAATTACAAAAACAATTACAATGTGATTTGAAGAAAACACACAGTGACAACTCCCTGCCTGCACTGTTGGGTTTTGTTTCCCTCTAGTACTTGCCATGCCAGTAAGATGATAAAGCCTAGGGATGCGTCTGATTGGTAGCAGGACCTCCTGTTACTGCATGCGTCAGTTAAGACAAAGGTCTACACTAAGGAGGGTGCTTTAGCAAGTCAAAAATCAGTTTGAAGTTGCTTTACAGTTACATACAAAGTCATTAACCAAATGATACATGAAGAAAGTCCACTTTCTAATGTTTCCATTGTGCTAAGTATTTTCCAGTCTTAGCAAAGATCTTGGTATAACATTTTCCCCATATTTTATTCCAATGTAACCAATACAGCGTGTTATTCATATATCAGTCGTATGAAATCATATTCAGTAAGATCATATCCAGTAACTATAGTCACATAATGACATATATATGCATATATATATATGGGGAGAGGCCTTGTACTCTTTTTTAATTTTTATTTTTCATGATAATGGTTTACAAAGTAGCTATACTGGAACTGGTATTTAGAGTAGTGGTGAGGAAACCCATGTTTTCATGTGGAAACGCTGAGTTTTGCTGCCAGCTCCTGCTTCCTTCCAAAGCAGACCCTGGGGGATGGTGGGAGCAATGGTTCAAGTAATGATGTTTCTGCCATCTAAGTGCGAGGAATGGATTGAGTTACCAGCTCCTGGCTCCAGCTCTGCAGCAGCCCTGACCATGGCAGGCATTTAGGGAAAGAACCAGCAGTCAGGAACTCTGTTTCTCTCTGCTTTTTAAATGTCTACAATGTCGTGATACACTTAAATAGCAGAATGATGGACATGTGCTTGTTGCTGAAGGACTGTACTACTGTAATATCATAGGAGAAAACAGTGGGTTGGGAGGAAGGGGACATATCTCTGCCTATGGAACCATATCATGAAAAATAAAGCTGAATAAAAAATAAAGTGGCTATATAAAGACAGACAAGTTTAAAGAAGTCACTGTTGAGTGGAAAAAAAGCTAAAGAGATACAGAAGAGGAGCAAAATACATGATGAAAAATTTTACATAAGACTAGAAATCAGAAAGCATGATAATCTCTATAGTCCTTAATAAGGGACCTGAAATTTATAAATGCCACCATAATGTGCTTTTTTCTATAAATCCAAGCAATGATGCAAGGTGAGCATCTATGCACCTGTTAAGATATACAAGGATGAGGCTTATTTGTGGTGCAGGGGGTTAGGCCACTGTCTACTAGTATCCCGTAGAAGCACTGGCTCAGGTCTGGGCTGCTCCATGTCTGATCAACAGTGGAAGATGGCCCAAGGACTTGGGCTCTCCCATGCACCCAGAAGAAACACCTGACTGGTGGTTTCGGAGTAGTCCAGCTCTGCCTGCTGCAGCTGCCTGGGGAGCAAAACAAAGGATAGTAGGTGTCTCTTCCTCTCCCCTTCTGTAACTCTGATTTTCAAATAAATAAGGAGCTCTTAAATTCACATAATGATTTATCTTTTTAATTTAACAAGGGAATTTGTATTGTCTCTAGTACTTGCTGAATCAGCTTAATACTCAGCTTTTACTTGTTCCCATAAGGAATATACAGGGGAACTCAGTTTTCTTCAAGAGCAGAGCTACTGGAACGTCTAAATACCATATCTGTCTGCTTATCTGTCTTATAATGGTTGCTTCATCAGCATTTCCTTCTTTCACTTACAGTTTTTTCCAGACCTATATTTTTACAAAATAAATAAAAGTATTTTGGGCCTGGCCTGATCGCATAGTGGTTAAAATCCTCACCTTGCATGCGCCAGGATCCCGTATGGTCGCCAGTTCTAATCCCAGTGACCCCACTTCCCATCCAGCTCCCTGCTCGTGGCCTGGGAAAGCAGTTGAGGATGGCGCAAGGCCTTGGAACCCAGCACCTGCGTGGGAGACCTGGAGGAGCTCCTGGCTCCTGGCATTGGGTTGGCTAGGCTCCGGCCGGTTGCGGTCACTTGGGGAGTGAACCATTGGACGGAAGCTCTTCCTCTCTGTCTCTCCTCCTCTCTGTATATTCACCTTTCCAAGAAAAGTAAATAAAATCTAAAAAAAAAGTCTTTTTAAATTTTTTATTAGATTTACTGTGCATATCACATTGGCAAGTGAAAAGATGCTGTATTAAATTATGCCTGCTGAATGAATGAATGTATGGGCTCACAACCTAGCAAGGTGATGATATCTTCAGAACAAGATTTTGGTATGTACAGTTGGCATGTGGCCTTCAGCATGACTGTTAGCCCCGCCTTGGTGCAACTCAAGATTATCTCAGCCCAGCTCACCCACCTTCCTGTAGGATCCAATTGTGTGCTACCTGTTGCCTGTCACAGCTCTTGTCACTTTTCTTGGGGTGATTTCCTTACTTATTTTCATATTCACTAGATCGTAAGGCAAGAATTCTGTTTGACCCAGTTTATTAATTTTACAAAAGAAGAACTTACAAAAAATACCCAAAAGATAGCAGTAGCCATCAAAGTATTAATACATGACTAAATATATACTGTATTGCATGCATAGATATATATAAGATGATGTAGATATGTGTACATATATATATGGTTGTGTATAGCCTTTAGTAGACTGTGAAGCTATTAAAAGGCTACATGTATTTGAAAGCAGGGAGAGTATCAAGAATGTGCACAGGCAAGTGTTAAGCCTTGTGCTTCAGATTCCAGTCATGACATTCATATCAGAGTGCGTGGATTCAATGCATGGGCCCTGTTACTGATTCCAGCTTCCTTCAAATGCTGGTCATGGAAGGTAGTAGTGATAGCTTAAGTAACTGGCTTCCTCTGCTCCTGCTGGATTGAATTCCCAGCTCCTAGCTCAGGCTCAGCACCAACTCAGCTTTCTTTAGTCATTGCAGGCTTTTGGTGAGTGACCCAGTGGATGGCACATCTCTCCATGAGTCTCTCCCCTTGTCTTTTAAATAAATAAATAGGAGGTAGTGTTACACTGCTGCTTGCAATTCTGGTATCCCATGTTGGAGTGTCAGTTGGAGTCTCAGTACTCTGACAGCTCCTTGTTAAAAGCACTTGGAAAAACAGTCGAAGATGCCCAAACACCTGGGCCTCTGCCACTCATCTTGGAGATCAAGCTGGAGTTCTGGGCTCTGACTGTAGCAGTCATCCGGGGAGTGAACCAAGGCCTCTTTCTCTGACTTTCAAATAAATAAAACAAATTTTTTGTAAACAGAGTTGGAAACTTGTTAGCAGTTTAAAATAAAGAAACAATAACAAGAAATACTTTAACTAATAAAAATAATGCCCCAAAGCTGAACATGGACTTAAATATGGTAGAGAATTTTTTTATTTGTATTTTTAATTTTTAATTTTTGTGGTACAATTTCTGAGAGACTGGGATTGCCTCCCTCATACCCCCCTGCAAATTTAAAAATTATTCCAATTATTTCAAATGAAGTAAGACGGCGTAAGGGACAAAGACAGAAAGAGAGGGAAAAAGGAGGGGAGATAGAAAGAGCTTCCATCTATGGGCTGACTCCTCAAAATGCCCACAACAAACAGAGCTTGGCCAAGCTGAAATTCTCAGTTGAACCCACATCTCTCCCATTTGGGGCATGGACCCGAGCAAGGGCGCCGTCAGCTCCTTCCTCTCCACGTGCACATCAGCAGAAAGCTGGGATGGGAAGTAGAGCAGGAACTTGAAACCAAGCACTCTGCCACGCATGAGAGTGTCTAAACCACTGACTCAAAAGCTTGCCCGCCAAAACAAATTCATTTTAAGCTCTCCTTTCAGAAACAATTTTCAGCAATATATTCATACCTTGTGAACACTCTTTAATTGTATTCTACTACTTAGCACTGAATTTATTGTTAACACTTTAGATCAAATAGAGAAACCAACTGAAGATAAAACATAGCTTTCAACAAGTCTAGTGTCTAATGATGAACATCATTGTCCTTAAGCAGCACATTTAGGAGATCCATGCTTTTCATCATTGATACTAACATTTTCATTTTTTCTGATTTTTACTGTTTTGCAAAATAAGAGGGCAAAGGCCATTGAGGATTAAGATGTTTGTTAAAGCAGTGCTGCACAAGCCAGAAAGTGACGGTGTTAAGGCAGCCCGTGCCTGACAGGAAGCTCCCCACGTGCATTGCCTCATGTTCCTCTGGCTCTTCCTCCAAAGATATTTTGCCTTTACTTGCTGTTTGTATTTTCAGTGGCCATCTCCGTAGTATTGGCCAGGAATAGCCCACCCTATACTATTCAACCTGTCTTCCAACAACTTCCAAGTTTCTGTTTGCCCCCATTGACCACCCAGCAGCCAAAGCATCATTTAAAAACATGTCAAAGCACCAGTTTAAAACGCTTGTTGACTTCTCATTGCTCGTTTGCAGCGGCTCCTGGTTTCGTCTTGTATTTCTGAGAAGCCTACCTGTTGGATCAGGGCCTTCTGCCAGGATCCGCCGACTTTTTTTGCACCCATCCTGCCTGTTGGCTTTCTTTTGGGCCCACGTACACAGAGCCCTTCCCCACCGTGTGACCTTGCTCTGCTCCCGTCCGCACTAATCTTCCTGTCTTGCCCTTCATTTCTTCCCAGAGCTATGGATGTCTGTTCTCTAAAGCAGGCACTCAGTGACTCTAGCTTGTCACCTAATTTGTCTCTCTACAGAGAACTTATTACTCCTTAGTAATTTTATCTTTTTGTTTGTTTGAATGAAGCTGTTTAATCCCAGGGACCCTGTGTCTCTTAGGGGAAGTAGAAACTCTTGGATTTTCTTTACAAACACCAAAATGATCATACTGTTTACAAAAACATCATATAATATGATGCTACTAGATGAATTCACTACTCCACCAAATCTAGGGGGCCACTGGTAGATATGGAGAATGAAAGCAGCACAACTCCAGAGAGTGAGAGGGAAGAGGGAAATCCACCAAGCACCTAATGACTGGCAAAGCAGGACTAATCACTAACTATATAACTGCTTTCCAATGCTCAGTAATAACAAAGCCAACTAGGAATATATACGACCCAGCATGGAATACACGCAGAACAATTTAAGATTATCTAGGGAAATTTTGGAAGAAACTTATTGGAATATTAATTATGTGTTTGATCTTAAGTCCAGTATTGATTCCCAAAACTCAAAAAGGGAGATAATTAAATCTAGAATTGCTAAAATATATATTACAGAATTATATATTATAGAATTATATATATATATGTAATTCCAGTTGCATATAGATGTGTAACAAATGAACCCAAGAATTGATATAAAATGTGTTATGCTCATCAGTTTTAAGTCAGCAATTGAAGGACACTGCTGGTTAGTTCTCTTAAGCCGCTCTCTTGTAGTCACAGTTGAATTTCCCTGGCAGGTTTGAGTAGAGCTTGCAGATGAACTTCCATGGCAACTTCATATCACAGCTACCCTGTTGCCTCACTTCCTCTCCCTGTGGGTCTCCCCAGGGCCTGAATCCTCACATCATGGCAGCTTGCTTTTCCCAGAGAGGGAGCTCCAGGAAAGCAGGGTACAAGATGCAATGCTATTTTGCATCTTAAGGACCGCATAGGGTCACTTCTATGGTTTCCTGGGCATATAGAACCAGTCCTGGTTCAATGTTGCAAGGGAATCCCTAAGGGTGTCAGTATCAAGGGGCATGAATCATTGGGGACCATTACGGTGGCAAACTAATGCTAACACCATAAAACATTGGCATTTGGGAAATAATATCACTAGAGGATGCTCAAGAACCAAGCGAAGATCGTTCTTTAATGAATGACAAATGAATAGGTTCTGGCAACCAGTAACATATGAGTGTATTTTCAAATAAAAATGCATAATTATAGCATACCTAAGAAAAAACTGTTTTAATCATAAAACATTCCACGCATCTTTATAAACAGAATCATTCATCTTTTCATTTACTCACGCAAACATCCATTTCATTCAATGCACCGAATAATTGCTACATACATGGCTGTATTAAACCAATTGTGAAAAAAGATTTTTTTAATCTTTTGCTGGTCTATTTGGGTCAATTAAGATAAGGTACATTGAGTAAGAAAGGAACAACTCTGCATAGATTTCGGCGTTAAAAAAAAAGTAATTCCAAAAAAAAAGTTCTGTAATGTTTAGACTGACTTCCTGAGTTCTCCACGATTCCTTCCAGGGCAAAGCCACAGTCTGCACCAGGGATGTGGGTGAGAGCCTAAAAAATTGAGTTGAATAATCACTAGGTATGATGTATAGCTTGTTTTTGTTTAAAGACACATGTCTGACTACATATGCATGTGTGCATTCCCCACTCCCCCCATCAACACATGCGCATGCCTCTACAGATTTGGGTTGGCAATACTTTTTGCAGCTGAAGTTTGATCTTGAGTTTCTGCTTGAAAATCAAGTCCAGATGATTCCTCTCCCTCTACTCTCTCTCCAAGAAAGCTAACGGTAAGACTGAGAAGGCACGTCTTATCCAATGTAGACTCATTCAAAACCTTGTGCACTCTAACTTTAGAATAAATGAAACTTTCCTAATCTTTCTGGGTTTTGCTTTGCTTAGCACTAGGGAGTAGATCTTTCCGGTCACTTAAAAAGAGGAGGAGAAGAAGGAGGAACAAAACGAACGACAACAATTTGTGACAACTTCTGCACCCTCCTAGAAAATACAGAGTGTAGGTTAAACAACATGTCTAAAGGACCTATGTTGTTCACCTGGCACATCTCTGGGAGGTTTCTGGTGCCCCTTTCAGCTTGGAGCACACAGATGTAAACAGGAGGGACTGGGCTAGGAGGATGTTTGGTGAAACCCTTCTGAGTTTTACCTAACCTGAAATATTTTAAAAGTACCTGGAAATAAATGAACCCAAGCTAGCATAACTGAGAATATGCAAAATTTGTGAAAAGAACCATTTATCTTTACCGTTACAGAATGCCTGATGCAGACAGGTGTTCTGTAAATAGTCTATATGCTCCGTATTTGCATTTCCAGCCATGTGTTCCTGTAAAATTCAGCATAATAGCCTTTGAGTTTAGCAACTCAGCTGAGCATGGTTGAATGTGTAGAAATTTACATATTAAGTTTTTGTGCCAACACAAAATATTTATGCTTCCATATAGCAGTGGCATGCTTAGACATTCCTTAAGGTTTTGCACAAAGCTCCTGTGTGAGATAAGCTCTGATAATATTAACTAAATTAACCTAGTTTGAACAAGTTATCATGAAATAAACTGACAGTTTCTTCATGATAGGATTAAAAAAAAAGATCTGTTACAGGAAGTGAAACTTAATTGCATGAAACTGAACCCACGCAAAGCTGAAGCTTCCCTGATAAACAGCTTTCTCTTTCTTTGCCATGACCTTCTCTAAGATGTTACATACTCAGTGCTGTGTGTGAGGCTTATAATTACCCATTATAAAACTTAAACGGTGAATATTTCCTGATGAAAGCTTTGTGTTCCTTCTATTTTCAGTTTTAAAAAAAATCACTTTTTTTGTCTTATTTGTATAGATATCATTCTTTTTTGTCAGTGTTTATGTAACTGTCCATTCAGAAGCCTGGTTGTCCCTAAGCATTAATTATTCTGACATGAATAGTGGTGGTAGTTATATTTGAAAAAGTTTCCCCCCATTGTCAGTTCTACTGACAAAGCATTACATTGAATAAATTAATCGTGCTGCACAGAGTGATGAGTAAGATGTTCAAGGATTCCTATCAGGCCTTGCCCTTGACCTTCCCAACAGCACATTGAGAAAACAGAGTTGATACCAGCAAAGAGACAGATGGGCTATGATTGTCTGGAATGGACACAATAGAGGCAGCATCAGGTATTCTTCCAGATAAAAGTAAACTGCATTTATTGGTGATCCAAAGTCAGTTTTCAGAAAGAGGAAAAATCAGGAAGTGATTCATGTTCATTTATGAAAATTGGAGGAATGTGGAAATTCACAAAGGAATTATAATCTACACAAAATTTCATTCTCCAGATTTAACCCTTACAAAGTTTCAGATTTGGAATTGTGTCTTTTGCTATTTCCTTCTACCAGGAATCATCATTTTTAAACCTTATAATTGACATTTCTATGCAACAGTAACTATTCTGTATGTGGAATGGCTAGTGAACATTTATGTGGCATGAAAGTGTCATTTCATTTATCAAAATAAATTTACTGGTTGATTTGATTTTTACCATATGTAGGGTTGTATTTTAGTGTTACTACTTTTTTTTAAATGATGCTGTTGGGTTGGCACTGTGGGGTGTGGGTTAGGCCAACACCTTCAGTGCTGGCTTGCCATATCAATACCAGAACACTGCCTGCCCACTGCCCATCCAGCTTCCTGATAATTTGTCTAGGGAAGCAGCATAAGGTGACCCAAGTACTAGTGCTCTTGCATCCACATGGGAGATTTGGAAGAAACTGCTAGCATCAGCTTGGCTCAATGCCAACCAATGCAGCCATTTGAGGAGTGAACCAAAACACACATGATCTCTCTCTCTGTCTTTTGCATGGTCTGTAACACTGCCTTTCAAATAAATGAAATCAATATAAAGAAAAAGTGATGTTGTGATATAAGTTCCTGAATAAGATGAATTATTAAAATGAAATGGTTAGGGAACCTGAACATTTCTGTGGGTTTGTTGAATATGGAGAAATATTGCTTTGGGGCAGATGTTTGGTGCAATGGTTAGGATGCTGCTTGGGATGCCGGGATCCAGTCAAAATGCCTGCCTTGTGTGCCCAGCTTCTTTGTTTCAGATCCAGATTCCTGATGATGCACATTATGGGAAGTTGCAGGTACATGGCCTTAGCTCTTGGGGCTCTACTTCCCAGGTGGGGAGCCTGAATTGGCTTACGGGCTCCTGAATTTTGCCTGACTCAGCCCTGATTCTTGCAGACTTTTGATTCAGAAGATTGGAAGGTTTCTATCTGGTTTTTCTGTCTGACTTTCAAGTCAAATCAAATCAAAATATCAAGTTCCTCTAAAAGGTAATACAGATTGCCAACCTGAAGTATAAGAAGGTGAGGAGGCTCTTGTTAAGGCATCACTTCCAGCCCTTGAATGACACCTAAATCTTAAAGGCCTAGAAAGAGAGTCTCTCATGTGGGTGCAGGATCCCAAGGGCTTGAGCTCTTCTGCTTTCCTGGTCATATACAGGGAGGTGGATCAGAAGTGGAGTGGCAGGGACACAAATTGCCACCTGCATGGGATGCCAGCATCACAGGTTGGAAGATTAACTGGCTGTGCCACTGAGCTGCCCCTGCCTCCCCAACATTTCTTTTTTTTTGCTTTTTAAAATATATTTTTGTTTTGATAATCTTACATAGTTCATTAGGGCACAAAGGGTCAAGGGTTACAGGAAAGTGGGTAAGACCATTGTTTCCACACTAATTTTTTTTTCTGTATCTGGGGTCAGGGGAGAAACAAAGGCAGAAGCCCCACCCTGCCTCCCACCCATCGCAGATCCCCGACGTGGGGCATGCTCCGAGGGTCCTGCTCAAGAAGCTTTGATAGTTCAGCAGGTCTGAATTGCTGCCAATCTTGCCGTTCCAGTTCAGAATCCACTGGCTGACATAGTCTCTTCATGCTTGGGGTTCTGAGATCAGCAGTTTATTTGGAGGGATCCCCAAAGAAACTTTGTCGGAGGTGATCCCAGACCTGATTCTTGTGTGTGCTTGCTTGTACAGGGTCCAGCACAGTCTATCTCCCTAATCAGCTTAAGCACATGCTGGTCGTTGCAATTGCTGGGTCAGTTTTGTTTCAAGCCCTGTCTTTGACGCGAACGAATGGTTGTTGCAGTCCAGCCCGATCCTGCCCACTTCATTCTCTGGCCTTAAGCAGATCAGTGGGAGCTGCAGCCTAGTTGAGGTGACTCCCCATAACCCCCACCAGACCTGTCCCTTACCTTGGTTCCCATGCTTGCCAGTATGTACCTCAGACTGGTTCAGTCTGTCCCACATCCCATTTAGTTCTCATACATGTGAATGGTCATTGAAGCCTGATACAACCCAATCAGCCCTAGTATCCAGTCCACACACAAGCTAGTGGGTGCCTTTCTATCTAGCCACCCCTGCCCCTGTCCTGGTTTTCATACTCTGCAGAGGGAGTGATAACCCAACAGGCAGGTGCCCACTATTTCCCTACTAGGCCATTCCCACTCCCTGATCATGCACTCTCCAGGAGGTTCTGGAGTGTAACTTGACAGATTTAGCCCCTGTGCCAGCCTCTGCCAGCTGATGCTGCAGCAAAGCCTCAACCAACACTTACCCACTCAAATTTATGCTTGCACCAGTCAGAACAGTCAGCCCAACCTGGATTTTCCCTGATCTAATTCATGAGGCCCTGCCTCTCACAGGTGTTGTAGCCCTGCCCGGACTGGTCTTCCTCCATCCTGACTCACGCTTTCCAGTGAGAGTGGCTGACCAGCAGGGGAGTCCACATTTTCTCTACCGTAATTGCCCCCTCCTTCCCTGGTTCTCACATGTGCTGGTTGGGCTCTGTGACCACTTCTGGTCCGGCTCACCTTACCTTGGCTTTCCGTAATGTGCACTGGTATGTGTTGTGACCGAACCTGGCCCGACTCACACTCTATTCTGGTGCTCGGATTCACCAACAGGTGATGTGAACTGGTTCAGCTTGGTCTGCCCCGAGCTGTGCCAAATGTATGCCAGTGGGTGCCTTTCCCTGGCCTGGTCTGGGTTGCTCCCTATTGTGATTCTTGCAATCATCTGTAGGGACTAAGTCCTGTCAGAAGAATTGCCCAGGCTCCTCCATCAGAACCTCTCCCAGTGCCAGATTTCATGCATACCAGTGGGTCCATGGGCCAGCCCTACTTAGTCCACCTCCTGTCCTGGCAGGAACAGTGGCCTATCCTTGCTGGCCTTCAATCCATTCCAGTTCTTACTGTTGGATGTTTCAGCCCAGCCAAGTCTTGTCCATACTCAGACACTGCTCACACATGGCTCAGTAGGGGCAGAGATTCAGCTTACTAAGTCCTTCATCTACCCAGGTTCTCCAGAGCACCATATGGTACTGGCGCTAGCCCAGTTAAGTGTAACTAGCTCCAGTTTACGCTTGTGCCAAAGGAGATTGTAGCCATATCCAGACGAGAACACAACCCCACTCCGGCCCCCGCATTCATCAGGTGGAACCTGAACCTAGCAAGGGTCTACTTTCGCAGTTCCCCGTCTGGGTTTATTCCCAGACCTAAATTACGCACATGCCAGTGTTTGATCTGACCCAGTTGGCTTAGTCCCTCACCTGTCTCAGCTATTGCCTTCGATGCTATGGCCTAGTATCCCTGGCTCATGCAGACCAGCCAGTGTAAGAGTCTAGCTTGGCATGATCTGTGCTCCATCCTGATTTCTGTTCTTCCTTGTGAGTTAAGGTTAGCTCAGCCCTGCCCAGTCCATCCCTTCCAGTTACAGCTGGGCCCACCCCACATCCAATTTTAGGATGCACTTTTGGGTGCTACTGCCTTTACCTGCCCAGACTGTTGTCGGTTCCTTTACCCATAAGTGATGGTAGGGTCCATGGACACGCCTAGCTCAGCCCAACACCATCCCAACTCATGAGCTAACCAGTGAGACTTGTATTTCCACATGGTTGGGCCCATACTTCCCCCACAGAATCTATCCTTGGACCTGGTTCTCTCACATGCTGGTTAGTGTTTTCACCCTGCCAAGTGTGACCTGTCCACTGTTCCACCACTCAGTCAGGTACTGGTACCTAGCCCTGCCAGACAGGCCCCCATCCATAGCTTTTGTGTGGACTGGTGTGTGGCAGCCAGCGATATTCTATGCTGACAGCCCATTTCAGCATTTCCATTTGGGCTGGTGAATCAGTCTGGCCCAAATAGATCTTATGGCCTTGCCCCTCCAAACCACCAGGTCTCAGTCCCCACACTTGACAAAAAGTTCTGTGACCCCCATTGCTGGAAATCACCCAGGATTCATCCCTCACCTATACTCACACTGGGCTTTTCCATGGATGTCCCCAGGCAGCAATTACCTACCCTAAGAACCCCAGAGGTCACTGCAGGGCAGCCAGCAGGCAGAGCTTGGTGCCAAATAGACACACTGGCTGCTCAAAGCCTAGGACTCGCTCACCGTGTAGTGATGGTGCCCATGGCAGACTCCTGGGTATTGGGTCTGACCTGGCTCGGGTACTCTCCACAAGCCAGTTCGTCACCACTGTGGAGGGCTGCTGCGTCCTGAGCCGCCAAGGTCGAACTCCCATTCCTAGTTTCTGCTGCCATAAGATGGTGGTTGCAGGGCAGGGCTAGAGGCCTTAATCCCATCCCAAGATTTCCTCATGGTGTACCACCATGGGGGAAGAAATCTTTCTCTCTGGGCTCCCAGCAGCCAGGACTCTCTCACCATGTGGCGACAGTGCCCATGGGCTGAGTCCTGGGCATTGGGTCCAACCTGGCTTGAGTACTCTCCACAAGCGGGTTGCCACCACTGCAGAGGCTGCTGTCACTGGAGCAGCCAAGGTCGAACTCTGACATTTCTATCTTAAAGCAAGAGATTTATCAACTTTCTTAAGGTTATGTAAGCAAATTAAAGCATGACTTAAGAAGAAAACAGAGACTACTGACTGTTCATATTATTTCCAAGCATATCTGTCTCCCCGGTAACTCAGTGTAAATTCTGTGTTAACTGATAATTAATAGACAGCACCAAATGAATAGATCAGAAGTCTGCTACCTCCTTCATCTCTGACCCATACAAAAGTACGCTTCTAACATCATTCACAAATACCCAGCTTGGGAACCTCAGGCCCACAATTCTGGACCATGATAGAATTAGGTATGTCTGAGAAATTCAAGAAGACCAATTTAAAGAGGAATTTTACACATCCCAAATGAGCAGAAAACTTCAGTGGGGAGCAGGGAAGGAGGGGCTCTAGGCAGATGACGTAAATCAAAACAATCAAATCACTTTGGTCATGTTTAAACAGTCTGGTCATTTTTACCACTGATTATTTTTCTATGTTTACTTTTTGGCTTTCTTATAATATTACATAATGGGAGACAGCATAGTTTTGAGAAGTGCATTGGATGGGAAACCAAGAATTCTTGGCTTTGCAACTAACTCACCAAGTGATTTGGGGTGACTTCCTTCAGCTTTCTGTACTGCAGAGCCTTAATTTATAATAACTTAAATTATACAAGCCAGTGCCACTAATGAAATATAGATGTTGGCTAACTGAGCCAGTGTGGTGGCTAAAATATTTGACTATGGAGGTTGTCTACAGTTTCAAATCCCACTTAATGACTACATAGCTGTGAGAAATTTACTTAACCTCTCTGTGCGTCAGATTTTTCATCTGTAAAGCATAAAGAAAAATCATACCTACCTTTAGGAGTTCTCTCAAGAATTAGATAGAGTTCTCACTTGACATATGGCAAAAACCCACAAATGTAAGTTGTCAACAGTAGGACATCCAAGGGTCGGCAAGTTGGCTCAACTGGTTAACCAACTACAAGCCACTGCATTTTATATGGGTGCCAGTTCATGTCCCAGCTGCTCCAGTTCCCATCCTACTCCCTTCTTGTGGCTTGGGAAAGCAGAGGAGGATGGTCCAAAGTCTTGGGACCTTGCACTTGCATGGGAGACCTGGAAGAAGCTCTTGGCTGCTGGCTTCAGATTGGCTCAGCTTTGGCCATTGAAGTCATTGGGGAGTGAACCATCAGTCTTTCCTCTCTGTAAGTCTACCTTTCCAATAAAAATAAATAAATAAATAAAATACATGCTTACCATGGTGCACTGGAAATGTGTTATGTGAGCCCTTTCAATGCTATTAGTGTAGCGTTAAGGTTTTTGTCATATCTATTTGAGCACTATTTAGCCTAGTTTGGTATCTTCACTAGCAGGAATGATTTGTTTTTAATCCTTCATGGTTAAATGTACTTCAATTCTTTTTCTTTTCTTCTTTCATTATTTTTTTTTACTTATTTAGGAAGACATGGTAGCACACAGATCTTCCACCTATTGCCTATTCCCCATATGGCTGCAATAGCTGCAAGTTTTCCTTTTGGGTACCTAGCAAGGGGATCCACATGAATGGAGTAGACAGAGCTCTCATGGGCAGCTGACAAGAGATTCTTTCCATGGTTTCAGTTTTTGTACATTTGGCAGAGCAACAGTTCAAACTTAAACAGGTTATACTGCAGCAAAACCTTAGTTACCATCACCAGGCTTAATTATGTTAGTCCAAACTTAGGCTACATCACTAGGATTACTCGAAACAGTTTAAATTCAGGATACTGTCACAAGATTTAATTGGTTAGTAATTCACATTTCTTGTATGGTTGGGGAGTTCCCGGAAATCTAACAAAGCTATTTTGATATGGGGTATTATTTTGTTCTTGGCTTGTCTATCAACAAGACCACCAATGCATTGGTGTGACGGACGGTGTTGGACTCTGTACTAGCAAACTCATGCAAGAATCAGGTCTGGGATCATCAGATGAAGTTTCTTTGGGGATCCCTCCAACTGAACTGCTGATCTTAGAACCCCAACCATGAAGAGACTGTCAGCCAGTGGACTCTGAATAGGTTTCATTGTGATTGGAACTGCGAGATTGGCAGCAATCCAGAACTGATGAACCATCAAAACAGTTTGAGCAGGACCCTCGGAATGCGCCTCCCATTGGGGTCCTGGGATGGGTGGGAGGTTGGGTGGGGCTTTTCCCTTTGTTTCTCCACTGACCCCAGATACAGGGAAAAATGATAATATTAGTGTGGAAACAATGGTATTACCACTTTCAAAAAAAAAAAAAAAAAGAGCACCAATGCTTATAGGAAAAGTACAAAAGCATGTCCAAGGAGTCCCTGGGTGCACTCTGAGCAAGTGGGGCCTCCACCTCCACCTCCTCCTCTTCCTCTTCCTTTTTCAACCTCTTCTCAACAGGGTCCCAGTGGGCAAGGAGGCCCTCTAACTTCTGCTTCCTGGAGCCTCTTCTTCACAGGTTCGATAGGCTTCTGCCATCCCAATTAATCTACTGGATGTGATTCCATAATAGCCACGGCTGAGGCAGGTGCAAAGAACTCCTTCTGGATCTTCCACAAGGATGACAGGTTAGGCCATCATCTGCTACCTTCCCAGCAGCGTGACAAGTAGCTGAATCAAAAGCACAACTGCGGGCCTGGCGACATGGCCTAGCGGCTAAAGTCCTCGCCTTGAATGCTCCAGGATCCCATAGGCAACAAACTCAAAAGTAAACAAATTGTTTTACACCAAACTTAGAAGCTTATGTAACAATCAACAGAGGGAAAGACAGGTTGTTAACAGAATGGGGACAATATTTTCACACTATTGTTCTGACCACAGATCAATATCCAGAAAACATAAGGACATAAGAAATCTGACAACAGAAAATCTGAGGTAACCCAATTAAGAAATGAGGAAAGATTCTAATAGATATTTCTCTAAAAAAGATATATAAATGGCCAGGTTCTAATCCCTGCAGCTCCACTTCCCATCCAGCTCCCTGCTTGTGGCCTGGGAAAGCAGTCGAGGACGGCCCAAAGCTTTGGGACCCTGCACCCGCGTGGGAGACCCGGAAGAGGTTCCTGGTTCCTGGCTTTGGATCGGCGCAGCACCGGTCATTGCGGTCACTTGGGGAGTGAACCATCGGACGGAAGATCTTCCTCTCTGTCTTTCCTCCTCTCTGTATATCTGACTTTGTAATAAAAATAAATAAATCTTTAAAAAAACAAAACCAAAAGCACAACTGCCAGGACTTGAACCAGCACTCAACCCACTGCATCACAACACTAGCCCCTTGCTTCTTCTCTAAATCACAACAATCCGACTTAGGAATGCCTTCACTTTGTCTTTATTTTCTTGTTTCAGACCTGCTTTAGGGAAAATTGTAAGGGTTTCTTATATTAAGAACGCTATATTCAACTATATTTAAAATAGGTGTCAATGAAAGCCTAAATCTATGCATGCCTTAGTTAAAAAAAAAAATTCTGAATCGCATTAGTCATCTTGTGAATTAAATATTTAGACCACACAATTTACCACTGTGTTGAAGATTGGTGCTATGGGGCTCCACATTGATTTGCCTGCAACCAGAGAGGCAGAAAATCCTCATTCAACAAGGCTCACTCTAAGGAGGTCCTTCTGTTATTCTCAGAAGGAGTTACACCAAGCAAGGGTTCAGTACAAAAAAGAACTCCTATTAGTGTAAAAAAAGATTTTATTATTTTTTACTTATCTCTTATTTGATACTGCATCATAATTTACTTCAGTTTCTATGTGCTAAAAAAATTAAATGAGCTATCAACAAAAATACAGACCCAATTATTTACAGATTGTAATTTGACAGTGGAGTAGCTTCCCATATCAAGATCAAATGTGATGAAACAATTCATGGCATAAAAAGACTCTATCATTTGAATCAAGAGATGAGTGGAAGCAATAAAGTAAATATTTTAAAAGTTATATAATTATATCAGAGATGAAAAGTATGTCAAAAATCTCAAATGATTGATTCTTCTATAAGTTGTAGTTTTCATCAGATTTATACTAACAAGATAAAGAAATAAGATTATCCTTGAGAAATCATTTTTTCCAGCTTTGGCATTTTGGGGGGAAGAATATATTTAAAAAATACTGTAATGCTCATTTTTGCATTGCATTGCATTAGCAAAGTAGTCATGTTTCAGGATTGTTATATTATCCAGTCACATTTTAACAATGATATTTGTGTATTTTTATCCATACCTAAATAAACTTGAAATTGATTTTAAATTTCAGATTTAAATCTCACATTGTAGGGAAATCAGAGAAACAACTAAATTTTACCATGAAACATTCTGATGAATACAGCACCTCATTAATTTTAAGTATTTACTAAATATGCAGAAATTTGAAGACATAAGTTAAAGGGATATTTCAATTTCAAACAGTAAAGCATTTCTGAATTTCATGCAATAACAGAATATTAACTTTAATGTTTTCTCATAAAGCCTTCTATAATTAAAACCAGCAAGCTAATTTTGTCCAAACTAAATTTAAAAGCAAATTGCATTTGAAATTCATATATTGACAGGTAAAAATGAAAAGGAATAAAAATGTGGCACCGGATTAAACCAGGTAATAAGAAAATGTACTGTCTGTATTATGTATGTGTATATAAAAGTTTAAGTAGCAAATATGATCCTTAATCTTAAGATCATTTACCCATCCATAAAATTTATAATTAAACTTTATACCTTAAAGAAGTATAAAGATGCAAGTAGGAGTTGCAAAATATTAATCAAGTGGGTATATTATTCTGTTTTCTGCTGCTATAACAAAATATTGGTGCTGAGTAGTGTATAAAGAAAAGAGGTTTAGTCACAGATGTGGAGACTTAACATCCAGGATTGAGCAGTCCCATCTATTTTTGCCTTTTGTGAGGAGCTCCCTGAGCTGTATCAGAACATGGAGATGGTATCATGGTAGGAGCACACACAAGAGGAAAAAAATAAATGAGATAGGAAGTCAAGCACATTTAGAGGTCAGATGTGCTAATTCTGTAACAATCTACTCTTGGGAATTGTGATCCTGCAAAGTCTACCTTAACCTCTTCCAAGAACATCATCCCCAGTGACCCTACCACCTCCCAGAAGGCCTCAGCTCTTCAAGATTCCACGGTCCTCTCAGCAATCCCACACAGGACAGATTGTCCATCCTCTGAACCTTTGGTGAACACTCTCAAACTAGCCAAAGCACAGCAGTGGGTTTCTTTGAAGGACAACCCAATGTCCCCATTTTATTATAAATTGCAACTCTGAATATGTCTGAAAAACCACACACTTGTGAAATTGTTTTATTGGCCTCTAAATTCTCTCAGCTGGGTTTCATTATTATCTTGGTTTTCACTGAGAGGTACTTCAGCAAATGCCCATATAGACTGCCATTTCTGGCAATAGTATTTACTACATTCTCTTCTACCTCCTTATAAAGGCTTTTTATTAACTATATATTATACTTTAAAACAAACAGAAAAAAATCTCCCATCTGATGGCTTTACTCCCTAAATGCACATAACATCCAGGAGTCAAGAACTTAATCCATGTCTCCCAGACAGATGACAAGCACCTGAACTGTTGTGCCACTACCTGCGGTTTCCAAGGATGTAAATGTTAGCAAGAATCTGGGATCAGAAGACCTGGGATTCGAACCCTGGGCACTCCAATATGAGATTTGGGTATCCCAATGGGTAGCTTCACCATTGCACTAAACATATGTCTCCCTTTTGCACCTTAAACTAGCAAAAGTTCATTTCTCTGGTGGCATTTTCTTATTTTCTTTCTAAAGAAAATGAGGCTGTTTTCCGCCTGTTTTTGCTTTATCGTCCCGTCAACTCACAATCAAAATTATTTTCAAAAATCTAATAGATTTTCACTTTTAAGATATACTTTATAGATAACATTCTATTTTTTTCTACTCCGGGGCCTTTTTGTACTTTAGCAATATTTACAATCATCACCTTTGTCTATGTATTTTATGAATGTAACTTTAGACGCTTCAGAGAAAAAGGTCATAGATGAATGTCCAGCTACATTGTTAGAATGAAGGACAGATCTAAGGAAAACCAGAGGAATCAAAGTTGGCTGAGGTTAATAAACAGAGCCTATCAGCAGAGAGTGGGCTATTGAAAGTAGTATTTTATGTAGATCATTAAAGTATACATTCATTTATGAAAAGGTAAACAAGTTTTTAAAAAACAAATTGTTAGTATTTCACCTGCCAGAGACATCTGCTGTTAGTATTTTAGGATAATTCTCCCCAGTATTTTGTCTTCACATTAGATACACACCAGACAGTCCTGGTCCTTTCCCACTATGTCACCAGAGTTCTCCTTTACTGATTGTCTCCATCATGCAAGCCTGATTTAGGCAGTTCGTATGCTACCACATCATCCATAGATTGATTCTAGGCAAGAATTGAGACAGCTGATATGACCAGTCCAAGGCTAACAATATTAAATCTCAGATACAAACAAAAATCACTTAACTGTGAGCTAAGTAAACACTTTCATAAAGTGCTACTAATAGAAAATAAACTTGTGAAACATGTTTTGATGCTTTATTTATCAAATGTCTAAAGATTTATTTTTTATCGGAATGGCAGATCAGATTTACTGAGAGAAGGAGAGACAGAGAAAGATCTTCCGCTGGTTCAGCCCCTAAAGGACACAATAGCCAGAGCTGAGCCAATCTGAAGCCAGGAGCCAGGAGATTTTTTCGGGTCTCTCCTGTGAATGCAAGTCCCAAGGCCTTGGGCCATTCTCTACTGCTTTCCCAGACCACAAGCAGGAAGTTGGATAGGAAATGGAATAGGCAGGACATGAACTGGCAGGCATATGGGATCCCAGCTTTTGTAAGTTGAGGACTTTCAGCCATTGAGCCATTGTGCCAGGCCCTGTTTTAGTGCAAAGTACTTATTCTAAGATCCTATTTCATATCTACACAAAGAAGGATTAAAAATGGATTGATTCTTTGGAGTAATTATTGTAAAATACAAAGTTAAAACAACCTAATCACTTCAAAAAAGGAAGTTGAAATAGTGGATTGTGCTTTAATGAAATTTCAACTCACTTAATCAGAATGGTTATCATCTGAGAATCATAAATAATAAATGCTGGCGAGGATGTGGGAATGTGAATTAGTACAATTATTTTGGAAGACAGTATGGAGATTCTGCAGGTATCAGAAAAGAGATCTCATAGAAATTCACCTAAATGAAAAGAAATTGGCATATGAAAGCATTATTTATATCTCCATGTTTATTTTAGGTTAGTTCACAATAGCTAAGATATGAAAACAACACAGATGTCCACCAAATGATGCCATGAGAAAGAATGAGAACTTATCTTTCTATAAAATGTATACAACTTAGAAACTGTCATGCTTAGTGAAACAAACCAGTCTCCAGAAGACTGTTATGTGGCACCTAATATGAAACAAAAAGTGCAGTAACGAAATGGCCATTTTGGGATATGATTGTGCTCATATTCCAGTGGAAATGTGGTCTTCTTACTTTTATATGTTGAATAATTAGTGATAATAGTACTATTATCAGTAATAGTATTATTATTGATAAATTAAGCCCGTGACTATAGAATAGATTAAAATTAAATTAGTTTAAATGCCGTTAAAGATAGGAAAGGGAAGTATCATTATGCTGGGAGAAGGCGAGCGTAAGTGTGGCTGTCCATTAGGAAATGTACCTTTGGAACACACACACACAAATCTATTATTTTCATATTTATAAACATACTACTAATAAAAATGAATACATTTTCTAACAAAAAAGAGATGTTCTAATTACTCTGGTTTGCTCATTACACATTGTATCTATATATGTATCAAGTTATCACACTGTACTCTGTACATTTATGTAATTATTATACATTGAAAGACAAAGATAAAAATTAGATTGTGTTCTTTATGCCATGGAATGGTACCTGGTTATTAAGATTAATGTCTATGTGAACACCAAGATTTCTATGCACTATGCATGCAATTATTCTTTGTAGAAGAATATTTCTAAGACAACAAGCAGAATCTAGAAAAATAGGTAGGTTTGAAACCTGTCCCACCACTATATCTGGAGTTTTTCAAAGCAAATACAATACTGGTATACCTCACTTTATTTGTCTGTATAATGGAGTTAAGAACAGTACCTACTTATAGAATGTCAAAAATTTAAATGATACAATATTTCAAGTACTACAACAAGAACCTGATATGTGGGAAGAAATACACAAACTTGTGAAATAAAAAACATGTTGATACAGAAAGTTGTTTAAATCAGATGAAGTAGAAAGTAAATGGTTTACAACATTCTGATATATATATAATTATAAAGCTGGAATACAGACTTGCATAGAATTGGAAAATTTCTGGATACATCAGCAAGAAATGCTATTTTCACTTCTAGGATATGAGAAGGAGGTGAGTAATCCTAGAGCCCTTTTAGTTTCCCCTGTCTGTACAGTTTGAAGTTCTCTTACATTCATTTCATTAGGAAAGAGAAATAGAGCAGTAGCAACAGCTTCTAGAAGATTCTATGGAGGGGAAAGATGGCCGACCGCAGAGAGCTGGTGTAGGGTGGAGTAGGGAAAAAGGGGAACTGATCCAACAGAGAAACAGGCCAGGAAACACAAAATTGTAGGGAGAAGAGCAGGAAGGTCACTGGAGTTCACTAAAGCAAGAAGATCTACACAGCATGAAGGAACAGCCACCAAAAGTGGGAAAGAAAATACAGCACGCTGCGAGAAACTTGGTGAGTCACGATCCCAGGCAGGGGGAAGGCGGCAGAGTCTCAACTGTCCCAGGGAAAACAGAGGTGGCTGGAAGGATAGGCGCCTACACCGACAGGGGCACCAGTCCACTGGAGGGTAGGAGCCCTGAGAGGAGGCTACTGGACTGATCATAGGGAGCATCATCCCCTGCAGAAGTGGAGGACAAGCAGGGGAGATTTCCCAGAAGCATGCCTCCCAACTGCTCAGCAGCTTTGAGAGAGTGCAGAGGGAACTGGAGCGGCGCTGTGGGACTGGGGCTCAGAAATCCCCATATCAGCTCCGAACAGTGGACTGGCTGCTAGAGAATCCAGTGGATCCTATTGCTGGGCTCAGCCTGAGCTCCAGAGGCTGGGCAACACTCGGCAGAATTTCACGACCTGGGCAGAAGAGCAAACTAGTAGGGGCACGGCTGCGTGCCCCTCACAGCTCTGTGCCTGTTAGGGCTCCGCTTCCACCATTGAGAAAGTGCAACTGAGAAAGTAGCTTCGTATAGGGGCCAGGGCTGTGAATTCAAAGCAGAGAACAGCCACTGCCTCAGGCAGAATCCCCTGCTGGGCTCAGCTGGAGAGGCCAAACCAGAGCCAGCTCAGCAGAATGGGCCAGACAGGTTCTCCCAGCAGGAGCCGGCTCAGAAAAACCTGCCTGCCCAGTGGCAGGAGGCGGTGTTGCGCCTTTCAGCCTTCTGAGTGGGAATTCCGGAGAGCAGAGTTCCGCGCTGAGGCCCGCAGAAATATCCAACCGAGCCCGGGGTTGGGGATTTCAAGCTTGGAGCAGCAGAGGCCTCTGCTGTGCTAACCTCAAGCCCTGAAGGAGAGTCTCAGCTCGGCACTGAGGCAGAAACCCCCACTGTGCTAGGCTTGTGACCCAGAGCCGAGGTGCGGCTCGACAGAGTGAATCTCAGTGGGGCAACGCCTTTGAGAGGGAGTCGCAGCAGAAGGGGCCTGGCACTAGGGCTGACCCACAAAGCCTCCTGACCCAGCTCAGGGCTGTAGATTACAAACTCTGAGCAGCAAGCAGCTGGTGACTCAGGCAGCACCCCCTGCTCTACTCAGCTGGAGTCTCAGAGGTGGTGGCGCCACCCAACAGATCTGCTGAACCAAGAAAAAGCACAGGCAAGCAGGGCCACCGCAGTGTGCTTCCCAACAAAGCAAAACATTTGTGAGGGTTAGGCTGGGTGTAGAACCGCAAGCTATACAACTACCCAGAGCAAAGACAAGAAGCCCAAGGTTACAAATTCTATCATCTACACTCCACCCCTATTTGCACACATAGGACAACTCCTAACCAACTAGCTACAACGGAGCCAGGTGGCAGAAATATAAACCCAGGCACAAACAAAGCAACCCAACAACAACCCCACCATCACCTGCTGTACCCAATACAGTAAGGAATATAACACTTATGCCAGCACCCCATACAGCAGCTAGATCACACCTCCTACAGATTACAGCACTGAGGGCAACGGCTGTGGACAAACAAGTCAGACGCTAAAATCCCAAAACAAGAAGCAAAAACACAATGAGGAGAAGTATCAGAAAAAGCACTAACCCAGAAGAAAGATTAAGCACTCCCTCCCAATACAACCAAAAACTAATCTCAAAATCTGAGATGCAAGATGAAGATATAGAGGAAATACCAGATGAGGAATTTAAGAAACTAGTGATGAAATTCATCAGAGACAATGAGAAGCGCTGGGAAGAGTCCAAGGTATTCGAAAACCATGTCACTGCAGAAATAAATCAAGTCAAAAAGGGAATCCTCGATATAGAGCACAAAATTGAAAGCCTAACCAACAGAATGAACACAGCAGAGGACAGAATATCAGAATTGAAAGACAATCAGAATGAAAGGCAGCAGCTCATCAAACAGTTGGAGACAAATCTAGAGAAAGCCAATAGGTCCATACAGGAAATGAAAGATAACCTCAAAAAATCAAATATTAGAATAATAGGCCTTCCCGAAGGAGTGGAAAAGGAGACAGGCTTGCAACGGGTGCTCAATGAGATAATACAGGAGAACTTCCAGAATACTGGAAATATAAATCCAGCACAAATCCAGGAAGGACAAAGAACCCCCAGCAGATTCGATCCAAACAGATCGTCACCCAGACATGTGGTCCTCAAGCTACCTTCAAGTGAATACAAGGAAACTATTCTAAGACAAGTAAGAAAAAAGGATAAGATTACTTTCAGAGGAAGGAAAATCAGAATCACAGCCGACCTATCAGAAGAAACGCTCCAAGCAAGGAGAGAATGGGGTAAAACCTATCAAATCCTGAAACAAAACAACTGCCAACCGAGAATATACCCAGCAAGGCTCTCATTTGTATTTGAGAATGAAATCAAATACTTCAACAGTAAAGAGAAACTCGAAGAATACATCAACACAAAACCAGCTCTGGAAAATCTCCTCAGGAAGGTGCTAAACCCAGAAAGAAAAAATGAAAACCAAAATCAAAGATGGCAAATGGGAAGACCTCCCCACTAAAATCCATACAAGGAAAGTCAACCAATCAGAAACTCTAGTAGTCACAAATACACACTTGCACACTTACACACACTCATGGCAGCCCAAAATCAATTTCTCTCAATATTATCTCTAAACACAAATGGCCTAAACTCACCGATCAAAAGGCATAGATTAACGGAATGGATCATCAAACAGCACCCAACTATATGTTGCATACAAGAGACACATCTAACCAGAAAAGCCTCTAAGAAATTTAAAGTGAAGGGATGGAAAAAGACATTTCATGCCAATGGACGAGAAAAAAAGGCTGGCATAGCTGTCCTAATCTCAGATGACCTAGACTTCAAGGTGACAGACATCAAAAAGGACAGAGAAGGACATTATATATTGGTGAAGGGATTGACCCACCAGGAAGTAATTAGAATCGTGAACATATATGCACCTAATTCCAATGCACCTAGCTATGTGAAGCAATTACTTACAGACTTAAGGGGAGACATAGATATACACACAATAATAGTGGGTGATCTTAACTCTCTGCTAACAACTATAGACAGATCAACAAAACAAAAACTCAACAAAGAAACAACAGAGCTCATACAAACATTAGAACAACTAGACTTAGTAGACATTTATAGAACTTTTTATCCTAAGACCACAGATTATACATTTTTTCAGCAGTGCATGGCACCTTCTCCAGGATCAACCACATGATAGGACACAAAGCAAATCTAAATAACTTCAAAAAGATAGAAATCATACCATGTACCCTCTCAGACCACCACGGAATGAAACTGGAAATCAGCAATTCAAAATGCCCAAGGAAATACAGAAACTCTTGGAGGTTGAACAATATGCTATTAAACGAACAATGGGTCAGGGAAGAAATTAAAGATGAGATCAAAAAATTTATGGAAACCAATGAAAACTCTGACACAACATTCCAAAACTTGTGGGACACTGCCAAAGCAGTGCTACGGGGTAAATTCATCGAAATTGGAGCTCATGTCAAGGCCCAAGAGAGGCGCCAAATACAGGAACTAACCACATACCTCCAGGAATTGGAAAAGCAGCAGCAGATGAGCCCCACACACAACAGGAAACAAGAAATCATCAAAACAAGGGAGGAAACCAACCAGATAGAAATAAAAAAAAAAAACCATACACAAAATCAATGAATCAAAAAGCTGGTTTTTTGAAAAGATAAACAAAATAGACACCCCACTGGCCCGACTGACAAAGAAAAAACAAGAGAAAGCAAGAATTAACAGCATCAAAGATGAAAAAGGCAACATAACAACAGGCATTACAACCATTAAGAACATAATTAGAAGTTACTACAAAGCACTGTACTCCAACAAATCAGAAGACCACCAAGAAATGGAAAAGTTCTTAGACTCACACCACCTGCCGAAACTTAGCCCAGAGGCAACAAACAAACTGAATAAACCCATACCTGAAGCAGAGATTGAATCAGTGATTAAAGATCTCCCAACAAAGAAAAGCCCAGGCCCAGACGGCTTCACTACAGAATTCTACAAAACATTCCGAACAGAACTAACCCCAATCCTCTACAAACTCTTCAAAACAATAGAAAAGGAAGCAACCCTTCCGAACTCATTCTATGAAGCCAACATTACCTTAATCCCAAAACTGGACAGAGATCCTACAGAGAAAGAAAACTACAGACCTATCTCTCTGATGAACATTGATGCTAAGATACTCAACAAAATCCTAGCCAATAGAATTCAAAAAATCATCCGACAGATCATTCATCCAGATCAAGTAGGATTCATCCTTGGAATGCAGGGGTGGTTCAACATAAGGAAATCCATAAATGTGATACACCACATCCAAAAACTGAAAAACAAGAACCACATGATAGTATCAATAGACGCAGAAAAAGCTTTCGACAAAATCCAACACCATTTCCTGCTAAAAACCCTAACCAAGGTAGGCATAGATGGAAAAATCCACAACATAATCAAAGCAATATATGAAAAACCCAACGCCAGCGTCATACTGAATGGAGAAAAACTGGAACCCTTCCCACTGAGATCTGGAACAAGACAGGGATGTCCACTTTCTCCACTGCTATTCAACATAGTCCTAGAGGTACTTGCTGAGGCCATAAGACAAGAAAAAAAAATCAAAGGAATCCAAATGGGAAATGAAGATGCCAAGCTTTTACTATACGCTGATGACATGATTCTTTATATAGAAGAGCCAAGAGACTCAATACAGAGACTCCTAGAACTTATACGAGAGTTTGGTAGAGTGGCAGGGTACAAAATTAATGAACAAAAATCAACAGCCATAGTGTATGCAAATAGCCCCAAGTTGGAAAAAGATCTAACCAGCAAAATACCATTCAAAATAACAGAGAAAAGCATGAAGAATCTGGGAATTAACCTAACCAAAAAATGTGGGAGACCTATTTGAGGAAAACTACAAACCACTTAAAAAAGAAATTGAACAAGACCTCGAAAGATGGAGTAACATCCCATGCTCCTGGATAGGTAAAATCAATATCATTAAAATGTCAATATAGACATTCAACGCAATTCCAATCAAATTGCCCAAAACATTCTTCACGGAACTGGAAACAATGATCCAAAGGTTCATCTGGAAACACAAAAAACCACGAATAGCCAGAACCATCCTCAAGAACAGGAAGTTAGCAGGGGGAATCACAGTTCCAGACCTCTGGACATACTACAGGGCAGTGGTTATCAAAACAGCGTGGTACTGGCACAAAGATAGAGAGGAAGATCAATGGAGCAGAATAGAAACACCAGACGGGAACCCACACAGATACAGCCAAATAATCTTTGGCAAAAAGACAAACGATAATCCTGGCAAATGGGAAGGTCTGTTCAATAAATGCTGCTGGGACAACTGGTTAATAGCCTGCAGAAACAAAAAGATAGACCCACATCTCTCATCATACACCAAGATCAAATCTAAATGGATAACAGATCTAAACCTACATCCATAAACCTTTAAACTTTTGGAAGAAAATGTTGGAAATACTCTGCAAGATCTAGGGGTACGTCTCTACTTCCTAAAAACGACTCCAAAAGCAATAGAAATCAAGACCAGAATAAACAAATGGGACCTCATCAAACTAAGAAGCTTCTGTACAGCAAAGGAAACAATCAATAAAGTAAAAAAGCAGCCCACAGAATGGGAGAAGATCTTTGCGCACTACGTAGGTGATAGAGGGCTAATCTCCAGAATATACAAAGAACTACAAAACAGCCAAAACACCAAAACAAACAAACCACTCAAGAAATGGGCACGGGAAATGGGCAGACACTTCACAAAGGAACAAACACAAATGGCAAATAAGCATATGAAAAAATGCTCAAGTTCCCTGGCAATAAGGAAATCCAAATTAAAACATCAATGAGGTACCACCTAACGCCAGTAAGACTGGCCCACATGAATAAAAGCATCAACAACACTTGTTGGCGAGGTTGCGGGGAAAAGGGATCCCTACTCCACTGCTGGTGGGGCTGCAGGCTGGTACAGCCTCTATGGAAATCAGTATGGAGAACATTCAAACAACTCAAAATCAACACACAGTATGATCCAGCAATAGCACTCCTAGGAATATATCCAGAACACTTGTTTTATGAGAAACCAACATGCACTCCTATGTTCATAGTAGCACAATCAGTAATTGCAAAAACATGGAAGGAGCCAAAATGCCCATCAACAGAGGATTGGATAAGAAAGCTATGGTTCATCTACTCCATGGAATACTACTCAGCTTTTAAAAAAAACAAAATGCAGTTCTTTGTGGCCAAATGGGCCAAACTGTAAACCATAATGCTAAGGGAAATGAGCCAATCCCAAAAGGTTAAATACCACATGTTTGCCTTAATTTAAGATGATATGATGTTATGTATAACATGTTATGTTATGTATGTTATATGTTGTGTATAAACTAAAATTGAAATGTCAATGAGGTGGTCACAGAAGGTGGTTAAGAACTCGCATTTACTTTTACCATATTGGTTACTCATTACTATGTCAATTAATTCCATAATGATGTAAATTTTTGCTGATGGTATGTTGGAGCTTTTAATTGATTGGGATGATACTCTGCTGGCTCTGTCATCAGACCAGAGAGGGTATACCTAAGAAGCCGTTGAACTTGACTGGACAATAGGATGCTGGACTCTATGTTTGGTATATGTTTGCAATGGGGGAATCTCAACTGAACTTGGACTGTGGTTACGCAACAAGGTGAAGGAATCCACCATGGTGGGAGGGTTTGGGGAGGGGTGGGGAGAATCCAAGTACCTATGAAACTGTGTCACATAATACAATGTAATTAATGAATTAAAAAAATAAATAAATTTAAAAAAAGAAAAAAAAGATTCTGTGAAAAGCAAGAGGCTTCTTTGCCCTGAGTTCCACAGGATGAGAGATTTAATGCCTCAAGTCAGGCTTACATCATCTTGTCTGTTGACCAGATTATGCTCTCGCTCACTCTCCCTCTCTCTTGTTCTTGCTGTCACTCTTGCTTTCACTCTTGTTCACTCTCTCTTAAACACACACACAAGTGTAAAATCAAGACCATGTGATATTTTTCCTATTCCTATTAATTAATGATACATTAAAAATAATTTCTATTTTATTAAATTTTCTTTAAAACATGATTTTAATTACCTTTTTCTGAAGGGAATTAAATGCACCTTGTGCAACAGAGTGTCAAATCATGATGTCTGAAGAGAATGACCCACAGCATGTATCCAGAGTCTTGCTTTCTATTGTGTATTCTTCAATGACATTGCATCCTCACCATTATTAAAATGCAGGCAAGGATCTGATCAGCTAATTAATTTAAGGAACAAATAATTTACTTGAGGGAAAGTGATGGTAATAATTGCTAGGGGAAAAATACTGAAGTTGAACAAAGAGCAAATCATTCTTCCAAAGAAACAAGAACAGTACAAGCACTGAATAGAATGGAAGAAGCATTTATCTTTATGGGACTCAGTAATTGTTAATTGAACTGAAACATTCAGCATCCAGTTTTCACAGTGCACTGCATATGTATGTCTGATTGCTATACTTCAAGACAAAGAGAACTGTTTGGAGGTTGGTATAACAGTCTTTAAAATATCTTGTCTGTGTGACCGCAAGTCTTTATAGCGTACAAACCACAGGGAGTCAAAGCAACCATAACGAAAACAGGAAAGCATGGAGACTTTTAGAACAGAAAGTACTAGTTTTCTAACTTCGTCAACTCTTAGTTTCTGTGTTTCTTAGTGCCTTAGGCAAGTTTATATCTCTGTGATTTATTTTCATCATCTACTCAACATAATCTTCTCTGGAAAGACAGTTTAAGAACTCAATGCTCAAAACACATGGCCCCATACTTCTTGCTTTCATCCTTTCCTTGCCCTTTATCATAGGGTAGGGTGGATGACAGAGTCCATGAAGCAACACCTTTGACAAAAATGAAACAAAATATGAATAAAGTCGTCATCAGTGAATGTCATCCAGAAGAGTAATGCACTTTAGTCTCATTTTTTTCAATTAAAAACAAAGCAAATCAAACAAAACCAGTCTCTCTCTCTCTCTTTTCTCTCTCTCTCTCCTCAACACCCCCATGTTTTAGTGTGACTTAATATTAGTGCCCACCATGCCTCTTGCCAGCCTCTTTTGTTCTCACTCTGAAGAAGTAGGAGCATAAGAACACATGTAAGCTTTTAAGAACAAAATACTAGCTAGGTTCTTTGGTCAATTACCTTCTGTAATCCTCAAAATAGCTGTCTGTTTCACCTGTAGAGATTAAAGTTTAGATCTTACCCAAACATGCACAATTCAAAAGTAGTGTAGTTAGAGCTAAAATTCTGAAGTGTTTGCTTCTGTACACTGCTGAGGTGATCTTTAGAGATTTGTAGAGACACATGCAAATAAAGCATTATTAAAAATGTTATGAAACCCAAGTGCCATGAGTCACCACAACGGGGGTGACTCATCAACATAATTATTGTAAGATCTTTTTGTTCTGCAAATCTTTCCTCAATACAGAGGGAACTAATTTATGATGAAGTGTTTCATAAAATCAAACCATAACATGTCAATGCCTATAATTGTACATATCGGTGGTAACTAATTTTTCCAGCAGAAATGTTAAGCTTCTTAGAGATATATAACGAGTAGTATATATTTTGCCGTGTATATGTTTATCTAGGTATTACATACATATATAGATGAGATACTTGAGCATACATACATACACACATATGCAAAAAAGTGTGCATAAAATGGGCATTTTTGTTGTATACTATGCCTAAGCAGTAACAGAAAAGATTAGGTAAAACACTTGAGAAATAAACAAAGTTAATATCTTATTTTGTAAACTCTGTTGCATACCTTCCAGCTACCTCTCTGGTGAATTGTTTTAGACCTATATGTATTATTTTCCTTTCTTACTTTTGTTATTTCGTGGAAATTGAAAAGATGAAACCATACACCTTTCTTCACATCTCCCTTGAGTTTGGACAAGTGTCTTACCAGAGCTTCAGAGCTCTTGCTCTCGCCAGCTGTGGCACCAGGCAGGTCCATGCAAGGCAGAACATGTGCAAAGACAGTTGTCACTGTTTCTCCTCTCGAGGAACTCAGAGTTTAGTGAGGTAAGGCTTATCTGGTACATGGCAAGGCTGTAAGAATGTCAGCACTACGAAGGCTAAAGAAGGGAAAGTGTTTCTCCAAACCTAGGGTCATTGGAAGGACTAATGACGGTGTTTTAAGGTAAATGTGAGAGCTTGATACAGAAGACTCCTGGACAGTGCAAATCTAAAGGATATCAAGCCATATGGTTTTGTGAATGTCGTAAGTTAGCTTGAGAAAGGGATTTATTTTATGAAAAGAGCAGACCATTGAGACAGTCTTCTTACGATATCAGGATACTTTCCTCATCTCTATGTTACTGAAAATACCACCTAATCTGTCTTGGCATTCTGAGCAAGGTCCTGAAGGCAGAATTATCACGGCCTGTTTCACCTCTTCTGTTCCAGACCCCTAAGCTGTGCAGCGACCAGTGACTACTGACTGTCCAAGTTAGAAAGATCACCTTACTATCTGCTACCCATGAGACCTTATGCAAGTTTGCTTGAAATTCTTAATCCTTGGTTCCATCATAGTAAATGGAAATAATTTCTTCTATTTTCAAGAATTGTGTACGCATGCATGTGTGTGTGATAGAAAAAAATACATATGTAAAATACCTAGTCTAGTGTTTGCCATATATTAAGTGTTCAAAAATAGTATTTAACATTGTTTTGCTTCTACACGTGTGCTATGACCTATTTTCCTCCTGGTATTCCTGATCTACATGGTTACCCAATTAATCTTATTTTAAGAGCTCTACCCTGTCCTCCCTGTGTTTAAAGTTGAGACTCCATCAACCTGTCCAAAACCACATACCCCCTTCCCTCATGTCACTTTTTTGGAGGTCCTTTCTTAAAGGTCTCTGTATGGACTGGGTTTTCCCTACTCATCTATTCTGATTCAATGCTTGTCCTCAGGCCTAGTATATACTTTTACTCTGGGACATTCTGGTTTTTAAAGCAAACAACAAACAAACCAAAACAATCACAAATGACATGTTGTGACAATGTTGACAAGATAAATTAATGAATGAAAAGAAAAGGTCCTGTTCAGAATGTGTTGGGTGATCTAACTTTTGAAACAGCTTCTCTGATCTAAAATTGTTCATTTTAATTGTCCATTGAAAAAAGTTCTATTTATTTTTATTTCAAAGGCAGAGAGAGATTTCCCGAATGCTGGTTTACTCCCCAAATGTTTTCAATAGCCAGGGCTGGGCTAGGCCAAAGCCAGGAGCCTGGAACACACTCTGCTTCTCCTAGATGAGTGGCAGAGACCCAAATAGTACAACCATCATCTGATGTTTTCCAGAATGTACATTAACAGGAAGCTAGACCAGAAATGGAATGGCAAGAACTGGCATTGTTGATATCAAGTAAAACAAAAACCAGTGACAACAGCAAACCATGTGGGCCCTTGTTCAAGTCCTGACTATTCCATTTCCAATCCTGCTCCCTGCTAATGACGTGTAAAAATAAACAAATAAATAAAGCAGAGTATGACTCCAGTGTGTGGGCCCTTGGGATCCCCAAGGAAGGCTTGGATGAAACTCTTGCTCCTAGATTTTGCTTGGCCCATCTGCAGCCATTAAAGGCATCTGGGCAGTGATTCAGTGGATTAAAGATCTGCACATATGTATGTGTTTCTGTCTCATCTTTAAAAAAAAGAGAGATAAAAAGGAAGTGGGGTGGATAGGACACGATCATGCATACTGTTGCTGGATGCAGACATCCAAGCAGCAACTTAAGCCACTAGGCCAAGTATCTGCACGATTATCCATTTTATGTCAATCCAATGGGGCTAATAGATGCCCACATAGTTGATAAAACATTGTTTCTGGGTGTGGTTGTGACAGTGTTTGTTGTAATGAGTATTGTTTGAATTGGTAGACACTAAATTCTGCCCTACTCAATGTAGTCAATCTCACCCAACCTACTAAGGGATCCCGTTGAGCAAAAAGGCAGCAGAAGGGTGACTTTAGTGGAGCTGGAACATTTATTATCTCATGACAAAAGGCATTGGAAAACTCCAGGATCTCTGACTTGGTTTAGGACTTATATCACCTCCCATCTGCACTGCTCCCATTCTAGATTCAAACTATCATTGCCTCTCCTAGTTTAATTCTTGGGCTTTTAGGGTTGAATCGAAACTACAGCACTGAATTTCCAAATTGTAGATGGCCAACCCTGGTACTTCTCCATTTCAATAATCATGTTAGCCAACCCTTTAGAATTAGTTTCTTTCTAAATGGTCATTAATCCTGTGGAAAACCCTTTACCTGTGGGGTGTGTGTGTATGTGTGTGTGTGTGTGTGTGTGTGTGTGTGTGTGTACAGACATTAGGAAATATATATAAGTGCTGGCCATCACAAAGGCTGGAGTGAAATACCAAAACATATAGATGGTCATAGAATGACAGTGGTAGGGAATCTGCCTTAACTAGTGTGCACCAATCATGTAAGTCTGAGAAATACTGAGTGAGGTCAAGTGCAATAGGTTCTTTCTTTAACCTAGAATATTTCTGTGACTTTAGTGTCCTTGCTCTTCTATGAGTCTGTAAAATGGAGTGAGTGAACAGAGTCCTTCCAACACCATGATTTCAATGGTGCAAAAATTGTATGGAATAAAATCTCAGCATTGGCTTCATGGAGGTGGGAGTATGTGCATACCCAAAACTTGTGAAATGCTTCCCTACACCAAATGAAACAGGTGTCTGTCCTCAACCATCTCTGTACTTCTCCATTTTCTTCCTATTAAATATCAGACTGCTACTCATGTTTTTGAAGATGTATTTTTTTTTATTGGAAAGGCAGATCAGATTTGGAGAGAAGAGACAGAGAGAAAGATCCTGGTTCATTCCTTAAATGGACACAACAGCCAGATCTGAGCTGATCCAAATCCAGGAGCCAGGAGTTCCTTCTGTATATCCCACATGAGTGCTGGGTTCCAAGGCTTTGGACTATTCTCTATTGCTTTTCCAGGCCCCAAAAAGGGAGCTGGATGGGAAGTGGAGCAGCTGGGACACAGACTCGTGCCCACATGGGATCCCTGCATTTAAAGGAGGAGGATTAGCCAATTGAGCCAATATGCCAAGCCCCAGACTACCACTCTTATAGTAAAACTTATTTGCTGTTTAGTAATTGTATACTCAAAATCTCAGTGTCCAATGAACTAGAAGTGCAAGTAACTCTGGGCTGCTTCTAATTAGTTCCAAACAAAAATCATCCAGCTGATATTTGGGAGAATTATCTCCTTTGTTGAAGATAAAATTTTGTTTTAAAAAATACTTTTGAGAGTGGTCATTGGGCATAGTATATAAAATGGTACTCAGGGTACCTGTATCACACATCTGAGTGCCTGAATTCAAATTTAAACTCAGTTCTCAATTTCAGCTTTCTGCTAGTGTGTACTTTATGATATAACAGCTGATAGCTTCCACGGTTAGGTCCCTGCCATCTGGGAGAGACCCAGTTTGGATTTTGCACTCCTGGCTTCAGCCTGACCCAATAAATAAAATACTCCTAAGTTTGAAATTATTGTAATACCCATCTGAACCTAAGGCCTGGATACTGTTAATTTTTATCATTTTATATCTCAGTGTAGGACACGTTATCAAAGGAAGACTACCGCCATTAGCTTGGCTATCACATCATGACTTACTCCCTTTAATAACCATTTCTAAATACCATCTGCCCCTCCTCCAGCCATTCTTAGGCAAACATTTGTATTCATTAAATACAGAATATTTTAGATTCTGTGTTTTGTAGACTGTTATTTCATATTATGTTTCTAATAATTAGCTCAACCTTACTGCTCAAGATCTTATGAGACTTTGACCTTTGGTAAATATTAAAAATTAAAACATGACTACCAGTAATAACTGGGGTGCTCTCTAGAGCCACATGTGGCAAATATAAGTGCATGATAAATCAACGAATTTAGCAAGTCAGAGTATAAACTTTGTCAAGCAATATCGAATGAAAAACAGAAAGCCATTACATCCGAGGAGCTTCCTAGTATTATTTGCTTGAAATTGAAATGTTCATTTTATCATTTTCTACATTCTTCTTGCAAGAGGAAATGACTTCTGAATACGGTATCTCATTTGTCATTGTCAAGGATTAAATATGAACCAAATTTGCAAGGTATTTTTTAAAAGTTTGCTAGAGCAGAATAATGTCATTGTCAACACTTTTTAACATTTTATGACTGGAATTTTTCACTAAAAAAAAGGTTCATTTCAAAGCTAATTAGAATTGATCATGAATATTAACATTTGATATGAAAACAGTTGCCACTAGATGGCAAACATACATAGACTTAACTACAGAGAAAATTATACACATACCATATGATATATGCATACTAAATTACAGTGTTGAGTATATGCTTAATATAGTAACTTTTATATATTGTTCATGACTTCATTTCTTGGAAACACAAATCTAATAGTACAGTGACAAACGTACTTTGCAAGCTGGGCATTGAGAGGGTGGGAGACAGGGAGGAGGGTCAGGTGGGGAGCTATCATTATGCTTGCAAAATTGTATATATGAAATAAATAAAATTTATTTTTTATATGCTTTTTAAAAAGACAATAAAGAAAAGATAGTGAGGAGAGTAAATATGTGGGCCTAAATTCTTACATGTCATTATTTAGATCCAGGATATGGGCATAAAGTATTTCAGTCTTGTGTGTTGTCTAAGTAAAGTGTCTGTGGTTAAAGATACATTGATGATGAAAACCTATTGCCCCAAGAGAACTTGAGCTTGCTATCCCTTGGTTTCTTGTTTGACTTCAGGAATTCTACCTGGTCATATACTCTTATCCCACATAGGAGGTGGTGGAAAAAAGAAAGCACAGTTCAGCTGACTAGCTGGTTGGCTAACTGGCTGGCTTGCTTTTGTTTGTTCCTTTTTTCTTTCCTTGTTTCTTGTTTATTTAAAAATTCATTCATTTTGTTGAAAGATAGAAAGATGGATAAAGATCAGTCAATCTTCTATCTACTGGTTCACTCTTCAAATGGCCAGAATGTCCAGGGCTGGGCCAGGCCAAGGCTAGAAGCCAGAAGAGTATCTGGATCTTTCATGTATGTGTGCAGGAGCACAAGGAATTGGGTCATCCTCTGCTGGTTTTGACAGGTCATTATCAGGAAGCTGCATTGGAAGTGGAACAACTGGGACATGAACCATGCCCATATGGGATGCCAGCATCACAGGCGGCAGCTTTATCCACTATGTCATTATGCTGACACCCCAGCCTTGCCTTTCCACCTCAACTAATCCTTCTTGAAAATAGGATATAGGATGTTATGGTGATCAGACAGTGGTTTTAGACTATCAGATTTGATATGAGCACAGTAAGCCTTGGTGTGCAACTATGGGGGGTAGTTTGTTCCTGAACTATAGCCCTTCTGATTAAATGATATAACATGTTTGTCCTGTTGATTCATCTTGGGCTTAAGCACATATGCCAAAGAATATCACAAAGTTCATGGAAAATAAAATTTTAAAAATAAGTTTATTTAGGTATGAAATTTTTGAAATTCATGCATAGTTTTTTCTTTTTTGTTTGTTTTTTATTTTTATTTAAAATTTTGAATTTTATGGTATAATTCTGTATAATTTGGGATTCCCCTCACCCCCAATTCCAATCTCCCAATGATTTTCCCCATATTGTCACAACAGTACATTCCTTCATAAGGAGTTACAATTCCATCAGTGTGCTACTTAAGTGTGCCCAGCATTGCTGGTATAGACAATGTCAGACATTCCATCATCCCATTGTCTAGATATATCCAACACTTTCACTGGGCATCCATCTTTTATTTGGAAGCAGACATGCATGTTGCATTGTGTCTTCACATCTGGATATGGTAGTCTCCATTACTCCATAACTATACATTCCAATTTGCATGATGGTTTCCTAATATTAGAGAGAACATACTGTATTTGTCTTTTTGGAATTTACTTATTTCACTGAGCATAATGATCTCTATTTGGAACCATCTAATTGGAAATGGTGTAATTTTATTCTTCTTAACAGCTAAGTAGACGTACCACAGTTTCTTTAACCACTTCTCATTGGATGGGCATCTGGATTGTTTCCATGTCTTTGTTATTGTAGATTGTACTGTTATAAATAGAGGATTACAGATCCCCTTCTCATATGCAGTTTTCATTTCCTTTGCGTATATTCCTAGGAGCGGGATAGCTGGGTCAAATGGCAGGTTTATTTGCAATTATCTAGCACTCTCCATACTGAATTCCATATTGGTTGTACTAGCCTGCACTCCCACAAGCAGTGAAGGAGGGTGTTTTTATCCCCACATCCACACTGCTGGTGTTGTTAGTTGAGTTCTGAATGTAGGCCAGTCTTAATGGAGTTAATTGGTACCTCAATGTGGTTTTCAATTGTATCTCCCTGACAGCTAGGGAGCCTGAGCATCTTCACATACGTCTGTTATCCATTTGAATCTGTTCTTTTGAAAGTATCTGTTCATTTCCTTTGCCTGTTTTTTCACAGGGCTGTTTTTTGTTTTTTGTTTTTTTTTTTTGCTTCCCTGGATTTCTGACACTCTTTGCAAATCTTGAATATTAGTTCCCTATCACTTGTGTAATATGCAAAAATGTTCTCCCATTCTGTTGGTTGCTTCTTCATTGTGTTAATTGTTTCCTTTGCTGTTAAGAAGCTTTTTAGCATGGTGTAGGCCCATTTGTATATTTTGTCTTTGACTGTTTGTGCTTTTGGCAACTTTTCTAAGAAGACTTCCCTGTTCCTATTTCTTGAAGAATATTTCCTGTTTCCTTTTAACAGTTTGATGGTTTCTGGGTGTAGATTTAAGTTTTTGAAGCATTTAGAGCTGATTTTTGTAAAATGTGATGGATGTGGGTCTAGCTTCTTAATTCTGCAGGTTGCTATCCAATTGTCCCAATAACATTTGTTGAAGAGACCAGGCTTTTTCCCTGGATTGTTTTCAGATTAGTTGGCTATACATGTGTGGGCATCCTTCTGCTATTTCTAATCTGTTCCACTGATCTTCTCTGTTTCTGTATCAGCACCAGACTGCTTTGATGACTACTGCTCTGCAGTATGTCTCGAGGTCTGGAATTATTGTTCCTTCAGCTTGATTTTTATTCTTCAGGATAGCTTTGGCTATTCATGGTCTCTTGTGTTTCCATATGAACTTCTGTATCTTCTATTTCTATTTCTGAGAAGAATGTGTTGGGATTTTGATTGGGATTGCATTGAATTTGTACAATACTTTTGGTAATATGGACATTTTGATGATGTTGATACTGTCAGTCCAGGAATATGGTAAGTTTCTCCATTTTTCTATATCTTCTTCTATGTCTTTTTTTTTAATGTTTTATGGTTTTGATCATAGAAGTTTTCCACATATTTAGTTAGCTTAATTCCTAGGTATTTAAGATCCCTCTCTGCTATGTTAAAGGGGACTATACTTACAATTTCTTTCTCAGCTATGGAATTATTTGTGTACCCATAGATTTGTGTTCATTAGTTTTGTATCCTACTACCCTGTCAAAGTCTCTTATCAGTTCCAGTAGTGTCTTGACTGAGTTTTTTTGGTTCTCCTATGTTGAGAATCATGCCATCTGCAAATAGAGATGATTTTAATTCCTCATTTCCAATATGGATTCCTTTAATTCCTTTTTCTTGCCTAAAAGCTCTGGCAAGAATTTCCAATACTACATTGAAGAGTAGTGGTGACAGTGGACATCCCTGTCTAGTTCAAGATTTTAGTAGACAGGCTTCCAATCTTTCCCCATTCATTATAATGCTGGTGTTGGGTTCTTCATAAATTGCTCTGACTGTGGTGTAGAATGTTTCTTCTATGCCTATCTTGGTTAGGGTTTTCAGCATGAAGTGGTGTTGGATTTTATGAAATGCCTTCTCTGCATATATTGAGATGATCATATGGTTTGTATTTTTTTTTTAAGATTTTATAATCTATTTTATTGTGTTGTTGACAATCTTTACATAGTTAATTACAGTTAAAGAAAGAAAAAGAAAAGAAAAAAAAAGGTTCAGGGGGATAGGGAAGTGGGTAATACTATTATGTCCACATTGTTTCCATCTTGTATCTGAGGTAAAGGGGGATATTGAGGGGGAAGCCCCACCCGGTTTCCCGCCCACCCCGAGTCCCGGATGTGGGGCATGATCTGAGATATGTGCTCGAGTGGTGTTAATAGTTCTCCGGTTATGAATCGCTGCCAGTTTCGCTCGATGAGGTCGTCCACTGATTGATATGGTCCATCATAAAGTCTCCGTTGGATGTGGTGCATTACATTTATTGATCTGCATGCCTGGGATGGATCCCACCTGGCCCATGTGAATGATCTGCCTGATGTGTTGTTGGATCTGGTCCATGGCTTTTTTTGGTTGGGAGGGCTTTAATTACCGATTCAATCTCAGTCCATGTTACAGGTCTATTTAGATTACAAATTGCTTCTTGATTCAATTTTGGTAGATTGTCTGTGTCCCAATATGTATTCTTCTCTTCTAGATCTTCTGATTTGTTCACATATGGTTGCTTGTAATAGTTCTTAGTAATTCTCTGTATGTCTGAGGTATCTATTGTTATATTTCCTTTTTTGTCTCTGATGATATTGATGCACATCTTCGCCCCCCCTTTTTTTGGTTATTTGGGCTAGTGGGGAGTCTATTTTGTCGATTTTCTCAAAAACCAGTTTCTTGATTTATTGATCTTACGTACAGTTCTCTTTACATTTAGTTTATTTCCTCTTTTATTTTGATTATTCCTTTTTCCCTAGTAATCTTGGGATTGCTTAATGTCCATTAGGGGCCAAATTATTTGGCAGGATTGTCCAATCCAGCCTACCTTTGCCTCCTAAGCTCCCTGTGTGAACCCAAGTTCCAAACTGGTTGCCGCAAGAGCCAATCTGTGGCCACTACTGGATCCTTAGTTGTCATTGGAGTCTAGATTGCTGCTCACTGGTTGCTGGTGGGTTTTCTGTTTTCTGTAACACCGTTCTATCTTCACTGCCTCTTCCCTGTGTCCAGGGTGTTTCCAGGTAACCCCCTGTTGACTTCTTGACCCCTATCTTTCCCACTAATCTGTTTTCTTGTGCTTCACCCTATCTAATGATTCTCCTTCATTCCAAATATGTCTGCACCCTACACCGCCATCTTGATTCTCCCATGCATAGATTTTCATTTTATATATTTTCTAAGAGCTTGCTGAAGATGTTTCATTCCTTCGGCCAGTGCTGTGTGAGTAAATGTAATGTGCCACTGGCACAGTAAGCAGCTTCAGGAGTTCTTGTGGATTTCTGTCACTTCTCATGCTCTTTTTGTTTACCAAAAAAGATGCCGTGTAGTTAATAATGGAAACACTAATAGCAATGACAATAATAAACATGCTATTTGTTCCTTGGGTGTAGAGTCTGGAATGAAACTCATGGAAAAGAGCTAAGGAAAGTTATGTGCACCCAACAAAATGAGTAAGAAACAAGTATCTGTTGTCACAAGCTCGTGGAATTTGAGGTTTGCTTGTTATCACAATGTTTCCTAATGAAAACTAGTACAGTGACATTGGACCTCAGGATTTTCACTTATCAGATAAAATTAATACCCCTTATTTCACAGGTCTTGAGGGGTGGTGAAGAATTTACTACATATAAAAATGTAGAACAATATCTGGCACCATTGAGGTTAAATATTATTCTTTAAAAAGTCCAAATGCATAGACAGAAAGAAACAGAATTTATTAGATGACTATTAGAATCTATGGATGTTCTATTTTTGATTTTAAATATGCAGTCTCATTTCTCTTTTACTAATTTTTTGCCTTATTGGTTATTTAATCTTGTGCACTCAGTATAAGTTCATCAAACCAGGCAACCAACATCTTTCCCCTCCCCATCCTTCCTCCATGCTTGGAACCTACAGCTCCTTGTCGCCAGATAGTCTTCTAGTATATAATAGTTATTATGAATTACAGAAACCACACTGTGTTATGGAATGCTAGACTGCATTACTGCTGACTAGATGTGCATTAACTGACTTTGTTCAAGCTCTCTCACTTCTACATTCTTTTTCTTTAAAGATTGGTCTCTTGGGTTCAGATAATTTTTTTAAAAACTTTCACAAATGAAAGAGAACATGCATTATTTCTATTTCTGTCTCTGGCTTATTTCACGTAACCTAGTGATAAGAATTTAGTTTCTTTTTATGACTGGATGATTCAGATATATCACATTTTTCCTTATTAATTCATCCATTAATGAACACCCAATTTGATTTTACATATTGGCTATCATGGATAGTATTGCAATGAACATGGAAGTGCAAGTATAGTGTTCACACAGTGTCTTCAATTGCTTCCAAAATATTAGTCAGAAGTGGAATAATTGGGTCAAATATTATGTCTATTTTTAGGTCTTTGAAAAGCCTGCTTACTGTTTCACAAAATTACTGTACTAATTTGCCTTTCCACCAAACATGAAAGGGCTTCTTTTTCACATTTTGAAAGCATTTGTTGTTTTTAGTTTTTGTTTTGTATTTTGATGAGAGTTATTTTAACCGTAATAAGATAACATCTCACTGAGATTTTAGGTGCATTTTCCCTATTGCCAATAACAGTGTGTTTTCAAATGATTTGGCCATTTATATATCTTTTTTAGAGAAATATCTATTAGAATCTTTCCTCATTTCTTAATTGGGTTACCTCAGATTTTCTGTTGTCAGATTTTTTATGTCCTTATATTTTCTGGATATTGATCTGTGGTCAGAACAATAGTGTGAAAATATTGTCCCCATTCTGTTAACAACCTGTCTTTTCCTCTGTTGACTGTTACATAAGCTTCTAAGTTTGGTGTAAAACAATTTGTTTACTTTTGAGTTTGTTGCCTATGCTTTTGGGGTCTTATCAAAAGTTATTACCTAACACCAATTTCTTGAAATATTTTCCCTATATTTTCTTCTAGTAATTTTATAGTTTCAGATTTTACATTAGGTCTTTTATTCATTGTAAATGTTTTTTTTTTTTTTTGGCTGGCATGATGTCATTGCAGGTTAATCATTTTTCTGTAGTTCCAACAACCCATATAGGCACCAGGCTGCTCCACCTCTGATTCAGTTTCCAACTAATGGTCTGGGAAAGCATTGGGCCCTTGCATTCACATTGGGGACCCAGAAGAAGCTGCTGCTTCTCAGCTTTGTATCAATGCAGCTCTAGCCATTGCAGCCATTTGGGGAGTGAAATAACAGATGGGACATCTCCCTGTCTTTCCACCTCTTTCTCCCTAAATCCTGATTTTTAAGTAAAGCATATAAATATTTTTAAAAAGTTTGATTTCTGAATAGGAAGAAAGGTGAGAAGAAGCTTATTTCAATATTCTGCAAATGAATATCCAGTGTTTTCTGTAGCAACTATTGAAGAGACTGTCTTTCTCCAGATTCCGTTCTTGTGACATTGTTAAGAATCAGTTGAGTGTAGATGTCTAGATTCACTTGGAGGTCAATATCAAATTGCATTGGTCTATGCTTCTGTTTTTATGATAGTTCCATGCTCTTTGGTTACTATAATTTTGAAACATATCTTAAAATTCATTAGTGTATATTTCTAGATTTTGTAAAATGTCTTGCTAGAGTATTGACATTCTTGTTTTAAAAAACAGCTCATTATGGCTGAATATATCCTACCTCATAAATCTGAAATTATCTTCAGGAAAAAAAAAAACATGTTTTATTGTCCCAAGTGAGGCATGAACTAAGTTCTATAAGATGGAAATAAAACTGAGATATGGGTTGCTTGGCCCAAGTCTTGGGGCTTACCTGCGAGGTGAGTGCTGGGTTCATGAGCCCCAGGGGTCAGGGATACAGTGGAATTCAGACTGCCTGGCCTGGGCCCTGGGGTCCACCTGCAAGAGGGGTGCCAGGTTCATGAGTCCTGAGGGTGGAGGATCTAATGGAGCTCAGGTTACCTGGCCCTGGTTCTTGGACCGGTCTGCAAGTGATAATGGTGGAACAGCAGACACAGACTCTGATGCACATGGAGAATATCACAGCCCATTTGATACTGTAGCAGATGAAGAACAGAGCAAATTGGACAACTACCCCAGCAAACAATGACAGCAAAAATTTGAGTGAATGGAGACTTGAGGTTTACTATGTCAGCCAGTGGACATTGGGAAGGTTGTTTCACCCTTGGATAGGCGAAACTGACAGCATTTCAGAACTATCCAAGCCATTTGTTTAGAACCCTCGGAACATGCACCACATTGGGACTCTGGGTTCCCCATCCCTGAGTGCTGGGACATTTGGAAGGCTGGATGTGGCTTTCCCCTTTGTTTTTTTCCTTCTCCCAGACTCAAGAAGAAAAAGAAAGTTTGTTTACTGGCTACATGGTCTTCATAAGCTCATAGAAGATTTAACTTTCAGTGTGGGAAAAAAGCAAGCGATGAGTCCTGACTGCAGTGTTGACACCTAAGTAATGGCAGGAACTAACACATCAGCACAGAGAAGTCTAGGTACAATCGAAATATTTAACATGTCATCACACAGTTCAAGCTAGAGTTTTGTTTTCACAGCTTCAATTCTACAGGCTTTGCACAAAACCTTGTTTGAAAAGTCAAAGGTTTTTCATTGCAAATCCACTTATTGAACTTAGATAAAATTTTTATTCCACATTTAACATTTTAACACATGCTTACATAAGACTATGGACTTTATTGTTTGTTAGATTTGGTCTTACTTTTTATGTAACTTCTCAGGTAATGTATCTATTACCAAGCTACAGATAAGGGTAAATGTTGGTTTTATTTTTTTCTTACCTAAAATAGCCAATTAATATTTTACTCCATTTTAATGTTGATCTTCTTTTAAACATGAATATATGAGGTGTTAATTTCATTGTCAAAGTAATTATAGTTTTAGGTATTTTCACTCTCGAGGCCAGCATTGTGGCACAGCAAGTTCAGCTACTGCCTGCATTGCCAGAAAGCCATCAAGGTGCTGGTTCAAACCTTGGCTACTCCATTTGTGATCTAACTTCCTGCTAATGAACCTTGGAAATCAACAAAATTTGACACAAATTCTTGAACCCCCACCACCTGTTGGGAGACTCAGATGGAATTCCAGGCTCCTGGTTTTCACATGGCCCAGCTCTGGCCATTGCAGCCATTTGGGGAAGTAAAGCAACAGTGAAAAATCTCTCTCTCTTTTTTTGTAATTCTGTCCTTCAAATAAATATTTTAAAAACACATTTCCCCTGGAGTAACAGAATAAAGAACATATTGACTATTTTTTTCCTTTTTTTAAGTAACAGAAATAAACAAGTGCTAAAGGTTTCATTTGATTTCCATGTATTGAGAAAGCATGACCTGTTACCATCTTTTCTGTTCCTCCCCAGGAGTTCACACTAAATATAAAGACAAACAGGAAAACTTCATTTTGTTTATTAAAATAAGATTATTTTCTATGATTAAGCTATGAGAACTGAGATTACAACCTCTCTGCAGCATCTAGTTGCAGGGTATAGAGAACTCAACGTTCTCAAGGTGGGGTCGGGTACCTGTGAAGAAGCCTCCTTTGCTCTAAGGACCTCAGCATTTCTACTCAGTAGTAATTTACATGTGAGTTTCGATGTTGAACATGACCCAAAGGCCCATGTATTGAGCATTTTGTTTTAAAAATTCCCTGTCTTGGGACTCTGTAAGTACATCATTGCCACATGCTGAACTGATGGGGTCCACCTAATCTTGGAAATGGATGCTCCAAAGCTGTGAGTTAGAGTAAATCTCCTTCCTTCATAAGTGAACTGTCTCAGCTATTTAATAATAGTAACAAAAATCTAACCCATAAAATGTGTTTAACCAGTTTTTAAAATGTCATATCCTTTCAAATATTTTCATTTGTTAAGTAATAATATTTGTATATTGATAATTTGGGCAATTCAAAATAAAATACCAGACTTTAAATTGTATCCAATGAAAATAAAAATACTACAGCAATATTATCTATCCAGCCATTTTTTCCTTAACTATAAGATATCTAAAATACTTTTTATGTTTTCTTTTTTTTTTAGCTTAGTAGTATTGTGTTTTTTGATTTTTTTTATTAATTACATTGCATTATGTGACAGTTTTATAGGTACTGGGATTCCCCTTACCCCTCCCCAAACCCTCCCCGCCATGGTGGATTCCTCCACCTTGTTGCATTACCACAGTTCAAATTCAGTTGAGATTCTTTCATTGCAAGCATATACCAAGCATAGAGTCCAGCATCTTATTGTCCAGATAAGTTCAATGGCTTGTTGGGGAGACCTTCTCTGGTCTGAAGGTAGAGCCAGCAGAGTATCATCCTGATCAATTAAAAGCCCCAACATACCATCAGCAACAATTTATAACGTTATAGAATTAATTGACATAGTAATGAGTAACCAGTATGTTAAAAAAAAAAATGCAAGTTCTTAACCACCTTCTGTGACCACCTCATTGACATTTCAATTTTAGTTTATATACAACCAGGTTCTATACATCTTAAAATGGCTATGGATTACTGCTCAGCTGTGTTGTGTCTATTCTCATTATAATATTTAGCATTTTATAGCGTTGAAGCATAATTTTGCTGAACCTGGGTTTTTTTCGGGTAGTCTAGAGTGGCTTATGACTCTAACAAGACATATGTCAACAGTTTAGGTGCAGAACAGTTTTATGAGGGGTGTGCAGAGAAATCCTCAATACCCTAGTGAGGAGTTACTCCTCACTATGTTTTGTTTTTTAACATTTTTTTTTTTGCTTGAAAGATTTTTTAGAGAGGGGAGGAAAGATGGAGAGAGGTCCTCCATCCCCTTTGTCACTCCCCAAATGATCACAATGGCCAGAGCTGAGCTGAACTAAAGCTGGAGCCAGGAAGTGGGTACAGAGGCCCGCGGCTTTGGACCCTCCTCTGCTGCCTTGCTAGACCACGTACTAAGGGCTGGAGCAGGCAAGCAAAGAGCTGGCACCCATATCAAATGCAAGTGCTTACGGGAGAAGAGTTCCCTACTACGCCAACATCAGTCCTAACATCTATAATCTTTCCCTCTTTTTCAACACTTATGTCTAATTCACTTCCTCTTGAGAATTTTATCATATTTATTCATTATACTTGAAAGTCTTTTATTAGCCTGCATTTTCTATATGCAATTTGAGTTTTTAAAACTGCGTGAAAAATCAAATGAGACTCAGAATGCTAAAACAATTCAAACTGGATTATTATCAATATTGTACAATTGATCAAAACAGCATTAATTATAACAAATATATATTAAACACAAAATTCTTACAAATATCTTTTAAGGAAATAAATGTAGCTATAATATGTGTGAATATTACTTATTCAAATTAAAATTTTCTGTTTTTCATTTTTGTACATGGAAGCACTGAGAAACATAGAGTACTCGAGTGAGCAGACAGAACAGAGTGAACATTGTTGTGGCTCCTAATTTTAATTCTCCAAACATCTTGTGAGTTATCTAACAAAAATTACATAGAAAACTATCATCAAAGATCTGCATCTAACGACCTATATTGCTTACAAAATCTATTAAGCCTTCATTGGATTTTAATGAATGTCTTGAATAAGAAATTGTTAGTCACTTGATTAATTCATTTTCTCAGTTCTATCATCAATACTTAATTTGGAGTTGTCCCTTTTTTTATTGATGTCTTATACAGTTCTTAAAACTAGGAGAGTGTGTTATCATAGATTGCAGTTCAGAAAAGGTTTGGCATTTTTATTTCTTTTTTAAGTCTAAGAAGAGGAATAATAATAAAAATTGCTGAAACCAGGAGAGTACAAAAGTCAAACCAAGCTTGTGAGTGTGTGTACGCATGTGTGAATAAACAAGAAACTGACTTCCTTAAAATCATAGTCCTTCAGAGGCCTTAAAAGATTCCAGGTGTTCCCTAGGTGTAACACACACTCTAACTTAGAGAGGGCTCTATTTGTCAGGAGACTAAGCCTTTTTTTTTTTTTTTTTATTTCCCTGGAAACGTATGAGAGATTTTGCTTTACAAGTTATTGCAGTCCTCTTCTTAGTCAACAAACCTAACAACATCATTCTGTTTCAAATTTCCCTTTTTTCCCTTTTTTTTCTTAGCATTTTTCCACAATACAGTTTTGTAGGTATAGGGGGTTCCTTCCTTCCACTATCAGTTTCTATTTTGAGACTTGGTCCACCATGGTTCATTAGTTGTCGTGTGTCAGAAGAAAACTCTTGGCGAAATTAAATAGCATAAATAAGTATGTTTTACCAAAGGACAAAACCATCTTTAGTTCAAAATGATCATTTCTGTTACTCAACATAACAAAAAAAATCTACATTACAAAAATACTGACCCACATTGGATGTAATGGGAAGGTAGTGAAAAATCTTTCACTGAAATCCCAAAACGGACAAAACCCCTCTTTTTTTCTGGGCACTCAAATCTCTGCACATATTTATTAAGTGGATGTTAAAAACATTTTGTTATTATCTGTCTGCTTCACCAAACCATGAAGTCCTGCAGGCTAAAGGATCATGTCATAGCCATCTTTGACTCCCCCTCTGAATTGCTAGAAATACTTGATTTATAGAGAAGTTCAATAAAAATATATTGAAACGAAGTGAACTGAATGAGGTAGAACCAATGATAGTACATGGTGTAATTTGAGCGAAATTGGGAAAAAAAATTTTTTAAGAGCACAGTTTTTATTTGGGCAATAAAGTTAGAATCTCTTTCTGGATGCTTCTTTCTAGAGAGTACTTTCCAAGTATGGGAGGTAGGGGAGGCCCACATTAATCCTCAGACTTGGATCCATCGTCATCCTGACTAATCTGGAAATAACGAAGTTCTGAAATCAGATATGGGTGAGACATGATCTATTGTGGGACAAACTTTATTTATTTTTGTGATCCTGTGAGCTACAAGAACAGATTCTCAGCTCCCCCCAAATGAGTGACAAGACAGGCAAAGGCTAGGTGTTGCCACAAGTGGTCATGGGAAAATTTAGTTTTTAAGACTTGAGAGTAATTGTCTGTGGCTCAATTATCTCTTCTGCTCTCTCCTCCTTTCCTCTCCTCCTTCCTCTCCTCTCTCCTCCCATCTATTCTTTCCTCCCCTCCCTTCCCCTCCCCTCCCCTCCCCTCTCCTTCCTCCCCTCTCCTCCCCTCCCCTCCCCTACTCTACCCTCCACTCCCCTCTCCTCTCCTCTCCTCTCCTCTCCTCTCCTCTCCTCTCCTCTCCTCCCCTCCCCTCCCCTCCCCTCCCCTCCCCTCCCCTCCCCTCCCCCTCTCCTCTCCTCTCCTCTCCTCTCCTCTCCTCTCCTCTCCTCTCCTCATTCTCCCCTCAGAGACCATTTTCATAGATTGCTTCTGCATCCACTTCTTTGTCTCTTGGAGTCATTCCTTTTGTTCTTCTTTAAAGGGCAGTAGCGATGTTGTGGAGAAGTTCTGTCGCTTTGTTTACTGCCTATAGAATCTCAGAAGTAAAGTTGTCTTTCTTCATTTAATCCGGTCTCAGTCTCCCTTGTATAACCTGGCAATATTTCTCCTGATAAGGTATCCTCAGACACCTTGTGCATCTCCTAAACACTTCAAGGAAGTCATGCCATTCTATATGAGCATTCTTAGATCCTACATTGATAACCTCGTCTCTATTTCTGATTTCTGCTTTGACAGCTGACTAGATCTCCGTCATACATCTAATATCCCCAGAAAAATTTTCCAGCCACATTGCTTATGTATTATTCAACACAGGTTTCAGCATTGTTTTTTGTTTGTTTGTTTTGTTTTGTTTTTGAGCTATAGATACTGAGAATTTTCTAAGCTGCAATATGCGTGTTTCGGGCTTCATAGGTGTTTTCTCAATTTTGTCTTTCCTGTCATAATAAGAAACCACCAAGCATCCCCTACACCTAGCCTGTTCATCTCAGTTAAACGCCCAAGTTCATCACCTACAAGGTCTACCTTTTTTCCAGCCACAGAATAAAATGTAGCCAAGCTTTCTGCACTTATAAAAAAAACAGCCTTTGCCCAAGCCTCATTTCATCCTCTGATCTCACCAGAAGCATCTTTAACATTTATGTTGATAGGAACTTTTTCTTCAAAGCAGCCTATACTTTCCTATCAAGACTTTAGCATTTTTCCAGTAGTAACCCATTACCCAAAGTAAAGCTGCTTTGAATTTGTATATCTCTGTTCACAGTATTTTAGAGTAACTTTTAAAATATACATTGTAGCAGAACATTATTTTCCAGGATCAGTTTCTATATTGGCTTTTGTGGTTGCTGTAACATATTTTCACAAAGTATGTGACTTCAATTGACAAAGATTCATTCTTTCCATTTCTGAGGACTAAAATCTGAAATAAAGGTGTTCTCAGGTTTATCCTTACTGGAGGCATTATGGCATGTTTCTCCTCTAATTTCTGGGAGCGAAGAACAATTTCAGGTTACTAAATGGACTGTAACTCCATTATTTCTATCTTCTTTCTTCTTTATCTGTATCCTCCTCTCTCTGCATCTTCTCTTCTTAAGAAAGCAAGAGTCATTAGTTTTATCTTTATTTAAATCCAGGATGATTTTGTCTTGTGATCACTACTTCATTATATCTAAAAAGATCATATTCCCCATAGGGTCACATTTTGAGGTTCTGGATGGATATGAATTTTTATCCAACTGAATACAGGTATATCACCTCAAAAGAGCAATTGTAAATTAATTTTCAATAGTAGTTATAAAAGCTGAAAAAGTTAATGATATTTTCAATAAGTAAAAATCAGTGATTTCTAACGTAAATTAGTAAAAGATTTTAAAGATTTGTTCATTTTTATTTAAAAGGCAAATTTGCAGAGGGAAGGACAAATGGTAACAATTGCCAGAGCTGAATTAATCCAAAGCCAGGAGCTAGGAGCTTCTTTAGAGTATCATAGGTCAGTACAAGGACATGAGGACTCGAGCCAGCCTCCAATTCTTTGCCAAGCCATAAGCAGGGAGCCGGACCAGAAGTGGAACATCTGGGGCAGGAATTGTTGCCCATGTGGGTTGCTACCATCGCAGGTGGAAGATTAGCCTAGTATACCACCACACTAGCCTCAATGAAATACAGATTTTAAAAACAAACTTAAAACAATTTAGAACTGGGGAATTCTCCCAAACTCTTTTTATGAGGCAGTATTGCCTTGGTTCTCAGACCAGAAAAAGAAAACAAAACAGGGAAGAACTATATATTCATATACTTGGTGAAAATAAATGCAAATACACACATACACACACACGCTAATCTAATCCAGCAAGTTATCAAAATATCATCCACAAGGCCCAAGTGGGATTGATCCCAGAGATGCAGAGATGATTTAGCATGTACAAATCAATAACCATAATACATACTATTCAAAACTTTCAGCTAAAAACCACACTCTTTTTAACAGAGGAAGATAAATCATTTAATTACACACAACACCATTTTCAGTTTTTAAAAAATTTATTTTATTTTGCACTGCAAAGTCAGATACACAGAGAGGAGGAGAGACATAGAAGATCTTCCATCCATTGATTCACTTCTCAAGTGACTGCAATGGCTGGAACTGTGCCAATCCAAAGTCAGGAGCCAGGAGACTCTTCCAGGTCTCCCATGTGGCTGCAGGGTCCCAAGTCTTTGGGCCATCCTCAAGTGCTTTCCCAGGACACAAGCCGAGAGCTAGGTGGGAAGCGGGGCTGCCAGGATTAGAACCGGGGCCCATATGGGATCCCAGTGCATTCAAGGCAAGGACGTTAGCCACCAGGGCACTGCACTGGGCCCCAATACCATTTTCTGATAACAACCCTAAGCAAACTGCATAGAGATAACATTACTCAACACAATTAAAGCAAGGTATAACAAGCCCCCAGACAACACCATATCTAATGGGGAAAGCCAGAAATGTTTCCACTAAAATCTATAACTAGGCAGGGTGACTACTTTTACCATTACTATTCACTGTATTTTTGGACACTATATTTTTGTCTCTGTTGTAGACAGAGACATTAAGCAAGAAAGAGGAATTAAAACAATACAAATTAAAAAGGAGGAAGTCAAATTATCCTTGTTTGCAAATTATATGATCCTTTACATTGGGCAACTATAGCACTCAACTAAGAAACTATTGGATTACATGGGAGAATTTGGTAAAGTTGCAAGTTATAACATCAACACATAAACATGAATAGCCTTTGCATATACAAACAACATGGTGGCTGAGGAAGAATTTGAAAGATCAGTATTATTCACAAACGTTTTAAGTAATTGGAGTAAATTTAACCACAGGCATGAAAGATCTCTACTTGCGCTTATAACACATTAGGGAGAGAAATAAAAGAAGACACACAAAAAATGGAAGAATCTTCTGTTTATGGATTGGAAAAATTTAATTCATCAAAATATCCATCCTAACTAAAGGAATTCACACATTCAATCAAAATACCTGTAATATTCTCAGACCTAAAAATTCCTAAATTCCTAAAATTCATGTGGAAACATAGCATAAGCGATCTCAAATAAGTAAAACAATCTTAAACAAAAGAAACAAAAGCTGGAGGTAGCACAATACCGGACTTCAATAAAACTACCTGGCAGTCTGTGGGATCACCCCCACAGATTCCTCTAGTACCCCACTACCGGAGGGGGTAAGCCTGCTGCCCACCACCCAGCCTCCTGGCCCACGAAAGACAAACAGATGGGAGGGGTTCTGTCCAGCAGTTCTGACTTATTTGGGAAGTACAGATTCTTATATAGGGTAAAGGATAGCCTCAGGGCCAGGAATTTCAGGAATTCCAGGAGGGGAGAAACTAGGAATCAATTACTAGGAGCATGACTGCAGAAGCCACCTCCAATAGGCCTGGGATAGGTTAGTGAAATGGCCCTGGTCAATCAGTCTTTCTTTGAAGCAACATGACCCCTGTCCTGGTTCATGGCCAGGGCTCTGTCCTTGGCCGCCATCTTGCTCACCACGTGTAACCGAGTGACCTTGACTGTTAGTCACCATCTTATTGACTTAGTGACCCCTTTGCCCCTGAACCTCACAGCAGTTGTAATTGAAATAACCTGGGACTGGCACACAAACATAGACCTGAATATTAATTGAACAAAATAGAAAAATAGAAGCATCAGAACCAACTAATAAAAGCCCTACAACCAACTAATATATTACAACTGGTTAAAATCATTCCCTACATAAAGGAAAGTCTTTTCAACAAATGTTGGAAAATCTGGACCTATGTGAGCAAAACTACAAAACAAGATCCCTGTCTTACAAAACTAGCTGTAGTGAATCAAAGATCTATTTATGACTTGATAGCATGAAATTACTAGATGCAAATATTAGGGAAAACCAGCAAGACAGTATCATTCATCATTACTCCAGAAGCACAGGCAATACAAGCAAATAGAAGCAAATGTGATTGTATCAAGTTAACATGCTTCTACACAGCAAAGGAGGCTGTCAACCAAATGAAGAGGCACAGAAAGAGCTGGAGAAAATGTTTGCAAACTAAACTACTGATAAAAGATTAACATTCAGAATCTATAAAGAGCTCGAGGCTCAACAACACCCAAAGAAACATGCAGTTAAGAAATGGGCAGAGGACATCATGAGGTGATTTTCAAAGAACCAAACATAAATGCCCAACAGATATGGGTGAAAATGCTCAGGATCATTAACTATCAGGGGCGTGAAAATGAAATCTACTTGAGGTGTCACCTCACCCCAGTCAGAATGGCTGTCATACAGAAGTCAAAAAGCAGTGATGCTGGTGACCATATAGCGAAAATGTTACCCTAATATAGTGTTGGTGGGAATATAATGTAGCATAACCATTATGGAAGGAAGAGTAGCGATTGCTCAGAAATTTGAAAATAGAATTAACATTTGACAGTCATCTTTCCTGAGAATTTATACAAACAAAATGAAATAAGCAAATGAGAGAGTTTTCTATATCCCGATGTTTATAGCAGCTCAATTTACAATAGGCTAGATATAGAATCAACCCAGATGTCCATCAAATGATGACTGGCTAATGAAAATGTTCTGTACACACAAAATGAATACTGCTGAGCCAAAAAAAGAAATCCTGTCTTTTGCAACAAAATCAACACCAATATAAATCATTATGCTTAGTGAAATGGCCAGTATCAAAAAACACAAATAGCATACATTTCCTCTGATTTGTTGTTTTTAATATATATAGTACAAAAAGGAATTGTATGGTTATAGCTATTGAGATTTGATTGTTGTTTATAGCTGTTGTCTATTCTCAAGGACTCGTGGGTTTTCCTATTATCTGTTGAATTATTTACTTAGTGAAGGGCTATGCTTGTGATTGTAAAATAAACTAAAAATACGTCACTGTAAAATTTTAAAAGAAAAAATAAGAAAGGAAGAAAGAGGGATGGTGGGAGTATGGGCACGAGAGAGGCTTAAGTGGATAGTATCGCCATGCTCCTAAACCACGAAATACATAAAGTTTGTTCACCTTGTACAAATAGCATTGTTTTTAAAACTTAACTAGTGTTATAACAACTGAGGATTACAGTCATAAATGTCTTTCCATAAGCACAATAAAATCTTCATTTGACTTCAATGAGAATTCAAACATTCAAAAAAGCAGTCTACAAATGCAAGGATTTTGAAAGTGACAGCATTCCCCAGTGACCTGTTAGTTAGCTCACATATTCTTCATATAAAATCGCACAAGTGCACACCAGAAATGAATATTAAAGGTTACTCTACTCATGACTACAGTTATTTAAAAAGCCATAAACACATAAATATAACTCCTAATAAGTAACAGGTGCAAGGATAAACATCACATGATCTTTTCAACTGAGTAAGAGTAATTACATTTATCAAGATTCACAATTTTTTTAAAAGTAGCTTCTTAACCTAAAAATAGAACAGAAAATCTCTTAGTACATTATTATCTACCAATCCCTAAAGCAAGCATGATGAAATGATAGTGTCTTTCTCCTTCACATTGGAAATAACTTAATACTTGCTAGCACAATTTTACTCAATTTTCTTGTCATCTTATATGCGTAGCAAAAAATGAAATATATAACTACTGGAAGAAAACTAATACCAATGTCATCACTGTCAAAAAATCCCAAATAATCTAGAAGTAAATTATTAAGAAGAAAAGGTAGCAACATTATCAATATAAAAAGGTAAATAAAATTTCATGTTATAATTTTAGCAATAAATATACTATAATGAAATTAAAAGATACTATTTGGGGCCCGGCGGCATGGCCCAGTTGCTAAAGTCCTCGCCTTGAACGCCCCGGGATCCCATATGGGCGCTGGTTCTAATCCCGGCGACCCCGCTTCCCATCCCGCTCGCTGCTTGTGGCCTGGGAAAGCAGTTGAGGACAGCCCAAAGCTTTGGGACCCTGCACCCATGTGGGAGACCTGGAAGAGGTTCCTGGCTCCTGACTTCGGATCGGCGCAGCACCGGCTGTTGCGGTCACTTGAGGAGTGAATCATCGGATGGAAGATCTTCCTCTCTGTCTCTCCTCCTCTCTGTATATCTGACTTTGTAATAAAAATAAATAAATCTTTTAAAAAAAGATACTACTTGGGTAACAGAAGATTCTGAATATGTAGAATTAAGTAATGTTAAAAGTTGTGAAAAAGATCTACAGGAAGCTTTCAGATATTGAACACAGTTGGTCTGAAAGTTGAGGGTTTTTTTTTTACTTCTTTCCATTTATTATTATTACATGATACAGTTTCATAGCATCTGGGATGTCCTTAACTTCCTCCCAAAACCCTCCCTAAATCCCTCCCCCCACACTGATTTCCCCTATATTATCACAATAGCATAATTCTTCATGAACTACAAGTGTAAGTTTATCATTGCGGGCATGGACAAGGACAGAGTCCAGCATCCTATTGTCAAGTATATTGAACAGATTCATTGGGAGTTCAACTTTGATCTGGAAGTACAGATGCGAAATGCATTGTATTCTCACATCTGGATATGATAATCTCCATTACACAGTTACTTTACATCCCCTTAAATGAAAAGTCACAAAATAAAACGAATAAAAGGAAGAAAAATAATTATTTATAATGCCATGAAGTTAAATAACATGCTACTGAATGACTAATATGTAACTGAAGAAATGAAAAAGAAAATAAAATTGTTCTTGAAGAAAATGATGCCACCATATGACCCATGAATCAGTGAGGAATTTTTAAAAACATTTTTTTTGGAGGAATGAAAATAAAAACAAAGACATCAAAATCCATGAGAAATAGTGTCCGCTGATCGTTGTTGGTGAGATGTATCTCCATTTGGCAAGACACATGGGTTTTATTTTTTTAAATTTATTTATTTTTATTGGAAAATCAAATATACAAAGAAGAGGAGAGACAGAGAGGAAGATCTTCCATCCAGTGATTCACTTCCCAAGCGGCTGCAACGGCCAGAGCTGAGCTGATTGGAAACCAAGAGCTAGGAGCCTTTTATGGATCTCCCACATGGGTACAAAATCCTAAGGTTTTGGGCTGTTTTTGAATGCTTTCCCAAGTCACAATCAGGGAGCTGGATGGGAAGCAGGGCAGCTGAGATTAGAACTGGCACCCATATAGGATCCCAGTGCCTGCAAGATGATGACTTCATCTGCTAGGCTATCGTGCCAGATCCTCCCCTGAGTTTTTAATTTGCCCTATTATGCTTTTTATTTCCAACAATTTGGCTTGATTTTGTTTCAGTGTTGCTATTTCCTATGTGACATATTCCTTAGATTCCTTGAACTCCTGTATGTGTTTCTCATCGTTGATTAGAAGCTTTATAACAAGTTTCCTGAGTTCTGTATCCCTCATTTCCTTAATACATTCCTCAGTTAAGTCTGAGGTTGGCAAAAGCTTTGCCACGTCACAGGGGAGTCTTCAGCAATATTTGTTGTGCCTTTGTTTTTTCTTTTGCTCTTAGTTACTGTATTTCTGGTTAGACTATCTTCTCCTTATGGCAGGTTTCTAAGCTGTGTCACCCACAGGTCTGCAATTCACTTATCATGGTTGGTACATGGTTTTTGGTTTGCAGTCACTTGTGCCACTCACTCCAGCGAGTTTCAGGTCTGGATTCTTGTGTTAGGATTCTTCCATGGTCTCTGAAGGCCAGCTCCTGGCTCACCACCCTCCACCCCTGCCCGTGATCCCATGCTGTGTCTGCACTATTGTCTGTACAGCCTTTTTCACACACTTCCGAATTGAGCAGTTCCCAGGTGAGGGGGACATCAGATGTCCTAAATAACTAGGTCATTGGTGAGCAGTTCCCAGGTCAGGGAGACACCAGATGTCCTAAATATCGAGGTCATTGGTAGTGCTGATTTTTCCTGAACCTGCTGGCTATTAAGTCGGAGGGCCAACCAGACTTATTTTGACCTGTAGGATAACAAATTCAGTATTGTTTTTCCTGTGGGACTAGTGAAATGCACTGAGCTAGAAGTGAGTTCTCTCTCCCAGCTCAGAGCATGTGCAGCTCACTGCTGTCCCACCAATCACACAGTTTTTGCCACACTGTACAAAATTGGCACCTGATGTGGCACTGGTGGAATTCTGGATCTGCTGGCCATTAGGTCTGGTGCTACCCAGCTGTATTTGGGATGGAACCTACAGTTTGTGGGAAGTAGGATGTGTGTGTATTTTTACCCTACCATCCAGTAGAATACTCAGCCACCATTTTAACCAAGAGATCAAATTACACTTAGTGATAATAAAATGAATTGAAGTCAAGTGTATCCTAAGGTGACTGGTGAAGAGGAATAAATGTGTCTCATAAAATACTACTGCTAAAATCCTGAACCAAAATCAAAGCATAAAAAGTGATAGGAAGGGAAAATGGAAGGCAGGAAGAAGAAGAGAAGGGGAGAATCTTTATATGTACAAAACTGTATCACGTGAAATGATTGCAAGTAGTTGGACTTGTCTGGACTATGGGATGTTGGACTCTATGCTTGGCAAATACTTGCAGGGAGAGAATTTCAACTGAACTTGAACTATGGTTATGCAGCAGGGTGGAGGAACCCACCATGGGGGGAGGGTGGGGGGGGAGAATCCCAGATTCTATGTAATTACAACACAATGTAATTAATGAATAAATTTAATTAAAAAAATATTTTTAATAAAAAATCCTTTTAAAAAAGAAACAATCACATAGCATAAGCTGAGGATTTACAGGAAAGAAAAATAGCTTAAATTCTTTAAGAGTTTCAATGCCATGAAATCAAGAAAAGTGAGGAGACCAAGGTTGTAAAACCAGTTTTTTTAAGACTTAGTTATTTTTTATTGGAAATGTAGGTTTATAGAGAGAAGCAGCAAAAGAGAGAAAGATCTTCCATCCACTGATTCACTTCCCAAGTGGCTACAATGACAGAAGCTGAACTGATTCAAATCCAGAAACCAGGAGCTCTTCCAGGTCTCCCACATGGGTGCAGGGTCCCAAGGCTTTGGGCCATCCTCTACTGCCTTCCTAGGCCACAGGCAGGGAGCAGGATGGGAAGTGGAGCAGCCAGGGCATGAAGCAGCACCCCTATGAGATCCTGGCAGTTGCAGAGAGAGGATTTAGTTACTAGTCTTTGTGCTGCAGTCCCAGGACCATTTTTAATTGATGAAACAAAAGGTGTATGACAACTAACTGCATTGTGTTGATCTAAAGTTGTTTCTATGTTTAAAAACTAAATAATGTCACACCTAGGGTATACAGTTCGGGACCTGACCCAAAAAAGCAGACCACACCGAGTGATTCTAAATGTGGGATTTCCTGTGAGGAGAAATAGGATTCCATCATGGACACTGGCACAGCAGTCTGTACAGGTCAGTGCCTTTGTTTCTAGGGTCAAACAAAATGTCACTTTAGTTCAGTCAGACCTGTAGTCAGAAGAGAAAGTCAGATGTGGCTGGGGACGGACCAGCCAGATTTTCAGCATGACTCTCATACTCTACCATCTCAGTGCTCTGGGGTATTGGAGAAAGTAGCTGACCCCTTCATCATGCTTCACACATCCAAGAACACTTCAGAAAATCTGTGAAAGAATAGAGTTCAAAGAAAAGTCTTTTTGGTGCAGAAGCTTTTCCTAATTTCACGTATAACTTTGACATTAATACCTATTTTCACAAAATTTTTGGAGACTCTGTGTACTGATGATTAGGACATAGAGAAGCTGAAGGAGGAGATGTGGCAAAAGTCCGAAGGTGTTACACCATGCCAACAAAGTGAGCTAGCAGAATGGTGACAATGTGTGTGAACTACCACAGTGCAGTGCCAAGGTCCCACCTTGACCTTCAGAGCAGTACGAAATGACTACAGCCTAATGGCTACCTTCCAAGTTTCATGCAAGTTTTTCTTACTGACAATGCTAAGTCAAAATCACGTAGAAAAGAGAACTCCAAGCAATATTGTTCCATCTTCACTTTCTTTAAAAGTGTGTAAACCTACCACAGTCTATCTACCTTTGCCAACTTGGCATCCATCCATACTCTTTCTGATAACACTGATTTCCCAATAGTGACACTAACAAAATCATGCTGCTGCCTAATCCAGTAAAAATAGTTCCCATGCAACAACTGCAAAGCTTGTGGACGCTGCAGCAAACAGAATACCTGTGTCCCTCCAAATTCATATATTGAAATCCTCACCTACAAATGACAGTATTAGGAGATAGGCCTTTTTAGGTAGGCCGCGAGGATAGGCCCCCTTCTAAGGTGGTACCCTTGGGAAAGGGATGTGGGAGGGATTTGGGGCCCAGCAGTTAAGCCATGTGCATAGCAATAACAAAGTGCCAGGGTTAGATACCTGGCTCCTTTCCTCCTTCCAGCTTCCTTCCAATGTGCACCCTTAGACACAGCAGAGGATAGCTTAAGTAGCTCAGTTCTTTGTAGGAAATTTGTTGTAAGTTCCCAGCTCCCTGCTTTGGTTGCAATTGCAGTGTGTTGCAGTACAGCGACGTGGCAGCACTGGGGGACTGAACCAGCAGATGGAAACCAACTCCTTCCCTCTGCCTCTCTTTCTCCCTCCTTCCATCCCTCTTATTCTCTCTTCCTTTCACATTAAAATGTTTTATCAATAAAAAGAGATTGCTGAGACTCCCCTTGCCTTTGTTATACCATGTAAGAATCTGTAGCATATTAAAGGGCCCTCACCCAAGCCAGCTACCCTGGCTCCTTCCTCTCCCATGGCCAGACTTCCAAACTGTGAGAAACAAATTTCTGTTTTCTGTATAAGCCACTCCATCTATGGCACTTCATTATAAGAGCTTTACTGACTAAGACCATTCTCAAAGAACATTCCAACTTCTTTTTCCCTTCTTTGGGTAATATTTGTTTGTCTTCTAGCTAAACCACACTCTCCCTTTGATACCCTATAATTTCATAGTGAGATATAAGTTTCATAGTATTAATATTGTTTTATATGGTAAGGAAGTGGAAAATAGGGAGAAGAAAACTAAAGAATGGAAACTGAAAGCGTCTGTAGTCCATTTTTCCAGCAACCATCGTATGGTCATCACCAGTGTTTTTAACTCATACTATGATGTGATGAAGTCTGAGGAGGTATGGGACCTTTGTTAGAGCCTATGCCATGCTCTGTAGACATTTAGCTTCCAAAACGTTATAAACTACATAACTTCTGATATTACATTATGGCAAAGGAAGACTGACTAAAAAAAGATGTGGTGGTTAATGTCATCACACTAGTCCGCTAGTCTTACCCAAATGCATTGTCCTTCCTCCTAACAGGGGTTCATCATTTAGAACTATGAATGGTGACATTCAGTTCCCTTTTCTATCTGGTTTGGGTAGCTTTGGGTGGGTATTGACAGGAGATAGAATGGAATAAGCATTCCCAATTGCTTGATGACCTTAAGAGCACATTCCTGAAATAGACCAAATTTCCCTAAAATGATATCACCCCCCTCCAACCCCATGTCTGCAAGTTTCACTTGTCCAGTGACTCCTAGGATTCCAGTTCTCCATGCTGCCAGTTCCTGGGTCTTTCCTCACCTCTGTTAAGACTCCTAGCCCTGTTCAAATCTCTAGAAGTAGTTTCAGGATTAGAATTACAAGAAATATGCTAGATGTCTCTTGCCTACTAGTCAGGACCCATCCTCAAGTTTTCTGAGCACACATTTTTGTACCCCAGGAAGCTGAGCCATGTGGATTTTGCCAATAGATTCCTTTGGCCAGAAGCTTTCAGTGGAGTTAGCTAAAGGAAAATACCAGCAGGAAATAAGGGCACAGCAGAAAGGGAAGCCAGGGTACTTATTACCTCTTCTCTCGTGGCCAACTTGTCTCAAGCTGAATGCTTTTAAACTCAAGATTTTAGCTCCTATTGGGAAATTCCTTATGTACTACTGACCCTTCTACTTTCAGGTGTGGGAATGTTGAGAGCTCCCTGCCCCTGTCAGTTTCAGCGTGTTATATTCCTTATAGATTTTCTTGAACCCTTTGCACAACTTTGCGTATAGTTCCATTATTAAGCTCTCTTCAAATTACTCACTTTGATTGCGCCATATGTTACCTGCCAGAACCCTGACTGGTAAATGGAGTGAGCCTCCTCTCTTACCAGATGACGCCTCCCCAGTTCAGCTGTCAGTGACTGCTCATTTATTTTAGTGCAAAGGTGTGGGCTTGTCATTCTGGTACTTTCTGTCTCTCACTTAACCATAGTGACTTTGTCAAACTCAAAGAACCTATACCTATGAAAAGAAAGGTGAGACAGGACAGCTCTGCACAATATGAGAGTGCCCTAATGCATCTCCAGACCTGCAGATCCTGCTGGGCTTCATCCTTAGAGCCTACACACTCTATCTGTTCTATCTGTTGGAGGTAGAGGTGCTATACAGCTTGGGTCTCTGTTAGAACTGCTTAAATTTCATGCTTAACACATTCATCGGTAAGAAATGAGGACATGCCATGTAGTGGTGAAGGCATGGGAATCAAATATATCCGGATCTTTTTCCACAGAAAGCCTACATGCTGCCACTTCTAACACCACCATGTCTAGTGATCACTGAGAAGTTCTAGCACATCTTGCAAGTCCTCAACACTAACATCAATGGATGGTGCCAAACAGCCTTTGCCATTGCAGCCACTGAGGGTGTGGGGGTGAAGATATGCCCATGTGGTGCTGAGAAAAGTTGACATTGACTTCATCAAGAGGGCAGGAGAATTCATTAAGATGAGGTGGAGCAGGTGATCACCATCCGGCAGAATCTGAGACAATACAAGATCTCTGACCAGCTCTTGAACAGACAGAGGATGTGAAGGATGGAAAGTACAGTCATGTTCTGGTCAATGGTCTGGAAAACAAGTTCTGCAAGGACCTGGAGTGGCTGAAGAAGATCTGGGCTCATAGAGGACCGGGTCACACCTGGGGCTTCCATTTGTCACCCAGTAGCACATTATCTACCTGCAGCAATCCAACTCATGGCAGCTGGTGTACAGTCAGCACACCGAGTCAGCTGCTACAGGGGCCACATTGTGGGTGTGCTCAAGAACAAATTAGTTCTGCAGGCCTTTTCTGTTAATAGTTTATATACTGTGATATATATATCCTTTCTTTTGCTACAAATGTACCAGAAGCTGCCACATACCAACACTAACGCTACCTGCTGAAACAGATGGACACCCACACTGCTACGAGCAGGTCACAGCTCTGTCACAGTTGTGAAGTACTTCTCTCTTACGGGGTATCTCTTCCGCTGTAGGGTTTTTGTAGGCCAAACTGAATTTTAGGAAAAGACATTCCTTGGGAGTGTCTTCCTCGTGGTAGAAATCTGTGATTCTCTTACTTCCTGTGTCACCCAGCAGCACATTATCTGCCTGCAGCGCCCCAAGTCATTGTTAACAGCCACACACAATCAAGGCTGCAGTTACATGTGCAATCAGCATGTGATAGACTATATGCATGATCCTTGTTAATATTCACTTTTCCGTGGTTTTAAAAATAAATTCAGAAGTACAGGGAGTTCATGGTGTCATTCCAGCACTGATCCCATGTAACAAAACACAATTTTACCCTGTTTTAAGTGAAATGTGAAGTACTTTCTTACTTTTGTCCAATCAGTTGGAAGTTAGTATGTATGAGTTAGGATTTGTTATCTATTAAAAACCAAGTATTCGTGTGTTAGTTTTCACACTCAGGAACTCAGTTTCATCATTTAATAGGAAGACAGGGCCAGGAAGGTAAGCCTTATGCAGAAATACATTTCAGTCCTGCTATGCCTAGCTTATAGCTGTCATAAGCAAACTGAACATGACTGTTGCAATACGATAACGTACCAGGAATCACCAAAACATTAGTGGACAAAATGTGATTAAAAAATAATGCACATGTTTAATGAACTTTGCAGATCTCCACATATCTTCATTTCTGGCAGGAAAAAGGGAAACGAAGAGGTGGCCAGAACAGCAGACCAACCAAGACTCTGGTGATTTTTGATATTATTCCATTCGTCAGAATGGAGTCCATGGCCAGTTCTAGCTCCAAAGAACTCTACGACAGTATCTGTGGCAGAGCACATAATTATCTCGGGGAAAATTGATAATTGTCACTAAAAACTGAGTGAATAGACTGAGAAACTGTCAGCATCTGAGGCATGGGAAAATGTAAATTGCTTGCTCCCTGTTACATGTGAGCATTTACTTCAAAAAGTACATGGATAAACAGAATTTTAAGTTCCATTTTGATGCAGCATTTTTAATTTCATGCATAGTGTTTTCACATTATGTATTTATGAACTTTTGAATTAGCATTGTACACGTGCATTTCAAAACATTTTACACTAAAATAAACTTGGACTTAAATTCTACTTTCGATGAATATTTTGAAATATACTTGCATAGTTTATACTGTCTTGTAATGTAGTTACTCAAACTCAGTCCTGAAGAAGTGGCTTTCAATTGTGTAAGTATATTCACAGTATTTGGGTGTAAGAAGCAGAATAGGGCAGAGGGTGGTAGATACTCAGATATAATCCAAATTGAGATAATTCATCGTTTTTGACAAGTAATCTTTATTTCTACCTCCCTGCCAAGTTTGTTATATTTACATTATTATCACTTATAAAGTTATAATGTGATACAGCTGGTATTCATGTTTTCAAAAGATAATGTATGCAATAAAATATATTCCTGATAACATAACAAGAATGCAGAATTTTTCTAACTATAAAAGTTTGTGTTATCAGGCTTCAACTTCATTGTCAATACCTTTTTTGAAGCTAAGCTTACAACTCTGCTAGACAAGTTGATTTTGCGGGGACAGAACATGTCTATATAAGCATACATAGGGTCAATGTTAAACAGTATTCTGTGAATTTAATGAACGATGTCTTCTTTATCTGCATTATTGGGAACTCTGTTCTAATCAAATGCTTACTACACAAATAACTTTTCAAATAATCAATAATTTGCTTAATCATTTTCTTATATCAGCTAAATCCTAACATCTTTCACTGCTTAATTTCATGATCTTTTTTAAAATAAATGATAATCCACATCAAGTTTAAACAGGTTTGCTAGTTTCCTCTCAGGCATAACATAGATGTATTTGAATGGGAAGGGTTTTTTTAAGATTTATTTATTTTTATTGCAAAGTCAGATAAATAGAGAGGAGAGACAGACCCAGAATGGGAAAGCATAGATGACCTAACGCGCTTCTGAGAAAATAAAAAATGTCAGCGAAAAATCAGCAAACAAGGTTTTGCTTTTCCACATTCTTAGTTATATCAATGTCCCAAAGCAAGAAATTATTAAGTAATTCTGAAAGTGAAGTCACCAGCACATGGATTAAACATTTTGCTTTTATTTTAACTGCAAAACTTATCCAAGAATAAACATCAACATTCTCACTTAAGGTAATCAAATCTGAAAGGATTTAGGGCTGTTTCTCTTAAAAATAAAATCCATACTTTAAAAAACTTTTGTTTAGGGCCCGGCGCAATAGCCTAGTGGCTAAAGTCCTCACCTTGAAAGCACCAGGATCCCATATGGGCACCGGTTCTAATCCCGGCAGCTCCACTTCCGATCCAGCTCCCTGCCTGTGGCCTGGGAAAGCAGCAGAGGATGGTCCAAAGCCTTGGGACCCTGCACCTGCGTGGGAGACCTGGAGGAAGTTCCTGGCTTCTGGCTTTGGATCGGTGCAGCACCGGCTGTTGAGCTCACTTTAGAAGTGAATGAATGGATGGAAGATCTTCCTCTTTGTCTCTCCTCTCTGTGTATCTGATTTTGCAATAAAAAATTGTAAAAATTTGTTTAATTCTTTTTGAAGTAAGTAATATTTTCTTTTTTTTTCCTGCTTTTTTTTTTTTAATTATTTATTGTTTAACTTCAGTAATTACATTGTATTATGTGACACAATTACATAGATACTTGGGTTCTCCCCACCCCTCCCCAAACCCTCCCACCATGGTGGATTCCTTCACCTTGTTGCATAACCACAGCTCAAGTTCAGTTGAGATTTCCCCATTGCAAGCGTATACCAAACATAGAGTCCAGCATCTTATTGTCCCGTCAAGTTCAACGGCTTCTTAGGTATACCCTCTCTGGTCTGATGACAGAGCCAGCAGAGCATCATCCCAGTCAATTGAAAGCTCCAACATACCATCAGCAAAAATTTACATCATTATGGAATTAATTGACATAGTAATGAGTAACCAATATGTTAAAAGTAAATGCGGGTTCCCAGCCACCTTCTGTGACCACCTCACCTATACTTCAATTTTAGTTTATACACAACATATAACATTCAAAACATAACATGTTATACTTAACATCATATCATCTTAAATTAAGGCAAACATGTGGTATTTAACCTTTTGGGATTGGCTCATTTCCCTTAGCATTATGGTTTCCAGTTTGGCCCATTTGGCCACAAAGAACTGCATTTTGTTTTTTTTAATAGCTGAGTAGTATTCCATGGAGTAGATGAACCATAGCTTTCTTATCCAATCCTCTGTTGATGGGCATTTTGGTTGTTTCCATGTTTTTGCAATTACTGATTGTGCTGCTGTGAACATAGGAGTGCATGTTGGTTTCTCATAGAACAAGTGTTCTGGATATATTCCTAGGAGTGCTATTGCTGGATCATACAGTATGTTGAATTTGAGTTGTTTGAATATTCTCCATACTGATTTCCATAGAGGCTGTACCAGCCTACAGCCCCACCAGCAGTGGAGTAGGGTTCCCTTTTCCCCGCAACCTCGCCAACAAGTGTCGTTGGTGCTTTTATTCATGTGGGCCAGTCTTACTGGCGTTAGGTGGTACCTCATTGATGTTTTAATTTGGATTTCCCTTATTGCCAGGGAACTTGAGCATTTTTTCATATGTTTATTTGCCATTTGGGTTTGTTCCTTTGTGAAGTGTTTGCCCATTTCCCATGCCCATTTCTTGAGTGGCTTGTTTGTTTTGACATTTTGGTTGTTTTGTAGCTCTTTGTATATTCTGGAGATCAGCCCTCTATCACCTAAGTCGTGCGCGAAGATCTTCTCCCATTCTGTGGGTTGCCTTTTTACTTTGTTGATTGTTTCTCTAGCTGTACAGAAGCTTCTTAGTTTGATGAGGTCCCAATTGTTTATTTTGGTCTTGATTTCTACTGCATCTGGAGTCTTTTTTAGGAAGTGAGGGCCTACCCCTAAGTGTTCCAGTGTGTTTCCAACATTTTCTTCCAAAAGTTTGAAGGTTTCTGGATGTAGGTTTAGATCTGTTATCCATTTAGATCTGATCTTAGTGTATGGTGAGAGATGTGGATCTATTTTTTTGTTTCTGCAGGCTATCAACCAGTTGTCCCAACAGCATTTATTGAACAGACCTTCCCATTTGCCTGGGTTGTCGTTTGTCTTTTTGTCAAAGATTATTTGGCTGTATCTGTGTGGGTTTCCTTCTGGCATTTCTATTCTGCTCCATTGGTCTTCCTCTCTATCTTTGTGCCAGTACCACGCTGTTTTGATAACCACTGCCCTATAGTATGTCCAGAGGTCCGGAACTGTGATTCCCCCTGCTAACTTCCTGTTTTTCAGGATAGTTCTAGCTATCCGTGGTTTTTTGTGCTTCCAGATGAACCTTTGGATCATTGTTTCCAGTTCCATGAAGAATGTTTTGGGCAATTTGATTGGGATTGTGTTGAATGTATATATTGCTTTTGGCAGTATAGACATTTTAATGATATTGATTTTACCTATCCAGGAGCATGGGATGTTACTCCATCTTTTGAGGTCTTGTTCAATTTCTTTTTTAAGTAGTTTGTAGTTTTCTTCAAATAAGTCTTCTACATTTTTGGTTAGATTTATTCCCAGATATTTCATGCTTTTCTCTGTTATTTTGAATGGTATCTTGCTGGTTAAGTCTTTTTCCATCTTGGGGCTGTTCGCATACACTATGGCTGTTGATTTTTGTTCATTAATTTTGTACCCTGCCACTCTACCAAACTCTCGTACAAGTTCTAGCAGTCTCTGTATTGAGTCTCTTGGCTCTTCTACATAAAGAATCATATCATCTGCGTATAGTGAGAGCTTGACTTCTTCGTTTTCCATTTGGATTCCTCTGATTTCTTTTTCTTGTCTTATGGCCTCTGCGAGTACCTCTAGGACTATGTTGAATAGTAGTGGAGAAAGTGGACATCCCTGTCTTGTTCCAGATCTCAGTGGGAAGGGTTCCAGCTTTTCTCCATTCAGTATGATGCTGGCGTTGGGTTTTTCATATATGGCTTTAATTATGTTGTGGATTTTTCCATCTATGCCTACCTTGGTTAGGGTTTTTAGTAGGAAGTGATGTTGGATTTTGTCGAAAGCTTTTTCTGCATCTATTGATACTATCATGTGATTCTTGTTTTTCAGTTTTTGGATGTGGTGTATCACATTTATAGATTTTCGAATGTTGAACCATCCCTGCATTCCAGGGATGAATCCTACTTGATCTGGATGAATGATCTGTCTGATGTGTTTTTGAATTCTGTTGGCTAGGATTTTGTTGAGAATCTTAGCATCAATGTTCATCAAAGAGATAGGTCTGTAGTTTTCCTTCTCTGTTAGTTCTCTGTCTGGTTTTGGGATTAAGGTAATGTTGGCTTCATAGAATGAGTTTGGAAGGGTTGCCTCTTTTTCTATTGTTTTGAAGAGTTTGTAGAGGATTGGCGTCAGCTCTGTTCGGAATGTTTTGTAGAATTCTGGAGTGAAGCCGTCTGGGCCTGGGCTTTTCCTTGTTGGGAGGTCTTTAATCACTGATTCAATCTCTACTTCAGTTATGGGTTTGTTCAGGTCGTTTGTTGCCTCTGGGCTAAGTTTTGGCAAGTGGTAGAAGTCTAAGAACTTTTCCATTTCTTGGTGATCTTCTGATTTGTTGGAGTACAGTGCTTTGTAGTAATTTCTAATTATGGCCTTAATGGATGCGGTGTCTGTTGTTATGTTGCCTTTTTCATCTTTGATGCTGGTAATTCTTGCCTTCTCTTGTTTTTTCTTTGTCAGTCGGGCCAGTGGAGTGTCTATCTTGTTTATCTTCTCAAAAAACCAGCTTTTTGATTCATTGATTTTGTGTATGGTTTTTTTTATTTCTATCTGGTTGATTTCCTCCCTTGTTTTGATGATTTCTTGTTTCCTATTGTGTGTGGGGCTCTTCTGCTGTTGTTTTTCCAGTTCCTGGAGGTGTGTGTTTAGTTCCTGTATTTGGCGCCTCTCTTGGGCCTTGACATGAGCTCCAATTGCGATGAGTTTACCCCGTAGCACTGCTTTGGCAGTGTCCCACAAATTTTGGAATGTTGTGTCAGAGTTTTCATTGGTTTCCATAAATTTTTTGATCTCATCTTTAATTTCTTCTCTGATCCATTGTTCGTTTAGTAGCATATTGTTCAGCCTCCAAGAGTTTCTGTATTTCCTGGGGCATTTTGAATTGCTGATTTCCAGCTTCATTCCGTGGTGGTCTGAGAGGGTACATGGTATGATTCCTATCTTTTTGAAGTTATTTAGGTTTGCTTTGTGTCCTATCATGTGGTCGATCCTGGAGAAGGTGCCATGCACTGCTGAAAAAAATGTATAATCTGTGGCCTTAGGGTAAAAAATTCTATAAATGTCAACCAAGTCCAGTTGTTCTATTGTTTGTATGAGTTCTGTTGTTTCTTTGTTGAGTTTTTGTTTTGTTGATCTGTCTATAGTTGTTAGTGGGGTGTTAAGATCACCCACTATTATTGTGTGCATATCTATGTCTCCCCTTAAGTCCGTGAGTAATTGCTTCACGTAGCTAAGTGCGTTTGAATTTGGTGCATATATGTTCACAATGGTAATTACTTCCTGATGGATCAGTCCCTTCACCAATATATAATGTCCTTCCCTGTCCTTTTTGATGTGTGTCAGATTGAAGTCCACATCATCTGAAATTAAGACAGCTATGCCAGCCTTTTTTTCTCGTCCATTGGCATGAAATATCTGTTTCCAACCTTTCACTTTCAGCTTCTTCGAATCTCTTCTGGTTAGATGTGTCTCTTGTAGGCAACAGATAGTTGGGTGCTGTTTGGTAATCCATTCTGTTAATCTATGCCTTTTGATTGGTGAGTTCAGGCCATTTGTGTTGAGAGTTAAAATTGAGAGGTTGTGATTTTTCCCTGCCATACTTGGTTTTGTGGGTGTTGATATCTGTGTTATTGCCCTTCCTTGTGTGGACTTTAGTGGGGAGACCTTCCTGTTTGCCATCTTTGCTTATGATTCACCTCCTTTTTTTCTGGAATTAGTGCATTTCTAAGGAGATTTTGTAGAGCTGGTTTTGTGCTGGCATATTCTTCTAATTTCTCTTTGCTGTGGAAGTATTTGATTTCGTTCTCAAATACGAATGAGATCTTTGCTGGGTACAATATTCTTGGTTGACAGTTGTTCTGATTCAGGATTTGGAAGATCTTTGTCCATTCTCTTCTTGCTTGTAAGGTCTCTTCAGAAAAGTCAGCCGTGATCCTGATTGGTTTTCCCCGGTATGTGATCTTTTCTCTGCTTCGTACTTGTCTCAGGATTCTTTCTTTGTCTTCGTTGGAGTGGAACTTGAGCACCATATGTCTGGGTGAAGATCGCTTTGGGTCATATCTGCTGGGAGTCCTCTGACCGTCCTGGATTTGAGCTGGATTCGTGTTCCAAGTGTTTTGAAAGTTTTCCTGTATAATTTCGTCAAGCACCATTTGCATTCCTGATTCTTTTTCCGCTCCTTCAGGAAGGCCAATAATCCTAATATTTGATTTTCTGAGGTTGTCTTTCATTTCTTGTATGGTCTTGTTGGCTTTGTTCAGACTTGTCTCCAGCTGTTTAATGAACTGGGTGTGTTCGTTTTGTGTGTCTTCCGTTTCAGAGATCCTCTCTTCTGCTGTATTTGTTCTGTTTGTTAGGCTCTCAATTTTGTGCTCTAAGTCAAGGATTTTACTTTTCATTTGTTGTATTTCTGAGGCTATGTGGTTCTTGAATTCCTTGAAGTCCTCCCAATTCTTCTCATTGTCTCTGACATATTTTAACATTATTTTTTTGAATTCCTTGTCTGGTAGATCTTCTATGTCTTCATCTCGCATCTCCGAAATAGACATTGGCTTTTGATCCCTTATTGGTAGGGTGTTGGCACTCTCATCTGGATCATTACCTTTTCTGGTATTTCTTCCCATTGTGTTAGTGTTTCTTTTTTGAGAGACCTAGGCACCAGTGTGCTGAGGGGTCTCCAAGCACTATCCTGTAGAGATCGGAGTCTGCAGGCGTGGAGTAGCAGGGTGTGGGAATTTTCAAGGCACTTTTGGTGTGTCTCCAGAACACTGGACCTCAGGGCGCCACTTCCAGGGCCCAGAGGATTCAAAGCGCACTCTCAGCTCGTCCCCTACAGGTATGCTACCACAGGGCGTGGGGGAGTGAAGGCACTCTCTGTGCGCGCCCCCTGTGCACTGGATCACAGGGCTCGGAGCAAGGGACTATAGGGCGTGGGGTGTTCCAGGTGCTCTCTGGAAACGCCTCCTGCGCAGGCCCGCCCACCCCAGCACGTGCAGGGGACCGACCGCCCCGGCGCTAGCAGGGAACTGCCCAGCCCAGAGGCGTGCTTGGGTTCCTGTGGGATAGCACCGCCCAGCTGAGTGCCAGACCGCAAAGGCACAGGGGAGTATCCAGTGTGCCTTTTGCCTTTCTCCCAGACACAGTTTTGGCAGTTTCAAGGCACTCGCCCTGTGTTCAGGCTCTGTCCGTGCCCCTGGGGGGCCAACTCCCGAAGCCTCCAACCCACCACTGTCCCCACCCAACTCACTCAAACCTCAGGTTCTTGCAGTCTGCCTCTTCCTCTGGTGGGAATCCTGGCCGCCGGTGCGTCTCCCGACTGCTGCGTCCGTTGCTGGTCTCCGCGCGGGTCGCGATGGAGCCTGGAGGCTGCGGCTGGTGCAGGTCCCGGGGCTTGGCGACCAGGGTGGGCAGATGCTGGCGGGTCCCGGTGATTCAGGGTCCTGGTGTCCGCAGCGGGGCAGGTCCTGGCGAGTCCTGGTGACCAGGGTGAGCAGATGCCAGCGGGTCCCAATCACCGCCGGTCCTCACGGCCACAGCGTCTGCGGGTCGGTCTTTGGGTGGGTCGGCTGCTTTCAGCGTCTGCACTCAGAGGTGACTCAGCAGGTCAGGAGCGGAAAGTCGTCTTCCCTGTCCTTTGCTTTGTTTTGTTTTTCCCTGGTTGCTCTTCCGAGTTGTGTGGATTTTTTTGGCTCCACACTGTCCAGGGAACTTCACGTTCTTCTCCCTGTAGTTCTATGCTGCTCCACTTATGCTTTTGTCGCGTTCTAGCCCTCTCTGTCTGTGAGCTCTCTCACAGTCTTCCTCCTATGTCGGCCATCTTGCGAGTCTCCGTAAGTAATATTTTCAAATGATTTTTTAAAACATGAATCGATTTCCCCAAGTGTGTGCTGAGAAGCTGCTGAGAACAGAGCCCGACTGCTGTCCCCAGGAAACAACCCCTGCTACAAGGACACTTCGAACTGTTTATGGAATAAGCCAAACTAAAAGATAGACTTATCAAAATCTGCAGTTTTCTCATAATATACATTTTGATGATCCCTTGTGTTAATGACTTGTGATATTCAGCTTCTTTATAAAATGCAGCTTATATAGATAATCTGCAGTCTTATCCTGAACAACATTTCCTGGAAATGTTTCCTTATCAGTGTATCTCAATCTTTTGCGTTTTTTTTACAGGCACCTAATATTCCGCTGTGTGCAAGTATCATAATTTAATTAGTTGTTCCTCTGCTGACAGACAGTTGGGTTATTTCCAGTGTTTGGTATCATAAACAATGCAATAGCGAGTGACCTTGTATATAAATCATTTTGATGTGTGCAGATGTGTCAGCAAGAAGCACTCCCAGGAGTGAGATGGCTGGTCAAAGGGCAAACACATTAGAAAGTATTAAAAATATTGCCAAATGTCCTTCATGACGATTTTATCATCATGTCTTCCCACTAAGAGTGTGCGGAGTACTTTAAAATGTGGTGGAAAGTTTGCATTATCTTTTAATCCATTTCCCCAGGAACATTTTGAAATACTTTTGGATGAAAATACCTATTACTCCACAGTCTCAGAGACAGAATTTTAACTTTCTGATGGCTGCCAATCTTATAAAGAAAAAAAAAATTGGATTTAACTCACAGAGAGCCCATGCTCTTCTAAGTCATGTGAGTTGCTTTTGTTTTGTGCTTAAAGCAGTCTGTGTCTTTGCTGAACTCTGTACTCTGATTCTATGTCACAGATTCTGACTCTAAGTGGTACTGTGTTAGCAATGGTCGCCAGGATCTACACTGAAGGCCCTAGTGTATAAGGTAATAGGTGTTGTGGCAAGAACCACAAGATGGAGGAAAATGTGGAAACAAGAAACAAGCCTCACATCTGCCTGGAACTCATTACAAACTTGGACTCTGTCAGTGGAACACCAGAAATACAGCATCCTCATGTGGAAATGAAATCAGGAAGCCAATTTAGAAAGAAAAAAAAAAAACAGTTTTAATGATTGTTGTTGAGAAGGAAGGAATATGGAAAAACAAACCAATGTAAGTCATTAACTGGAAAGACTGAAGTAATGATCAAGGGGAATGAAATATACCCTCGCATCTATTTCAGTTCCAATATGGTGAGATATTCAGATAGGACCATAAGATACGAACCTCAGGTTACAATGAGTCAAGCCAATACTGGAGTTTAAAAGGCATTGGAGGGCTCGACAGTGTGGCCTGGTGGCTAGGGTCCTCGCCTTGATCCCATATGGCCGTTGGTTCTAATCCCAGCAGCTCCACTTCCTCTCTATCTCTCCTCCTCAGTATATCTGACTTTGTAATAAAAATAAAATAAATCTTAAAAAAAAAAAAAGGCATTGGAAGGGCCTGACGGTGTGGCCTAGTGTCTAAGGTTCTCACCTTTAACTCGCCAAGATCCCATGTGGATGCTGGTTCTAATCCCGGCTGCCCTGCTACCCGTCCAGCTCCCTGCCTGTGGCCTGGGAAAGCAATTGAGGATGGCCCAAAGCTTTGGGACCCTGCACCTGCGTGGGAGACCTGGAAGAGGTTCCTGGTTCCCAGCTTCGGATTGGCACAGCAGTGAATCATCGGACGGAAGATTTTCCTCTCTGTCTCTCCTCCTCTCTGTATATCTGACTTTGTGATAAAAATAAATAAATCTTTAAAAAAAAAGGCATTGGAATTTATAAACATGTTGCTTCAAACTCCAGATTGATTGGAAACGAAGTTTATGCTATGTTTTGTAGACATGAATGTTTTATGTCTATAATTAGGATTAAATTCTAGGGCTATTTGCTCAAAGTGGTGTGATAGATTTCTCACCATATATGCTTACTGGATTCCCTGGTTATTTAATATCAAATCAGTAATATATAAGGCACACATACTTGTTCTTTTAATGCTTTGTTTCAGAATAGTATTAAACTAAGCTTCCCATAAATTCATCTACCCTCACTCCCCTACTAATATCTTATACTAACATCTTTGTCACTATTGAAACCACACTCAGTTTTCTCATTTATTTTTTCCAAACATCATCTATTCAATCCTAAATCACCCAAACTGCAGTAAGCAACATTTCATGTCCAAATTGATGGTGGTTTTTTTTAGCCCCTTTATATAAAGGAAAATATGACATCTTTGTTTTTCTGTGTCAGGCTTATTTCAGTCAACAAAATACCTGCCAGTTACACATTGTTGCAAATGGAAGTATTCAATCCCTTTTTACTAGATGATGAATATTCCAATGTGCACACGACATGTTTCCTTTATACATTCATCTAATGATGGACACCTCAGTTGATTCCATATTTTGAATACTGTGTGCAATGTTTCTATAGAAAGTAATGGAGGTATATCTTTGAAGCAAGTAGTTCATAACATTTAGGTATATATGCTCTAGTATGATTTCTGGATCATATGGTAGTTCCAGTTGTAGTTTTATGAGAAATCTCTATATTGTTCTCCACAATTGTTGCTCTAAAACATATTCCTAACACAATTATCGAAGAGGTACCCTTAAAACTGGAAAAAAGAAAGTCAGATTGATTCAATATATTGGCAATGAAAAGACTATAAAAAGACTAAACTCAAAAGAGAGTTTGTAGGGCCCGGCGGCGTGGCCTAGCGGCTAAAAGTCCTCGCCTTGAACGCCCTGGGATCCCATATGGGCGCCGGTTCTAATCCCGGCAGCTCCACTTCCCATCCAGCTCCCTGCTTGTGGCCTGGGAAAGCAGTTGAGGACGGCCCAATGCATTGGGACACTGCACCCACGTGGGAGACCTGGAAGAGGTTCCTGGTTCCCGGCATCGGATCGGCGCGCACCGGCCCGTTGCGGCTCACTTGGGGAGTGAAACATCGGATGGAAGATCTTCCTCTCTGTCTCTCCTCCTCTCTGTATATCCGGCTTTCCAATAATAATAAAATCTTTAAAAAAAAAAAAAAGAGAGTTTGTAAAAATTACAGGATACAAAACTAACATAAAAAATCAATAGTCTTTATATACAAACAATTCCATAGCTGACAAAGAACTTGTAAGATCAGTCCCATTCACAATAGATGCAAAAAAGTTAAAAATCTTGGAATAAATTTAACCAAGGTTGTGAGGAATCTGTAATGATTAGAAAACATTAAAGAAAAAAAATAGAAGACATAAAAACTTGGAGAAATCAGCCATGTTTGTAGATTGTTAGCATCAACATCATCAAAATGTACAGAGCAACAATGCAATTTCAAGCAAAATTCCAATGACATTTTTCTCAGAACTAGAAAAAAATGTTAAAATCCATATAGAAAAACAAGAAAAAAATCCCACATAGTTAAAGCAATTTTAAGCACCAAAACCATTTTTAATGTTGATATTGTCTGTACAACTTTAGTGCATTGGTTCATTACACATTTTGGCACAATTTTTACAATTTTCACATACAACACCATGTAATCTGCAAATGTGGATAATTTTCCTCACTTTTGATTTTGATGCTCCTTTTTTTATTTTCCCCAGTTGCTCTTCCTATTACTTCCAATACTACATTAAATAAGTATAGTGTAAACTGTACATACTTGCCTTGTCCTAGATTTAATGCTGAATACTTTCAGCTTTTCCCCTTTCAGTATGATATTGAGTGTTTGCTACATACAGCCTTTATAAAAATATTCAGGTGCATTTCTTTTATGCCTACCTAATTTGCTCAGAGTTTTAATCTTCAGTGGAAATTGGATCATATCAAATGCTGTCCCTGGGCCTGGCGCAGTGGCCTAGATTGCCTTGAATGCACCGGGATCCCATATGGTCGCCGGTTCTAATCCCAGTAGCTCTACTTCTGATGCAGCTTTCTGCCTGTGACCTGGGAAAGCAGTCGAGGATGGCCCAAAGCCTTGGAACCCTGCACCCGTGTGGGAGAGCTGGAAGAAGTTCCTGGCTCCTGGCTTAAGATCAGCGCAGCACGGGGGGTTATGGTCACTTGGAGAGTGAATCATTGGACAGATATTCATCTCTGTCTCTCCTTCTCTCTGTATATCTGACTTTGTAATAAAAATAAATAAATCTTAAAAAGAAATGCTGTCTCTACATCTGTTGAGATGCCCATGTGGTTTTTGTTTCTTCAATCTACCAATGTAATTTGATTGTTATTGATTTTCAAATGTTGAAGTACCCTTCCATTTCTGGGATAAATCCCATTTGACTGTAATATACAGTCTTCATTATGAGTATTGGAATCAGTTTGCTAACTAGTACTTTGTTGAAAATTTCTGCACCTATGCTTTTCAAAGATATTGGTCTGTCTGTAGTCTTCTCTTTGTGTTGTGTCTGTTTGGCTTTGACATCAGAGGACCCTGGCCTTGTAGAACAAATGTGGCAGAGTTATGTTCTTTTCAATATTCTGGAATAGCTTGGAAAAAATTTTTTTAAGATTTAGTTATTTTTATTGGAAAGGCGGATATACAGAAAGGAGAAGAGTGGAAGATCTTCCCTCCAATGGTTCACTCCCCAAGTGGCCTCAATGACTGAAACTAAGCCATTCCAAAGCCAGGAGCTTCTTCCAGGTCTCCCACGCGGGTGCAGGGTCCCAAGGCTTTGGGGTGTCCTCGACTGCTTTCCCAGACCACAAGCAGGGAGCTGTATAGGAAGTGGAGCTGCCGGGATTAGAACCGGTGCCTAATAGGATCCTGACGCGTTCAAGGAGAGGACTTTAGCCACTAGGCCACGCAGCCGGGCCCAAAAACAATACAAATTAAAAAGGAGGAAGTCAAATTATACTTGTTTGCAAATGATATGATCTTTTACATTGGGGAACTAAAGTACTCAACTAAGAAACTATTGGAATACATGGGAGAATTTGGTAAAGTTGGAAGTTATAAAATCAACACATAGGGCCTGGCTGTGTGGCCCAGTTGCTAAAGTCCTCGCCTTGAACGTGCCAGGATCCCATATGGGCGCCAGTTCTAATTCCGGCAGCACCACTTCCCATCCAGCTCCCTGCTTGTGGCCTGGGAAAGCAGTAGAGGACAGCCCAAAGCTTTGGGACCCTGCACCCGCGTGGGAGACCTGGAAGAGGTTCCTGGTTCCGGCCTTCGGATTGGCGCAGCACTGGCCGTTGCGGTCACTTGGGGAGTGAATCATCTATTGGTTCACTACCGAAATTGCTGCTACATCTGTGTATGGACTAGTCTGAAACCAGGATCCAGGAACTAACCTAGTCTACCAGCTGGGTTCAGTGCCCAAGTGTTTGAGTTATCTTCCATTGCTTTCCAAGGTGTGCTATAAGGGAGCTGGATTGGAAGCAGAACAACTGGACTCACCTATCATCGCAGTGCAGGATGCCGGTCTCGCAAGCAGTGACTAAACCACTGTACCACAATGGTGGCCCCTCCAACTTTGAAGAACAGAAAACTCAAATGCTAACTAAATGATCATATAGCACACAAGTAGGGAAAAAAAACTGAAATCATTTTTAAGAAACTGGAATACAGTCAAGAGAAAAACTTGTCAAACATTTTTAAAGAGTTTTAGAAATTTATTTTCATTTTATCTGAAAGCCAGAAACAGAATGAAACAGATACAAAAAAAGATCTTCCATCTTCTAGCTCACTCCCCAGTACTTACGATGGACAGAGTTAGGCCTGCACCAAATCAGGAGCCAAGAACTTGATGTGGTCTTCTATAGGGCTGGCCGGGACCCAAGAACATAAACCATCACCTGACGTCTGCCAGAGTGTACATTAGCAGGAAGCTGGGTGAGAACTGACGAGCGGGGACTAGAACCAGGCACTCCAAATCAGATGCAGGCAGCCTAAACAACAATTTAACTGGGGTGACACAATCACTATGACAAAAGCCTGTCCCCCTGTATCTACTTAAATAGAACAGATTATTTTATTATGAAAAATGATCATAAATTTTCTGCAAAAATAAAACCTGCCAAGAAAAATTGCTATTGTATTTTAAAATAAAAATAGATTTTGACCAGACAGCAATCACATCAAAACGCAAAAGTTTCAGTGTTCTGAAGTTTAGTATCACATGTGATTGCATTAATACAACTAAGAAAAAAAATGGTACATTCATATTCATAGATGCTGGAAAGATACTTATGCAATACTAAACATCTCCTGTGACAAAAGTTTTTAATAAAATGAGACTAGACGCATTAAAATTACTTAATAAGATAGCTTAGCGAAATCATTGGTATAAATCACTTAATATCTGAACAGTAACCAGTTTGAAAATGTAGAAGAGAAAATGTAATAGCAACAAAATGGTAGACTACCTAAAAATAAATTTAACAAGAAAAGTGCACAAATTTATACCAGTAAAGTTTAAATGTTATTGAAGTATAGATAAGACATAAATAAGCACAAGAGAAATAAATACCATGATTGTGTGTAATTTAAATGATACTTTCTCAAGGTCTCAAGAATACATCTACACATCTTAGCTAAACAGCTTGTAAATATTACATGGAAAAATAAATATAATGAATAATCAGAAAAAAATTGTGTGAAAATTGTCATAGGGAAGAACATTGTAATTAATCACTGTAATTAAAATAGCGCTGTACTGGCATATGTACATGCAAACAGATCAAGAAAATTGAAAAGTGGGTTTATAAATAGAACCCGCAAACCAAACTTAGTAAGCAATGCAGGTAAGATTACTCATCACTGGGAAAAAAATAGAACATTCAATAAATAATTCTGAAATCAACTAGTTAAATGATAAAAAGATTCAGTATTAAAGTGGATTAGTGGCGGTGAGTAGAGGATTTTTTCCTTCTTTCATCAAAGCTCAAAAGGGAACTCTATACTTCGAAATACTGAGGAAGAAGCAGCAGGAACCAGTGTTGTCGGAACAAATAGCAATGGAGGAACCGTGCTCACAGGGAAAGGGCTTTGAAAACTCTAGAGATCTACATGGTGTTAGCTGTCATTGTCATCATTCTTTTTCTTTGATAAAATAGGTGCTCGCTTATATTATTTAACTTTCGCAAAGCTTGTTCTAGCCTCTTTAAATTTCTGAGTTATCTAATTCTGAATCTTTGTGTTGTGTGTTGGTGAGGGATCTACAAATCATGTCAGGTGAGAAGCCATGGAAGACACTGACTGCTCTGTCTAGTTGTAGAGGGAAGAATGAGGATCTGTGAGTGTGTAGCTACAGGAAGCAGAATTGGACTTGCTGGAAGACGTTTCCCCGTGATAGGAGTCATTTGGATTGGGATTTGAATGTCTTCTCTTTAAACATTGCGGAAGATCGCCCTGGATCTCTGCCTGCTTGGCCTACGTAGAAGGTCATAGGCAAATGGCATTCTGTGATCCTGGAGAAACCCCCTGACAATGGCTTTGGCTAATCAAGACCTCAACCTGGTCTGATCCCTGGCCATAGCAGGCAACAGAAGTGGACTGCACCCCAGTCTTTCTTCTCTGTTCTTGGATGAGCTGTGCTGGAACTTTCTTGATAAGCAATTCTGAGAAGTCAGGTGCAGCTCACTTTACCTTCCAACCTACCTGATATACGTTGATCCACAGCCTACCAGTCAGCCTAGAGTGTTGTATGTGACCTGTGACATGATTGGAGTGTCTAGAGAGATAGACGTGCCTTCTAGCCAATCACAGTGCTGTTTTGGGTGGGATGACTGTTGGGAGATACCCCCCTGCCTTTCCTTTTCTTAGTCTATTGCATTACAATAATTGCATATGCTCGATCAAAACATTGCTGGCGGTTCTTCTTGCTGCTGAACACTGTCGCCTTACCCCCTTGGTGGTCACAGGAGCCTTCTGGACAGGAAACTCCAGAGAAACAAATGCCCAAGCAACTCACACTACAGCAAGAAACATCCGTGCATGCTCAGTTTTATCAGCCCTGCATATGAACTGATCCTTGAGTAAGGCCTTACAAGTCAAGCCCCGCACTATTTGTCAACAATCACTATTTGTGATTGTTCTCTTCTTGTGGGAACGGAAGGGAGAGAATGCCGTCTGCATGAAAAGCGTTTTAATTAATTAAATTTATAAAAATTCAACCATGTCCCTTCCTGCCTAGTATTTTTTGTTCATTATCTTCATATCAGGGTATCCCGAATTTTAACAGTTCACCCAGGAAGCAAATGTTTATCTCTTGTAAATTGAATTTGTTTCTTTGACTCAAGAAATGCTTAGATAATGCTGCTATTGGCACGCTGTAAGTTCAAGGATGTGGTCAGTGCCACCACTTTTTTGTAAGATGACCAAACTTTTAGGTTAATGGGCTTAGAGACAGTCTACCACTTACATGAAATTATTTAGCAGTAAAAGTGGTTTTATTTATCCACATTTGAAAGGTATTAATGGGTAGCATTTTTAGCAACTGGTTAGCTACACTAAAAACTTATGAAGATCCATATTAATATTTTAGTCTTGTCTCAAAAATTCTATCCATTTACAAAAAAAATCCACACAGAGAGTACCTAAAGATCAATAACCTAGCTCATCGTATTCCACAACTCCCTCACCCTGCCCCAAGTACTTTCCTTATTTTGCTGATGTCACTACTTTTCCTCTCGATTTCTAAGCTCAAATCGTGAACTTTGAAATGGTCATTTGTCAAATTGCAGTGAACCATAGTGGATAAGATATATTTGCATACATCAGATACTTTCTACCCAACTCATTATGTCTCCTGAATAAAGAGGCAGGCCTACACAAATGTATTCTAGATTATGGAACTTGTACTGGCCCCAACCTCACTCTGTGCCTGACCTCGGTTCTAGGGGAGATGTAGTACTCTCCTGCACAGATGACCCACCCACACACTGGCTGGTGATCGCAAGCAACCAGGAGCTGCTTGTAGGGGCTGGGAGCCTGTCTAGCTTTGAACATGACTGAGTGACTGAGTGATACTGAGAAAAGACCTTTCACTTATCAACACATTGTAATTTTATTTGCAAGCATCATGTAACAGAGAATAAGACAGATACCAAAGAATATGATACGATCAACAGAACAGAGGTAAATTCTGGATTGCCTTCTCAAAATTTTGCCACAAAGTGTCCTCTTTCATTGTCCTTGCACGGTTTCGTTCTTCACAGGGGGTTGAGAGCCCAAAGCCCACCAACACCAAATTCATTTGGGCTTTTCTTTTTCTTCCTTCTTTCTCCTCTTCTTCTTTCCTTTCTTTTGTGATTTTTTTTTTCTCTCTATCTCTCTCACTCTCTCTATCTCATTGTAACCACTGGGCTAAATGCCTGCACTTAACCTGAAACATTTATACTTTTTTACATTTTTTAAAAAAGTAACCCAATTAAGCACTGCCCATCTTTGTAAATAAAGCTTTCCTGTGGTACAGTCCTGTCTCTTGGTTTACAAATGATTTGTGGCTGCTTTCCTGATGCACACAGAGTCAAGTTGTCAATGATTCACAATACTATTTACTATCTGATCCTCGGTGGGGCATTCATTTACCATTGCTCTAATGAGTAGTCGTGTTTTCTTGGTGCATAGCTTTTTCTAAGTATACTTCTCAGCTCTAGAAATTGCCTAGGACATTTTCACTTACAAACATGCAACTTTAAAAAAAAAGATTTATTTATTTTTATTGGAAAGGCGGATATACCGAGAGGAGAGACAGAGAGGAAGATCTTCCGTCTGATAGTTCACTCCCCAAGCGGCCCCAACGGTTGGAGCTGAGCCAACCCGAAGCCAGGAGCCTCCTTTGGGTCTCCCGCACAGGTGCAGGGTCCCAGATCTGTGGGCCATCCTTGACTGCTTTCGCAGGCCATAAGCAGGGAGCTGGATGGGAAGTGGGGCTGCCAGGATTAGAACCGGCGCCCATATGGGATCCTAGCAGGTTCAAGGTGAGGACCTTAACTGTAACGCTATCACACTGGGCCCACAAACATGCAACTTATACAGTGTATGGCTACACAACAGAGCTACTCTCTGGGGTAGCAATGATCAGCTTGGCCAGCCACCAATGTGTCCATAACTACACTATCCACTTCATTCGCAACTGCTGAACTTGCGAGATGATCACACGCTTGCTGAACGTGCACATAAAATGCTTCCAAACAATCATGAGCCTATCAAGACCAACAAGGTCAAAAATGCAAGGAAAGTGTTTTAAAAAAGTGAATTCTAAACAAATTAAAAATAATTTTTAAAAAGTCAAAGTGCTATGAAAATATATTTGTTATTTGTATGGGGCAAATTTTCAGAACTATAGATCGTCACAAACTAGGAGTGAATCAGACAACATATGAAATTGACAATAATCTGCAAGTTAAGTATAAAAATGACACAATGAAAAACACATGTGCAGCTGAAGGAGGACTCTCAGAGACTTCTATCTCTTAGCCTAAAATGCTTACTCAGGAGATAATTAGCAGGGTTTGAGGGTTTGAAGGCAAAGTACAGTGAAAGGTTGGTCTTGAGACTTAAGGTGAAATATATATAGGTGTTCTTGCAGGCTCAAGACTCTACTGGGATCTGCATGGGGTTGAAGAAAGGAGATGTCGATACCCCAAAAAGAGTTCCCTGAGCATTTGCAGACAGCGACTGTTTCTTATCTCAGCAACATTTCTGGATAGACTCAATTGGTGTTTTTTGGAAAAAGATATTTGACCATGTGCATAAGATTTGGAGGAAAAAAGAATGCCTGTTTCTTTTCTTTGAAGATTTATTTATTTTTGTTGGATAGACATAGAGAAGAGGAGAGACAGAAAGGAAGATCTTCCATCCATTGGTCCACTCCCTAAGTGGCTGCAATGGCTGGAGCTGAGCTAATCCAAAACCAGGAGTCTGGAGCTTCTTCCAGGTCTCCCATGTGGGTGCAGGGTTCCAGGGCTTTAGGCCATCCTCGACTGCTTTCCCAGGCCACAAGCAGGGAGCTGGATGGGAAGTGGAGCAGTCAGGATACAAACCAGCACCCGTATGGGATCCCTGAAGCATGCAAGGTGAGGACTTTAACCACTAGGCTACTGCGCCAGGCTTAAATGCCTATTTCTTTTTTTTTAAAAAAAGATTTATTCATTTTATTACAGCCAGATATACACAGAGGAGGAGAGACAGAGAGGAAGATCTTCCATCCGATGATTCACTCCCCAAGTGAGCGCAATGGGCCGATGCACGCCGATCCGAAGCCGGGAACCAGGAACCTCTTCCGGCTCTTCCACGCGGGTGCAGTGTCCCAATGCATTGGGCCATCCTCGACTGCTTTCCCAGGCCACAAGCAGGGAGCTGGATGGGAAGTGGAGCTGCCGGGATTAGAACTGGCGCCCATATGGGATCCCGGGGCTTTCAAGGCGAGGACTTTAGCCGCTAGGCCACACCGCCGGGCCCTTAAATGCCTATTTCAAAGCTGCAAAGAACTGACTGTCTTTCATTTGGTAAAAATCTTACCATGAACCAAGAAGCTTGTTAGAACAAATTCAACATTGAAACATTTTATGAAGATACATTCTCAATGCTACCTTCTGTAGGTAACAGAAAATCAGAAATATCAACACCCATACTCAAATATGATACATCACATATTTTAAAAGATTTATTTATTTTTACTTAAAAGTTACAGGAAGAGATCTTCCAACCACTGTTTCACTCTCCAAATGACTGTAACTCTTGGAGCTCGTGGCATATTCGCAGAGAGCTGGGTGAGAAGTGGAGCAGCCGGGACTTCATCTGGTGCCATATGGGTGATAGTGCCACAGTTGGAGCCCTAGCCTAATACACCACAGTGCCGGCAGACACACCATGGTTTGAACACAGTGACTTCCACCAATGCTACGAATTATGGAGTAAACCTTTACTGTATGTTTAAATTCTCTGTGATTGCAAGTGCAGTGGTTTAAAAAATATTTATTATTAATATCAATTTCTAATTATAAATTTAGATATTTCCCAGATAAAGCAACTGAAACAAAATAGCAGAAAAGCACGAAAAGTTGAAGACTATCAACGTCAACCACAAGATTCAGGCCTCTTTTTGTGTGCATTGAAATAGTCTCTTGCTTTTTTATTTTTTACTGTTTGGCTTTAACCATAAGTTTTAACAAAATACTGCCTTCATCTGTCTTGTACATACAGTCCACACAAGGCTTCCTTTGGGGGAAAAACTGTATGTCTAAAACCTTGAAACCATTGCTATAAATAAGAGAAACTATTGAAGATTTCTGAAAAGAAAGTTCCGTTATGAAAGTGAATTTTAGAAACATATTAATCTGGTTTAGTGTCAGATGGATTGCCCAGAGATCCGTTTAAAAGATACTGTGACCAGCATCGTGTGACAATAACCATGATAATGCAATAGAGAATGGAATTAAGTCCCATTTTATCTGCTGGAAATCATGAGAGACATAAAATGAAGTGATTGAAAAATTATGTTTATATAATAGGCATACCGAAAGGCATGTTCACCTTTAAACTCTGTAATTTACTCTATTTTGTGCTCAAATAAAAAAAGTAAAAGAAAGAAACAGTGACAGAACAAAAACTGCTTGGAAGCATTATTAATATAGGAGAAAAAAACCCCTACAAATTATTGCCCTACTTCATGAAAATGCTGGTTGGAGCCAGCACTGGACATCTGTTTGTGTCCTGGCTGACCCTCTTCCTAACTCGCTGTCTGCTAGTGCGTCTGGGAAAGCAATGGGAGACGGCCGGGATATTTGGCCCTGCTTCCCTCTGGGAGAGTTGGATTCTGTTTTCAGCATGGCGGGGCCAGGCTATTGTGGCCAATTGGTGAATATAGAAGAAGATAGACTATCTCTCCTTCTGTCTTTGTAGTTCTGTCTTTCAAAGAAAGCAATGAATCTTTTTTAAAAATGCCTGCGGTTGACTCAGCAGCATTGCTTACATTTAGTTAATCTTTCGGCTGAACTTTTGGCAGTGAAAATCTACACGAGCTCCATTTTTTTCATTGTGAAATGTTTCTCTATTTACTATAAATATTATTTAATACAGTATGAACAAATAAACGTATTTAATTTTTGTTTTAGAGGAAGTAGAGGAGAGAGATAAAAAGAAAATAGTGGAAAAGAGAAAGAGAGAGGCAGAGAGACAATGCCCCCTCCCTCCTATTTCCTACAAAAATGATTTGCAGTGACCAGGACAGAGTCAATGTGAAAAAATTGGAAATTCACCCTAACGCTTCCTCATTGGTGGCAGGAACCCCACTGCTCAGGATTTCACCTGCTGCCTTCTGGGGCCTTTCTGTGTTGGCAAGAAACTAGAGTCAGAAGACAAGAACAAGATATTAAACCACCAGGGACTCTTAATACAGAATATAGGCATCTTAATTATGGGGCCAAACACCTGTTCCCCTACCTCCATTTTTAATCTCAAAGTATAGTTTCTTGGTTTTCAAAATATATTTTTCAAAAATAAGAGTTTTCATTGTGTGAAAATTGTGGAAATATTATAAGTAAAAATATAATTGCTTAAAATTATACAATCTCTATAAGGTGACTTGAACAAAGGATATTCATAATATACAATCTCACTGATGATATTCAAATTTCTCATAGGATAATGGTTCCAAATAAAGTATGTTATTCTATACACATTGGTAAATCAACAACAATAAAATTTGTGCAAGAATTGGCGTTTTTTTTTTTTTAAGATTTATTTATTTTATTACAAAGCCAGATATACAAAGAGGAGGAGAGACAGAGAGGAAGATCTTCCATCCAATGATTCACTCCCCAAGTGAGCTCCAATGGGCCAGTGTGCGCCGATCCGATGCCAGGAACCAGGAACCTCTTCCGGGTTTCCCGCACAGGTGCAGGGTCCCAATGCATTGGGCCATCCTCAACTGCTTTCCCAGGCCACAAAAGCAGGGAGGTGGATGGGAAGTGGAGCCACCGGGATTAGAACCGGCGCCCATATGGGATCCAGGCACGTTCAAGGCGAGGACTTTAGCCGCTGGGCCACACTGCCAGGCCCAAGAATTGGCTTTATAATGTAGCAGGTAGAGCACTTGTCTGAAATGCTGGCACTTCAGACAGGTGCTGGTTCATGTCCTGGCTGCTCCACTTCCAAAATGGTTTCTTACTGATGGCCTGGGAAAAGTATCAGAAGATGGTCCATGTGCTTGGCCCCCTTCTGCCTACATGGGAGACATGGAAGACGCTCCTGGCTGCAGGTTGGTCCAGGGCTGGTATTGCTGTTTTCCGGAGAGTGTACCAGTGTGTGCAAGAGCTCTCTCTCTGTCTCTGTCTCTATCTCTCTATAACTTAGATGTTCAAAGTAAATAAATATTTAAGAGAAAACGGTAATTGGAAATTCATAAATACATAGAAATTCAATAACACATCACTGAATGGGCAGTGAATCATTAAAGAAATTTATTGGATATTCTTTCTTCAGACTTGCCACATCTATTGTTAAGGCTTTCCACTCAATTTTTTTGTTTGACTTGTTGAGTATTTCACTGTTAATCATTTTGTTTCATTTTCTTTTTCCTGTCATCTCTGTATTTATTCTGTAGTTTCCATGTTATGAACTTATTTCCTAATTTCATTTAGCTGTGTGTCTGTGTGAGGTCAATTTCTTTTCTCAGGCATTTTGTCAATATCCTGTATCTTAAAATTCTATATTAATATATTATTATTTTCCTTTTCTGCAGTAATATTACCTTGTGTGTTTCTCTGTTGATTGCTGTACATAAGGGAAATTTTTGTTTTCACCTCTTCTGGAAGACTGTTTTTTTCGTTTTCCTTTTGATTGAAGGTTTTATTCCTGGACTGTGCCTCTGGGGTTTGGGGATGCGCTTGAGGCTTATACCTGAGCTCCACATGGTGTGAGCTAGGTGGGGCCTGAGAGCTCTAATCACATTTCTGGGTGGAACAAAAGTTCTGATTGATGTCCTAGAGGGCATAACATCTTTTGGTTATGGCAGAGGAGGGTGTAAGCTAATATGCTGTGAGTCCTAGGTTTTCTCTGTGCAGAATCAACTATTAATTCACAGCTTAGCGTAAACTCATAGTGCTAGCACACTACATCTACCCAGATATGTACATTGGTCTAGGACAACAATTCACTTTGAAGTGTGTTACTTGACCCCATCTTGAGGCTCTCTCCTAGTGAGTATGGAGATCTGGGTCTCCAGAGTGAAAAGGCACTAATGTATACAAACCTAGCTCCAACCCTCAATCTTCCTAGCTATGTGGCTTTTGCCTAGACCTTCTGCAGTCACAAGGTACATGGGGGTCACTCTGTCCTTTAGGCTCCCTTGTTTCTGGCTCCAGTGGACTGTGGAACATAAGCAGGAATGCCTGTCATCCCTCAAGTCAGAACACAGTGCAGCAGCAACTTCACCACTACAAACCAGACTCCATGCTTTTTAAAAAAAATATTTATTTCTTTATATTGGAAAGGCAGATATACAGAGACGTGGAGAGACAGAGAAGAAGATCTTCCGTCCGATGATTCACTCCCCAAGCTGACGCAATGGCTGGAGCTGAGCCGATCCAAAGCCAGGAACCCAGGAGCTTCCTCCGGGTCTCCCACACAAGTGCCGGATGCCAAGGCTTTGGGCCGTCCTCAACTGCTTTCCCAGGCCACAAGCAGGGAGCTGGCTGGGAAGCGCGACTGCTGGGATTAGAGCCAGGGCCCAAATGGGATCCCGGGCACGTTTAAGGACTAGCTGCTATGCTACTGCTCTGGGACCCAGGCCCAGTGATTTGACTGGAAAAGAGGACTGCAAGCATTGTGTCTTCGAAGAGCAGACCCTTATCAGCAACCTAGGCTGGGCTCTTCCAGTCATACCTGCCAATGGCAGAGGCGCAGCCCCTTCTTCTTACCTTCTATTGGCAAAGTGGTGTTTCCCAGCTGGAAGTCAGTTGTGTAGATGCAGGGGTGGCTGGCAACACGGCTGGTGGTGGCTTGTCTGTCCTCCTAGCTCACTGCATCATGGGAAATCTATTCTGTTTTATTCTGCCCACCCTACACTGAGGATTTCCCTCAGCTGTCTTCTGGAGGAATGATCGCTATTTTGTTTTCTGTTACTTTGTGTGGCTGAGGTGAGTGTGGGATCTCACTGGCCAGCCATCATGGATCACCAACCCTTCAAGAAATCATAAAAGGTGAAAGATTTATATGATCTGAAGAGAAACCAGAGTATAATCCTTCAAGAAATCGGAAAGGAAATCCAAAGAGAGAAAGAGAGAGGGAGAGAGAGAGATGGCCCATCGGTTCAGTCATTTCCCAGCTGACAGCAGCCAAGGAAACCTGGGGCCAGGAGCTTCATCCTAGTTTCCCATGTGGTTGATAGCAGTCTAAGCACTTGGACCTCCCCCTGGAATCTTCCCAGGGACATTAGCATGGAACTAGAAAGTGGAGCATTTTAGGACCAGCACCTAAATAGAATACAGTGTTGCAAGAGTCAGTTTAACCTCTTGAGTTACACTGTCAGCCTCTCAAAAACACTCTTGAAACAAATGAAAAGAAAAGCAACACATACTAAAACCTGTGAGATACAGTAAAAAGAGTATTAAGATGAAATTTCAAAATATTAAGTGTTTTCATTGAAAAATAGTCTCAAGCAAGCATTCTAATCTTACATTTCAATTTCTTAGGAAAGAAGAATGTGGGGAGCCATGCAGTTGGGTCGGATGGCATGGGTGTGTGATGAGCACCACTCCTTGGTTAGCAAGGCTACGAGGAGTTTCTGGCAGTGAGGCATAGCCTGGCGGAATGTCTCTGGTCACCTCATTGCTGCCTCACCCCACTGTATGGACACTCAATCACCTCTTTGATGTTTCATAGAATTCTCCTGAGGGTGTTGTTGTTTTTCTGCTAATGTGAAGTGATTCCTGTAATTGGTATGACACCTCAAATTGATCAATCATGTTATGATAAAGACATCCTTAGCAATGTAAAGCTATGACACACAATTAAAAGTATACAATAGTACAATTGAGCCCACAATGTCTCCAAATATCCTGTTATGTGCCCACTTTTGTCCTGGAATTTGCCCTAGTATAAGTAATGTTTCCCTTAAGAAATGGCTTGATAATATCTTAGAACTGATGGCAATAATGGAGGTACAAAGAGTTTGTTTACCACGCGCCTCGAACTGTTACAACACATGATATGAAGTATTCTAATTTCTCACCACAGAAAGCAAAAGTATATGGGGCATCTTCTAAAGGGAAACAAATGTGAACCCCCTCAAAATGGCTTGAAATCTCAATCCTATACTGGCACTTATATTTAGGGAAAGAAAACAGTTTATATAGATAAAAGGAAGTTTTTTGTAAAGGCCCTCCGTAGGTTGGCTGAGCTGCCTTGATCCCTTTCACTGCCCTTTAACAAAAGAATGAAAAACAATTAAATCAGCACTAGATGAAGGTGATGGTATTAATGCATGATTTGATTGTAAGATTTAGTTAGAATCTATGTTATCTGCTTTTATAAAATCCTTTCATTTATGATCTTTTAATTCTGTACTTTTAATAGTTTAATCAATATTAGTTTGTGTTTAGTAAAAATTGATTTTGAGTATAAAATTGATTTTGAGTATAAGTAAACTACTTGTCACTACGTAACTGCATGCGCTGCCAACCGTGGAATTCCTGCCTTCAGCCAGGTCACTGCAGATTTCAATGAGTAATGGTTTGCCAAAAATGTTTTCTTTAAAGTAAATAATATTTTAGGATTGTTTTTTGAATTTTCTTAACCATGATGTAAAAATGAAACAATTGGATATTGTGCAAAAGTTTGTGGTGATTTGTGTATAAATAAAGAAGGCAACTTTTCTGAGTTGTCCATTATGAGCATCAAGCCACAGTGGTCCGTGTCTTAGCTTTTCCTCTTATAGTCTCGCCGATCCACGCATCCTTTGCAAGCTCTCAGTCAGCCGGAGCTGGTCTCTGGCAGAAGAACAAATGAAAATCAAATTTAGCTGAAGCGGACAAATGTTAAAAAATACAGTAGAAGTAAACAATATGAAAAAAATTTTAAAAAAGGAAACATCAATACAAAGGAAAAACTTTTTTTCATTAGGAAGATTTTAAAAATAGACAAAATATTAGACTAAAAAACTAAAAGGAAAAGCTTCAAAAAATTTATAGAGGAAAAGAAGGTATTATAACCAATAACAGATATACAAGGGATCATAAGAAACTACTATGAACAACTATGAGTTGACAAACTGGAAAACCTTGAGGAAATGGACAAATTGCTGAATACATATTGCAGGAGGACATTGTGATTCTAGAAGTTTACCAAGCACAGGATGACAATTGACTGGATAACATTTGTGAGAACCACTGAACGGATGGCATTTGTGTGACTGATTGGATATCCTTTGCATGAGAATAACTGAATGGATATGTTTTGTATAACTGATTGGATATCATTTTTGTTTTAAAGATTTATTTATTTTATTACAAAGTCAGATATACATAGAGGAGGAGAGACAGAGAGGAAGATCTTCCTTCCAATGATTCACTCCCCAAGTGAGCTGCAATGGCTGGTGCTGCACCAATCTGATGCCAGGAACCTGGAACCTCTTCCTGGTCTCGCAAGTGGGTGCAGGGTTCCAAATCCTTGGGCCATCCTCGACTGCTTTCCCAGGCCACAAGCAGGCAGCTGGATGGGAAGTGGAGCTGCCGGGATTAGAACTGGCGCCCATATGGGATCCCGGGGCTTTCAAGGCGAGGACTTTAGCCGCTAGGCCATGCCACCGGATATCATTTGTATAACAACAACTGAGTGTTTACCATTCATAAAACTAAATGGGTATCATTTGTATGAGAACAGCTGAGTGGACAGCTTGTGAATGAGAACAGGTGGGATACACAAAACAAAAGGAGGTCCAATTCAAAGTATAGAAACAGTTGATGGGTTTTGCTGATAAGCTTGACACCTCCTCCCTTATCCCATATGACCTTCAGTGTATAAAGTCTGATGCTCTTAACAAACTTCAGCTTTCCACCACCAGTCAGCATTCACTCGTGCAGTATCGGCTCCATGGACCAAGTCCATCACTGCAGGACAGCAACAAGTGGCGCCCGTGAACAGGAACTTGAAAGAAGAAGTGACAATGTGACAGAGACCACCACAGAAAGAGGTCAGTGGGGATAATGGGCCAGAACCAAAGTAGAGTGCAGTCTTTTACACCTCTTACGCATGACCTTTTAAAGAAATGTGGAGTAAATGTAACTAGGCAGCAATTGCAGTCTTGTTTAAAGGTTATCTGTAAATTTGACCCATGGTTTCCAGCTGAAGGGACACTAGAAAGTCAAGTCTGGGATCATGCCTGGAAACAAGTAGAGGAGGCCCGAATGACAGAAGATATTTCTGCTGATGTTTGGGGTACATGGTCTTTAATTAACTCGGTTATCACAATCACAGAAGGGCAAGATAGGGCGAAAATCCTCCAACAGACTGTCACGGGTTCCTTTGATGATTATGGGTTAGATGGGTAAAGGAAGGGAAATCCTAAAAAGAAAAAAATTAAGAAACTATTTCCCAATATCATTCCCTCTGCATCCCCACTTTCTGAATCACTTCTTCATCCTCCCCTTTCTCACAGTACAGATGAGGAGGATGAAGGGGAATCCGTGTCAGACCCCCTCACCAGGTAGGCCACCGTTATATGGCCAGAAAGGAAATTCTTCAAAGCACAAATTAGGAAGAAAATGAAATTAGAACTAAGAAAAAGTAGAAATTTTCCAGTGTTAACTCACAGGATTTCTCTAGTGGGGAAGCTGAGGATGAGATAGAAGGACAGTGAAATACCAGCCCATACTGTCTCACCCTTAAATCTGATTGAAGACGTCCTCAAATGTCTGATATTCCCCGGAGACCTCATGAATTCTGATCACTGTTTCCAATTGCACTTGGGCAAGTGATTAATCAACCTACGTATGAAAAGCCTAGATTATAATGCCATCACAGCTTTTCAAAAGGCTTGTGTGTCCTACGGGCCCACTTTCGCATACGTATGGGGATTTTTATCTTATTTTATTTTATTTTATTTTATTTTATTTTATTTTATTTTTTAAAGATTTATTATATCGGAAAGGCGGATATATAGAGAGGAGGAGAGACAGAGAGGAATATCTCCCGTCCGATGATTCATTCCCCAAGTGAGCCTCAATGGGCCGATGCACGCCAATCCGATGCCAGGAACCAGGAACCTCTTCCGGGTCTCCCACGCGGGTGCAGGGTTCCAAAGCTTTTGAGCCATCCTCGACTGCTTTCCCAGGCCACAAGCAGGGAGCTGGATGGGAAGTGGAGCTGCCGGGATTAGAACCGGCGCCCTTATGGGATCCCGGGGCTTTCAAGGAGAGGACTTTAGCCGCTAAGCCACCCCGCCGGGCCCCTGTATGGGGATGTTTATGTAGTTGGAGTTGAGAAGCAAACTGGATTCCTTATGATTTCTAAGTAACAGCAAAAATAGGGCTTTCTCCTTCACAATATCTACAGTGGAAAATGTAAAGGAGTGATATGTTTAAGGAGAAGTTACAGTGTTTAGGATGGACAAGCTGACAACTCCCTGAGGGTGGGCAACTAACTTAGGATATGCTGGTAGGAGATGAACAGTGGGCTACTACGGAATAATCGGATGTGGTAGCCTCACTTTGAAATCTCCAAAATGTAAATGCTACTATGACCACTATGGGTGTTCTGCAGCCTGGGCGGCCTAATCCTTCTAAGATTCTTTCACATTAGCCATAATTCTTTCAGATTTTTAAAAATAGATTTAAAGATTTATTTATTTTTATTGGAAAGGTAGATGTACAGAGAGGAGGAGAGACAGGAAGATCTTCTGTCCAATGGTTCGCTCCCCAAGCAGCCACAATGGCTGGAGCTGAGCCAATGCAAAGCCAGGAGCTTCTTCCTGGTCGCCCGTGCAGGTGCAGGGTCCCATGGCTTTGGGCCATCCTCGACTGCTTTCCCAGGCGACAGGCAGGGAGCTGGATAGGAAGCGGGACTGCTGGGATTAGATGGGAACCAGCGCCCATATGGGATCCCGGCATGTTCAAGGCAAGGACTTTAACACCATTGGGCCAGGCCCAGTTCTTTCAGATTTAACAGATTATTTTTATTCTAACGCTATCCATCCAGATGACTGCACCCAATTTGGTTTTTTGGTTCATTCTTTCAATTATCAGGCTCCTGTTGAGCGCTATCAATGGAAAGTTTTGTCACAAGGTATGACCAATTCTTCCACTATGTGCCAATATTTTATAGAAAAAGTGTTACAAACACTTTGTGATGTTTTTCCAGACGCTTATATTATTCATTACATGGATGATATTCTTCTTGCTGCCTCCAGTGATGGTCAGTTACAGCAGTTATATGAAGAGGCATGAAAGGTTCCTACGTATGCCCAACTTGTGATCACTCCTGAAAAGGTGCACAGTACAGCTCCTTATGAATATCTTGGTCATATTCTAGATTATATTACTGTATGTCCACAAAAATTCTCTATTCATAAAAACTGTCTTAATCCTTAATGTTTTCTAAAAATTGCTAGGTGACATTAATTGGTTACAACCTTCTCTAGGCATCCCAACCCACCAGCTATCTCACCTTTTTTCAATACTTGAAGGAGATCCAGCCCTTAATAGCCCTGGGATACTGACTAGAGAAGCAGAACAGAAGAAACAATTCTTTGAAAAGAAATTCAAGGTTCATTTCTCACTAGCTTTGTTCCTGAGGAACCTGCATTGGTTTTGGTTTTTTCTACCCAGCCTCATTCACCTACTGGAGCCTTAGCACAACTTTTTGGTCTCCTAGAGTGAAATTATTTGCATCATAAACACACTAAAACTCTGTTTTCTTATTAATATGATTGCCTCCCTCAGTACCCTGGGACATCTGAGAGCCCTCTCTCTGATAGGATATGACCCAGCTTCAATTGTATTGCCTTTAACAGCCAAACTACTTCAACAGGCCTTTTACACTTTTCTACATGTAGTAGCTATGGCTGATTACTATGGAGAAATAGGAAACCACTACCCAGCAGGTAAGACGTGGCCATGGGACACCATATCCGCATGAGCTAGATGGATATGTAAGTAAGTGCTCAATAAGTCTGAACTCAGGGAATATTAAAATTCCCCAACAATGGGAAGCAGCTCTTACAGCAGATTCATAGACTGGCAATTTTGAGAAGCACTCAGTGGCCTCAGGATCAGCCTAAGAGATATTCTGGTCTGACAGGAGAGCCGGCAAGAGAGCAAGCATATCAGGTTGGAAAGCCCAGGACACTGCTGTGGAGTGTCCCTCCTTGAAGGACCTCAGTGGTCCACACACCAGTGCAAAGAAGCAGCCATCAAAAGCAGCCTCTATATGTGACACATCTTAGGGGCCACCAAAACATCCCTAGCTTTCTTTCATGAGGAAACTCTATAGCTGATCCATTAGCCCCTCAAAGAGTCCTTATTAATTCATTACAAGATGAGCAAGATCTACATGATCATACCCATGTGAATTGGGAGGCCTCTGTAATCAGTTTCCAAATATGCCAATTAAAGATCTCAAAAGGATTGTCTATACCTGTAAGTCATGCATGTCTTTTATCCAGGTGCTACTCCTACAATCTCCTGGGGTAAACACCCAAGGACTAAGGGCTAATGCCTTGGGGTAGACAGATGTTACTCACTACACACCATTTTGTAGATTAAACTACGTTTTTGTAACTGTAGACACTTATTCTCATGTAGCCTGGGCTACAGCTCATGCTAAAGCATGAGCCAGACATGCTCGAAGTCATTTTTTACAGTGCTTTGCTATCTTAGGCCGGCCACAACAGATTAAGACTGACAGTGGGCCATGCTTTCTTGGTAAAAATTTAACAGAATTTTTCTTCAAATGTTGGAAGATGAGCCATATTAGTGGAGTCCCTTATAACCATCAAGGACAAGCCATATAGAGATTCAATCAAGATCCAAAAGCTCAATTACAAAAACAAAAAGGAAGAGTTAGTCCCCAACAGCATTTAGCCCTGGCATTATTTACATTAAATATATTAAGATTTTTTTTTAAAATAAACTTATAACCCATTTTAAGGGTATTGGTCCAGTCAAGAAGTTAAACCTGAAGTTATGTAAGATGGAAGGACCCAATGACCAGAAAATGCAGAGGCCCAGATCCATTATTACCAATGGGCAGAGGATGTGGGTGTGTCTTCCCAATAGGAGAAAACAACCCATTATGGAAACCAGCTAGAAGCCTCAAATTTTATATAAATAGTCCTAAGAATCCAATGTGTGATGCCTAAGAACCAGAGGTTCCAGAGGCTGATCCCTCTTCAAAGCCATGGGGATTAGGCTGTACAGGAAAGGATATGATTCGGGTGTCATTTTTTTCTCTTCAATTAATCATTGAGAGTTACTCCTTGGCAGTTGGACCCAATAGGATTATAGCAGAAGATCTCTCCAAATCCATACCTGCCCTCCACCAGCTCAACTTCCCCTTCACTCACAAGTCCGACATCTCCTTGGTTGACAACAGGTGAGTTATATAGTTAAGATCCTCTCTGGACCCTAATACAAGCAGCATGGGGGGCCCTAAATATGTCTGGGTTTAATTTCACTCATCCGTGTTGATTATGTTATAGTGCTCGACATCGTTTGTATGAGGGTGTTGCAGTAATGAGTAATTTTTTAAATCAGCCAATGCCTTGTCAGTGCCACTGGCAACAAGTGGGCACAGCAAGACTCACTATTCCATCTGTGTCTGGACATGGACTTTGTGTGTTGGCAAAGTCCCCCCACAATGCTGGCCTTTGCAACCAAATTAGAACGGACACCTCCAACTATCATTATGTGGTCCCTGCCAATGGGACCTGGTGGGCTTGCCAAACCAGACTGACCCCTCGCACCTATGGAAAAGTCTTGAATGGTAGCAGCAATGATTTTTGTATTTTAATCATTGCTTCCAAAAATAATACATTGGGAAGAGATACATCCCCCAGAGCCCAAAGAATCAAGGGAGAACTGGTGACTGCCGTCCTCCTGGTTGCCCTAATGGGCATGAGTCTTGCGGTGGCAGGTACGGGCATCTTCACCTTGGTGTCAGGACCAGGCAGGGGTGGTTCCACCCTTGCTGGACCTTTAATTATCTTATTACTTCTACTAACTCTTGGTCCCTACATTTTTAATAAACTTTTTCAGCTTATTCAGCAGCACTTTAGGACCATGACCCTAATTGGCTGAAGTGGTTGAAGACTTGGCTGCCGATCACTGCCTGCCTGATGCCTGGGTTCATGTGGCCCTTCAAGAAATTGCCAAAATGGCCTAGCACCCCATAAGCCCCTTAAACCCATCGCATCAGCTTGGCTGCCTAGCCAATGACGGGTAAGACTCACAGAGAGGGGCAACCTAAGCCAGGCACAGTCACCCAGGGTCCTGTGATGGCTGGATAGTCAATGATGTGTAAGACCCTCAGAGGAGGGTGACCTAAGACAGGCACAGCAGCTATGGATCCCTGCCCCATTTAACAAAGAAAGGAGGAGATGTGAGGCTCAGGGGCAAAGGGGTCACTAAGTCAACAAGATGGCGACTAACAGTCAAGGTCACTCGGTTACACGTGGCAGGCAAGATGGCGGCCAAGGACAAAGCCCTCGGCGTGAACCAGGATAGGGGTCACGTTGCTTCAAAGAAAGACTGATTAGCCAAGATCATTTCACTCACCTATCCCTGGTCTATGGGAGGTGGCTTCTGCAGTTCAGCTCCTAGTACTTGCTTCCTAGTTTCTCCCTCATGGAATTCCTGAAATTCTTGGCCCTGAGGTTTTCCCTTACCCTGTATAAGAACCTGTACTTCCCAAATAAACCAGAAATGCTTAGCCAGAACCCCTGTCTGTTTCTCGTGGGCCAGGATGCTGGGTGGTGGGCGGCAGGTTCACCCCCTCTGGCAACGGGGGTACTAGAGTAATTTTGAGGGAGACTCGGCAGAATGTATAGAAACAGTTGATGGGTTTGGTTGATAAGCTCAATACTTCCTCCCTTATCCTATATGACCCTCAGTGTATAAAGTCTGATGCCCCTAATAAACTTTGGCTTTCAACCATCAGTCAGAGTCCACGTGTGTTATTTAAAGATTACATCAAGAAGTATAGAAAACATGAGCTGACTCAAAAAATGAGCTTGAAGCAGTAATTCAAATTTTCCCAAGAAAAGAAAGTGAAGGATTTGATGGATTTACTAGTGAATCCTCCAAAACATTAAATAGGAAACACCTCCAATAATTTCCAAGCTGTTGGGCTCAGCATGATAGTGTAGTGGTTAAAGTCCTCACCTTGAATGTGCTTCAGGGATCTCATATGGGTGCTGTTTCTAATTCCAGTGGCCCTGATTTCCATCCAACTACCTGCTTGTGGCCTAGGAAAGCATTGGAGGATGGCCTAGGCTTTGGGACCCTGCACCCATGTGGGAAACCTGGAAGAAGCTCCTGGCTCCTGGCCCCTGGCTTTGAATTGGCTTAGCTCCAGTCATTGAGGCCACTTGGGGAGTGAACCATTGGATGGAAGATCTTCACCTCCTTTCTGTATATCCGCCTTTCCAATAAAAATAACTAAATCTTTAAAAAAATTTTTTCCAAGCTATTCCAGAATATTGAAAAGAACATAACTCTGCCACATTTGTTCTACAAGGCCAGGGTCCTCTGATGTCAATGCCAAACAGACACAACACAGAGAGAAGACTACAGACAGACCAATATCTTTGAAAAGCATAGGTGCAGAAATTTTCAACAAAGTACTAGTTAGCAAACTGATTCCAATACTCATAATGAAGACTGTATATTATAGTCAAAAGGGATTTATCCCAGAATTGGAAGGGTACTTCAACATTTGAAAATCAATAACAATCAAATTACATTGGTAGACTGAAGAAACAAAAACCATGTGGGCATCGCAACAGATGTAGAGACAGCATTTCTTTTTAAGATTTATTTTTATTGGAAAGTCAGATATACGGAGAGGAGAGACAGAGACGAATATCTGTTCAATGATTCACTCTCCAAGTGACCATAACCCCTGGTACCGCACCTATCCAAAGCCAAGAGCCAGGAACTTCTTCCAGCTTTCCCACGCTGGTGCAGGGTCCCAAGGCTTCGGGCCATCCTCAACTGCTTTCCCAGGCCACAAGCAGAGACATTATAATTTATTTTATTTTATTTTATTATAAACACTGTATATAGCAAACACTCAATATTATAGTGAAAGGGAAAAAGCTCAAAGTATTAATCATTAATCTAGAATAAGGCAAGTATGTACACTTTTCACTAATGCTATGTAGTATTGGAAGTAATAGGAAGAGCAACTGGGGAAAATAAAAAAGGGGGCATCAAAATCAAAAGTGAGGAAAATTATCCACATTTGCAGATTACATGGTGTTGTATGTGAAAAACTGCAAAAATTGTGCCAAAATCTAATAAACCAATGCACTGAAGTTGTACAAGACATTATCAACTTTCAAAAACATGACATTTTTATATAGGAGTAATGACCCAAGGGAAAAAGGTATCAGTCAAGGACCTACCATTCTCAAAAGAAGACATGAAATGGTCCACAGATGTATGAAAAATAGTCAACATCACTAGCCCTCAGGAACACGCGATGTAACAACACAATCAGAAAGTCTTACCTCACCCTACCTGAATGTGTATTATCAAAAAAAGACAATAACAAGTGCTGGAGAAGGTATAATGAGAGGGGAGCTCTTTTTAATAATTTATAAATTTTGGGCTCAGCGCCGTGGCCTAGAGACTTAAGTCCTCACCTTGAGTGCACTGGGATCCCATATGGGTGCCAGTTCTAGTCCCGGTAGCTCCACTTCCCATCCAGCTGCCTGCTTGTGGCCTGGGAAAGCAGTTGAGGATGGCCCGAAGCCTTGGGACCCTGCACCCGTGTGGGAGAGTCGAAAGAGCTCCTGGCTCCTGGCTTCAGATCAGCACAGCACCGGCCATTGAGATCATTTGGGGAGTGAATCATCAGACGAAAGATCTTCCTCTCTGTCTCTCCTCCTCTCTGTATATCTGACTTTGTAATGAAAATATAATAAAATGAAAAAATAATAATGTATGAATTTTTTATATTTAATAGTATAGGTTTAGGAGCAGAGTGATCCTTCTCATCTTTCATTTTACTTTTCAATCACAAGCTTAACACTCCATCAGGTATATGTTTCAATACATAACAAGTACAAAAAAAAAAACTACTATTCCTCAAAAGTATAAACAAAGACTAAACAATAATCACATCTCAAAATGTCAATCTTATTCATATAGATTATATGTATTTTGCACTATGTGTATATACACATAAAAGCATATTTGTCTTTGGGTTCTGGCTTATTTTACTAAGCAAAATAGTTTTCAGATGCATCCATTTTTTTTGCCAAGATCAAGCTTTCATTCAGTTTTATGACTGAGTAGTATTCCATGGTATATATGAAAATGTAACATATGTATCATATCTTTACCTATATATGTAATATATATTTTACAGTATTATGCAAAATAAGTATGCAATTGTGTAATTTATTATATAATTATGTATTATGCAAAATATATAATGTAACATATTGCATTATATATTATAAATGTGTATATATATTTAGATTACGTTTTCTTTACTCAGCTATCTGTTGATAGACATCAGGTTTGATTGTGTATCTTGACAATTGTATTTGCACTGCATTAAGCATGAATGTGCGTGTAACTCTCTTGTACGCTTATTTCATTTTGTTTGGGTAAATTTCAGGGGTGAGATACTGAATCATATGGTGTGTCTATTTTCAGATCTCTCAGGAACCTCTAAGCTGTCCTTTAAAATGGTTGTCCTAATTTACATTTCCATCAACAGATTACAATACCTGTCTCCCTACATCCTTACCAGTATTTATTGTTTTTTGATTTTTGGTGATAACCATTCTAATTGGAGTAAGATGAAAGTTCATTATTGTTTTCATTTGCATTTCCCTTTTGGCTAGTGATTCTGTACTTTTAACATGAATTGGATGGACATTTCTATTTCACTCTTTGAAAACTGTATGCTCGTGTCCTTTGCTCATGCCCATTTCTTAACTGGATGGTTTGCTTTGTTATTGAATGTTTGGGTTCTTTACAGAACCTATATATTCATCTTTATCACTTACATAGTTTGTAAACATTTTCTCCCATTGTGTTGGTTGCCTCTTCACTTTGTTGATGGTCTCCTTTGCCATGCAGAAGCTTCCTAACTTGATGAAATCCCATTTGTTTGTTTTTGTTTTAATTGTCAATGCTTCTGATGTCTTTCCAAGAAGTCTTCTCCTACGTCTATGACTTGTAGAGCTTTTCTGGTGGTTTCCTCTAGTCATTTGGTGGTATCAGATAGTATATTTATATTCTTGACCCATTTAAAGTTGACTTTTTATTAGGTATAAGGTAGAGACCTTGTTTGTATGTCTGCACATGATTAAATTATTCAGTGGCTTATAGATCATGCAGTAGCATCATTTTCTTCAAAAAGGTTCTTGATTTTCTTTTTCATTTTTTTAAAAGATTTTATTATTATTGGAAAGCTGGATATACAGAGAGGAGGAGAGACAGAGAGGAATATCTTCCATCCGATGATTCACTCCCCAAGTGAGCCGCAACAGCTGGTGCTGCGCCAATCCGAAGCCAGGAACCTGGAACCTCTTCTGGGTCTCCCATGCAAGTGCAGGGTCCCAAAGCATTGGGCCGTCCTAGACTGCTCTCCCAGGCCACAAGCAGGGAGCTGGATGGGAAGCAGAGCTGCCAGGATTAGAACCGGTGCCCATATGGGATCCCGGGCGTTCAAGGCGAGGATTTTAGCCGCTAGGCAACGCTGCTGGGCCCTTCTTTTTCATTTTTAAGCCTCGCTTTAGTCATTCAGGAGCATGTTATTTAAGTTCATGGTGCTGTTAATTTCTTTTTTTTCCCTGCTGTTTATTTTGTATTGCGGTTTTTCATTTAGAAGAATGTATAGTTTTTGTGTAATGGACATTATCATATCCAGAAGGTTACTGTAGAAGGTTATTGTGATCCTAGAAGGTCAGCAAGCACAGGATTGCAATTGATTGGATGGATGCCATTTGTGTGACTAATTGGATATCCTTTGTATGAGAACTACTGAATGGATACCTTTTGTATCCATTGCTTGGATGGATGCCATTTGTATAACTGATTGGACATCATTTGTATGAGAACAACAGAGTGTGTACCATTCATATAACTAAATGGATATCATTTGTATGAGAACAGCTGAGTGGACAGCATGTGAATGAGAACCCTTGGTGGAGTATACAAGACAAAAGAGTTCCAAACAAAAGCATAGAAACAGATGATGGGTTTTGTTGATAAGCACAATACCCCGTCCCTTATCCTATAGGACTCTCGTTGAATAAGGTCTGGTGCCACTAATAAACTTTGGCTTTCCACCATCAGTCAGAGTCCACGGTTCTGTTCACCTAGTCCATGGCTGCAGGACAGCGACAGGATACAATGTAGTATGCATTTCTATTTCCACACAAAGATGGACCCTCAATGAAACTGTTTACTAGATCTTGACAATAGGATGCCTGACTATGTGCCATTGTCCATGCCAGCAATGACGGATATATGACTGTGTATGAAGTAATACTAAAGTAATGATATAGAATGAAGGCAGAAGAAGAATCTCAAAATTAGAAGATATTTCCTGTCATCAGGGGGAAACAAAAAGCTGAAAGCAGAACTGGATCAGGCCAAAAAAAAAATATTCAAGAATTGAAAGACACTATTAAAAGGCCAGATATAAGAGTTATGAGAGTCCCAGAAGGTGCGGAAACAGAAGTTGGGTTCACAACTGTATTGAATCAAATAATAAAGTAAAAGTTCCCAATACAGAGAAAGAATTATATATAAGAACTATACCATCGCAATGAAGGGGGGGGGATTGGGGAGGGGATAAGGAAATCCCAGGGCTTATGGAACTGTATCATAAAATTATAATAATAAAAAGAAGTAAATTTTTTTAAAGACTATTCCTCCATGAAATGACTGCCCCATCTATCTACTTCCTTTATCTGTCACATGGCCTTGCATCTCTTTTTTGTACTACAGAAAAAATGTCTAGGACTAGTGCCAAAAATAAGGCATAAAGTACAGATTATTTTTACTAAAGAGAAAAGAGGACTAACCCAACAGCCTATAAATAATTCAGAATGGATTTATAAATTATATTTATTACCCAAAGACAGAGAGGAAGGAACAAAACTGTGTACTTTTCCCCCAACTTAATGACTTTAAATCTAAATTGACTAAATAGTATTTTTTATTAGTTTATTCATTAATTACATTGTATTACGTGACACAGTTTCATAGCTACTGGGATTCTCCCTACCCCTCCCCTGCCCCTCCCCCCATGGTGGGTTCCTCCACCTTGTTGCATAACCACAGCTCAAGTTCATTTAGGTTTCCTTCATTGCAAGAATATACCAGAGTCCAGCATCATATTGTCCAGTCAAGTTCAACCGCTTCTTAGGGAGACCCCCTCTGGTCTGAAGGCAGAGCCAGCAGAGTATCATCCTGATCAATTAAAAGCTCCAACATACCATCAGCAACAATCCAGGTACGATGAGACTGGTGCAGAGTCCACTGATTGACATAGTCCATCATAGAGTCTCCCGTTGTCCAGTATTTCGCTGTCAACATATAGTTGAGGTGGTTGGTTGATCTACTCCATCTTCCATCTTTTCTTGGTTAATGTTCTGATTCCTCCATTTTGATTGAAGGGATCCCCAAAGAAACTTGAAGGTGTTCCCAGATCAGGTTCCTATATGTACTAGCAAGCACAGTGCCCACCTCAGTCCATCACCCAGATCAGCTGGTGGTTGCAACCACTGGGTTGGTTCTATTCTCAGCCCCGACCTCCACCGGAACCAATGAGTATTGCAGTCCATCCCGGCTCTGCCCATCACACACTGGACCCTCACCTAAACCAGTGGGAAGTGTGCTGGTTGGGTGCTGCGTTCCTAACAGGCACAGGCAGCCTCGCCTTGGCATTTTGTGTTGTGTACTGTTTTATCACAACCGATCCTGGCCCGCCCCCAACCCAGCTCCAGCGCTCGGACTTGCCAGTGGGTGACGCAAACTGACTCAACCTGGTCCGCCCTCAACCCGAGCCAGAGTATGCCAGTGGGACATTTTCCATAGCCTCTTCTGGGAGGACTAAATAGTATTAATCAAAGTTAAGATTTATAAAAAAAAGAAAGACTCAACTACTTGAGTATGCTTCCTGTAGCAGAAATAGTTTAAACATAGATTGAAAGTGCTTTTGGGACTGAAGTCATGTTGTGGCACAGTAAACTTAAACTGCCAGCTACAATGCTAGCATTCCATCTGGGTACTGGTTTGAGTTCTAACTGCTCTGCCTTAGATTCAGCACTTGCTAATACATCTGGGAAGAGAGCAGAAGACAGCCCGAGTACTTGACCTCTGTTGGCCACATGGGAGACCTTGAAGGAGTTCCAAGGTTCTGACTTCAGTCTGGCTCAGTCTCTGTTGTTTGGGCCAATCGGGGAATGAACCAGTAGATGAAGATCTTTCTCCTATACTCAACTCTTCCAATAAATAAAGAAGCCTTTAAAAAAAAAAGCTTAAAAGTGCTTTCTTGGACCCGGCGCAATCGCATAGTGGTTAAAGTCCTTGCCTTGCACGTACTGGGATCCCATATGGTCACAGTTCTAATCCCGGTGGCCCTGCTTCCCATCCAGCTCCCTGATTGTGGTCTGGGAAAGCAGTCAAGGAAGGCCCAAAGCCTTGGGACCCTGCACCTGCGTGGGAGAGCCGGAACAGCTCCTGCTGGCTCCAGGCTTCAGATTGGCTCAGTTCTAGTGGTTGCGGTCACTTGGGGAGTGGATCATTGGACAGAAGCTCTTCCTCTCCATCTCTGTATTTCTAACTTTGTAATAAAAATAAATCTTTTTTTAAAAGTGCTTTCTTAAGGAAATAAAATAGTCAAATCATTACATAAGAAGAATTCCTGAAACGGCCCAAAACTTTGGGACCCTGCACCCGTGTGGTAGACCTGGAAGAGGTTCCTGGTTCCCGGCTTCGGATTGGCGCGCACCAGCCCGTTGCGGCTCACTTGGGGAGTGAATCATTGGATGGAGGGCTTCCTCTCTGTCTCTCCTCCTCTCTGTATATCTGACTTTGTAATAAAAATAAATAAATCTTAAAAAAAAAAAAGAAGAAGTCCTGGAGAGTTGCTACCTAATTTAAAAGAAGAAGAAATCTTGGGATAGGGCCTTGATACAGAATTGCTGTCCATCTGACTTGACCAGATGAAGCTGTTCCCAGTTAATTTAATATGGTGGTGCACTTAAAAGTAAACATTGTTGACGATAGCCACTGATTTCTTTAAGATTTATTTTATTTTTATTACAGAGTCAGATATACAGAAAGGAGGAGAGATAGAGAGGAAGTGGAGCTGCCGGGATTAGAACCGGTGCCCTTATGGGATCCCGACACGTTCAAGGCGAGGACCTTAGCCACTGGGCCACGCCGCCAGGCCCAATAGCCACTGATTTCTAAGTTAAATACACATTGGCGATCCTGGTGCGATAGCGTTACAGTTAAGGTCCTCGCCCTGAATGCATCAGGATCCCATATGGGTGCCGGTTCTAATCCTGGGAGCTCCACTTCCCACCCAACTCCCTGCTTGTGGCCTGGGAAAGCAGTCGAGGACAGCCCAGAGCATTGGGATCCTGCACCTGCATGGGAGACCCGAATAGAAGTTCCTGGCTCCTGGCTTCGGATCAGCGCAGCACTGGCCATTGTGGTCACCTGGTCATTTCCTCTTTGACTCTCCTCCTCTCTGTATATCTGACTTTCCAATAAAAATAAACAAATCTTAAAAAAAAAATACACATTGGCAATGTAACACTCTTTTTTTCAGCTAAAAATCATAAATATCTTTTAGCCTTCTGAAATGCTTTTAGATAAGTAAACTGTGTGGGGATTTTCTTGTAGGGATATGGGAGTTGAGATCTGAAGTGTTTGGAAAGCAAATGTCAAGTTTTGGGAAGGTATTTTGATGTGAGTAGTCCAGCAAATAAGAAGTAAATGATAAAAATGGTTTGAGTAACAATGTTACAATTTCAGTTAATTAACATTAGAATGAGTAGCTTTTGATATATTTTTATTAGGTGGTTAACATTATAGCCATTGAATATAAAATCATTTCATTTTTGGGAAACCAATATTATTGGTTCTTTATGGAACATTTGTGTACTAAACAAAAAAAAAGTGAGAAAAGTATTGTCTTGCGAATTGTAGGTAAGATGACCAATATTAAGACTGGGGAAGCTCTATGGCCCAGCATGGTAGACTAGTGGCTAGAGTTCTAACCCTGCACGGGCGTACCCTGGCTACTCCATTTCCCTTTCCGCTCCCTGCTCATGGCCTGGGAGAGCAGTCAAGGATGGCCCAAGGCCTTGTGACCTTCTATCCATGAGGAGGACCCAGAGAAAGCTTCTGGCTCCTGGTTTCAGGCCGGCTCAGCTCCATCTGTTATGGTCATTTGGGGAATGAACCAGTGGATGGAAGATCTTTCTCTTTGTCTCTCCTTTTTCTGTAAATCTGCCTTTCCAATCAAAATAAAACTTAAAAAAAAAAAGATTGGGAAAGCTCTAAACATGCTTAATGGGTATTCAAAAAGATTGATCTTGAGAAATATGATGCAATCAAGTGCATGTTAAGATGAATGAAGAACTCTAGCCACTAGTCTACCATGCTGGGCCATAGAGCTTCCCCAGTCTTAATACTGGTCATCTTACCTACAATTCACAAGACAATACTTTCCTCACTTTTTTTGGTTTAGTACACAAATGTTCCATAAGGAACCAATAATATTGGTTTCCCCAAAATGAAAGGTATTTGGACCAGGGTGAAAACAGGGCTCTGGACACCTGAGGAATGCTGTCCATTTGGAAATCCCTTCAGTGCATGGCCTAATATTTTTGTATTGAGTCTAACTTAGACATTGAAAGTTTAATCTTAGTTTTATATTGTAACAAAAATGTAAATTAAAAATTTACAAATCTGTAAAAAAAAGAAAAAACAAAATCAATGAAGTAAAACGTTTTCTCCAAGATGTCACAATTCACAATTCAAAAAGATTGTAGTCACACTGATTTTTTTTAAGAGATATTATTAGTATCTGGAATTTAAAAATCGATGAAATTATGTTTCAGATGATATAAACATCAAGAATGATAAAAGATTTTATGAAAACTTCAGCTATCCAATGCAACAATTTAGATGAATGGATATCTATATTTACTAAAGAGAACAAAGAGTTATCTAGAATCCCATCAAAAAGTTTCCACAAAGGCCTAAAGTGTTTCACTCATGAATTCCATTGGGAATGATAACACTTAAAATAAACTATGCAAGAAAATAGAGGAAGAAGAAATATTTCTCAACTTTATGGGAACATCAAAACATTAATATCAATATCTGATAAAGATATATTTTTTAAAAATTTAAAAAAGAAAAGGCAAAGGGAAGAGGAAAAAAAGAGGTGAAAGGACAGGAAGACAGTCAAGAAAAAGAAAGTACAGATCAATATTCCTTATATGCCCGGGCACAAACTTTGGCAAAATCAAACCCTCGGTGCAGTAGCCAAGCAGCTGAAGTCCTCACCTTGCACACTCCAGGATCCCATAAGGGCACCAGTTCTAATCCCAGTGGTCCCACTTCCCTTTCAGCTCCTGATTGTGGCCTGGTATAACAGCCAAGGACAGCCTTGGGACCCTGTACCCACGTGGAAGACAATACGGATAATGGTCTCATTTTCTTCCTTATTTTAATCCATTGAATCAAGCAGTATTTTTAAAGCAGTTATTAGCTGGTCTTTAATCACTTTAAAATAGTCAGAGATATTACTTAATTAATTGACTTTCAAGTTACTAGAGAAATCTCAGTCAAATTACTGTAATTCATGGGCATAGTCCCTAGTTTCTCTTGAGAAGGACCTGGGAGTATGTTGTTCTTATAAGAGGATCTCAGGCTTAAGGTCTGTCCCTAAAATAACACATTTTAATATGACTTTAGTTCTTTGAATACTAGATCACCCCTAAAATTAATTGAAGCCCTAGGCCTCAAATATAAAGTGGGTGGCATACTCTCATTAAAATACTAAAGCTGAAGTGTTAATGCTGTCTTTGAAATAAACTGTATGAGTGCTATCTCTTTATTTTCATTTTCAATCTTATCTTTTCATTTATTTGTTTGGTACACCTTTGGAAGTTTGTTTAATGGCATTATGCATATGAGATATGCATAACTATTGGCAAAATTCACCTCTCCTGTTTCTGTCCCACAAATTGTAAAGGAAACCCATATTACCTAAACGACAGTACTAGACCATGTCTTTTTAATCCCATTTTTATTTTAGACAATGCTTACGTAATTGACCAGGCTGTCAGGGTGGGAAGGATTGAGGGTCAGGGATAGGTGGGTGTGATCGTTGTTTCCAAGTTTCCCAATTCTTTTTCCTGTTTCTAGGGCTGGGGGGGACCTGGGGAGGAAGCACACCCAGTCTCCTTGCCGTCACAGCACCCAGGGAAGGAGGAATGGCTACCCAGAACAGATCCAGGTCCTGAGGTGGATTCTGTCCAAGAGCTTTCAACAGTTTTGAAATATTGATGCCACCAATCCAAAAATGAGAGAATATTTTCAATGTCCATTGGCTGACACAGTCCACCTTAGAGTCTCCATTTGCCCAGATTTTGCTTCTCGGGGTTTAGGCCTGCCAGCAGGCCCCGAGGTCACTGAGGGTGAGGCAGGCAGTGGCCTTCGGCCACAACAACCACCAGAGAGAAGCTGGTGAGGAATGTCCGTTTTATTATGTACAGATCACAGGTTTTAAAGGGTAAGGAAGGGGAGGGCGAAGGGGTGGGGTGCCTTCCGGCTGATGCCACGCCCACTAAGGATGATGTAATTGGCTGTATGACACATCTATCTCCCTAAACCTTCCGGTCATGTCAGAGGTCATGTTCCAGGTGTATATCCCTTGACCTTTTAGCCATGTTGAAGGTCACACTCCCCATGTAGGCCTGAAGGCTGTATCTCAGGCCATGGGGAAGGTTAGGCTTAAGCAGGCAGGCAGCAGGGCAGGAGCCTGCGTGATCACCCACATCACCCCCCTCTGCTTTTGGAACAAATTATACCACAAAGACTTCTGCCATAAGGATAGTCATAAGGACCTGGCGTGATAGTGTAGTGCTTAAAGTCCTCGCCTTGAACGCCCTGGGATCCCATAGGGGCGCAGGTTCGAATCCCGGCTGCCCTGCTTCCCATCCAGCTCCCTGCTTGTGGCCTGGGAAAGCAGTCGAGGGTATCCCAAAGCCTTGGGACCCTGCACCTGTGAGGGAGACCCGGAAGAGCTCCTGTTGGATTGGCACAGCACTAGCAGTTGCAGCCACTTGGGGAGTGAATCATCGGATGGAAGATCTTCCTCTCTGTCTCTCCTCCTCTCTATATAGCCACCTTTCCAATACAAATAAATGAATCTTTAAAAAACAAGCAAACAAAACATAAGGGCGATCATAATTCCTGTGATTCTAGGATGTTGGTACAGACATCTGAGGGCAAAATTTAACATAAGAACATCATATGTTGTAGCATCACATTGCAGGTAGAATGCCTATCACAGCAATGTTGAATGTCCTTGATATTAAGTCCAATACACGATGGAAGTTAAAAGGCAACTTCACCAAGGACCAGATACCCTAACTGCCTATTACGCATCTCACTCCTCATATCCTCCCAGGAGAATGGACCCTACCTGCTGCCAGGGACATAGGACGACAACCACTCTGGCTTTTTCATGCTGAAAAGGGGGCATTGAAAGGCCAAGGGCAGCAGCAGGGCACTCCCCAGGGGTTCATTTCTAGAGGTCCCCGATAGAAGGTAAAAGTCATCTGGTGTCTGACATATTGATTCGAGCTTGGAGGCTTCTCTTGCTGACTTTTGAGCATTAAGATGTAAGGCCATTTTGCATCTAGGCAGGAAACAGGTAATATTACATCCTCTAAAGTAATTACACTATCCTAGAACAGTACAATAACAAAGCACTTGTTATAAAGACATGTATGAGTCATATAATAGCTTGCAAAGGATCCACACAACAATCCAGCAGTTATTAGTACTCTAGTAAGATTTTGCAGAATTTTATATATGTATGGCAGAGATGAGTGACTAAATGGTTCTAAGAGAATATGACAAGCATATAGAAATCCTCCTTAAGTTAACAGGCGAAGAAGACATGGACGCTACATCAGAACAATAAAGGTATCCTACACCTCCATGGGTCTAGCAAAAAATCTTAAAGGGCGGCTGGCAAATAGCCCTGTAGTTGCCTGGCCAATGGAACAGGCTGAGTAGTAACAGGCTAGCCAACTTTCCTCAATGTTCTAATCTTCTGTATTAGTTTCTATCTCCATTGTAAAATGAGAACAGAGGTCTTTATCTGAACTACTGGGTTCCTGAGAGACCCTCATGCTCTAAGAGGAAAGCTTACCAAGGCTAGAGCTAAGGAAAGAGAGAGCTGCTCCCCTGTGTCCAGATGGAAAACTTTGTTTCCCTTTACCACAAGGACCACCCGGGGCTCCTGGGTGTGGCACCAGAGTCTGTGGAGAATTCTGAGCTGCGTCAGTCTTGTGTGGGAGACTCAATGGGGAGTTGCTGACCCCAAAGTTCTTGCCTTCATGGGCAGTCCAACCTCCATTGATCTCTTTGGCAGTTGGGACACAGTCTTGGGTGTCCTTGCCAGCTCTTGGCGAAGAAGGCTGCTGCTTCTGCAACGAAAGCTCTTGGGAGGTCTCTGAGGGTCTCACTGGGACTGGGATTACAAACCTCCTCTTGTCCTTCTGCTCTGCTAAAGGATTCCTTCCTGGTATATAAGAGACCATGTAACCACCTTCAAGAGGTATTAAGGATGCTCAAAGGTCCCACTGTAAGTCTCTACAGCTTTTCTTAATGTCCAACTCAATTAAGAATCCGTCACTTATAAATCACCCGTTTCTCACAGAGTTAGAATCTAGTTGAGAATTTTTAAACCTTTTAAGTGGGAAGATGTCTCTGTGGCCCTAATCTATTTGGGGCTTGAATAATCATGAGGTCAGGGACAACTATTGTGCTTAATCTGCCAGTCTCTTAAAAATCCCCCATATCACCCAATGTTGAGGGGTCTGGCCTCCTCCTCCATTGTCTCCTCGATGGTGAAGGATCCTTCAGGATGAGGTTGTGAGGTTGTCTTGCTAGAGGGGCATCCTCCAATGGATGGGGTCCAGGGCTTGACATTACAAGCAGGCATCCACACAGGCTGTGGCTCAGTTTCTGGGAAAATACAAGCAAACATCTTCCTACAGTTAGAAAGGGGTCGGGACCTTTCCACTTTTAGGTGGCTGGGTCCCTCCATCAAACCAAATGCATCTGCGTTGGGCCTGCAAGCAGCTTCCAGTAACGTACAACTGGTGGCTCTCCAGACATGAAATATCAAGGATATTTAGGGAGAATAAGGCCAAGTTAAGACATTCACAAGGAGTAGTATATTCTCCCCTTTGCTTTTCAAGCTTGTTCTTGAGTTCTTGGTGTCTTCTAACTATGCCCTTGCCTTGAGGATATTAAGTGGGGGCCTTAGGTCTGAGCTAGTAGGTTGCTAACTCTTGTAAGGAACAGTATAAAGTGAAAAGTGCCAAATAGTAGCTTTACAAAACATGTATCACAAAGATCTATTGCTGTTATAAATGAGACAGGAGTATAGGTTAACAATAAACTTAAATAGTAATGTATCAATGATGTATTTTGAAAACAGCCTATTAGTAATTTAAATTACATAAAGAAATCTGTGTTAACTAGTAATCTTATTGCTGGACAAAGTAAATGAGTTTTTAGCAACAATTTAAAATCATTTAGATACTTTTATAATCCTATCAGAAATCTCTGGGAGTGGCTGCAGAATCCAGGTACTGCCACAGCTCCAAGGCAACCTACTCTTACTGTTGATACACAAATTATGTGCGCTGCATTTGAGCTGAGGATCCAGGTAGCTGATGAGGCAAACAGATGAATAAATTTGCCCGCTTTAAACTTAATTCACAAAAGCTAGAACATTTTCTGACCAATAGACAGTAACACATCACAGCAATGTTAAACAACTTGTACAAAAGACAAACATTAAGACACACATGCGAGCGTGCACACACACACACACACACACACACACACTTTTGGAGATAAAAAATTTATCCTCAGCCAAGCTTAGTAATAGTAGTGTTCACCAGAAACCAATAAGTGAAACACCATCAATTCAACAGTCTTGAACTACGACCCTGAGAGAAAAAAGTCACTGCTATGAAATTCCTCCATCAATGCAAAAATCTGAATTTCAGTCTCCTCAGTAATATAGCTATCCTAGGAATACATAGTGAACAACCAGATACAACTATAGTGCAAAATCAATAAAAGTGCAAACTAAAATTTAAACCCTTACACTCCATGGATGTACACAATATTGACATGACAAAATTGTACTCCATTTGGCAATAATCTTAATATAGTCCAATCAAGCTGATCTACTGTCTCCACAAAATAGGAGATTAATCTGTTGGCATTCTTGAGACCTTATAAGAATACCAAGGGAAGCCCCAGAATTTGAAATTTTTGAATTCTTGGATGCTTTTAAAAAGATGCCTAAAAACATCTGAAATGAGATTTTTTTGTTGTTGAAGTTAGCATAACACATTATAGATTAGACTCAGTTATTGACATGAAATCATCACTCAAATACTTTTAAAACAGATGCAAAACCTTTGCCAATTTAAAGCAGTGAGAAATTTGGTTGAAAGCAGAATTACTTTAATATATGAAAATACTCTTTAGACAATGAATAGCACAGTATTTTAGCTTATACCTTCAAATAATTCAATAATGCGTTAGAGTTGAATTGTATACCAAGTTATTTATGATATAAATTTCACATTTTTGAAAATGTCACAAATGAAACCTTAAGACTTACGAGAGACTAATATCTTCTTTGAATTCCAGATTTCCAAAAGTTGCCATGGATATACAGATGAAGTTAGCTTGCTAAACATTTATTACAACAAAACACCTTCCAAGGTAAAATTTACAGAACAAGTTCTGTAAAATTGTTCTTTTTTCCTTGACTTTTTCTTCTTTATCATTTTATAAAGATGCTTAAAAAGTGGGTGACCAGGCAACAGAAAACTTAGGGTCAGGTAATGAAGCTCTGGATGAATCAAAAGCAGCCAGCTGTCAGTGATAGAAGGCGGGGCTAACAAAATCAGCATCCCAAGAATTGCTATCAGAGCAAAGCATTCAGCCAAGCTACCAATGGGTAGGATCTCACCTTCCTCCCATTCAAATTCAAAATGGGTGGCTTGCCTCTGCACTTCTGATTCTAAGACTCTGGAATTCCTATGCCTCATGGCCACATACAAGCAAACTGTATCCATGCTAGGTGCTCCACAAAAAGGCAAACATGCTGGCCCAGACATCCACTACTCCATATTTTCCACTGGGATTGACCAATTCTCACACGTGAGCCTAAGGACCCAAGCCAGGTCCATGACCCAGGTCACAGACCCAGCACCCACAGTACAGACAGGCCCAAGGACCTAGGCCAAGTGACCCAGACCTCGCTGGACCCCCCAGCCCCAAGGGCTCTCAGACCTGAAACCCACTACTCAGGAGGGTCCAAGGACCCAGGCTAGGTGGCCCATAGACCAATGTCTTTTTTTATCTGTTTATTTCTTCGTTTTTAATATTTTTCCTAGGCACTATTCCATATCAGCTTATAGGGTAGATACTGAATCTTTTTCCATAACATCTGTTGCATGGATAAACCACATTTGATCTAAGTAGCCTCCTCTAAAGTTTCTTTCAGGTTATTTGTCATCACAAACAATGCTACCATGCATAGCCTTCCTATGCTTTTGTGGATATGCTAGAGTATACCTAAAGAATAAACTGTTAATACAAACATCAACTCTAAACTGATTAAGGCTCTAAACTTAAGATCTGAAACCATTAAACTACTAAAGAAGAAGAGGGGAAGTGCTGACCTATGCAAAGATCTCTTGAGTAAGGCACTAAAAGCACAGGCCATAAAAGTAAAAATAGGTAAATAAGATTACATCAAGCTAAGAAGCATCCTGATTGCCAAGGACACACACTACAAAGTGAAGCAGCAACTTAAAGAAATATTTGCAAACCAAACATTTGGTAAAGGATTAATACCCAGAATATACAAGGCACTCAGGAGACTCAACAATAACAAAACAATCAGTTATGAAATGGCTGAAGGTTATGAACAAGTACTTTTCTAGAATGAAATGCAAATGCCCAACAGACACATGAAAAAATATTCAGGATCACCAGCTTTCAGGGAAACACAAACACCACAACCAGATAACATGTCACTTCCAGTTAAAATGGCTATTATCCAAAAACAAAAAAATCAACAAATGCTGGTGAATTTGTGGAGAAAGTAGCCTAATATATAATTGCTAGAAATAAAAATTGGCAAACCACTATGGAAAGCAATATGGAAATGTCTCATAAAAATAAAAATAAATCTATCAAATCACCTAGCTATCCTATTCCTGGGCATATACCCCACCCCCCCAAAAATGTAACCAGTATATGAAAGAGTTATCTCTCATGTTTATAGCACCTCAAATTATGATAGCAAAAATAAGGATTCTAACTAGATGTCCACCAACTATTGCTGGGATAAAGAAAATGTGGTGTATATTGATGATGAAATACTGCTCAACCATAAAAAATAATGAAATCCTGATGTTTGTGATAAAATGGAAAAACTTTGAAATTATGATGTTAAGTGAAATAAATTTGGTATATTTTCTCCCATTTATGATTGTGTAGAATATGGAAATTGTGTGGATATAATGTCACTGGGCATATTGTTATAAATATTGCTTCACTGAATCATGCCATCTTAATGACAATACACTTTTCCCTCATGCCATCATCGGTGTCATGAATCCCTCACTTTGGGATACTAATCTCTCTCTTTGAGGGAAAAGTAACATAATAAAATATACAGAAGAAAAGTAAAAATTCTTGAAAGTGAATCAGGTAGATCAAATGGAATGTATGTGCATTTAATTTGGATAAATATTTTCACATCATCCCATAAGTAGAAATTACATAAATGCAATCTTCCAAAAAATCATCCTAAGTGTTTTCGCCTCTTACCCTTGCACATTGCAACAAAAGAAACTGTTTCTACCCTCCACAAATCTAATCTGTTTCTTTCTTTCAGAAATATTTACAATCCTGAACTTAATAGTTATTATTTTAGGTATCAACTGTACCTTATAATACATGTATGAATTTCCAAATTGCATGTATCTTTATGTATATCATGCATATAATTGGTTTAAGTGCTTTAATCATTAGTGCATTATACATCTATTTACACACAGTATGATTTCTAATTCTTGTATTTATTTGAAAGACACAGGGGCAGATAGGGATCTCCAATCCATTGGCTCATCCCCTTAGATTTGCAACAGCCATGGAAAGACCAGGCTGAATCAGGAGACTGGAACACAACCAGGTATCCCACTTAGGTGGCAGGGTTCCAAACTCAGGATATGACCCGCTACCTTCTAGAGTATGCGTTAACAAGAGGCTGAAATCCAAGGCAGAAGTAGGACTTAAACCCAGATACCCAGGCATGGACTACTGTGTCCAGCACAGTAATTATTCCACCCAAGACACAGCCCTGTAGCATGCTTCTTCCCTACATATTATTCTATCAGATTTCATTCATAATTCTTGCATAGCTCAAAAGTATTCATCTACTGTACTGTTCAGTAACCCATTGAATAAATGTTCAACATTTATCTACTTTATTATTGATGTCCACAAAGATTATTTGCAATCTTTTCTCTCTCAGGGATTGCTACCATGAGTATTGTAAATTTCTCTTCGTTAATCAATACATGAATGAGCTCATACCTTGGAACTGGCCTACTGGGTCTTAGAGTTCCTCAACTCTCTACATATGGCCAAATGGCTTTCAAAAGTATTGGTCCCAATTTCTATTCTCATCAGCATATAGAAGAGTCTTTCCTATTTTCATGTCCTCTCCAATACTTGCCATTAGGACCCATTAATTATGATGAATTTGAGACAAAATTTTATTGTGATTTTAATTTGCATTTCCCCAATTATAGATAGAATCACTACTTTCACACGTGTGCAAAAGCCTTCACATTTCTCTTTTACGTAATCGCCCTGCTTGTGGTCTTGATCCACTTTTCCTATTGGGTTAGTGCTTTTATTTTATTTTTAATTGTTTCATAGGAAAATTTTCTTTATTTAAGATACTGGCTACCAGCTACTTTACTAGTTTTTGGCATTTATATGTATTTCAATTTTTTTGAATTTTGAATTTTATGGTACAAATCCATAGGGGCAGGGATTTCCCTACCCCTTCCTCAAATTCCCAAACTCCAACTGATTTTCCTTATATTATTACAGTAGTATAGTCCTTCATAAACAGTCATAAGTCCATCAATCTGCTATTTAAGTGTTCCCTGACGTCGCTGGTGCAGACAATGTCAGACAGTCCAGCATCCTATTGTCTAGATATGTCCCGCAGCTTCCTTGGGAGTCCATCTTCAATTTGGAAGTAGAGATGTACACCGTGTTGTATCCTCACATCTGAATATGACAGTCTCCATTATGCCATCACTATACTTTCCCTCAAACAAGAAGCCATGAAACTCATTCAACAACATGCATGAAGTAAACAAATTTACAGCACTATGAAGTCAAAAAACGAGCCACTGAGTAACCAATGCATGGGTGAAAAAATGAAAAAGACAAGACAAAAGCCTTTTGGGTAAAATGATGCCACTGTGTGATCCATGAGCCAGCGATGAATTCAACAAGAGAAAAGAAACTATTTGGAAGCAATGAAAACAAAAAGAAAAACTGGGCCCTGCCGCGTGGCCTAGCGGCTAAAGTCCTCGCCTTGAACGTGCCGGGATCCTATATGGGCGCCGGTTCTAATCCAGGAAGCACCACTTCCCATCCAGCTCCCTGCTTGTGGCCTGGGAAAGCAGTGGAGGACGGCCCAATGCTTTGGGACCCTGCACCCGCGTGGGAGACCCGGAAGAGGTTCCAGGTTCCCGGCTTCGGATCGGCGCGCACCGGCCCGTTGCAGCTCACTTGGGGAGTGAATCATCGGACGGAAGATCTTCCTCTCTGTCTCTCCTCCTCTCTGTATATCTGACTTTGTAATAAAAATAAATCTTTCAATAAATAAATAAATAAATAAAAATAAAAACATCAAAACACATGGGATGCAGCAAAAGCAGAGTGGAAGGGCTATTGATGCTACGCTTCGCATGAAGGCTGCCTTACGTCACAGAGAACATGTGGCATTTACTCTTTCGGGACTTTGCTATTTTTGACCACAACTAGTTTCCCAAAGTTTTTATTTTTCCTTTATTCCCATCTATAACGCCTTTGAAACCAAAACATACATAGGTGGGCAGAAATATAGTTTTATAATTTTATGGGCACACAAACATTTCCTGTTTCTGTTCCCCTTTTCCCTTATTCTCTTCTGCCCCTCCCCTCCTCACCTGTCAAGGGGAATAATGTTAAAAACTTGATACAACATCTCAACTAATGGCATTCAAGTATAGATAGATAGCTACTCAAACACACACACACACACACACACGTGCAGTACATGTACTGTACCATATTATGCAGGATATTTTAATATTATCATCATTGAATTAATAAACGTGGCATTATGCTATTATAAGCTTTGTGTTGTTGTTTTCTGTGTTATCACTCAAAAATAAAATAAGTATTGCCCAGAAAACTGACAGGACATACATCTGTTCCTGGCTCAGTAGCAGACCCCTGTGTGTACTAGGGGAATAACTTCACTGTGATTTTCAGTCATCTCATCCATAAAATGGAAAATAGACTCGGAGCACACACTGCATTGCTGGAGGTCAAACAGCTTGTCAGTTCCAGATTTGCATTCACTAGCTGACATGGCGCCACCATGTGGTCCTAGTGGGAATAGGCAAAGATCTATTTGCTCAATCCACTTTCTCACTCTACATTGGGTTTTAATTTGGTTAACATAATTTTTATTTTTTCTTTAATTCATAATTTACTAACATGTTCATTTCTACATATTTTAAAGCATATTTTAAACAATAATATTGCAGCAGCTTTAGAAGCTTTTGGCTAGGAAACACTATGAAAATATCTGAAGTCCCCCAAAGTAGCAGGTGGTAGAGTGAAATAGTGAAGAGGCACAAGGCAGTATGTTAGTATTATTGCTCAGTTTCCAAATATGCTTGAGACAGGTACTAAGCGGAAGTATATCACAATACGGCAGTAAGATGATGACTGCAGAGCGTAATGTCAATTTTTAGCATTCATTACAACATTTACGGATCTGCTCTAGTTTACCGAAAATACTTGAATTGATTCTCACTGGTTTTAGATACTTTTTATTTTAAAATGAATTCCTTAGCATAGTTTCAGCTTCACAGGAAATGTGAAACGGTAGAATTCCCAGATACCCTGTAGCGAGTTTCCTATGTTACCATCCAACACTACGGTGATCCATTTGTCACACCTGAACACAAACAGCAGTACATGATTATTAACTAAATTTCTTCCATTGCTCGTATTTCCTCTGTTTTTACTTAATGTCCTTTTCCTCTTCCAGAACTGCATCCAGGAAACCATATTGCATTTAATCATCTTTCTTGGGTCCTCTTGGCTGGGACAGTTTCTTAGACTTTCCTTAGCTTTGCACACTTTGGCAGTTTCGAAGAGTACTGGCTGGGTATTTTTTCGACTCTTCCTCAATTCGACTTTGATGTTTTTCTCGTGGTTAGTCTCGGTCTCTTGTTGATGTGTGCACCATCCACAAAACCTAGCCCTGCTGATAACCACAATCACTGCCAGCCTCCATCGCCCTCCTGCGGCAAGGCTGGACAACTTCTGCACGGGACAGCCCCTTTCCTATCCCTTTCCATTCAGTTCTCCTGGGAAAGAAGTCACTAGGCAAAACCCACATGGAAGCGCTAAGAAGTTATACTCATCTCTTTGAAAAGAGGTTATGGAATTATGCAAACTATTGGAATTTTTCTTTTTTCCCTATGTGTTCATTTATTCAGTCAGCCTTTGTATCAGAGCGTTTCGTGGATATACATGAATCTTATAACATTGGTTATCACCTCCACAATGTTATTTGGGGGCTCAGATGGTTCTAGCGTGATCATGGGGAGCTCCTTCAGGTTGGCTCCTGGACTCTGAGACATGTGCTCATATTTTTTTGTAATGGGAGCCTCTCTTTGAGTTTCTGACACCGCAACATTCTCCAAGCATATCTTGGATATTTCCTGTCCAGAGGTTAGCATCATTGCATTTTCCCAGGAGCTCTGAATCCTTTTACTGGAGAACCAAAACCAGGATGTCTGCCGTGACTTTTGGTTGCTTCAACTCCTTCCACGCGTATTCACGTAAATATTTTCCTCTTCTGTGTTAATACCTTTCAATGCAGATCTTTTAAAAAGAACTTTGGACATTGAAGAAATAGTTTGATTAACAAGGCTTGTTTCACTCTCATTAAGAGTGAATTATTACGGCTACTGTTAGCACTGCTACAACACTATTTGTAAATTTGTCACACTCGTATATGAATCCAGGATAAAAAGCTTTCTATGTGGAAAATTATAAATTATTTATACATTTTCCTCACTGCATTCCTTTTCACTAAATCAGCAGCCAACAAGCATAGTTCTGTAAGTGAATAAACAGAACTCTGTGTCTATAGGCGTACAGGTGTTTCCCTTTAGGCTTCTTAATGTGCCAAAATTGCTAGACTGTGATTTGCACCTGTGGGTTCTCTTCAACGTCCATTTCCAGGGCTTAGCTCAGTGCTTGATACAACCCAGGGGTTTCCTAAACATTTGCAGAATAAATTGCAGAGCCTCCTGGAACGTGGTCAAACTTGCCATCAATAATTTACATGTGTCTGGGCTTTTTGTCTTCTATGTTTCTGTGTTTGAAGGTGGTTTGTGTTTTGGAGGAAGTCTTTGGTGCCAATCATTGAAAATTAAGTTGTCCCTATTGTAGAATTTTGCTGAAAATCGTGTCTCTGGTAATGTTTTATCATGAACCATCATAAATTAAACATAGTTTTATGCTTTTTTTTTTCCATTGATGAAATAAGGCCCAAACTGTTCATTGAGGAGAAAATACTTGCCCAAAAGAAGCCCATTCAACCAGAATGTGTATTTTTGTTTTTGACTCACAGTAAAATATGAATTCTTTATTGGAACTTTTTATTACCTGGGAATGCATTTCTACATATTGTGTTGAATAAATTCTTCTTCCACTGGATGGTATTGAATTTAGTTAGTGCAACATATCTTCATGAAAATAAGGCTTTAATAATATTGGGCTTCACTTGAAGACCCTAAGTCATCAGATTCTCCAAGTGGTGTGGTGATAATGCTGAAACAAAGCATTCTATAAAGGAAAAGCAATTCATTTGGCAGTTGGACCTGCTGTTAAGAATGCATGCTTTTTGACTCTTTATCTTCCTTATAGTCTTATTTCCAATTGCTCAGGAAAAAGAGGAGTCTGTTATATTCTCTCCTGTAGTTCTAGAGTCACTACAATTTTGGGGAGTGAATCAGTGTACAGAGATCTTTCTCTCTTCTCCTCTCTGTATATCTGACCTTCCAACAAGAAATAGATCTTGAAAACACACACACACACACATACACACACACACACACTTCATGGGGATACTTCAGGAACCTGGACATCTTGGGCTATTTGGAAGGAGGGAGCCTTTGGTAAACCTAGCAAAAGTGTAAGGTTTTGTCCTACATGTTGTTTTGCTTTCCCAAGCAGTACATATGATATTATGAAACCTTTCTCTGCTCCACAGGCACAAAGGTAAGTGATTGATGCTGTCATTTATGATTGGAATGTTTCTGTGTTTGGATGACTAATAGGAACTGAAAAACAAAGTCTCATAATTTCAGGGGTTGGGATAATGTCTAAGGAAATATTAGGTTGTTCTCCAAATCCCAATTTCATTAGTATGATATTCTGCCAGCTCTACTTTCATACCAATGATGGTCTTCCAATGAAACTGTTGAATTTATCTGGAAAATAAGATGCTGGTCTCTCTGCATGGTCCATGTCCTCAATGAAGGAATCATGACTGGACAGGAACTGTATTACTGTAACAATATGGAGGAATCCAATATGAGGCGATAGCTTTTTGGAGGGGTTCAGGGAATCCCAGAGCCTATGAAACTGTGCCATAAAATCAATTTTTTTTAATCCATCAGTAGTAGTAGAGTTTTCAAATAGGACTCTTACTTTGTTAATATTACCAAGCAAAAGAGGTATGTCTGAAATCCAATTGTGTATCATTGTGTGGCTGGACCTAGAACAAGGATCTTGTGTGTGCAGACCCAATATTCTCCTCCCCAGTGTCTTTAACTTTAATAGAAAGATGAGGAAATTGTTTTTGGCTCATTTGAGATGCAAGCAAATCCTCCGAGATGAGCAGATGTATTGCTGGGAATGATTGATGGTCTTTTCCAAGATGAGGGAGTGTGGTGAGCCTCAGAGTCTGCGCCTGAGCTTCTGCCCGAGGCAGCGGCCCAAATCCCCTCGTCGCCCCTGTTCCAGATACACTACTACCAGATCAGTAGAAGCTAAAAAAAAACAAAGGCCATGACTTGTGCTATGGTGGGAGCAGGGAATAAAGTAGCTCACTTTTCCCCATTACCTAATAACACACATTATTTAAAAAGAAAACATTGGATAAGACTTCACCCACATGTCTCCTCGGAAGGTTCCTGTCTTGGAGGGTGCTGGGCCACAGTGACTATCTCAAAGTCTCAGAGATCCAAACAGCCGAGTCCTGTGGCTGCCTCCAAGTGGAGGCAGCAAGATGATCATCAACGAACCCCTGAAAATGTCATGCACCTGCAGTCCATGTGAGACGCTCTTTAGATACTGCCAGGAATAACAGGATCAGGATCTCATCACAGATCCCACTTTGTATCCACAACGGAGACCCTCGAAGCTTAGAAATATCTATATAAAAAAGATCAGACAACTCAAGTGCCAGGCAGAAGGCTGAGACGTTCAGAGGAAGGAAGCTCCTAGAGCCAGAATTTTCCTACGGGGCAAAAATAGTCAAGGGGAATGGAAAAAATGAGTTTCTTGGAGAAAGGAGCAAGGAAGAGAAGGAAGATGTTCCAGGTGTTAAAGAAAATACGAACACAGACACAGGGTTGGGAGACTGAATGGGTGAAGCCGCACCTGGTTCGAGTCCTGGTTATCTCATCAACCTTTAGTGAATACCTGCTCTGGGCTTGGCCACACTTTTTCATCCTTTTAACAACCACAAAATATTCCTGGTCCCTGAATCAATTTCAAAATTCAAGCTTAATTTTAGTACCTTCTGGGCTTTCCTCAAGTATTTTCTTTTTATCTTTAAGTCACCTTGTTCTGAATAATTTGGAGAAGGAATCAATTTTTATATTTGAAATCACCAAATACAGATAATTACATTAAGAATACAAGCACAAAAGAATCGCTGATCAATTAAGTATTAAGCATTCACTTAGTACGCTGTAACTTTCTGAAAAGAAAATATCTGTAATCATTCCATTTAATAATAATACTTTGTGCTCTGTAGAATTGAAAAGTGTTCCAAAGCCTTTGAAATGTTATATGTCAATCTTCTTACAAAATGAATCTTGTGGACAAGTACAGACGATTTTTCTGTAATGTTTCTACTAACCTTTACGTTCCCATGGTAACAAGACATCTAATGGAATTTAAAGCAGATAACTTTCAATATTTAAATTGTAAGTCATAAATAAAAACATATTTATTGTTGCCACATTCATTACACATTCGTTCTACCCATGAGGAATGTGAAATCTGCTTCAAAATCATTTAAAATCTCTTATGCTACTTTTTAGATTTAATATTATAAAACCCATTAAAGAAGCAAAAATAACCTGAGATGATAACCACTAATTTCTGTTTTATTCATTTTTGTCTGTTGCTTTTATTTCCAAGTTCTTTAAAAGCTTGTTTTTACACATTTGTAAACAAAATGACAGAGAGGTAGTGAAGATCAGTCTGCTGGTTCCTTCTCCAGACACCCACGCTGGGCCAGGCTGAGGCAGGTACACGCCAGGACCCGACCAGGAACTCCACCCAGCTCTCATGGGGGCAGCGGGGGGAGGGGAGGGATGTCACCTGTTGCCTGCTGAGGTACACCAAATTGAGTGGGAAGTTGAGGCAGGACTCAATCCCCGGCACTCAGAAGCAAAACACACACATCCCAGATAGGGGTAACTTAATCTATTATGTCACAATATCCACCATGTATATTTTTAAAAATAAACTTTGTGTCAAAATAGAAAGTTGGCTGTGTATACTTTATTTTTTCGCTTTGCACACTATTTTTAAAATGCCTTTTATATGCAGTTTTGAAATGGTATTGAAAATGTAACCACATACTTCCTCTTTAATTCTTTTTCCCTGCCCACATTAAATCTGATACTTACAGTCGTAAAGTTCTACTCCAAGGAGTTAGATTTTGTTATGTCTTTTTTTTTTTTTTTAACTGATTTTATCAAGTTATCTGTATAAAGTCTGCACGGAACTGACTGAGGATGTTGGAGACTAATCAGCCCTTATGAATAATGGCTCTGTATATGTGTCTAAATCAGAGTAATTAAGAACTCTTGTAGAAATGCAATCCTAAAATGTCTAGCTTCTGAAAAAGAACAGGAAGGGAAAGTGCTAGCCTTCTATTTGGGCAAGCATGTAGTGATTTCCGAGGAAGGCCATTGAGTGAAAACATAAATGTCGTTTACTACTTTTACACAAAAGGAAAAAAATTATATTGCTAAAAATAGCCCTACACATGGATTTTTAAATATCTATATATACATTGATTTTTATATCTACATTTGTGTATCTTTACATGGATTTTATATCTATGTTTATATAGATATTTATTATATATCCATATTTATACTAGCTTAAAATAGTGTTACATTATCAGATAGCTGCAGAAAATAAGTATCCTGTTTAATAACATAGTACCCTTAACATCTGATAAATCCAATTTACTGGAATCTACCCTCATGGTCAAACTGGGAGATGCTGATGTTGTCTTTTTTGTTGTCAATTGCAGCAAGAGACATTCACAATGGGTTGGAATAAGTCTCCCCTCAAGGCAAGTATAGTTAGAACCAGAAAGTGGGGGAAGTAGGAAAGGGAAGAATTGGGGGAACAGGAAGTCTTCCATTTGCCAGAAGTCTCCTCCCACTGGTTCCCTACGGCTGGATAGGTGGGTGCTTCTCTGCCTCTAGAGCGATGGCCTCCTCTGCTCACTGCAAAGCCCAGCTCCTTGTAGCCCTGACATGGGAAGATACAACATTGCCCCATCATTATGGAGGATGGGGGCCAGTTGATGATTCGGATTTGGGCTAGTAGGATCGGGTGTCCAAGCAGTATCTTCAGAATTCATATAAAGTATGCTTTTCTTCTTATTATTTTTGTTTTTGCAGTTCTATTGGTTTTATAGGAATACATTTCCATGTGCTCAGTGTGAAAATTTTCAGATCGTTTTCCATGGAGGATCATGCATTGTTCTGCCATTTGGTTTGGTTTTGCAATATAATATATTCATGAGAAAGATAAAGGGCAGGACAGAGAATCTCATTCCACAAATATCACATCAGGAACCAAAGTCAGAAGGCAGTCACCAAATCCAGGTCTCCTATGTGGGTGGCAGGAATCAACTCCCTTGAACCATTATTATTGCTTTCCAGGATCTGCAATACCCAGACACTGGAGCTAGGTGCTAGAGTCAAGAATTGAATCCAATTCAGCCGTGGGGTTGGGGCAAAAGCAGCTCCCTGCAGTATGGCAGTTGTGGGGGGTGCCCCAGCCAGGCTGGACCCAATGCTGGGGATTCAAGCCAACAGGTAGTGATCGAGTCCTAGGCTTTGGGCGGCCAGTGCGCTTGTTAGGCACTAGGCTCTGCCTGCTGCCTCCCCAGCAGTGAGCTCTCGGGTTTTCAGGATACGTAATTGCTGCCTAGGGACTTCCATGGATAAGCTCAGTGTGAGTGTAGGTGAGGGATGAATCCTGGCTGCTTCCCAGAAACAGGGTCATGGAACTTTCTGGCAAGCGTGGAGACTGAGACCTGGCAGTTTAGAGGTGAGAGTTCATAAGATCTATTTGGGCCAACCTGATTCACCAGCCCAAATGGAAATCCTGAGATGGGCTGTTTGTTAGCTTAGAGAATCACTGACTGACACACCAGTCCACATGAAAGCTATGCTGGAGGCCTGTCTGGCAGGGCTAGGTACCAGTACCTGACTGAGTGTTGGAACAGTGGATGTGTCGCACTTGGAAGGGTCAAGATACTAACCAGCACACAAGAGAACCAGGTCCGAGGGTAGATTCTGTGGGGGAAGTGTGGGCCGAACCCTGTGGAAATACAAATCCCATTGGTTAACTTGTAAGCTTTGCCTGTCATGGGCTGAGCTAGGTGTGACCATGGAACTTACCATCTCTTATGGGTAAAGGAACTGACAAGTCTGGGCAGATCAAGGCAGTAGCACCCGAATTTGCATCCTAAAATAGGATGTGGGGTGGGCCCAGCTGCAACTGGAAGGGATGGACTGGGCAGGGCTGAGCTAACCTTAACTCACAAGCAAGAACAGAAATCAGGATGGAGCACAGGTCATGCCAAGCTAGGCTCTTACACCAACTGGTCTGCATGAGCCAGGGATACGGGGCCACAGCATCAAAGGCAAAGGCTGAGACAGGTAAGGGGCTAAGCCAACTGGGTCAGAGCAACCACTGACATGTGAGCAAGTTAGGCCTGGAAATAGGCTCTGTTGGGGAGAGGTGAAAGTACACCCTTGCTTGGTTGGGGTTCCCCCTGGTGAGTGTGGGGACCGGAGTGGGGCTGAGTTCTGGTCTGGATATGGCTACAATCTCCCTTGGCACAAGTGTGAACTGGGGCTGGGTACGCCTAATTGGGCTAAACACCAACACCATCTGGTGCTCTGGAGAACCTGGGTAGATGTAGGACTTAGTAAGCTGGGTCTCTGCCCCTTCTGAGCCATGTGTGAGCAGTGTCTGAGTATGGACGAGCCTTGGCTGGGTTGAAACATCCAACAGTAAGAACTGGAATGGATTGAAGGCCAGCAAGGAAAGGCCACTGTTCCTGTCAGGACAGGAGGTGGACTAAGTAAGGCTGGCCCATGGATCCACTGGTATGCACAAGATCTGGCATAGGGAGAGGTTCTGATGGAGGAGCTTGGGAAACTCCTCTGTCTGGACAGTCCCTGCAGGTGAGCACAAGAACCATGACAGGGAGCAACCCAGACCAGGCCAGAGAAAGATACCCACTGGCATACATTTGGCATAGGTTAGGGGCAGTCCAGTCTGAACCAGTTCACATCACCTACTGGCTAATCCGAGCACCAGAATAGAATGTGGGTTGGACCAAGTTCGATTGCAACACAAACCAGTGCACATTACGGAAAGCCAAGGTGAGGTGAGCCGGACCAGATGTGGTCACAGAGCCCAACTTTCACACATGAGAACCAAGGAAGGAGGGGGCAATTACGGTAGGGGAATGTGGGCTGCCCTGCTGGTCAGCCACTCTCACTGGAGAGCGTGAGTCGGGATGGGGCAGAACAGACCAGGCAGGGCTACAACACCTGTAAGAGGCAGGGCCTCATGTGAGCTAGATCAGGGAAAATCTAGGTTGAGCAAAAATTAGAGTGGGTGAGGGTTGGTTGAGGCTTTGCAGCAGCATCAGCTGGCAGAGGTTGGCACTGGAGGTTAAACCTGCCAAGTTAAACTCCAGAACCACCTGGAGAGTGCATAATCAGGGAGTGGGAGTGGCCTAGTAGGGAAATAGTGGGCACCTCCCTCTTGGATTACCACTCCACTGTAGAGCAGGAAACCAGGACAGGGGCAGGGGTGGCTAGCCAGAAAGGTACACGCCAGTATGTGTGTGGACTAGATACTAGGGCTGGTTGGGTTGAACTAGGCTTCAATGTCCACTGACATGTGTGAGAACTAAATGGGATGTGGGACAGACTGAACCAGTCTGAGGTACATACTGGCAAGCATGGGAACCAAGGTAAGGGACAGGTCTGGTGGGGGTTATGGGGAGTCGCCCCAACTAGACTGCAGCTCCCATTGGTTTGCGTGAGGGACGAGTATGAAGTGGGCAGGATCGTGTTGGACTGCAACAACCATTTGTTCATGTGGAAGACAGGGCTGGAAACAGAACTGACCCATCAATTACAATGACCAGCATGTGCATAAGCTGATTAGGGTGATGGACTTGCCACACCTTGTACAGGCAAGCACACACAAGAATCAAGTCTGGGATCACCTCAGACGAAGTCAATTGGAGATCCCTCCAAATGAACTGCTAATCTCAGAACCCCAAGCATGAAGAGACTATGTCAGCCAGTGGATTCTGAATACATTTCATCATGCTTGGAATGGCGAGAGTGGCAGCAATTCAGAACTGTTGACATATCAAAACTGCTTGAGCAGGACTCTCAGAGCATGCCCCACGTTGGGGAACTGGGGTGGGTGGGAGACTGGGTAGGGCTTCTGCTTTTGTTTCTTCCCTGACCTCAGATACAGAAAAAAAAAAATTAGTGTGGAAACGATGGTCTTACCCACTTTCCTGTAACCCTTGACCCTTTGTACCCTAATCAACTATCTAAGATTATTAATTAATTAAGTAAGTAATTTTAAAAAGAATCAGGACCCAGCGTGATAGCGTAGTGATTAATGTCCTCAGCTTGCACGCGCCAGGATAAAATATGGTTACCGGTTCTAATCCCAGCAGCTCCACTTCCCATCCAGCTCCCTGCTTGTGGCAGTTGAGGATGGCTCAAAGCCTTGGGACTCTGCACCTGTGTGGGAGAACCGGAAGAGCTCCTGGCTCCTGGCTTCGGATTGGCTGAGCTCCAGCCATTGCGTTCACTTGGGGAGTGAACCATCAGACAGAAGATCTTCTTCTCAGTCTCTGCTCCTCTGTATATCTGCCTTTCCAATAAAAATAAATAGATCTTAAAAAAAAAAAGAATCAAATCCAGGTACTTTACCATGAAGGTGTCTCAAACAGCACCTTTGCTACAAGGCCAAATACCTGCTCAAGAGCTAATTATTTTTAGTGAATCTATTTTGAAAGACATAAAAGCAACATTCTAATGCATTTACTGTAAGAAAAATCTAACAATATAGATTATATTGATTTGAAAAGTCAAAGATCAGGTTTACCAAATTTCAAAAATTAATTTTCTTACCCTTCTAGGATCATGGGTTTTTTTTTATATATTGTTCTAGAACTTGAATCAATACATTAACATATATTCAGTTTAAAATGTATTTCTGGGGTCAGGCTATGCTTAGCACATTAAGCTTCCAATGCAGTGCTAGCAACCCACATGGCAGTGAGTTGAAGTCCTTGTTGCTTCAGTTATAATTTACCTAATGCATCTGGATTAGCAGCAGAAGAAATCCCAATTACTTGGGGCACTGCACCCATTTGGAAGACATTGGAGAAGCGGCTGGAATCTGGCTTGTACCTAGCCAAGCCCTGGCAATGGGAGCCATCTGGAGAGTGAACGTAGGATGAAAGGTTCTCTCTTGCTCTCCCACTCTCTCTCCCTTTAAAAAAAATTTAGAAATACTAAGCTCATTGATTTAAGTGTACTAATTCTACAGCGGGTAAGCTTACCAAACTTTCTTATGCATGTCAATATCCCTTACGAGCCATTTGGTTACCCCGTATGAAGAATCATGTCATCTGTAAACACGGAATAATTTGACTTACTCTTTTCCAATCTTTATTGATTTCTTTTTCTTTCCTGATAGCTCTGGTTAGAAATTCCAGTACTACACTGAGTATCAGTGGTGAGAGTGGGATTTCTTGTTTGGTTCCACGTCTGAACAGAAATTCTTCCAACTTGTCCTCATACAATATGATGCTGGCATTGGGTTTTTCATACATTTCCTCGATTGTGTTGAGGAGTGGTCCTTCTATGCCTGTTTTGCTTGAGGTTTTTAGCATGAACTGGTGTTAAATCTTATTGAATGCTTTCTCTGTATCTATTGAGATACTCTTGTGGTTTTTATTCTTAGATTGTTGATGTGGTATATCACACTTATTGATTTGTATAAGTCGAACCATCTCTAAACACGAGGGATAAATAGCTTTCTGATGTGTTGGTGCATTCGATTGGCTAACATTTTGTTGAGGAATTTTTCAGCTGTATTCATCAGGAATATTATTCTGTAGCTCTCTTTCTCTGTTGCATCTTCTCCTGGTTTAGTAATTAAAGTTATGTTGACCTCATAGAAAGAATTTGGGATGATTGCCTCCCTCCCCATTGATTTTAATACTATGTGAAGGATTAGAGATCATTCTTGAAAGATTCGGTAGTATTGAACAGTGAATCTGTCAAGTCCTGGACTTTTCTTTCTTGGGCTTCTTTATTATTGATTCAATTTCTGTCCTAGTTATGGGCCTATTTGGGTTTTTTATGTCCTCATGATTTTGTTTTAGTAAATTAAATGTGCTCAGAAATCTGTACATTTCTTCTAGCTTTTCCAATTATTGGTGTAGAGTTGTTTGTAGTCATTCCTAATGAGTTTTTGTTTCCATGGTATTCACTGTTACATTTCCCTTTCCTCTCTGATTTTATTCCAGGGTTGAGAAAGAACTTACAAGATCAGTGCAATTCACATTGATGCTAAAATTCTCAAAGACTTTGCAATTACCCTAACCAAGGATGTGAGGAATCTCCATGATGAAAATTGATTGCGAAATGTTGGGCTCAGCGGCATGGCCTAGCGGTTAAAGTCCTCTCCTTCAATGCGCTGGAATCCCATATGGACACCAGTTCTAATCCTGGCAGCCCCGTTTTCCATCCAGCTCCCTGCTTGTGGCCTGGGAAAGCAATTGAGGATGGCCCAAAGCCTTGGGACCCTACACCCGCATGGGAGACCTGGAGGAGATTCCTGACTCCTGGCTTCGGAACGGCACAGCACCGGCCGTTGCGGTCACTTGGGGAGTGAATCATCAGACAGAAGATCTTCCTCTCTGTCTCTCCTCTCTGTATATCCACCTTTCCAATAAAAATAAATAAATCTTAAAAAAAAATAAAATTACAAAATGTCAATGAAAGAAATAGGAGAAGACATCAAGGCATGAAAAACATCTGCCATGGTATGGATTGGCAGAATCAATATCAAAATTTCCATATTACTGAAAGTAACTACAAATTCAATGTGATCCCTATTAAAATTCCAACAACATTTGCACAGCTAGAAAAATTGATGGTAAAATTCTTATGGAAACACAAGAGACCATGAATAGCTAATGCAGCCTTAAATAATAACAACAAAGTTGGAGGCAACACAATACCAGATTTCAAGATGTACTATATGGCAGTGATAACTTAAAAAGCCTGGTTCTGATACAAAAACAGACAAAAAGATCAATAGAACAGAACAGATATCCTAGAAGTGAACCCACACAACCATAGTCAACTAATGTTTGAGAAGCAAATCAAGCCAGAGAAATAAAATAGTATCTTTAGCAAATGGTGCTGGAAAAATCAGATCTATGTATGCAGAAATAAGACACAAGACCTCTACCCTTCACTTTATAGAAAAGTCAACTCTATATGGATCGAGGATCTAAACCTATGACTGAAACTGTCAAATTACTAGAAGTAAACACCAGGAAAACACTGCAACACATAGGCATAGGCAAAGGCTTCTTAGAAAAGATTCCAAAAGTACAGACAATTCAAGCAACAATAAAGAAATGGGATTACATCAAGCTAAGAAGCTTCTGTATTGCAAAGGAAATAGTCAATAAAATGAATAGCTCATCAACAGAATGGGAGAAAATATTTACAAACTATACAACAGATAGATGACAAATTTCCAGGATTTACAAAGAACTCCAGAAACTCGAAAGCAAAACAAACAAGCCAGTTAAGAAATGGACAAAGGACTTGAACATGTATTTTTCAAAAGATGAAATTCACAGAGCTAATAAACACATGAAAAAATGCACAGGTTCTCTAGCAATCAGGAAATCCAAATAAGAAACGCAATGAGGTTCGCATACATTCAGTCATCAATGCACAAAAATTTCTAGTGGGCCCAGCGTGATAGCATAGTGGTTAAAGTCCTCAACTTGTATGCACCAGGATCCCATATGGGAGCCAACTCATGTCCCAGATGCTTCATTTCCCATCATGCTCCCTGTTGTGACCTGGGAAAGCAGTCGAGGACAGCCCAAAGTCTTGAGTGCCTGGATCCATGTGGGAGACCCAGAAGCTCCTGGCTCCTGGCTTTGGATTGACTCAACTCTGGTTGTTGTGGTTAATTAGGGAGTGAATCAGCAAACAGAAGATTTTTCTCTCTGTATCTCTTTCCTTTTGTATATCTACCTTTCCAATTAAAAAATAAATAGATCTTTAAAAAAAGTTTAGTGAGGATATTAACTATGCAACAACTATAAAGTCCATAAGGAGATTCCACAGACAAATGAAAATAGATCTGTTATATGACCCAACCATTCCACTGCTGGGTATACATCTCAACAAAAGGAAATCTGAATATGAGAGAGGTACGTGTAACCTCGTGTTTATAGCAGTGCAATTCACAATACCTAAGACACAGAAATAACCCACATTCCTATCAACAATGAATGGATAAAGAAAATGTGGTACATTTACTCCATGGAATACTACTCAGCAAAAAAAAAAATCTTATCGTTTGCAACAAAACGGACCCAGCTTGAAACCATTATGCTTATTGGAATAAGCCAGTCCCAAAAACATAGCTATCATATGTTCTCCCTTATATGTGGCAATTAGTACACAGAAGACAACCAAAGAACATTATAGACTCCACAAGGAAGGTTAGCATACCCGCAGACAATGGAAGTATATAGCATGTGTTCCTACTCCCAAATAATACCAGGATTCTCATTATTATTTTTAATTATACTTTTACGTTATGTTATTTTATTCCTTTTCCTATAATTACCATGCTACGATATGTTTATATATCAGAAATTTAAGCTTATCACAGTGAAATGAGTTGTTCTGTGATTGCAATAACTTTGGCACAAGTAATGGGAGGGGCTCAAGAGAAGGAGGAGGGAGAGAGGAGGGAAGAATCTCTATGTTTATAAATGTGTATCGTGGAATATAAATGCAAATAACTTTTAAAAATTAAAATGTATTCCTAAAAACTGTTTAAAATACATGTCAAGAATACACATGGAATTATTTTTCAACATTCTCTACCTGCAAAAATTCAACTTGCTTTCCCTAGATTAACATCTTGTTTTATATGATTCTGCATTTTTTCTATGTATTTATATAAAGAGTCACCTGTTGTTTTTTTTTTCTGTGAACTTACTTGGGATTAAAGTGTAAACAGTAAACAGAATTTTGCTTTTCAAACATTTACATTTATATGGAGTAGGCATTTATGGTTCAAAGATTAAGCTACCACTTGTGACACCCACATCCAATATTACGGTGTTTCTTTGAGCCCCAACGCATCTGCCAGTGCTTCCCAGGAGGCGGGAAGTGCTGGTTGAGATGTTTTGTGTCCTGTAACCCATGTGAGAGACTAGGATGGGGTTGCCAGCCTGTCTTCTCGCTGGACCAAACCTGTAGACTTGCAGACATACAGACCAGGCTATTGCACCCATTTGAGGAGTAAATCAGTAGATGGAATACCCTCCCTCCTCTCTCTCTCTCTGCCTCCCTTCTCTTACTCAGCCTTTCAAATAAAGAGAAAATAAGTACAGACATGTCTTGTTGATGGTTCCATGTCAATTATTAAATTTTATGTATGTGATTTTTATATCATACATACAGCCTAATTTAACTGTTTATCCATTGGTGGATATTTGCTGCTTCACCTTGAAGTATTAAAACACTTGATAGGGATCTGGTATTTAGCCTAGCAGTTGCGATGCTTCCGTGCCACATCAGAGTGCCTGGATTCAGTACCCAACTCTGGTTCCTGACTGTCCTCCTGCCAACAAAGGCCCTGAGAAGCAGTGAGGATGTCTTAATAGCTGAGTTATCGTCATTTATATGCAAACCTTGACCCTGTACCTGGCTCCTTGTTTCAGCTGGGGCTCCAGCTGGCATTTGGGGAAGGAACCAGATGCTGGAATTACTCTCACACATAACAGTTGCTCCCTCTCTCTCTCTCTCAAACACACACACACACCCTTTCCTTTCTTCTTTCAGTCTCTGTCTTCCTGCCTCTCAAATGAATGATAGATATTCTGAAGAATAATTTGTATATATATATATATATATATATATATATATATACATATGTTCATATGCAAATATTTGTTTATTAAAGAAACACAAATATAATGAAAATTCTGCAGAAAAAGTTGCAATTTTTTTCATTGCTTCCAATAGTGTATAAGAATGCCAATTCCCACAAAACTTCGCCAGTCCTGAACATCAGCATCCTTTATAATTTTTGCCAATTTAAAAGGGAAAAAATTCTCTTCTTATTAAATTTGTGTTGCATGGTCATTGATGACAGCGGGCACCCCGTATATGCTCACTGGTCATATAGATCTCGTCTCATTTGAATTGTCCTTTCCCTTTTTTTTCTTTAACATTTTTTACCCCACTTTTAAGAATCAATTGATAGAAACAATTTGTCAACATATCATTATATATTTTACAAATATTTCCCATTTTTTATTTTGTTGTTTTATTGTAAGAATTTTCAACCAAGCAATATTTTACTGTATCTCTTTTTGTTATATCCATCTTGTGTAATTTTTAGGAACTTTTTTCACTTTTCCAAGATTAGAGATATTTAAGTTGCAAATATGCAGATATATCTTTAAACTTTTAGCTTTTCAAAGAATTTGCAGTTATCTGTGTATGTCTGTGTGGTAAGCAGGGGGCTGTTTTTTTTTTTCTAAATGAATTACCAACTGTCCTATTTACACAATTAACATTTACCCGCCAACTTAAAGTCTACCCTTTTGACAAATCTGTTTCCAGATATTATTTTCTAGCCTTTCTTTTCTACTCTTATAAAAATAATATACTATCTCAGTTACCATAACCATATTATTATGATGCACAGTTGTTCTTCATTTTTTTTTACATTCTTACATGTTTTTGTACAAGAAAAACTTAAAGTTTTCCAATCAAGTTTTGCAGGATAATTGCATTTGGATTCCTTCTTAGTTTTCTTTCAGTTGCAGCAAAAATTTCCCTAGAAGGGTTGGCCAACACATCTTGAACATTACCTGGAACCGGTACCTTTCTTATCCTGTCTTCCATCTATTTTTCTGTCCTCTCATCAGGGGTCTCCTCAGTTTTCAATGTCCTCTTCAATCAAAACAATCATCTGTACGTTCTAGACATCCTTTCATTTAGATGTTCACTCTTCTTTGTATAAAACAGTTTTTATTATGCATGTCTTGGCAACCTCACCTTTTCGCTTTTGCCTTACGTGGACATAATAAAGATTTGTTGGTTTAGAGGCAGCTGGTTGCTTGTGGATTGTTGCTGTTCCTTACCAACCCTTATCCAAAGTGAGACTTCACTGTGTGCTAGGTGAGGGTGCAGGACCTTCAGTCTGCCCTGGTTTTACTTAGGCGGGAGGAAGTTGGGAAAGCTGGTCACCCCACTCAGCCAGTTGCCAAAACCAGCAGGGCAATTCCTTGAGGTAGTTTCCAGGCATATCATTAGCCACATGACCTCCTTATCTCTTCCTGCATCTGTGATGGAGTTCCAGAGGGGTCACCTTCAGTCCACTCTGCTTCTGCAAGCCAGGGTAACTCCCTGAGGAGCCTTTAGCCCCAGGAACAAGTTATTCACCATCCATAGCAAATTTTTCTAACTTTATCCAGTGGCAAACATTGCTAATCCCCACCACTCAGAGTAAGTGGGAAGGGAGAGAGGAATAAGGAGCCCAACTGGCCTAGCTATTTCAAGAATGTGTTGACTCTGAGCTAGGATAATCACCGAAATCCCTTCAACACTGTACAGTTTTTTCTTTCTTTTTTTTTTTTTTAAAGATTTTATTATTATTGGAAAGTCAGATATACAGAGAGGAGGAGAGACAGAGAGGAAGATCATCCATCCGATGTTTCACTCCCCAAGTGAGCCGCAATGGGCCGGTACGTGCCAATCCGATGCCGGGACCTGGAACCTCTTCCGGGTCTCCTACGCAGGTGCAGGGTCCCAAAGCTTTGGGCCGTCCTCGACTGCTTTCCCAGGCCACAAGCAGGGAGCTGTATGGAAAGTGGAGCTGCCGGGACTGGAACTGGTGCCCATATGGGATCCCGGGGCTTTCAAGGCGAGAACTTTAGCCACTAGGCCATGCGGCGGGGCCCTGTATAGTTTTTCTTACTCGTGTTTTAGCCTGAGATTTTCTCTAACCTTGTTTCTTCATCAACCTGATTCCATTTTATTTCCGTTTATCTTCCAAGCAACTTTCATTTTCTGGGCACCCTTTCTCATTTTCTAGCACTGATATAGATTTATTCTTGAGAAACAAATAAACAAAGCTGTTTCTATCATTTCCTTGAGGGACTGAAAGTGAGAAAGAATGTATTTGTGGGCACTGTTATACCATTTTTAGCTCATCTCTTTTTAAAAACCTGTTTACAGTGAACTAAAGGGAAGAGTTGAAATAAGTAAATAACTTGATGAAGAAAATTAAAACTGAGTAAGGAATCCTTAGGCCTGGCACGATGGCCTAATGGCTAAAGTCCTTGTCTTGCATCTGCTGGGACTCCATATGGGTGCCAGTTTGGTCTTTGCTGTTCCACTTCTAATCCAGTTTCTGGCTGTGGCCTGGGTAAGCAGAAGAGGCTGGTCCAAGCTTTGGGACCCTACATCCGCGTAGGAGACCAGGAGGAGGTTTCTGCTTCCTTGCTTCGGACTGGCTAAGCTTCAGCCTTTGCAATCACTTGGGGAGTGAATCAGCAGATGGAAGATCTTTTTATCCATATCTCCTTCTCTCTGTATATCTGCCTTTCCACTAAAAATAAATACACTTTTTAAAAAAGGAATCCTTGCTTTGATCTTATTTCTCTGTATACTTCCTCTATTGTTTCAATACTTAGAACTGTGATTCCAAGGTACTTCAAAAGAGTTTGTGGAATAATGGAATTAAAAACATGAGTTTTAAATTTGTACTATTTGTTTAATCTGAAAAGCAGACACAAAGGGAGACATTTAGTTATATAGACATGCAGATTCTCATCCACTGATTTCTTCCCAAAATGCTCGTGACAGCCCAGGCTGGGATAAGCTAAAACCATCAAGCAGAAACTGCATCCCAGTCTCCCATGTGGGTGACAAGGACCCAATCACTTTTCTCATCACTGCTGCCTCTCTGGGAACAGAAAATCGGCAAGAACCAAGACTAAACCCAGGCACTCCAACATGAAATATGCGCATTTCTGATGGAATGATAACCATGATAACCAGAGTCCAAAAGGATACAGGAAAAGATTTTGAATATCATGAATAGATTTTAAGACTTATATTTTCCGGGTCCAGCACGGTAGCCTATAGACTAAAGTTTGTGCCTTGTATGCACTGGGATCCCATATTGGCACCAGTTCTAATCTCAATGGCAGCCCTGTTTTCCATCCAGCTCCCTGCTTGTGGCCTGGGAAAGCAGTCAAAGGCAGCCCAAAGCCTTGGGTCCCTGCACCCACATGGGAGACCCAGAAGAAGCTCTGGGCTCCTGGCTTTGGATTGGCTCAGCTCTGCCTGTTGCAGCCACGTGGGGAGTAAATAAGTGGATGGAAAATCTTCCTCTCTGTCTCTCCTCCTTTCTGTATGTCTGACCTTCCAGTTAAGAAAAAAAATTAAGTAAATCTTCAAAAAAGATGCATGATTTCCATCTATTATAAAAAATGGCACCAAAATACATTCATAGCTTTAATTCCATTTTTCACTATTTTTTTCCCTTTGCAAGAATATGGACTGTGTCCCTCTTGTGTGCAGTTGTTACTCTGGTATACAACATGACCTCAAACACAGCCAGCATTTTCATACAATGGTTAAGCAGATAACTAATCTATGATTTCATACACAAAGCAACACAGTGGAGAGAAATCATCACAAGATGACACAACTTTATAGAGTTAGTGATACTGCTAGTGGGAGGATTGTGTTTGATTCTGCCTCCTGCTTTTTCAGGCTATTCACTTTGTTAATGCCTTTTACAACATCATTACTTAGACAAAGACATGAGAAAACAAATCTAATCTTAGTTGAGGATGGCAGAAATCATCACCTTGACTAAGCACTAACATAAACATTACACCCTCCATTAGCACCTCGGTACAGCACCTTGGATAGCTCCAGCCCCTCTTCCTCTGCTACTGTGGCCCTGATTAAAGCAATAAACCAGCTCAGATTACCTCACTGACAATTTCACACATTCTGTTAGTATTTCTGATCTTTAGTGTCTTTACAAAGGAAAAAATGGCAGCAAGACCCTGCATGGGTTGGGTGTGTAGAGCTTACTTGTTATTTTAAAATTTAACATTTGTGTTGGGAGAACAGTAAATAGGTGAGCCGTGGGTTTCCTGGAATAAGATGTTCGCTTTCCAGGGAAGAGTTACTGGTCCTTTGCTATTTTGTTCAGGCAACATAATAGCCATGGGTCTTGGAACCTAATAGCTAAATTCTGGTATCAGTCAGGACTTCCTAAAATACATTTTGATGATAACCCATGTATTAGCCATATCTCAGCACAGCTAAATCAATGTTATATTTATTGCAAGTGATTAGAATGCTTATGTCCAAAATGTGTGATAGGCTGGGCTTAAGAAAAATATATTTCTTTGCTTTCATTGTAAGTTTTGTTTCCTGACTTTCATGTAAAATAGGACCATAATTTTATGAGGTAGAATTTTGTGCTAAAATCTGTTTTTGTGTGAAAACCAAGGTGATTAACATTATCGAATTATTTACTAAAACATGCCACATGATGTTGATAAAATCTTCATGAGATTGTCCATGGAAAGGTTATCATCCATTGTAGATTCTGATGAAACTGAATATATCTGCCTTACACTACATTAAGAAAATAATTGACAGTAAAAGATTATTTTAAGGGACCTGGCTCAGTAGCATAGCAGTTAAAGTCCTCACCTTGAACACGTCAGGATCTCATATGGTCACCGGTTCTAATCCTGGCAGCACCACTTCCCATCCAGCTCCCTGCTTGTGCCCTGGGAAAGCAGTTGAGGACGGCTCAAAGCCTTGGGACCCTGTACCCTCATAGGAGACCCAGAAAGAAGCTTCTGGCTCCTGGCTTCAGATCAGCACAGCACCAGCTGCTGTGGTTACATGGGGAGTGAATCATCGGACAGAAGATCTTCCTCTTTGTCTCTTCTCATCTATGTACATCTGCCTTAAAAAAAAAAAAAAAGATTATTTTAAGAACTGTTTTTCAATTGTTTCTATTTTCAATGATGGTTTTGAGTCATATGAAAATTTAGGGCCATATACAGCCCACCTGTATCTGTGAAAGAATGAACAAGCTTTGGTTTTTTTCAAATAGGATACATAATTCCAATTTCATAAGAAAAAAAAAAACGCCAAAAAACAGCACGATCTACCACAATATTTCAAATCAGCCTTATAAGAGCAACACAATTGTACTAATGGAACTTACCTAGCACCATTTCATATGTAAAAGTGTGTGAATTTTCCCTGTGACTCTGAGCATAGGAAAAAAATAATATTTCTTAACCTTTCCAAGCCAAATCCAACCTTGTTAGGGTCACATCTGCTAAGGTTGTTAAAAATCCATTCTTTATCATTTGGAGCAGCAAATGACAAAGACCTATGTAAAAACTCCTTTCCTTGATCTATGTAAAAATTCAGGGTCATACGCAGACCATACTGGGTATGGTCCTCTGGCCTACCATCAAGATTCCTGATATCCTTAATTTAGCACTTTGACTGGGCTAGGCATATATCTGTTCTGCAAAGTATCACTCTGAAAGTTGCTGTGCATCCAGCATTGAGCTATGCCTACCATTTACATCAATAGATTTTAGTTATCGCAGGTGGCACTTTGCAATGTGGGAGACCTTTGTCTAACCACTTGCAGGTCTTAGGAGCAAAGACTAACACTGCCACCTAAAAGAACCAGTTCTGCCTTAGACAGCAATGCACATATCTTGCCTAGATTTCCAGCCTGCTGGGTTTAGACTTGAGATTGCAACAGGACTCTTGTCTGAACTTACGGACTGTTGGCCTGATCTACAAATTTCAGACTCATCAGCCTCCTACAATCACATGAGTTAATTTCTCAAAGTATATTTATATTGGTTCTGTTTCTTTGGAGAACCCTGATTTATGCATTGCCCAGGAGATAAGCACGGCATTTGACAGTTCTCAACACCCCTCTCTAGGGACAGCCCACTTCTTGATGCTCACAAATGGCAGTCACTCTCCCACAACTTCACATGCTAGATTAGGTAGAGGCCCTTCGACCTTATGGAGACCTGTGTGGGTAGATTGTGAGTCTATGTTTCTCCAGGACCTTTCTCCTACCTTCTCAGATTCTGAGCCCAACAGTACCACAGATTGTGTTATCACCTCCCAGCTGCCACCTGCATATATAAACATTCAAACCTATTTCTTCTCTCTTAGTCCAATTTCCACCTTCTGAACAAAACTAGCCATCTAGATATGAGTAGCAAGATACTGGAGAGGCTTTAAAAACAAAGAAAATAAATGGGTAAGTATTGGCCCAAACAGTTAAGATCATATCATGCCCACCAGGAAGTGGCTATGATCGAATCTCAGCTCTGCTCCTGACGCCAGCTTCTGGTAAATGCAGACCCTGGGGAGAAGCAGGTGATGGCTCAAGAAATTGCATTCCTAATACACACACAGGACACCCGGATGAAGTTCCAGGTTCTCTACCTCCATACTGGACATTTGGGAGTGAACCAATCAACACAAGTTCTAACTCTGTCTCTGCATCTCAAGTAAATATCGATTTTAATGTTTTTAAAGATTTATTTACTTTTTTGGAAAGGCAGATGTATAGAAAAAAAGAGAGACAGAGAGAAAGATCTTTCACCTACTGGTTCACTTCCCAAATGCCATAATGGCCTTAGCTAAGCCAATCCAAAGCCAGGAGCCAGGAGCTTCTTCCAGTCTTCCAAATGGGTGCAGGATCCTAAGGCTTTTGGCCATTTTCTTCTGCTTTCTGAGGGTATAATGAGGGAGCTGGATGGCAAATGGAGCAGCTGGGACATTAACCAGTGCCCATATGAGATGTCTGTGTTGCAAGGCAGAGTATTAGCACTGATCCTTTTTACTTGTTTCTTTAATACTTTTTTAAAAAAGAGAGATAAAAGCTATTTCTCATTGGACATTAAACCCAGTATACAAAGCTTAGTGTTAAATACTAAAAAATTACCTCTCCCTTCCTTGATTCCTGCATTAATGAGAATAGGTGTGGAATAATTATGTCCCTTTAAATTATTCTGCAATATATGGAAAAAGACAAAGTTCAGGGAAGTTCATTGCCTTCCTCAATGTTCCCGTAATACTTTGATAAAAAGATTATGATGGCTTCTAATATCATATCCTTGGTGCTCTTCATCCTTCACCTTCCATCTGGCAGCACACTACTGCATATTTGTGTGTGAAGATGTCAGAGCCACAGTGTGGAAACCACTTTGCTACCTCAATATGCAATGGCAGGTTGGAATTTGATGCCTAAATGGATCACAGTCTCTGTGGCTTTTGGCAACTCCAAATTCCTCCAAATAGCTCAGCCACAGGCTTGGGAGGAAAGGGAGTTCTAAGTTAAAAACTCAGTGGGCATTACCTGGCATCAGTGACTAGGAAGTGCTTCAGAGTGCTGCTGTATTTATCTCTCGTCTTGGTTATCAATCTCCATTCAGTGTTTGGTTAAGTTTGGCAGCTCATTGGAAGGTTGATGCACAATGGACTTCTGGCCATTACATTGTAGCTCTAGCTTTTCCTATCGATCTCGTAGGCACATTATATAGTTTATTTCTTCTGCTGACACAGGGACAATAAAAGGTTGACTTGTGACATTTTTTCTGGTTGCACAAAGTTGTCTAAACATACTAACATTCAACAGTACATGAGTGGCCAGCCATTTGTGTTTTGTTTTTGTTCTTTGTTGTTGTTGTTTTCCCAGTCAAGAGGCTGTAGCAAGGGATTGCTTCAAAAAATATCCGCTTTTAATCAAAATAAAATTCAAGCTGTAAGCCAATACAGTTCATCACCTATGGTAAGCTATGCCCCTTAGGGTCACAATAAACCTTTTTGTGTGAGTCTCTAGCTCTTTCCTGCCTGTTTCTGCACCATTTTCACTCTGGCTCGCACTATTTATCTGCTTTTGTAGCTAGTAGCTTCTAGGCTAAAGTTGTTTTCTTTAGGGATCTGCTTTCTATGGAGGTTATCATGTTGCATCCTGGAATTTTATTTTGTTAATATCTAATTCTAAGAAAGAAGCATGTGTGTATAGTTAAGCAGGAGGGTATAGATTTGTTTGAAATCAGAGTATGCCGCACTGGCCTGGAACCACAAAGTGCACCTGCCAAGCCTAGAGAGCTCGATGTTTCTCCAAAATCTATTTCTTCCAGATTACCACCTGTGCCATGGCCTTGGGGCAGCACATAGCAATTACTCTAAGAAGCAGGTTGTGCAGACTCTAAAACCAGGCCACCAATGTTGAAATCCTGGATCTGCTGATTACAATCTGTTTGTAAATCATGCATTAGCCATGTGGAGTCTGTGCCTCAGTTTCCTCACTGTCAATTAGAGATTTAAAATTAGAAAAAAAACCCTGTAACTTAAAGGTTCTGAGAGGTATCAATGGATCAGTACCCATCAAGGCCACAGAAAAACATTAAAAGCACTCATAATTAGTTATTAGTATCCAGAGAGTTGAGAGATTTTTGCTGTTTCATACAAAATTAAAGTAGAAATTAGTTTGTAGAAAACAGAATGAAAACAAAACCTCATATGGATATACACACAAAAAGCCTGAAATCCATTCAAACTTTTTTCACCTTATGCACTCCCATGAAATTCATGAAAACTCCCACTTTATACAGGAAAAAAATACAGTCATTGCTCTGTCTCTTTGGGGTATTGATTCTGGCCACCCCTTCCTGAACCAAAATGTAAGATGCTTGAGTCCTTTAAATAAAATGTCAGGTCTGCACAGAATGTCTGCACACCCTGTCATATATGTTAAGCCACTTCCAGGTTATTTTGCATATCTGATATAATATGCATGCTGTGGAAATAGTTGTTATTCTGTGTTATCTAGGGATTAATGATGAGGAAAAAGGATCTGCACAAGCAATTGTTTTCCAAATATTTTCAATTTGTGATTGATAGAAAATGCACATGTGGAGCCAGCACAATGGAAGGCCCATGGTACACGTTTTATATTCATATCTGTTAGGAACATTCTTGCAGAACACAGTAATATTACTTTGGTTTCCCAGACGCAAACCTGATGCTTGTTCTAAAAAAGCTGCCCCTCCTTTTCATCCACAGTAACCCTAAAGAAGCAGATTTGGGGGTCGCTGTAATTTTAAAAATTGTGTAGAATATCTTGTTAGAAAAAGAAGTGGGTGGGAAGAAGAGGAATTAATTTGCCTTATGTGGTAGAAAGGTAAGTTCTAAGCTTTATTTGTGCAAAAAGACCTCCTCTGACACTCACGTTCCTCATCTGAAAACTGAGGGTGTCAATGCCAATAAGCATTCGGGAATATTTCCACTGGAACCTAATTCATAGCATAGTTAATTGTTACATGAGAGTAAAACGTAAAAACAAAACTATTGGGGGTTCAATCCAAAGCATAGATGAATGTCTGACAGTAGCTATGCGAGATCTTGCCAAAAAACATCTCAGAACAGAAGAAATTAATCAACAAATTATGAAAATGACGTCTATAAAATGACATCTATAAGGGCTGGTACAGTGGCTTGGCTCACTAATCATCCACCTGCAGTACAGTATCTCATATGGTCTCCTGTTCAAGTCCCAGCTACTCCACTTCTGATCCAGCTCCCTGCTTATGCACTGGGAAAGCAGTGGAAGATCACTCAAATCCTTTTACCTCAGCACCCACATGGGAGACCCCGAAGAGACCCCTGGCTTCTGACATAAGCTTGGGTCTGGTCCTTACAGCCTTTTGAGGACTGACCCAGTGGAGGGAAGATCTCATTTTCTCTCCTTCCATCTCTGTAAATCTGCTTCTCCAATAAAAATGAATAAATCTTTTGAAAAGTGACATCTGTATGAATTAAGAAAATGTAAAGGCAAGAAACATATATAAGTATTAAAAATTGTATTTTGACAGTGTAACAGAAAAAATACCTATTTTCTAAGATTTATTTATTTTTATTGGAAAGGCAGATACAGATAGGAGGAGAGACTAAGAGGAGGATCTGCCCTCCAATGATTCACTCCCCAAGTGACGGCAACAGCAGGAGCTGCACCAACCCAAAGCTAGGAGCCCAGAACCTCTTCTGGATCTCTCATAGGGGTACAAAATCCCAAAGCTTTGGACCATTCTTGACAGCTTTCCCAGACCACAAACAGGGAGCTGGATGGGAAGCAGGGCCACTGCAATTAGAACTGGCACCCATATGCGTTGCTGGCGCGTGCAAGGCAAGGACTTTAGTTGCTAGGCCACCACACAGGGTCCAGAAAAAAAAAAAAAAAAAAAAAATATATATATATATATATATATATATACACACATTTTGTAGACAATTCTTTAAAACCAGGAATGAGGACCAACATTATGGCAAAGTGGAAAAAGCCAATGCCTGTGATGGGCTGGCATCCCCAAACGGATGGCAAATCACTCCCTGGCTGTTCTACTCTATCCCAGTACCAGGTAATGTGGTTGAGTAAACAGCAGAAGATGGACCAAGTGCTTTAGCCCATACACTCACATGGGAGACCTGAAAGCAATTACTCTTTCCTGGTTTGGGCTTGGCTTAGCCCTGGCAGTTACGACTATCTGGAGAGTGAATCAATGCATAGACAATATCTCCCTCTGTGGCTATTTCAGAATAAATACATCCTAAAAAATTAAAATATAAAAAGAGGTTAATCTTCTGATTTGTTGCAGTTATCTCCACTTAAAAAAACATATACATCCTGGGTTCAGCAAGGTAGCCTAGTGGCTGAAGTCCTTGCCTTGGATGCACCAGGATCTCATCTGGGCATCGGTTCATATCTTAGTTGCTCCACTTCCCTTCCAGCTCTCTGCTTGTGGCCTGGGAAAGCAGTGGAGGATGGGACGCTGCACCCATTTGGGAGACTTGGAAGAAGCTCCTGGCTCCTGGCTTCAGATCAGCTCAACTCTAGTGTGGCCACTTGGGGAGTAAATCAATACATGGAAAACCTTTCTGTCTCTCCTTCTCTGTATAAATCTGACTTTCCAATAAAAATAAATATTTTTAAAAAAATGTATCCTAAGAAATTTGCATGTTTCAGATGAAAAGATATAAAATTAAATGGTCAAAGTCTGTGATTGTTCTTGGAATAAGGAATAGACTTTGGTATTATAATTGAAAGAAGATTGATTGCCCATGAGTCAATAATTGTTGAAGCTACAGGATGGGCTCATTATGCTGTCAGAGTTATCTTATGCTTGAGATTTTTCCATAGTAAGGATCCATAAGCTGGACTGTTTAGAAGTATAAATACAAAATTAAAAGCAATTTATGCATACAGATATGTATGTGTGTGTGTATAGCACACTTCCTGTGAGGGACAGAAAAAGAATATGACCAGGGAAGATCTGTGATGACATTAATTCTGCTGTAATGTTTTATTTCTTAGCCTGGGTAAACATGAAGCTGTGATTGCTGCATGATCGTTCATTTAATTTTTACATCCTTGTGATTTGTACCTATTAAAAATAACTTGCAAATAGTTCTGTCTCTAATGTCTTGTAAACGAAGTACAAAATATATCGTTATCAACAAAAAAACTAAACATTAGCTGTAAGGAAAAATATTGAAACATGTTCTTTCTAAAAGAAATAGAAATTTAAATAAGACATCATGTCAGTTTGTTTTTTCCCCCAGCAAGTTGGAAAAGATCAAAATATTACAATAATGCAATGGCTAAGCCATAGGGAATTAGACTTGCTTAACCACTGCTAGAAACAAAAATTATTTCAAAGTTTGTAGAAAGCAACTTGATGTACAAATCTAGACAAAGCAATTCCACTCCTAGGCATTTCCTCTGTAAAACAAACAGAAACATACAAGATTTTTATTATTGAAAGATGTTCTTCACAATTTTGTTTTACAGAAAAATTGGAAATTTCCATGTCTAGTTACAGAAATCTAGTTAAGTATATGATGACACACTCATAAGATAGAAGTCTATGTAGTAAGATAAAATCATATTTTCAATTACATGGAAAATATGCATGACACAGCACTGAATTATAAGAAGCAATATAAGGACTCTGCATACAGCATGATCCCACTTTTATAATCCCCAAACATCAATAGAGTGTGGATGTGGGCATCTCAGCTTGCACGTGTGTCACCTGGGACAGCCTTAGGAGCAGGTGGTTAGCCTTCTGGGCTTCTTTCCGTTTGGTTGGGGAAATGAAGGAACCGCCTAGAAAATAACAGACTGAGCAGTCGGAGGATTACGGAAAACAAATCTGACTAAACTAGGGTAAGTAAGGTTGCAATTCTAAGTCAAGGCAGGGGTAGGGTGTCTGAAGTCTACATCTGCCATGGGCTCAAGGAGCTAGAGAGCCGTGTGCTAGGGTGGGGAGAGGTGCTGAACACAGAGCACCATGCTGTGCATAACAGAATGCCACACAACTGTGAAGGGCTGCTTTCTTTGCTGCTTTCCTGTTGGCCCGTGCCCAGCCGAGAGCCTTGAAGGCATCAGTGTGTCAGAGTGCTCCTTGATGGTCGCAAGCAGGCAGGCCATGCAGTCAGCGACTGGTGCCTGGGCACCTGTGTGACACTCTCTAGAAACCACAGAGATGCTAAAAGCAGACTAAGATTTTCCAGGGGACTGAGGTTTTGCATATTAACGAGGCATCAGAACAGAGTCAACACTGTTGAAGTGATCCTATACTTAACTCCAGACTGGGGTGGCTTAAGAAAACTCAGCTTATGTATATACAAATACATGAAGGGTCTTCACAAAGCTCACAGGAAATATATGTAATGAAAAACTTCAGGATTTCTATTTTTTTTTAATACTTAGATCAACATGTCTTTTAATTTCATGAACTTTTGAAGCCCCCTCAGATTTCCTATTATGTGTTCAACACAGGGTAGACATGGTACCAACTCATAAGAAGCTAAGCCAGGGAGAGCTTTGTTAGTCACACAGTGGTCAGAGACATAATCATGATGCTTTCAGAAGTACAAAAGGAAGTAGAGGGGCTTAAAGTCCTGCAACAGGGAGATCTGGTGTAGCCTGGAGGGCAGACCAAGTGGGAGCGAGGGGAGCAGTGGTGGTGAGAATCTCCACTGGTTTTACTGCAAGCTTCAGTTTGATCACTGTTTGTTCACATATATATTTTGGAGAAATTTCCATAAATACAAGGGTACTTCAAGAGGTTCATGTACAATCAAATTAAACAGGTTGTTTATTTTGATGTAGAAAAAGTTTAAGGTGCTGGCATTCTAGTGCTGGGGATTAACACTCCACACAGGGTATGTGCAGCCGAATGAACTTCCACCTGTGCTTTCAAGCAAACTTTCTGCTGATGTATATTCTGGAAGACAATAGGTGATGGCTCAAGTGCCACTCTCTGCCACCCATGTGGGAGATCCAGATGGAGTTGGCTGGTTCCTGGCTTCGGTCTAGAACAGCACTGTCTATTGCTGTCCGTTGGTAGTGTAACAGCACATGGAAAATCAATATCTATCTATCATCATTTTTCACTGCCTCTCCCTCCCTTCCCCCATTTATTATTCGGCTTTTCAAACAAATCCTTAAAATGTGAAATCCATGTGTGTGGTTTCATAAAATGCATTTTCACTCTTTTAGAAAATCCTTGATATGTCTAGAAAAACAGTGATGGATAAAACGAAACAACTTTTCATTCTTTGGGTAATTTCAATCCTCCTCTTTTGTATGTGAATAATGATGGCATTGCTTTAAAATGAATAGTTTTGGCCTGGTGCAATGGCTCAGTGGCTAAATCCTCACCTTACGTGTGTCAATATTTCCATAAAGCCACTGGTTCATGTCCCAGCTGCTCCACTTTCCATCCAGCTCCCTGCTTGTGCCCTGAGAAAGCAGTACAGGATGGTTCAAGGTCTTGGGACCCTGCATCTGTGTGGGAGACCTGGAAGAACTTGCGGGAGATGTGTCTCCTGGTTTTGGATCGGCTCAGCTCCAGCCATTGAGGCCACTTGGGGAGTGAACCAGTGGATGGAAGATTTTTCTCTCTGTGTTTCCTTCTCTCTGTACATCTGCTTTTCCAATTAAAAAAAATGTAAATCTTAAAAAGAAAAAATAAAGTGGCTGAATAGTGTCTACCACTGGGACCTAAGTTTGATTGAACTTGGCTGAAGGACATTGTGGTGAATGTTCTATGGTGACGATGGAGAAAAATGCTGGTTTCTTGAAGGATCTATAAGGGTCTGAGGGTTATGCTAGCAAGTTTCACTCTAAACAGAGAGAAAACATGTTTTGTTTTCCTACTGCTATCATGAAAATATTAAATATTATATCTATTTTTTTCAGATCAAGTGCGCTGTATAATTTTATAAGTCTGTGAAAATTGCTATAGGTCCATAATTAAATACTTTTGACTCATCTAGGAATATGAATATATAATAAAAAAACTTCTGTTGTATAGGTTGTGCTTCACTCACAAAATTTTGTTTTTTTTTTCCTGGTGGAACTTATAAAAATAGCCTTGGAGAGCATTGGTTCAAATGCATTTACATAAGCAATCCAAAAGCTAAAAATGTCTATAGCAATAAAAAACCGTAAGACAGCTTACTTAAATTGTATTTCTATTTTTGTCAATCTTTTCCATTCCTTGTTTATATATAGAAAATTTTCTCCATCTTTAGTTATTTTTTAAAGATTTATTTATTTTCATTGGAAAGTCAGATATACAGAGAGGAGGAGAGACAGAGAAGAAGATCTTCCATCCGATGATTCACTCCCCAAGTGAGCCGCAACGGCCGGTGCTGCACCGATCCAAACCCGGGAACCAGAAACCTCTTCTGGGTCTCCCACCCGGGTGCAGGGTCCCAAGGCTTTGGGCCATCCTCGACTGCTTTCCCAGGCCACAAGCAGGGAGCTGGATGGGAAGTGGAGCCGCCGGGATTAGAACCAGCGCCCATATGGGATCCTGGTGCATTCAAGGCAAGGACTTCAGTCGCTAGGTCACGCCGCCGGGCCCAGTCTTTAGTTATTAATAGATTAAACTGATTTTGATGTTTAAAATCAAACTGAAATATGAAAATGATGAATTTGTATGTATCAGGAACCTTGTTTGATTCAACAAGCAATTTCATGTGATAACATGGTGAATGAATAAATGTCTCAAAGAGTGAAAGATGGACTTGCAAGTTACAAAATTTGACAAACACAATTTGAAACTCATAACATTTGAAAGCTGACAAAGCAATACATCTAGGATATATAAAATACTCATGGGAGAGTCTGCACTAAGAACATTTACTACTGAGATTTTTAACTTCTACTTTACCTATTGATATGAAAGAACTGGCCTGTAACTCAGACCAATTCTCAGGGCTAGTGTTGTGGCACAGCGCTTTGTTAAGCTGCCACCTGCAGTACCAGCATCCCATATGTAGGCCAGTTCAAGTTCTGACAGCTCCATTTCCATCTGACTCCATGCTGACATGCCAAGAACATCAGCAGAAGATGGCTCAAATGCGTAGGTCCCTGCACCTTTGTGGGTGAACAAGGTGGACTTTGGGTTCCTGGCTTCAGCCTGGCCCAGAGCTGGCCACTGCAACCCTCCAGGGAATGAGCCAGTGCATGACAGACCTCTCTGTCTCTTTTACTCTTGCTCTGTAGATCTCCCTCTCTGTAATAAATATTTTTTTAAAAAGTATTATTCTCAACATTTTCAACTGAAACAAATGTTATTAATAACATGACAATCGTGTTTGTTTTGGTAAATAGCCATTATTCTATTTCCTCTGATTTCTATTTTGGATTCAGTATGAGAAGGCTCTTGGTCAACAAGCTTTTACTTTTATGACAGATATTTATAGCTTTTGTCCCTTACCTTATGATATAGTGATGATATTGAAAGGTTTTCTAGTTCTGAATCAATAATGCTTAAAGCTACCAAAATGGGGGCCCAGCGGCGTGGCCTAGTGGCTAAAGTCCTCGCCTTGAATGCCCCAGGATCCCATATGGGCACCGGTTCTAATCCTGGGAGCTCCATTTCCCATCCAGCTCCCTCCTTGTGGCCTGGAAGGCAGTTGAGGATGGCCCAAGGCTTTGGGGACTCTGCACGTGTGTGGGAGACCTAGAACAGGTTCCTGGTTCCTGGCTCCAGATTGGCACAGTACTGGCTGTTGCAGTCACTTAGGGAGTGAATCATTGGACGGAAGATCTTCCTCTCTGTCTCTCCTCTTCCTCTCTGTATATCTGACTTTGTAATAAAAATAAATAAATCTTAAAAAAAACCCTACTAGTAAATAGCATTTCTTTTATTCAATGTGTTTCACTTGTTAATAATTTATCTAGAAAATATTCATCTATATCCTTCGTAAACCTGGCCTACATGAGTTCTTCCAGCTTTAAAATCATTTTAATTATATTTCTATTTTTAATCATGCCTTTGTCATCTTGAATTTTTTGGCCCCAATCTGGCTTACCTATATTCATGTATCAGTTTGATTAAAAGGTAAGATTTTACTTTTCACCTCAATTTTTGTCTTTATTTGAATATCACAAAGTATTGATCATTTTTCTTTTCTTTTCTTTTCTTCCCCCAGATTCATTTTGCACACTGGCAGAGACAGAGGGAGAGAAAACGGATTTCCATTTGCTAGCTCACTCTGCAGATGGCCACCATGGCCTAGCCTGGGGCAGGCCAAACCAGACCAAAGCTAGGTCTTCCACACAGGTGCAATGGCCCTTCCACTTGGGTGAGCGGCTGCTGCTTTCACAGGTTGGGAGCCGGATAGGAAGTGGAGCAGGCAACTTTGGAATCAGCCCTAGGCATAACTCTAAATAAGTGAATACTTGCTGGCAATAAGCACAAAAAAAAAGAAAGAAAAAGGAAAAAAAAATCTGTGCTCCTAGTTTGCAATTCTTTGCCTTTCTTTGCAGCTATTTTTTATTATTATAAATTGAATGGTGTTTTCACTAGCTTAATCTTTTTTTAATACTTGATAAAAGCATCTAAGTTTATAAAATTTCTTCCAGCTTTAATATGTTTCACAGATTTTAATATTTACAGTCTTCATTTTCTTTCTAGATCAGTTTTTCCTCTGGTTTTGATTTCCTCTTTGGCTTAGTGTTTTTTTAAAGTATTTCCTTTTTGATGATCATGCCTTTTTTATTGCTATGTTGAATGATGATCAGAAACTGTGGTCTGTAAGATATATATATATTTAGAGTTCATTATCGTATTCTTTGTGACTAAAAACATAATAGATTTTTTAAAATGTTCCATGGATCAAAGCAGAAAATATATGTTCTCAGATGTAAGACAGTTTTATAGTTTGTTGATTGTATTATTAAACTAATCTATGTCTTTACCTGCTTGAGCTATCAAGTTCTGAAAAAGATATTAAATCCTTCTATAGTTGCTTATAAATTTGTCTGTACTTACAGAACTTCGCAACATTGCTGATGGTAATGGGAGTATGTGCAAAAACTGTCATGTATATATTACAAGAGAAGATTTTCCTGAATGTAATTGAATTGTGTCATTTAGAGCTCAGTAATCTCTCTATACTTCTATTTGATGCTTTTGTGCCTGTTGCTTGAAAGCTGAACACCTAAAATCTATTTGGTTGTATTTACTAATATAGCTTCACTTTTAACATTTTTTAATGATTTCTTTTAGATGAGTTTCATTTTAATTTGATTTTGTAAATGCATTTTATAATCTAAGCAAAATAATTTAGTGAGAACTGTTTTGTTTTTCGTTAAGATTCATTTTGTTTTTTTATTGGAAAGACAGATTTACAGAGATAAGAGGAGAGAAAAAAAGATCTTTCATCGCTGCTTCTCTCCCCAAGTTGCCACAATGGCCTGAGTTGAACTGATCTGAAGCCAGAAGCCAGGACCAAGAGATTCTTCTGGGTCTCCTATATGATTACAGCATCCCAAGGCTTTGGGCCATCCTCTACTGCTTTCCCACGCCATAAGCAGGGAGCTGGATGGGAAGTGGGACCACTAAGATTCAATCCAGCACCCATATGGGATCCCGGCATGTGCAAGGCGAGGACCTTGGCCACTAGGCCATGCCGCCGGGCCTGATATGATACTTTTATCCAGTAGAATTTCTGTTCTACTGATTTACTTCTCAATAGTGAATATGGCCTTAGGTATGTTCCTTGCTTGATAATGATTTTGGTTCCCCTCTTCAGGCTGCAGGTTGGGATGCATTATCTAGGAAGCAATAACAAATCAAATGATGTGAGACAGAGCAAAACACTTCTGCCATGGAGAAGGAGCAAGCAACTCCTTTCCCGACCATGGAAAATAAAGGCAAAGGCTGTATGGCTGTCATTTTGCAGGTGTCAACTGCTTTCTGAAACCCCACGATATACAGGGATGACATTAAATTCCACACATATGACTACCTAGCCTGCTTTTCATTAGATTTACATTCTGCTTCTGAACAATTCAAGATCAGTTTCTCATTCATCAAGTATCCATTGAGTACCTGCTATTTGCCAACTATCATTTCAGTTACAGGGAAACATCAATGAAATCTAAATGGGAGAGACAGAAAAGGAAGACATCAACACATACTTTCAGGTGTTGTAACTTCCAAGAAGACAAATAATGGTAAAGGGAAGGGCTATTACAGATTTACTTGGCTATCTAATTTAGGAAGGTCAATGGAAAGTTTCCTTTAGTAAGGTGCTGAAAGAATGAAAGAAGTGAGGAAGGAGAATCATATGATTATCAGAGTCCGAGGCAGCATCAGATTATATAACAAGCTGGTAGGAACAGGACTGGCAAGGCTGAAAGTGGCAATGGTGACAAAAGAAAAGTATCTTAGGATTGAGAATGCAAGGCAAGCTCAACCCCAGCACAGATTAGATTCATCTTTGGAGCTTTACCCAGAGCATCTGATTTAATTAGTTCAGGCTGGGTCATGGTCATGGATATCTTTTTTTAAATTATTATTTTATCTCTGAAGACTTATCAGGGGCAACGCCATGTTGTTGCAGGTAAAGCTGTTACCTTTGGTGTCAGCATCAATATAAGCGCTGGTCCAAGTCCTGGCTGCTCCTCTTCTAATCCAGCTTTGTGTTCATGCGCCTGTGAAAGCCACAGAGGATGCGAGGATGACCCAAAGTACTTGGCCTCTATGCCACATGAGAGACCCAGAGAAGCTCCTGGCTTCAGACAAGCCCAGTCCCAACCACTGCAACTATGTGGGAAATAAACCCATGAAAGGAAACCCTCTCATTTCTCTCTCCCCCTCATTCTCTGTAAATTTGCTTTTATTTGAAAGGCAGAGGATAGAAAGAGGGAACAAGAGAGAGGTATACATGAAGGGAGAGAGAGAGACTTCTCATCTCCTGATACACATTCCCAATGGCTACAATGGACAGGGTTGGTCCAGGCAGAAGTCAGCAACCCAGAACTCCATCTGGGTGCCCCATGAGTAGCAGCTAACCAAATACTTGGGCCATTCTCCACCACTTTCCCAGGTATTTTGGTAAGGAGCTACATCAGAAGTGGAACAGGTGGGACTTGAACCAGTTCCCCATTGGGGATGCTGACATTGTAGGGAGCAACTGAGCTCACTGTACCACAACGCTGGTTACAAATTGTATATATTTATAAAAGCTGCTGTGTGATGTTTTGTTACATGTATATATTATATTTCTTTACAGAGAAAGCACCTAAAAACCTCTTTTCTTTTATAGAAAAATACACAGAAAATTAACATAATCTAGCTTCTTCCTACTTTTCTTACTCTTATCTAGCTATAATCTAATACTCCCTCCTTCCTCAACTAACTTTCTCTTTTTAACTTTTTAACTTTTTAACTTCTATGAGGTCACCTAGTTTTATAGATTTTACATATGAATGAAACTGTGGGATACTTATCTTTCCTGTGTTTGGATTCTTTCATTTAACACAGTGACCTCCAGCTCCATCTTGGTTATCACAAATATATTGTAAGATTTCATCCTTTTAAGTGACTGAGTAATAGTTTGTTATGCATATGCCACATTTTCTATGTACATTCATCAGTGCTTGGACATTTATTGTTTCCATTTATTGGATATTATAAATAGTGCTACAATAAACATGGAAGTGAAGGTGTCTCTTCAAAAGTTGAGTTTCATTGCTCTTGAATATCTACCCAGAAGTGGGACTGCTGGATCAAATGGCAGTACTACTTTTTTGAGGCATCTCATTCTGTTTTTCACAAAGATGTAGTTAATTGTTTGAAAGACAAAGTGACAGAAACAAGAAAAGACAGAAGCAAAAAACCTTCCATCCTCTGGTTAATTCCCCAAATAACCACAATGGCCAGGGCTGAATCAGGCCAAAGCCAGGAGCCTGAAATTCCAGTGTTGGGTCTCCCACATGGGCAGGGGCCCAAGGACTTGAACAATCTTCTATTATTTTCCCAGGTCCATTAGAAGGGAGTTGGACCAGAAGCAGAGCACCAGGGACTTGAGTTGGTGCTCTGAAAGGTAATGATCAGAGCACAGATGAAGAATTAAACTGTTGCACTACAAAACAACCCCATAAAGAATACAGTTTTAAAAAAAGAAATTAATCTAAACTTCAGATTATTGATGGCAAAAGGCATTCAGAGAATGCCTTACATGGAACAGAAATACATGTAGAAAGAAGCCTGGGATTTCTAAAGTAATTAACTTGGCAGGTGTGAAAAATAAAAACAAAGTATGCAGTTACACATTCAAGGCTATTTGACATTGTTTAGAGAAGATACTATCGGATCTATAAATGAGGAAGGCAAGTGGGATTAGAGCCTGCTTTTTCTTGGCTTACAGAGTTTCTTCTTGAATATTAGGCCTTCATATAATTAAGTCTCACAGTCCCAGGCACTGATGACATTTTTAACATGACTAGCAGCACTCTAGTAGGTGGCAACAGAAAACAGGGTTATCACTCCCAATTTTTAAACAAGTCTTGGTGTTTTGGAAATCCCTTGGCTCACTCCCCAAATACCTGTAACAGCTAAGGTTGGACTAGGCTGAAGCTAGAAGCATCAGAACTCCAAGCAGAGATCCTGATGCTTGAGCCATTACCTGATGCCTCCTGGATGCACATTAATAGGAAGCTGGATCAGAACCAGAGTCCTGACTCCAACCCAGATACAATATGGGAAGCAAGTCCCAAGTGACATCTCAACCACGGAACCAATGGCACACCTCTGACCTTGGCTTTCTCTGTTGCTCAAGTCACATCTAGTTAGCCCACACACATACACACAAATCCTATTAACATACCTCTACCCACTGTTGATAAAACATAATAGCTACATTGTTCTAAAATGATTGACCTGGGTAGTATGTTTTTAAACCATATTAATGTATCATTGATGGTCTCCCCTACTCCCCTCTGTTCTCATAGTCTTTCTGATTTAGTAAATAAATAAAAAAATTATAATAATAAAAAAGGGAATTCTAATTATATGCTGCAAAAAGAGCAAAAACAATAGCCCCTTTCTCTCTAGCTTGACAAATCATTCAAGAACTCTCCCTTTATGTGTAAGAACAAAATGTTGGATTAGTAAATGCAAACCCGGAGCATAATTAAATCTTGCTTAAGTGAAGTATTTTGAGTGAACAACTCCAGCTAAATTGAATTTTCAGGTTAAGCAGCAACCCCTTTATGTTTCAATCTGCATTATTAAATATCTTCCTTCAATTCCTTAGCTGCCTTAAATTCCTTTTGGAATCAGGCAGTATATAAATTAAATAAAATTAAAATATGCCATTTTTCTGCCTCAGTAGGGATTGTAGGAAACTAAGTTTAATATTTGAGAATTACACGTTATTTCAGGTAGCCCATAACCAACTGATTTCTTCCTCTGCTTTATTATTTACCTGTGAACCTGCCTAGGAAAGTGAACAAGACAGAGGGAGACAAGAGGCCTGAGCAAACAGGGGCCAAGTCCAGCGTTCAGCCTCTGCCCAGGTGCATCTTGTACATGGGAGTACGGACAGCCCTATTTTGAACAAGAAACTGGGTCCCACCCTCCTTAGAGACAATTGGACAGGGAAGCTGTGTAGAATATTACACTGCAATTATTTGTTTGTTCTATATTCTTCTCTCGCTAAAGGAAGGACTTAGCAGAAGATTCCAGAAGGCCCCCCCCCCTTTTTTTTTTTTTTTTTTTTGCTAATATCCTTGATAGATTTTTGAGACGACGTCACAGGAGTGAGGATGGTGACTCTGAGACTGACAGGATGGGCAGGAAATCCTATGAATTGAAAAGGAATAAGGAGTTCCAGGGAGTTGAGTGCTTGACGTACGTGGCCACAAGGTTTACTTTTTGAGGAAGGGTTCAAGGCATGGATTCCCCGCTTAGGCAATGATGCTTGCACTCTCTCCAAAATAGAAGTAAGATTCTGAGACAGGAATGATGAGCATCATGAGCACACTCTAATAACTCAAATTGTTTTGTACGCCTTGTATCACTTAAGACCCAAGAGCCATAAAGGTTGATAAGCCTGGTAGAAGAGATGCTTGGAGTAAAAATTAAGTAGATTTTGAGAAGCATAACATATGCTGTACACTGAGTATGGGAGGTAAATTCCTTAATCAATGTCACTATGTTCAAGAAGTTTAAGATCACTGATTGATGACTTTCATTCACCACTGAATCTCCTGGTTCAGGGCTTTACAGCTGGAAGATGCACAGTAAAGCAGAAATGCACAAGATTGGAGTTGTTGTGATGACTCAATTGGTGAGTCCTCTACCTTCAGGTTCCAGTATCCCACATTGGTGCCAGTTCATGTCCCAGCAGTTTCATTTCCCATACAGCTACCTGCTCATGGCCTGGGAAAGCAGTAGAGAATGGCCCAAAGCCTTAGGACCCTGCACCCACATGAGAGATCCGGAAGAAGCTACAGATGGGCTCAGCTCCAGCCGATATGGCCAGTGAATGGAAGGTCTTTCTCTCTATCTCTCCTCTCTGTAAATCTGCCTTTCTTTCTAATAAAAATATTTTTTTAAAAAGAAATACATAAGGTCACCCCTAAAAATCTATTGTTGATTAACACTGAAAAACAGGCTATTTGTTATCTTGATTTCAATTTACCTTAAAATTCCTGTCAACAGTCTAGAATCTCAGAATTCTGAGTATTGCTAAGACTCAAGGAAAGACAAGTATTAAGCAGGCTGGCAAAGTTTCACTGGAAACCTTGAAGGGTTGTGTTTTGTCCATGGTCCCCATGAAAGTACCATGGTTATAACAAAATACCACAAATTTCTGAGAACTGAGTTTTTCTGTCTTTTCCCAGGTTTCCCCCTAAAAGGCATGAGTACTTCAGTCAAGACTAAAGGTGTGTGCAGTAACAAAAATGACCCTTTGCCCATAGTATCAGTCATCATTCTATGAGGTGCCTGCAATAATCTCTCTCACTCCACAGGGGCATCTTATGCTGGAGGGTAACTGGTTTAACTAATCGTACCTTGTGTCTTAAAGAGTTTAAATGCAACATTCTAGTGAGTCAGCAATTAGTATTAGGTATAGGAATTCATCTATCTAGCCAGTTATTTAATAAATGCTTTTGAACTGTTCTTTTTCCAAACGCTCTTCCAGATGATGAAAAACAGCCAATAAACAAAACAAACTAATTTTCTGCCCCCCTACTGCTAACATCCTGGCGAGAGATGCATTTAATAAACCCGCACTATATTTAACTAATCTGAAGACTTTTTTTTGACATTTTTAGATTTTTCAAAAAGGGAATGCATGTTAAAATTACTGGCATCTTCCAAACACATTTGGTCAGGCAGCAGTCATAAAGTACTTCTCCAATGTGAACTTAGTTATAGTTGTTTATGACTAGAAACTCAATCAAATTATGTGCATTGTTGGTATTATACATGTAGAGTAAATATTGCCTAAATGTCTTCAGAAGATGGTATTTTTTATATGGCTAAAAAAGATATTATGTGTCCAGGCTCAGGAATAGAACAATATTATCTAAGTTTGATATTAAGAAAATAAGAATTATGTTGCACTATCAAAACCACTTGAGCAAGACGCTTGGAGCATGCCCCACATCAGGGACCTGGGGTGGGTGAGAGACTGGGTGGGACTTGCTCCAAGGGTGGGAGACTGGGTGGGGCTTCTCCCTTAAAATCCCCCTTTACCTCAGATATATGAAGGAGACAATATGGAAATAATAATCTTTACCATTTTCCTGTATCCCTTGAACCTTTTTACCCTAATTAACTATGTAAAGATTGTCAAAAATATAATTAAAAAAAGAAAATAAGAATTACCATTTGGAAAGAATTCTAACTCCACATTTCTTGTTTTATTTGTCTTTAGAAAGGAGGTCCAACTATGTTGCATTTTACTACTGAAATATTATCTGTAAAATACGGACATTGTCAAGGATAAGTTTTAGAGTGAGACAGAATAAATTCAATGTAAAGATGCTTTTTAGATATAGCTTAGTTGTCTTATTTTTCTTGATTTGCTTTTTGAATGTGGAAGATATATGATTTTCAATCTTTATCTAAATAACTCTAAAAGACCTCTTTCAGCACATATAAAATAAAATTTTAAGCGACAAGAAAGATGATGTCAACTCTATTTGCCAGAGTTTCTTTTTCTTAATGGTTCTAAATAACAATGATTCATGGTCCCAATGATAACATACTAAAGTTGATGAAATTAGATAGCTATGTAACATCAGTGCCAAGTGCATCAAGCAAAATAAAGCAGGTGACAAGATAGACTACTGGGCAGCCTGTGTGATGCCTGAGTATTGTGATCAGGGAAGACTTTCCTACTCAATCAGCTTTTAAAAAAACAGATCTATCTGAAAGGAGAAGTGACAGAGAGAGTGGGAAAGAGTGAGAGAGAAAGGGATATCCTTCATCTACCAGCTCATTCCCCAAATGCCCATAACATATTGGGGTATGACAGGCTGAAGCCAGGACAGGAACTCCATTCTGGTTTCCCACATGGGTGGCAAGAATCCAAGCACTTAGGGCATCATATGCCACTTTCTTGGCACATTAGCTGGGATTCAAATCAGACATTCTAATTTGATGTGCAGGAATCTCAAACAGCAACTTAAGCCAAATCTGTGTACCACTGCAGACACTTCAGCAGAAAAAAGAAACGTGAAAGTGAGGAAGCAGCTACCTATGGAGTGCTCTTTCATGTGGAAGAAATTGTATAAGCAAAGGGTCTGTAGAGAGAACATATATGAAGTGTTTGAGGACTAAACATGGATTTTTATGGCTGGAAGTAAAAAAGGAGTAATGTGGGAACTAACAGCAGAAGCTACAATGGTAAGAGGAGGTAGGGTACTTGATGGAAGACCTTGGATTTTACGCCTTAAAAATAATTTTAATTTTTCATTGATACTAAATTGTACTTGCATACATATATTGGATACAACATGGCGTTTTAATGCTGCGTTGTCAAACTAGGGTAATAGCGTATTCAGCATCTCAAACATTTATCATTTCTTGGTGATGAGACCAGTAAGATTCCTCTTGGGAAGAAGGCATTTGATACAGTAGTTAAGCCACCTCTTAGAATGCCTATATCCTAGACAAGAATGCCTGGGTTTGAGGCAAAATTCCTGTCTTATGTCCAACTTCCTGACAGTGCATTCTGGAGGCAACAGACGATAATTCCAGTAACTGAGCTCTTGACTCGTGGACATTCAGGGAGTAAACCAGCAGTTAAAAGTTATGTCTGTCTTTCAGCCTTTTAAATAAACTGCTTCAAATTTTAAATGTTGATTTTTTTCAAAACTAAAAAGAGTATCTTTCAGCTATTTTGATAGCCAGTAGATAGAAATCTGGCATTTCCTTGAGCAATTAGGAGGCCCATGTCCCACCTCAAGTGCCTAGGTTCAATTCCAAACTCTGGCTTCTGATCCATTTTCTTGTTCATTTACACACAGGTAGATCTCCCTTTGGGTTCCTGCCACCCACGTGGGAGACCTACATTGCATCCCCAGGTCCTGGCTCTGGTGTCAGCCCAGCCCCAGTCACCGTGGTCATTCAGAGAATGTATTACCAGACTGGAGTTTTTCTTTTACCATGGAGAAGATTTTGAAATAAGTTTATCAGACAAAAATAAGGAAAAAATTCTATGCAAAACATGAGATGTAATTAAATGTGCTGTGCCAAAACAGGTTAAATCACTATCTTCAATGTCAGCATCCTACATAGGCACTGGCTCAAGTTCTGGCTACTCACTTAACATCAAGAACCCTACATATGGGTCTGGGAACACAGTCAAGGATGGCTCAGTCTTTGGACCCCTGATTCCATGTGGAAGAACCAGCTAAAGCTCATGGTTTCTGGCTTCGACCTGGTCTGGCCACAGCCACTGTGGTAGTCTAAGGAGTGAACCAGCAGATGCAAGATCTCCCTCTGTAACTCTGCCTTTTAAATAAAAAATGAATAAATAAATAAATAAAAGCAATAAACATCTAGCAAAATTAATCTTTTTAAATGGTCTTGTGAGAAAATGTGAAGGGAATCTTGTATTAGAGGTAACCCAGGAAAACACATGGTATCACCAAATCCACTAAAAAAACAGATAAAGGACATTATATTTTGATAAAAGGTTCAATTCAGCAAGATGATAGAAATCATAAATATATTTGTATTCAACACAACACCACCTTGATATATAGAGCAAATACTATTGTGGATCTTGTGCTAGGCTTCTACCATGGTCTCTACAGCCTCAGCTCCTGGCTGACTACTCTTCACCCACTGGTATCCCACACAGCCTTTCTCCCACTCTACACATACTGTAGTTCATGTATATCATTAATTTTCCTTACAGCTATCCTTTTGGACTCTGACAAATTCATCCTTCTCTACTTCCTTATAGTCTGTGGCTAGAAAGTTACTGTGTTTCTGTGGGTGCATCATGTCATTGTTTTCCCACACTTCTTCCCTTTCCATCTGATAGGGCACCACGCCATTTATTTTTAAGATTTATACATTTTCAATGGAAAAAAGACAGATTCATAGACAGAAAGACAGACAGAAAAATCTTATACCCACTGGTTCCCTCACAAAATAGCTACAATGGCTGGAGTTGAGCCAATCTGAAGGAGCCAGGAACTTTTTCCTGGTCTCCCATGAAGGTACAGGTTTCCAAGGCTTTGGGCCAACCTATGTTGCTTTGCCAGGCCATAAGCAGGGAGCTGGATCAGAAGTAGAGCAACTGGTGCCCATATGAGACACCAGTGCTAGGCAAGTGGAGGACTGTTGAGCCATCACATAGGCCCCAGGGGCAACTGCTGCTACAAATTGTATCACTTTCATAATAAAAGAGTTTATGCTGGTAACATGTCTTAGAATGTTGGGTGGATGCGCTGTGTTAAATTTTTTCACATCGGAGTATAGTGTTTATGTGTAGATCATTCAGTTCTAAATAACATTGGTGAAGTCTACAGGGGATTCCATGGCCAAAGCTGTAGGGATTTTGAAATTATACCAATTGTAATGCAGCTCCCATAGGCAGACTGGCTTCAGAGTCAGCTCTGTGTACACTAAATCTGGGTATAGGTATTGAGCTCACATAAATTTGTGCAGGTTGGGCCTGGCATGGTAGCTTAGCAGCTAAGGATCCCGTATTGGTGCCAGTTCTAATCCCGGTAGCCCCGCTTCCCATCCAGCTCCCTGATTGTGGCCTGGAAAAGCAGTAGAGCATGGCCCAAAGCCTTGGGACACTGCACCTACATAGCAGATCCAGAAGAGGCTCCTGGCTCTTAGCTTCGGATCGGCTCAGCTCCAGCCATTGCGGTCGATTGGAGAGTGAATCAGCAAACTGAAGATCTTCCTGTCTCTCCTCTTCTATGTATATCTGACTTTACAATAAAATAAAATAAATCTTTAAAAAAATATCCTGCAGGTTGTGTAAAGGCTTAAGCTATCCTTATTGGTCCACATGGGTTTTGTGCAGTATGTTAAGCAGGGCAGTGGAGTGACTGTCAGTGGGCGAGAGTCACACAAGGGCCAGGTCACACACATGCCCAGATAAGGGTCCCAACTGTTGCAGTGATCATGTCCCAGGTCCTCCGGCTTGATCTTGGGAGAGTCAGCCCCCCTGCTTCCTGAGGCTAGCAGGAGTTGAGAGAGCTAAGCTTCTGCTCCTCAGGCTGAGAACACGCTGCTCAACGGATTCTTGAAGCCACAGAGGGGGCTGGGTAAGACCATGCCATCACTTCTTAGGGCCCTTTAGTAAGCCACGCCATCCAGAAAAGACTGTTCAGTTGTTCCCCCGGCTGTGGGTCTGTGGAAGTGCTGCTTGTCTGCTTCTGTGGACCTCCACAGGCCGCCCGTCTCGGGGCTGAAGGTGTGAACAGAGGCTTCCAGCTCCTTCTTCAGGCCAAGTCAGCATGTGTACACTCATCAGAATGCTCCCAGGTCACTGGAAGAGTGGGCAATGCCTCCTACTTGGCTCACAGGGCCAGCTCTGTGGAACTGCTTTTGAAGATTCATGCTGTCAGTGTACGCCTGTGTGGGAGCTGGTGCGTTATGTGCTAGGCCCTTTCTCAGGGGCAGTGCAGCCGTGTGGTAACCCATGGCAACCCCAGCCTGGCTCAGGCTCTGCGTGGACTCTGAAGTTCTTCAGGCGTAAATCCTTCAGGTGTCTGTGGTAGAGCAGTAACCACTAAGGGGACTTCCTGTTAACCCTTTCCTGACTAGAGCCAAGTTCTCTTGGTTCAGGGTTGATCTCGAGAGACTAGCAAATGCTGTGTGCCTAGTTCCCATCTTTATAAGCATAACTCTGTGTTTCTCTCTGCATCATGTAGCCCTGTGCCCACATTCCTACCCCATCCACCAGTAGGTGGGATCTTATTCCATGATACACTGCCTTGGTGTTTATAGAGGCACCTGAAGTCTTCCCATGGCTACTTGGTTCATGCCGTCTCAAAGCCTCAAAGGTACCAGCTTGGAGGAAGGGACTGAGGGTTCTGTTTGTCACTGGGATTTGTCACAGCAGGCCTGGTTAAGGCCCAGACTTCATTCCCACTCCCTCCACAAAGCAAGAGGTATCTTTCCCCAGGCTAGACTCTGATAGGACAATTCTTTCTTATCTGCCTCCCAGAATCTCATTATTAACTTCAATGCTAGCACTCAGTCCCTTTCACCTGGCTTCCCTAAATCCTGTCAAAGTAAACTGTCCTTCAATATCTGTTCAAATCACTGTCTTAGAAAATACAGATTTTATTATTAATATGATATAAAGTGATTGAGAAATTTTAATGCTGAATATGGCATGTGGAACAGAACTAGGGGAAAGTTAGGAGACTATTGCAGTGCTCCACAGAACACATGATGGCAGCTTGTGATAGTAGTGATTGGATTTCAAATACATTTTAGAGGAAGAATCCACAGCCTTGCTGTGCTTTGTCCACAGGAGTGTGAGAAGAAGAGCCAGGAAAGGCTCCACGGTTAAACGCTTACAACGTCTACTGAAATTCCTAAGGCTCTGGGAGGACTGTGATCTGCAGGGAGTGTCAGGAAGAAGGCAAGCAGATCAGGTGTTTGATTTTGGACCTGTGATGCGTCAGCATCTGAAAGGAAGCGGTGAATACACAGCTGTGTGTAGGTCTCTGACAAAATGAAGGGTTGAGGTTGCAAACAGCCATGGAAATGTCGTGAATGTCAACCATACTGACTGACTGAGAGCTGCAAGAATGTGAGTGAAGGAAGCTGAGAAGGGGAAGGCAGCCACAGATAGGATGCTGTGTTCTTCCCTAGACCTTATGTCATAAGGTACATGATGTCCATTTACTTCAATGTTGGCTTTGAGCTTAGGGTATATACTGCCAGTTTCTTAAGTTATCATTTCCTCTTTTTGTGATCAATAAAAAGCCTGTGGAACAATACGTAGACAATGTTGTTATCCTGCTCCTCCTCTCCCCCGATATTCTTCCATCTCCTTTCTTCCAAATGAAAATAGTGATTTCCAAAAATATCAACATATTGGCTCATCTGTTCTGTAAACACAGCAATACTGTTTTTAGAATCAACACATTAACAATACCAGTAGCAACTAGCTACTGAGCTAAGTTCAAGAATTGTTTATAGGGGCCAGCACTGCGCCAGGGTAAGCTACCGCTTTTAATATCATCCACCTTCACTGAAGCACCAGGCTCAGCTATTCTGCTTCCTCTTCAGCTCCCTGCTAAGGATGGTGGAAAAGCAGATGATAGCCCAAGTGTTGGGGTCCCTGCCACTCTGCAAAAGACCAAGATGGAGCTCTGGGCTGATGGCTTTGGCCTGGCCCAGCCCCAGGTCCATGTGGAAAGTGAAATATCTCTCTCCTTCTCCCTACCCTTCTACTTCTCTGTCACTCTTTCCAATAAATAAAATATTCAAATTTAAGGGTTTTTTTATTTCTTTTTCCCCTTAGGGCTTATCCTGTTATGACTATAGTTTAATATACATTTAGGTCTAGTTGTTCATTTTATACTGGTTAATGGTTGGCTTTTTTAATCCTTTTAGTATCATATTTTGTATATTTAGAATAGCAAGTTGGTTTTCCTCTTCCCACCAACCTCTAAAGGAAATCAATTTTATAAGTTTGTGTTTATTCTGTGTAATCTGTTAGCAGAAATAAAAAGGCACATGTATATGTTGTTCATAACTTCACATACAAAAGTCAGCAAATGAGGACCATAAAAATGTCATGGAAAATATACTTGAGAGAAACCAATTTTGATGAAAAATTGAAGTCTATATACATAATTATTTCACAAATAAGCATTTTCTGTGAGCTTTTTAAGATAGCTTCATACTATACCAATTCTTTTAGACTGTACATTTTGCTTATCTCAACGTTCATCTTTATAAACATGCATACATTTTTCTCGAACTTTTCTGTCCTTTTCTAGTCCTCCAGAGTGTGGAAGTTGTGTAGTTAACTCAACCTGTTTTCCCATTAATGGTATTAGATTTTTTTTTTTTTTTTGCTTATTTATAATGACAGGCAATGCTAAAATAAGTAATATTGTACAACTGCATTTGATTGAGGTATAACATTAGGATAATTTCCTAGAAGTAGTATTTAAACATGAAAGCATAAAATAGGAAAGTAGTTTTTAGAGGTAGCTGAATTCTCTGCTGTAGAACTTGTTCTATTTTACGTTCCTACAAACGATATCTAACAGTGTCCTAGGGCAATGTTTGAGCAAATACTTTCCCATCATCAAGAAGGCCAAGAAAATAAGAAAGGCAAGTAGAAATGTGATGGTGGTCTTAAGCACTCATATCAGCAGGAAATAATGAGATTTGATCAAAAGAGAGAAAATTGTTATAAACTGTGGAGTAAAACACAAATGTGATATTTTGAAACCTGTGGTGAAAAGATTATATATATATATATATATATATATATATATATATTAATTTGAAAGACACAATTACAAAGAGAAAGAGAAGCAGAGAGGTCTTCCATCAGCTTGCTCACTCCTAAATGGCTGCAACAGCCAGAGCTGAGCTGATCTGAAGCCAGGAGCCAGTGCCCCAAATGGAATGCTCGTATCACATAGTGGCTTTACTCTACACCTTAGCCCCTAGCTCTTCTCTTCTAATCCCACTGACCAGTAATGCTTCTGGAAAGCAATGGATAATGCATGACCCCAGCACTGTTGCCTACACAGGAGAAAGTGATGAAGATCTTGGCTCCTGGCTTTGGTGTAGCCCAGCCCTTGCTATCGCGATGTTTGTGGAGCAAACAAGCAGATGGATGACCTCTGTCTCTTCCCCTTTCTTTGTCTCCTCCTCCCAAATAGATTAAAATATAAGTAATCTCTTTTTAAAAAGAAAATTTAAATAGATAGGCAAATCTCAAAGTTCAAGAAAGTATTTCCAAAACATGTAAAAGATTGGAATTCAGTATCTACAGATAAGAAGATAGTAAAATGGGGCCCGGGGCCTTGTGGCTGAAGTCCTCGCCTTGAATGCCCCAGGATCCCATATGGGTGCTGGTTCTAATCCCCGGCAGCTCCACTTCCCATCCAGCTCCCTGCCTGTGGTCTGAGAAAGCAGTCGAGGATGCCCAAAGTTTTGGGACCCTACACCTGCATGGGAGACCTGGAAGAGGCTCTGGGCTCCTGGCTTCAGATCGGCACAGCAGCAGCTGTTGTGGTCACTTGGGGAGTGAATCATCGGACGGAAGAGCTTCCTCTCTGTCTCTGTCTCTCTATATATCTGACTTTGCAATAAAAATAAATAAATGTTTAAAAAATAAGAAGAAGATAGTAAAACGGACAGGAAGTTTTTGTTTGTTTTGTCTTTTAAGGCAGCTAACAGGACAGAAGACTGATGTATGGCTAACAACTTAGAATTCTTCAGGAAGAAAAAGATACCCATACCAAACACACACACTCATATCTATACAAATAAATGACAAATTACAGAAACAGTAACTGTCAGTATGCATAAAGCTTGTTTTGATTTGTTAAAGCTCTTAAAAAATATGAAGTTAAAGCAAAAATAACAGCAACATAGTACTCCTGCACCCAGGTGGGAGACCCCGAAGAAGTTCCTGGCTCTTGGTTTTGGATCTGCTCAGCTCTGGCTGTTGCGGCCACTCAGGGAGTGAACGGACAGATATTTCTCTTTGTCCTTCTCTCTTCAAATCTGCCTTTCCAATAAAAATAAATAACAAAAAAGTATAAAGAGAATTGTATCTATAAGTCACATTGAATGTACTAAAAATTAAATTAAAATTTAAGAATTAAAAATGTATTCATTTAAAACAAAAAGGGGCCGGCGTTGCGGCATAGTAAATAAGCTTCTGTTTGCAACAATGATATTCCAGAGAGATGCAGGTTCAGTTTCTAGTTGCTCTGCTTCCATCCAGCTCCCTGCGTTGTACCTGTGACAGCAGCTAAGATGACCTAAGGGCTCAAGCCACTGCACCAACATGGAGGCCCAGAAGAAGCTCCTGGCTCCTGGCTTCATCTATGCCAGCCCCAGACTTTGTGGCTACTTTGTGAGTGAACCAGTGGATGGAAGATCTCTTTCTCTGTCTCTCTCCTCTCTCTCTGTAACTCTGTCTTTCGAATAAATAAAATGAAATATTTAAAATAGTTACATGTGAGGCACTATAAAATTATTTGAAAGGAGATTTAAAATATACAGGTGCATATAATCATTTCTAGAATAAGTGCCTAAAAAATAAAGACATGCAGCTAATATGAAAATGTAATAGGGGTGATAAAATTAATTTTGAAAACACACATAAGGCAGGACAAGAAGAAAGAGGTAAATACACAATTGAAACCAAGAAAAATGAAATAGAATTTAACCCAATCACTATGATAGTCATTTTAAATGTCTGTGGCCCAAGACCTCCCACTGAAAAGCAGAAACTGTTTAACTGGACAGACAACAGGACCCAAATTTGTTATATCTGTAGAAGACATATTTAAGTATAAAAACAGGCAAGTGTTTGGCCTGGTGTTGAATTTTGTTTCCCCCACCTTTTTTTTCATGATACAATTTTAAAAGCATGTGAGATCCTTCCTCCTTAAATCTCTCTCTTATTTGTTCCCAAGGTATTGCAATAGTATAGTCATTCATTTAACTAATTTAGACCTATCTTCCTGATATATAAATGTATTGTTACATGGCAAGTACAGAAAAAGGTAGAAAATTCAGTAACATAATTACAATTAAATATAAAAATGACAATCCTGTTACTTGGAAGTAAAGACACATGCTCCATACATTCGGTATTTCCTAGTATGCTAATCCCCCATGAAGTTTATATTGTTTTGTGATCTGTTAGTAGTTATCACATATCAGAAAAAGTATGTAATATTCGTCTTCTTGGGATTAGCTTATTTCACTATCACAATGCTTTCTACATGGGTCCACTGGGTTGCAATTGGTCATGTTTTTGTGATAAATTTGCCACATTTTCATTATCTATTCATCTGATTTTTTTGTACATCTGTGACATCCATTGTTCTCTTTTTTCTCTGATTTCATTAATTTAAGTCTTTCGAAATTAATTAAGTCAATGGCATGTAAATTTTGTGAATTTTTTCAAGGAACAAACTTTGATCTCAAGCATCATCTTTTGGTTCCAATTTTGTGCATTTCTTCTCTAATCTTCAGTATTTGTTTCCTTCTGCTTATTTTGGATTGGTTGCTATTATTTTTCTAGATCCTTCAGATGCTATGATAGCTCATTTATTTAATGCGTTTGCATTTTCTTGATTTAGGCATTGATTGTAATAAACTCCCCTGTTAGCACTGCTCTGGCTATATCCCACAGGTTTGGTATGTTGTGATGACATTTTCTTTTGTTTCCTGGAGTTTTTAGCTCCCTGATTATTCCCTCTGTGACCACTGTTCATTCTGAAGCGTGGTATTCGCTGTCCAAGTATTTGCGTATTTTCAGGATTCTCTTGAGCTTTTGGTTTCCAAATTCATTTCCTGGTTGTATGAAAAGATACATTTACAATTTTCATTCTTTTAAATTTGCTGTGGGTTGTTTTATGGGCTATCATGTGTTTATTTTGTAGAACATTCCATCTTGTATCTGAGGTAAAGGAGGATATTGAGGGAGAAGCCCCACACGGTTTCCCGCCCACTCTGAGTCCCGGATGTGGGGCATGCTCTGAGATATGTGCTCGAGTGGTGTTAATAGTTCTCCAGTTATGAATCGCTGCCAGTTTCGCTCGATGAGGTCGTCCACTGATTGATATGGTCCATCATAAAGTCTCCGTTTGCCCCATTTTTCGCTGCTAACATGTAGATGAGATGAATGATTGATCTGCTCTGTCTTCTGTCTTTTCTTGATTAAAGTTCTGAGTCCAGCAGTTCGATTGGGGAGATCTCCAAAGAAACTTTGAGGTATTCCCAGACTAGTTTCTTGCATGTTCTAGCAAGCACAGGGCCCGGCACAGTCCATCACCACGATCAGCTGGTGGTTGCAATTGCTGGGTTGGTTCTGTTTTCAGTCCCGAGTTGCACTGGAACCAATGGGTGTTGCAGTCCAGCCTGGTTCTGCCCAGCACGTACTCGGCCCTCACACTAACCAGTGGGAGCTGCAGCCTAGTTGGGGCTAAGAAGCCGTTGAACTTGACTGGACAATAAGATGCTGGACTCTATGTTTGGTATACGCTTGCAATGGGGGAATCTCAACTGAACTTGAGCTGTGGTTATGCAACAAGGTGGAGGAATCCACCATGGTGGGAGGGTTTGGGGAGAGGTGGGAGAACCCAAGTATCTATGTAACTGTGTCACATAATACAATGTAATTAATGAAGTTAAATAATAAATAATTAAAAAAAAAGAACATTCCATGCACTGATGAAAAGATTGTTTTATGCATCTATAGGGTAAAATATTTTGTAGATATCAATTAATTCCTTTGATCCATGGTATAAATTAGCTCTATTGTGTCTTTGTGGAGTTTCTGTCAATTCAACATGTCCATTGTTAATATTAGAGTATTGAAATCCCCTACTATCATTGTAGTGGAGTCCATGCCTCCCTTTACATTCTTTATTAATTGTTTTAAGCAGCCAGGTGCTCTGGTGTTGGGTGCATATTCACTTAACTTTGTTATCTTTTCTTGGTGAATGGATTCCTTGATCATTATGTGGTGCCCTTGTTCATTTCTTTAAATGGTTTTTGTGATAAATTCTATTTTTTTTAAAGATTGATGTTATTTTTATTACAAAGTCAGATATACTGAGAGGAGGAGAGACAGAGAGGAAGTGGAGCTGCCGGGATTAGAACCAGCGGCCATATGGGATCAAAGCGAGGACCTTAGCCACCAGGCCACGCCGCCGAGCCCAATAAATTCTATTTTGTCTGATATTAAAGTGGCTCATTTTTCCATCTTTCATTTTTAGTCTGTATGTATTTTTGTTGGTGAGATGTATTTCTTTTTTTTTTTTTTAAAGATTTTATTATTATTGGAAAGCCGGATATACAGAGAGGAGAGACAGAGAGGAAGATCTTCCATCTAATGATTCACTCCCCAAGTGAGCCGCAATGGGCCGGTGTGTGCCAATCCGATGCTGGGAACCAGGAACCTCTTCCGGGTCTCCCACGCGGGTGCAGGGTCCCATCCTCGACTGCTTTCCCAGGCCACAAGCAGGGAGCTGGATGGGAAGTGGAGCTGCCGGGATTAGAACCGGCACCCATATGGGATCCCGGGGCATTCAAGGCGAGGACTTTAGCCGCTAGGCCACGCCGCCGGGCCCTCTTTGTATTTCTTATAGGCAGCAGAAAGATGGATGTTGATTTTTTTCTTTTGCTGCAGTCTGTTAGTTTATGTCATTTGATTGGGAAGTTAGGCAATTTGCATTTAGGGTTATTATTGAAAGGTAGCAATTTTGTCCTATCATTTTAACTTTTTTTCCAGGGTTTTTTTTTATTGCTGTTGTTTTGTTTTGTTTTGTTTGCTTGCTTTTGTAGTTTCATTGGGATGTTCTTTACTTCTGTCTTCTTTCATTATAGTGGAGGCCACGCTTGGTTTCTGTGTGTAGTACATCTTTAAGCATCATTGTAGGGCCGTTCAGCTAGAAGCAAATGATTCACTTTATTATTATCTTCATTTAAAAATGAAAGCTTTGCTGGGTTTGGTATTCTCTGTTGGCAGTTTCTTTCCTTGAGGGCCTGGATTATGTCTCTCCACTCTCTCTTAGCTTACAGGGATTCTGATGTTCTCAGCTGTGAATCTGACAGCCAATCCTCTATAGGTTGTCTGTTGTTTCTCATGGGCACATTTAAGTATCCTTCCTCTTTTTCAACTGTGGAAAGCTTAACTATGATGATGAGGATCACTTCTGATAATGTCCATTCAGGATTCTCTGTGCTTCCTGGGCTTGGATACCACTTCTTTCTTCATATTGCTGAAGTCAGCAGTTATTTTATTTAATATGCCTTCCAATCCAGTCTCTTTCCATGCCTTCAGGAATTTTAAGACGCATATACTTGGTCATTTGAAGGCATCACAAAAATCTTGAACAGTTTTTGATTTGTTTTGTTTTTGTTTTACTCCCCATGGATCACTGCCACCCATGTGGGAGATGTGGAAAGAGCTCTTGGTTTTTCTCTGGCGCAGCAACAGCTGGTGCAGTTGTTTTGGGGAGTGAACCAGTAAATGGAACTCTGTCTGTGTCACCATCCCCCCTGTTCAACTCTGTTTTTCAAATACATAAATCTGATTTTAAAAAGAAAAAAAAATTGTAAGCAACTAGAAAAATATGAAGCATTTTAAGTAAAAGCAAATGACCAGGGATGCAACATAAAAGGTAAGAACACGCTATTGAAGTAGAAAACCATCAGAGAATAAAGAAAATGAATGAATCCAAAAGATGGTCATATAAAAACATAAATAAAATTTGTAAACCACAGAGTTAGCTAAGAAAAGAGAAATTAAAATTGCTAATATCTGCAATATCAGGAATAAAAGAGGAAAACTCGCTACAGAATCTATAAATCTTAAAAGAATTGTAAGTATTATAATGAGCAATTTTATGAATAAATGTGCTAATTATATAAAATTAACAACTTCTTTTGAAAGATAATTACAAAATTCTCAACAAGTAAAAACTCTAATACTATGGTAAGAAGATGAATATACAATTTTCAATGTAAGCTATAACACACAAAATTCAGCCCAAATGCTTCACTGATAAATTCTATCAAACTGAAAAGAAAGAATCCGAGCAGGTTTTACAGTGCAGTAACGGATCAAACCGCTGCTCTAGAATGCCTGTGTCCCACATAGAAATGCCTAGGATTGAAACCCATCTCATGGATTGGGATTTATTTTCATTCAGTTTCAATTCACTTTGCTGCTAATGTGTCTGGCAGGCAGTAAATGAGAACGCAAGAGCTTGGATACCTGCCACAAACACAGGAGACTCACATGGAGTTTCTACAGCCAGTTGTTGCAGCATTTAGGGAATGAACCAGCAGATAGAAGATGGAAGATTTTTCAACCTCTCTCTTCCTCCCTCTCTCAAATAAACTAAACTGAATATTTTCACATAAATAAAATTCTAAACAAACTCATAAAATACTATTACAAAGACATTATTCTGATAGCAAAGATATTAGCAGAGGAGTAAAGCATAAATAAATTAGAAAAATAAATATCATTAATAAAATATTAGCAAAACACAGGATGGGCATTTGGCAAATTATTTAAGACACTGCTTAGCACATCCATATTCCATATCAGAGTGAGTTCTAACTCTGGGTTTGAGTTCTAACTTTGCCACCAGTTCCAGCTTCCTGCCAGCATGCATCATGGTAAGCTACAGCTAACAGCCAAGGTAACTGAATCCTTAATACCCATAAGAGACCGGAATTGAGTTCCTAGGTTTCAGCTTTCACCTATTCAGCTCCAGTTATAGTAGGTTTTTAGAGAATAAGCTATTAGATGGGGGTTTTATCTGGCTTTTTGTCTCTTCCTTACAAATGAGTTTTAAATTTTAGCAAGTCAAAATAATGATACATAAAATAATAGTACATCATGGCAAATCCAGATTTATCTCAGGAATGTAAAACAGGTTTAGCATTCAAAATGTAATTATGATAATTCAATGTACTAACACAATAAACAAGAGGAAGTTAGACTGTTATTATGGCATAGCAAGTTAAAAGCTACAACCTGAAATACCAGTATTCCAAATAGGTGTCAGTCCATATCCTGACAGTTTCACTTCCTATCCGACTCTCTGCTAATACATACAGGAAAGCAATGGAAGATAACCAAACTACTCGGGCCCCTGCCACCCATGTGGGAGACCTGTCTGAAACCCTTGGTTTTGGTCTAGCCCTGGAGACTGCAGCCATTTGGGGAGTGAACCAGAGGATAGAAGATTCTCTATGCTTTCGTTCTCTCTCAGTAACTCTAGTTTCAAAAACCAAATAAGAATAAAAACGGGAGGAAGTCATATGGTGATCTCAGTAGATGCAGAAAAAACATTTGACATAATTCAACTACCTTATTAAGGGAAAAATCGTGGCAATTAGAAATAAGAGGGAATTTATTTAAACTAATATAGAATTCCTACGAAAGCCCTTCAGTAAAGCATCATGTATAGTGCTGAGAGATGTTTTTTCTAAGATTATGAACAAGGTGAGGCTGTGTATTTTCATCATTGCGATGCAAATGTTGTTCAATATTATATTAATTCCAGCCAACATAATAAGGGAAAAGAAAAGCATACAGATTAAAAAAATAAAACTATCAACCCACAGACTATATGACCATACTTTTACATATGTGGAAAAATCTGAAGGAACTTACAATTTGATTTAAGAAAATGTACTGGAGAGATACCCCCAATGACAATTAGAGATCACCTGTCAGTGATCAAAGCTCCACTGGGGAAGGGTGCTTGACTGGCAGCTAGGTGGGAAGGGATGCTCACAGGGAACTCAGGAAGTGAATCCAACCACAACACTGCAGGTCCTGCTGATTTGAGCCTACCAACCACAGAAACAGAATGGCAGAGTCCAGGAAGTTGGATGTGGAAACAGGGTGGATTTCACCACTCAGACCCTACCAGTATTGCATCAGGCACCATTTTGTGACCTGGAGCAAAGGCTTTAGGGGAAGGACAATAGTAAGCTGTGCGTGTGCTGAGCCTGGGAAGAACTCACTCCCAGCTCAATGCATTGCACTGGCCCCACAAGGAAAATAATACCAACTCAACATCTTACAGGCTCAATCCAAAATATGTCCAGGCGGCACCCAGACCTAATTGCAACAGGTTTTAAAAATTCATATAATATTTACCACTGACAATCCCATAACCTAGGACAGTTTGTGTCTCCCTAATCCCAGGTACTGCTGGAACCAGGAGCAGGAGAAAGGCTGAGCAGGAAATGATGCATTCACAGAACAGGATTACAGAGGGTGGAGAGTGATGCACTGGGAGCATGGCGTGGGAACCTGGGACTACATCTCACTGGAGGGAATGGTACAAGCAACAGCAAACAAAGGCACTGAACAGGGTCAGTAAAGTCAACTAGCAGACCTGCAGACAACACAGCTTTAAATCCAGCCCCAGATAGAAGAATTGCTTATCAAAGTTAAAATGACCAAGAACAAAAGAAGAAACAAAGGCACAATGAATAATGTTACTGACACCTCCCCTGCAAAGGAGCAAAATCCTTTTTCAGCCTCAGAATTAACTGAGGAAGATATGGAGGAACTGCCAGAGAAAGATTTAAAAAAAAATTGTTACAAAGCTTAAAAATAATGACAATCACATGCAGATGTTGCAGGAACATGTTATAAAGGAAATAACAATGTTAAAACAAAATCAAGCTGCATTATTAGAAATGAAGCACACAAAGCAGAAAATTAGAAACTGAGTGGAAAGCCTCAATAATGGAATAAGTAAGGCAGAAGAAAGAATTTCAGAATTGGAAGATACCTTTTGCAATAACTCTGAAGCAGTAAAAAACTGGAAAGAGAACTGAGTAAAGCTAAGAAAAATAGTCAGGAGTTAAGGGACACTGCTAAAAGGCTGAATATAATATTTATGGGAGGATCTGAAAGGGCCAAAAAAAGAAAAAGCTGGATTCAAAAATACATACAGTGAGATAATAAATAAGAATTTTCCCCAACATGGGGAAAGAACTGGGTAACAAAATAGAGCAGCGCCACATAACTCCGAATAGAATTGACCAAAAATGATCCTTGCCTTGACAAATAGTAATTAAGCTCTCGTTGGTGGAACATAACGAAAAGATACTGAAATATGCACATAAAAATAAATCAGTTCACTTATAGAGGAGTCCCCAAAAGACTCATAGTTGACCTCTCAGAGAACACTCTACAGGCTACAAGAAAATGGAATGACATATTCCAGATCCTGAAGGAAAAAACTGTCATCCCAGAATATCTTGCCCAGCAAAGTTTTCCTTTGTCTTTGAAAATGAAAAAATTTTTCCACAGCAAAACTGCAAGTATTTACCTCTATTAGGTCCACCCTAAAAACATTACTTACAGATGTCCTACTGGCAGAGAAAAGGAGCATCACCTACCAAAACCAAAGGTAAATGTGGAGAAAGTCCAAATAAAACAAAAAGGAAGACTAGACAAAGAATGAACAACCCAATACTAAAATGACAGGACCAAATTACTACCCATTCATATTAACCCTGAATGTAAAAGGCTTAAACTCACCAATCGAACATCAGATTAGTAGACTGGATTAGAAAAGTCAACAAAAGCACAGGCAGTCAAAGTGACAATAAACAAATGGGACTACACCAAACTAAGACGTTTCTTCACAGCAAAGGAAATAAACAACAAAGTAAAGAAGCAACCAATAGCACGAGAGAAAATTTGCACACTGCACAACTGATAGGGGACTAATCTCTAGGCTTTACAAAGAGCTTCAGAAATTCAATGACAACGAAATAAACAACCCTGTGAAGAAATGGGTAAAGGAGATGAACAGACATTTTTTTAAAAGAGCAAATTCAAATGGCTAGTAGATATATATTAAAAAATACTCAAGCTTCCTAGAGGAATACAAATAAAAACCACATTAAAATTCCACCTAACTCCAGTGAGGTTGACCTATGTTCAGAACTCCACTAACACCTGTTAGTGGAACGGAAGTGAGGAGAAAAGTAGCCTACTTCATTATTGATGAGAATGTAGGCTAGTAAAACCACTATGAAAGTCAGTGTAGAGAGTGTCAAGAGAAACGAAAATAAACCTGCTGTATGACCCAGCTATCCTACTGCTGGGAATATATCCAAAGGAAGTGAAACCTGTATATGATAATCTGCAATCCTGTATTTATAGCTGCAAAATCTATAATAGTAAAGACATGGAAACAATCCAGATGCCTGGCAAAAGAGGAGTAGATAAACAAACAGTGGTACACTACTCTGTGGAATGCTATTCAGCCATTAAAAAGAATGAAATTCTACTATTAACAACAGAATAGTCCCAACTACAGACTGTTATGTTCAGTGAAATAACCTAATCCAGGGCCCGGCGGTGTGGCCTAACAGCTGAAGTCCCTGCCTTGAACGCCCCGGGATCCCATATGGGCGCCGGTTCTAATCCCGGCAGCTCCACTTCCAATCCAGCTCCCTGCTTGTGGCCTGGGAAAGCAGTTGAAGACGGCCCAAAGCTTTGGGATCCTGTACCCGCGTGGGAGACCCGGAAGAGGTTCCTGGTTCCCGGCATCGGATCGGCACACACCGGCCCGTTGCGGCTCACTTGGGGAGTGAAACATCGGATAGAAGATCTTCCTCTCTGTTTCTCCTCCTCTCTGTATATCCGGCTTTCCAATAATAATAAAATCTTAAAAAAAAAAAAAAAAAAGAAAAAAAAAAGAAATAACCTAATCCAAAAATGGCAAATATCATATCTTGTGATATAATGCTACCTTCACACAAAATGCAAGAGTAAAATATATATTTATATTTATCTATTCAATATTTAATTCAATATATAATTTAATATTAATATATATATATTAATTTAAGATCTGTATAAGAGAGGCAAGTATACCATGAAGTGGAGATACACTGCAGTATGTATGTCTACTTATGAATAAAAGATGGACTCCTAATTAAACTCTCATTGATGGAACATAAGGAAAAGATACTGAAATTTGCACATAAAAATGAACCAGTTAACTTACTACCTTGATACTAGAATGCTGAATTTCATACCATTCTCTATACCTACAATGTCAGGGTACACTTAAATGGAAAAGTGATGGACTTATGACAGTTGTTGAGGGATTAAACTATTGTTACAATATAGGAGAAATTTAATACGATATATTGTTACAATATAGGGGAAAGCAGTGGGTAGGGGAGGGAGTGGGTTGAAAGGGAAATCCCTGAACTTACAGAACTGCATGATGAAAAACAAATAATTTTTAAAAGTGATGTTCTAGAACAGCAATTTAACTTAGCAATGTTATATGATACCAGATCAACATGCAAACATCAATATGGCTGATACCAGCAGGATTATGTGCAAAGTAAGTTTTTAGAAATGCCACCAGAAATGAGAAATGATTGGGATAAATTTATATTTCAAAATTATTATTTTATTTTGGTAATCTATACATAGTTCTTTATGGCACAAAGGGTCAAGGGCTACAGGAAAGTAAGTAAGACCATTGTTTCCTTTTTTTTTTTTTTTCTGTATCTGGGGTAAGGAGGGAGATAAAGGGAGAAGCCCTACCCATCCTCCCACCCATCCCAGGGTCCTCAATGTGGGGCATATCACAACAGCCCTGCCCAAGTGCTTTTGATAGTTCAGCAGTTCTGAATCCTGCCAATCTTGCCAATTCCCAGCATGATGAAATTTCCCCAAAATCTACTGGTTGGCATAGCCCACGTTAGATTCTCCTCCGTTTGCCCAGATTTTCACTGCCAACACATGGCTGTGGTAGATGAGCAATTTGTTCTGTCCTCAGTCCTCTGTTGTGATACCAGGTGTCCTCTATGTACATCTGGATATGCTGTCCACTGCTCCATCTGAGCCTCTGAGGAGGCTCAGCTTTGACAAATATACTCCATGGTCAGACCACGGAATCTGCACTTCTCTTCATGGTTGGGGTTGTAAGTCCAGCAGTTCAGTTGGAGGTATCCCCAAGCAAACTTCTTCTGAGGTGATCCCAGACCTGATTCTTGTGTGTGCATGCCAGTGCAGGGTCCAGCACAGTCCATTGCCCCAGTCAGCTTATGCATATGCTGGTGGTTGCAATTGCTGAGTCAGTTCTGTTTCCAGCTCTTTCACACAAACCAATGGATGTTGCAGTTCAGTCTGATTCTGCCCACCACACTTGGCCTTCATGTACACAAGTGGGAGCTGCAGTCTAGTCGGAGTGACCTGCAATAACTCCCATCAGGCCTGCACCCTGACCTGGCTCCCATGCTTGCCAGTATGTACAGCAGACTGGTTCAGCCTGTCCCACATTCCATTCAACTCTCATACATGTCAATGGGCATTGAAGCCTAGTTCAACCCATTGGGGAAAAAATTAATAAAAAATGCAAAACCTATACACTAATATCTCTATAACACTGTAGAAAAGTGGAAAAGCCTTAAATATACAGAAAAATAGCCCATTTTAGTGAGTTTGAAAATCAAATATTAGTATCATGGGAATACTCTCCAAATTAGCTAAGCCAAAAGTTTAAGTTTTTATGATTTAGTTAAGTACCAGGAAACATTTCAGCAGGTTTTAAAGATAAAATTTGGTAAACTTATTCTAAAATTTAGATAAAAATAAGAAGGACAAAAAAATAACCAAAATAAATTTTAAATAGAAAAATAAAATTGGAGAGGGGCCACCTCCTGCTTCAATTTAGTAAATGGCTAAATGAATTGTAGATAAATGAGTGCTAAAATGGACATCACGTAGGTTAATGGAATATATAGGCAAGTCCAGAAGGAGACTCAGATAAACTCATATATAATCAGTGAATCCTCAATCAAGAAGTATTGTGGAAAGATTGAGTATCCATGGAGAAGAAATTCAAATTTCGATGTTTAAATGTTGCACAACACACAGAGGTTAACTTGAAGCATAACAACTCTGAAAGGAAACTTAAGTGACAGTTTTCATAATTTTTCAATAGCCAAAGACATTTACAAGACATAAATCTGCTTCACAAAAATATGGAAAGTTCAGACCTTATTCATGTCAAAGCCTCTGGATGAATAGAAGTTTACACATGTATATAATGGAAACTAATATGCCAAGAAGTGAAGATACAGTGCAGTATGCATTTCTACGCCTGAACCAAAGATGGACTCTCAATGAAACTGTTAAACAGTTGAAGGACCATACTATTGTAATAACATAGGTTAAGTCAGTGGGGGAGAGGGAGAATGGGAGGGTGGAAGGAGGAATTCCTGAGCCTATGGAAGTGCTCATGAAAAAATCATAAAAAATAAAAATTAAAAAATTAAACCCTCTGCTACACACACACACACACACACACACACACACACATTAAAACTGACTCCAACTGGGACAAGACAAAATAAATTCCCTACAAATTCATTTCTTCCATGGATTCCACTGATAAAATATTAACAAATGTTACATATAACAACCCAAGAAACTTGGAGAGTAAAAGAAAAGCAGGTAGATCAAGAGAGGAATTAAATTTAGTGAAGTGCCAATTACCTTTGCTTTTGATTATTGTGAAAACTTCATTGTTTTGAAGTTCTTCTAAAGACAGAGCGTAAGTCATGCAGCAGAGTGAGCAGCTAAATCTCTCACAGCAACCCTGACATACGCCTCTTAGGAGAAAAAACAAAAACTTATCTAGGCAGGCTAGAGAATGAAGCGTAATCTTGAAAAAGACAGACAGAGATGATCACTTGATTCTGTTTACAAATGCACACATACACACAAAATATGTGACTAATCCCCAGAACTATGTGTGCATAGAGCAAACCAAAAGCAGTTAGCGGGAGCTCACAGAAATGAACTGAGATAAGACCATCGATAGAGACAGCAAAAAGATGTTGCCATCTGAACCAAGCAGATTAGCTATCTATTAAAACAAAAAGATCAATATTCTTCAGTGGTTGTACAGAATCCCAGATCCACACATCTTGAGGGATCCCATGTCTAGAACACTATCCAATGTTTTTGCTATAACAATGGTTATCAAAGTGGGATCCATATTCAGGAGACAAAAATGGACATCAACTGTGAACATATCAGATTTTTAGTTATCAGATAATTACCTTACAGCAGCTGCCACCACATCCAATGAGGTAAACATGAACATACGTGAATTGAAGGATATGAGACACTCTCATTAGAGAAATGTTTCATATAAACAATAATCCAACGGAAAGTTTTAGAAATATAATAACGCTAAAATATTAAAATAATATAAATAAAAGTTTTACTGAGTGAGCTCAATATTAATTGAGGTTATAAATGACAGTGAAAAAATGGGTAGTAGACCTTAAATTAGATCAGTTGAAGTTTCCCAAACTGAATGGCAGAGAGAAAAAAAAATATAAAAACAGAGATCTGAGGGAAATACCAAATGATCTAATGCATGTGATTAGAAACACAAGGAGCTTGAGAACAAAAATTGGAACACAAAAAGAAAGAATTGAAATGATGATGATCAAAACTTTCTGAAGCTCAAATGACAGTAAATACAACAAATTCCCATAAGCTAAGAAACCAGATTTTTTTATTTTAAGATTTGTTTATTTTAATTAAAAGGGCAGATTAGATTGATTAAGAGAATGACAGACAGAAAGATCTTCCACCCACTGGTTCACTTGCCAAGCAGCAGCAACAGCCTGAACTGAGCAAAAGCCATGAGCCAGGAGTTTTTTCTGGGTCTGCTATGTAGGTACAGGGTCCCAAGGCTTTGGGCCATCCTTCTCTGCCTACCCAGGTCCCAAGTAGGGAACTCAATGGAAATTGGGGCAGCCAGGACATAAACCGGTGCCCATACAGGATCCCTTGCAAGGTGAGGATTTATCCACCAAGCTATTATACCAGGCCCCAGAAACCATATGTTTAAAAAATCAGTAAGAGTAGTAATAAACAGAGGCGAGTACCATGGCACATCAGGCTAATCCTCAGCCAGTGGACATAGCATCCCATTCCAGCTCCAGTTCTTGTCTCAGCTGCTCCTTCTCCAATCCAGTTCCTTGGTAATGTGCCTGGGAAAGCAGCAGAGAACGACCCAAAGCCTTGGACCCCTGGACCCATGTGAGAGACTCAGAAGAAGCTCCTGGCTCCCAGCTTTGGACATGCTGAACTCTGGCCATCGCAGGCATTTGGGGAGTGAAACAACAGATGAAGATTCCTCTCTCTCTCTCACCCCTCATTCGTTCAAGTAAAATAAATAAATCATTATTTAAAACAGAAGAAGAGAAGTCGTGAAAAACAAATGGCACACTCACCAAGAGAAATAGTGATATGTACTTATAAGAAACCAAGGATATCAGATGACACGGAGGACTAATTCATGTACTGTGTCATTCAGCAGCTCTGGGTTGCTATCAAAGTGAAGAATTCTATATCCAATCAAGATACCTTTCAGGATTTAGAACAAGATAAAGACTCTCACATAAAGAAAAACTAAAGGGAAAGGCTGGCATTGTGGTATAGCATATTAACATTAGCTTCTCATATGGGTGCCCGTTCATGCAATTTCATTTCTGATCTAGATCTCTGTTAATGGCCTGGGAGAGCAGCATAAAATGGCTCAAGTGTATGGGCCCATTGTCACCCACATGGGAGAACCAGATGAGGCTCCTGGCTGGCCTGGCCCAGTGCAGGCTGTTGCTACTGTCTGGGATATTAACAAGCAATAGAAGACCTCTCATTCATTCATTCATTCTCTCTCTCTCTCTGTCTCTTGAATAAATACATTTTTTAAAATTAGAGAAGAAACAAAAAAATTGGTTGCCAACAGTACTGTACCATATAGCATACTAAAGGAAATTGTCTTCCAGGCTAAAGCAAGAATTTCATTATCAGATACAAGAACTCAGAAATAACATCTGAATATAAACACCAGCATTTTCCTCTTGAGTATTTTAAAGCAAAATTATAACTATATTTTCTTCAATGTGCATAGACAATACACAAAATATCTCTAACATAAACGAGAGTAGTAGGAATGGAAGCAATACAGAAAAGTTTCTGTATTTCACATGAAAGTATGAGTACAATATCTTCTTTAAATAGTAAAGAATAGTAGTACACTTTAATTATACATACAAACATATATATACACACACATATGTATACACACACAAACACATGAGGATTCTTCAGAAAATTTATCTAAAATACATTATGAAAACACTATGTCTTTATTTCAAAATTATTTTAGCCAAAGTAAGCTTTTATAATTCCAATTTTGGAAGTTACTTTTTGCGCTTAGATTTTTGGTTTTTGGTTTTTAGATACAAAAAGAAGAGTCCAACATAGTCAAAGAGAACGCCCATCTGCTGTTCACTCTGTACAGGCCTGCGACGGTTAGGACTGGGCTGGACCAGGAATGTGACCCTGGTCTCCCATCTAGGAGGTAGAGAACAAGCCAGTCAAAGCATCATCATATCCGGTTAGGATTTACATTGGCATGAAGTTGGAATTGGGCATTCTAACATGGAACAGAGACATCCTAACTGTACCCTTTCTGTTTTTAAGGTTTATTTATTTTAAATTGGAAAGGCAAATTAACAGAAGGAGAGACAGAAAGATCTTCCATCTGTGGATTCACTGCCTGAGGAGCTGCAAGGGCCAGAGCTGAGACAATCCAAAGCTAGGAGCCAGGAGCTTCTTCTTGGTCTCCCACATGGGTGCAGGGCCCCAAGGTTTTGAGCCATTCTCACTGCTTCCCCAGGCCACAAGCAGGTAGCTGGATGGGATGTTGGAACTGCTGGGACATGAACTGACACCCATATGGGATCCTGAAGCTTGAAGGGGGAGGGTTAGCCAATCGAATCACTACACCAGGCTCCCTAACTGGGAGTTTGCCTCATAGATTTTTTAAAATTTCATTTTCCCACAGCTTTTGAAACACCCTCTTACATCTTAAAAACTAATAGATGCTTAAAAAAAGATTTATCTGTTTAGGCATGTCAGTATGTATGTATGTATTTTGACAGTTATGGACAGGAAAAAATGAGATCTTACACCTGCTAATTCACTCCCCAGATGGCCTTACAGGCCAAACCAAAGCCAGGAGCAAGGAGTGTTTTTCAGGTTTTGCATGTCGGTGGTAAGGACTTAAGCACATGGACATTTTAAATTACACATGACTTCTTCCTCTGCTTTCTGCTAGCCATTAGCAAGTAGCTGGATCAGAAGTGGAAAAGCCAGGACACAGAACAGCATTGATATCAGATGCTGGCATCAAGAGCACTGTATTTACCCACTGTGCCATTATACTGGCCTCATTAATAAATACATTAAAACTGAACAGTAAAAGAATTTTGAAATAATCCAAAATTGAATCGAAGGAACAAAAAGGAATACGAAAAAACAGACAAATAATAAACTACCATACAAAATCTACTTATATCAATAATTATATTAAATATTACTTAGGACTTAACCATTCCAAAGAAATCGCCAACTGGATTAAAAAAAAAAGGATTCATTTATGTGTTGCTTATAAACCATACATTTTAAATATAGAAACTTAATTAAGTCAACTGTAAATAGATGGAAAAAGAATAAGCAAAAAGTGGCTGAAGTGTTTATATTTGGATTAGACAAACAGACCTGAAGACAAATTTATTACCAGAAATAAAGATATTTTATAATGATAAAAGAGGAAGAAACAAATGTGTGAGGATCTAGCAGCAAAACCTCAAATTATATTAAAAAAAAACCATATTTTCATGCAGTATAATACAACTGGCAATAAATATATAAAAATATCATTGTTAGTCAATAGGAAAATACAAATTATACCACAATCCAATATTACCACATACTCCCACTTGAGTTAAAATGATAGACTGATCACAACAAGCATTGGGGAGGATATAAAGCCATAGGAATTTACATAAAATGGTAGAGCACACTGAAAAACAGCTGGGCAGCTAAGTGATCCACCAGTTGTATTCATTGACAGTTACAGAGAAGAAATGACATCAAATGCCTATACCAAGATTATATATGAATGATCCTAACAGGGTTATTCATAACACACTGAACTTAGAGCTAACCCAAATGTTTGGAAAAGATATGTTTTATGGGCTTGGCAGCGTGGCCTACTGGCTAAGGTCCTTGCCTTGATCCCATATGGCCGCTGGTTCTAATCCCAGCAGCTCCACTTCCTCTCTATCTCTCCTCCTCTCAGTATATCTGACTTTGTATTAAAAATAAAATAAATCTTAAAAAAAAAAAGTTATGTTTTATAAAGTAGTGTATTTCTTAAAAGTAATCCAATCAAATAATAGAAGCTATGAACTACTTGATATCATGTGAATCTCAAAATCATGCTGAGAGGGAAAAAATGTACATACCATATGATGTTATTTGTATGGAATTTTATTTATTATTTATTAATTTGATTTATTTATTATTTACATAGAATTCTATCATAGGCATTTATATGGAATCTTAGCATAGGCAAAATTAGTTGAAATCACAAAAAGCATCTCGGTGATTGCTGGAGCCAGGGAGCAAGAAGTGATGGAACTTTCCAAGTGATACAAATATATTTCTGGATTGGGATGATAACTACACAGATGTGTACATTTGCCGAGATAGATTAAACTATAAACTTACAATGAATCTATGTATTTTCTATAAATCATCCTTTAAAAATGTTGATTCACACATATTTTATAGGAACGACAAAAATGTTGATTCACACAATTTTATAGGAACGACAAAAATGTCGTTCCTATAAAATTTAAGGCATTTTTGTTTTTAATCTTACTGGGATTTATTTCAGACTTATATTTTTAAAATTGAGTTTAACTTATCTGTGCTCTCTTCTGCCTTAGTTAAGACTCATTTGACTCAATAGTCTATTACCTGGACAGTAATACTTTTCTTCTTATTGGAAAGAGACGACCCATCAGAGGTTTGACTTCAGAGTTCCTGTCATTCAGATTTCCTCTAAAACTCTGGACAAATTACTGACTCTTCTGAAGTTTTTGGCTCATTTGGATAGAATGGCTGTAATATCTGGCCTACTTGAACTTCTAGAATTAAATGAGACAAAGAATGGGTGAAGGTGTTCAGCCAACTGGTTAAGATACCCATTCATGTTGCACTTCTGAGTGCCTGGCTTCAGTTTCCAGTCCAGCTGCGAATTCCAGCTTCCTCCAGACCCTGCAAAGAGCAGCAGTGCCCCCAGTGGTTGGATTTCTGCCATCCATCCGCACCTGAGACCTGGACCGTGCTCCTGGCTCCTGGCTTTGACCTGGCTGCACTTTGGTTTTGCGGATATTTAGAGAATAAATCAGAAGATGAGAGTTCACATTTTTCTCTCTCTCTCTCTGCCTCTCCAATGTAAACAAAAAATTTGAGAAAATATTCAGCCAAGAAAATATGTAAATAACAGCTACACAAAGGAAATTTGAAAATTATTTGCCTCCTTTTAGAGGAACAACAGTTCATATATATATATATCTAAATTTTTATTTATTATATATAATATGGATTTTATTAAAATTACATAATATTATATATAATATATAAATAAAAATAAATAAATCTTTATTATATAGTAAAGATAAATATTGGAAAGTCAAATATACAAAAAAGAGGAGAGAGAGGAAGATCTTCTGTCCGATGATTCACTCCCCAAGTGGTCCCAACAGCTGGAGCTGAGCCAATCTGAAGCCAGTAGCCTCCTCCAGGTCTGCACATGTGTGCAGGGTCCCAAGGCTTTGCGCCATCCTCTACTGGTTTCCCAGGCCACAAGCAGGGAGCTAGATGGGAAGTGGGACACCAGAACTCAGACTGGCGCCCATGTGAGATCCCAGTGCATGCAAGCACTAGGCTACCACGTCAGGCCCCAGTTTCTATGTTGTTGTTGTTATTAGAAAGTCAGACATACAGAGAGGAGAGAGAGAAAGAGAGGAAGATCTTCCATCCATTGATTTATTCTCCAAGTGGCCACAATGGCTGAAGCTGAGCCAATCTGAAGCCAGGAGCCCAGGGCCTCTTATGGGTCTCCCACGTGGTGCAGGGTGCCAAGGCTTTGGGCCCTCATCTGCTTTCCCAGGCCATAAACAAGGAGCTGGATGGGAAGCGGGGCTGCTGGGATTAGAACCGGTGCCCATATATGATCCCAGTGTGTTCAAGGTGAGGACTTTAGCTGCTAGGCCATTGCACTGGGCTCCTATATTTTTTAAAGTAAGCATGGCACTCACTTTGGCAGCATGGAGCCAGTGCTGTGGCTCAAAAGGCTAATCCCTCACCCATGCAGCCCATGTGGATGCCGATTCATGTCCTGACCGCCCCACTCCTGATCCAGGTACCTGCTTGTGGCCTGGGAAGGCAGTGGAGGATGGCTTTCAGCTCCAGATCAGCTCAGCTCTGGCTGTTGTGGCCATCTGGAGAGTGAACCAGTGGATGAAAGATACCATCTTTCCATCTATCATCTCTATTTCTTTATCCATTTAATAACTCTCCTTCTGTCTATGAATCTGCTTCTCAAATAAAAATAAATCTGGGGCCCGGCAGCGGCGTGGCCTAGCGGCTAAGGTCCTCGCCTTGAAAGCCCCGGGATCCCATATGGGCGCCAGTTCTAATCCCGGCAGCTCCACTTCCCATCCAGCTCCCTGTTTGTGGCCTGGGAAAGCAGTGGAGGACAGCCCAATGCATTGGGACCCTGCACCCGCGTGGGAGACCTGGAAGAGGTTCCTGGTTCCCGGCTTCGGATCTGCGCGCACCAGCCCGTTGCGGCTCACTTGGGGAGTGAATCATCGGACGGAAGATCTTCCTCTCTGTCTCTCCTCCTCTCTGTATATCTGACTTTGTAATAAAATAAATAAGTCTTTAAAAAATATATCAAATAAATCTGTATTTTAAAAAAGCAAGGTCAATTCCAAAGCTCCTGGCTCCCAGCTTTGGACCAGCCATGCTCTAGCCACAGTGGTCAGTTAGGGAGTGATCCAGTGGATGGAAGATTGCTCTGTCTCTTCCTCTTTCTCTCAGTAATTCCTTGAGGTACAACAACTTAAAATATTTTTTAAAAAATACCCAAGGAGGGCCCAGCTAAAGTCCTCATCTTGCACGCACCGGCATCCCATATGGATGCCAGTTCTAATCCTTGCAGCCCCACTTCCCATCCAGCCCTATGCTTGTGGCCTGGGAAAGCAGTTGAAGACAACCAAAAGTCTTGGGACCCTGCACCTGCATGGGAGACCAAGAAGAGGCTCCGGGCTCCTGGCTTTGGATCAGCATAGTGCCCTCTGTTGTGGCTACTTGGGGAGAGAACAAATAAACAGAAGATCTTCCTCTCTGTCTCTCCTTCTCTCTGTATATCTAACTTTGCAATAAAAATAAATAAATCTTTAAAAAAATACCCAAGGAAAAGAATAAATTATGATGTATAGTATAATGTAAAACTATTAAAATGTATTTTTGAAAGCCAAAATGAGGAAATTTTAGAGTATCTTTTAAAAATACACACTGAGATACAAACAGAACCAAAAGAGGGTAGGCCCTGATCTCCCATTCCATAATATTAAAAAACAAAACAAAACAAAACAAAACAAAACAAAACAAAACAAAACAAAACACAGGACTCAGGTATGGTTTAGCAGCCAGGATGCGGACTGAGATATCTCCATCGAATATCAGAGTGCCTGAACGCGGATCCTGGCTCTGAACAACTCCAGTCCTTTGCTAAGGCACACCTTGGGAAGCGGTGATGATGAGTCCAGAAGTTAGATCCTTGTCATCTAAGTGAGAAACCTGGCTTGTGTGCCAGGCCCTTTCTTTAGCCTGACCCAGTCCTGGCTCTTGTGTGAATATGGCAAGTAAACCGGCAAGGAAAATACTCGCTCTCTTTCTTTCTGACTGTCTCTGTCTGCCTGCCTCCAAGGGAAATATAAATAAAAATAGAAAAAAAAGTAATATAAATCCATAAAACTTAAACCACGCACAAAGTGAACAAATGCCAAGTAAAAGGCATCGCCTTCCTTCGTATTCTCTACTACCCTCTCCAAGCGAACAATTGCATTTTCTACTAAATTTAAAGCATAAATCTACATAATTCACCTCAATATTTAATTCTACACAAAAAGAAGTATACCATGTTACAATGTTTTATTCCATTTCTTGACACATCTGGTCTTTACGATCTTTCAATATCAGCCTATGCATGAACCTGTGGAATCTTCAATAAGTTCATGGAAAAAGCACATTATGAAAGGCTATGCGAGATTTCAATTTTTTGTCCCCAAATAAACTTATCTTTCATCTCCATTTTTCCATGAGTTTGTCATATTTCTATTGAATATCCCTTTGTTTAATATGGAACAGATGATATTCCATATGACATATTATCAATATACCATAATTTATTGAACTAGTCACCTTCATGTGCAGAGTCTGGTCACAATATTTTCTTCCAAAACATTGTTTCAATTTACACTCTAACCTACCCTTTTCCCACACTGTCATCACATTCATACGGAGTATTGTTGAAAATCAGAATATAAACATAAAGGAATAAAAAAAAAGTCTGGTATAAAAATGTCAGTGCAGTAATACTGCGACCAGCTAATGAGAGCCTCCTGCGTGGATTTCTAAGAATCATGCCATGTCTGTACACTGTATAAGAATTAAATTAATAAAATACAGGTGTTGGGCCTCAATTTAATAGTAAGGAGGGAGGATAAAAACATAACCAACAAACAACAACAGAGAAAAATAATAGCTGTAATAACCTAAATTGAAGAGCAGAGCATAGAATATGACTGATTCATTTGGACTGGGAATAGGAAAGCATTCATTCAGGACAGGTGTCTCTCTATCTGGGATTCAACAATTACAACCTCCCTTTGTTGATGCTTAATATGTATCCAGGACTAGGCTGATTGCTTAGGCGCATTTTCTAATTTAACCTCCATAACAACAAGAGGTTGATTTAGTTTTTCTATTTTGTAGAGAGGGAATCTGAATAATATTCATTGCTTAATATCATCTATCTCTTATCCAAACCCCTTCTATGCATAGCTTATTTTATTCTCATAATATTCCTATGAGGTAAGCATGCAGCCCTTTTCACGGATGATAAAAATAAGTAAAATGTTTTATGTTATTTGTTTAAGGTCACTTAACATGTAAGCAGCAAAGTTGGAACAAAAAGCCAGGCAATCTGACTCCCGAGCCTAAGCTGATCCTCCATTGCCTCATTGGGGAGGAGGGATGGAGAACGCACATTCTTAGCGGAAAGAGCTGTAGAAGCTCAGCCAACGTGAGGGAAGGACTGGGCTAGCCAGACTCAAACGCAGCAGGACCAGTATGAGCATTCACTGGAGAGCGGGCAAGGACAGCGAGAATGGAAGAGAATGAATCGAAATGAGATATGCGGCCAAGGTCGAATAAAGATGTGAAGAGTAACTCGATGCTTTACTCACTGCCCTCTCAGTCCTCAACTCTCTAAACTACAGCATTCACTCCGGCTAGTGAGAGCTCACAGCCAGCCTTCTGTTCCTTTCCTTTAGATTGTTCTAGAGGTTTGTATCAGGATGTTATGTTAGCAACATGATCACTCCTGCATGCGTGTGGAATCGGGAAAGAATGATGCTAATGAGCACTGCTGTTCAAATAGTACTTCTCCATCCCTCAGTAATGCAGCCATCAAATTAGATTAGGATATAGTTATCAAGCAGGTTACAAGAGAAAAGTATCTACCCTCCAATTGTTTCCTACATGAAGAGACGTCCGAATGGTGCTTTCTACACGACTTTTCTTCCACGACTTTCTGCAACATTCAACACTAGTTATTATTCTCTGCTTGAAATTCTGTGTGCTATTAACTTCTGCAATATCACCCTTACTGCTTTTCCTCCTACCTCTCTGGTGTGCCCTTGTGTTCTCCTTAAATAGTATCCAACACTTTGATGCCTCTTAAAGGACCCCATCCCAGGGTTTGCTCAGCCTTCTTCAATTCTCCCTTTGTTGGCTTCCAGGGAAATCTCAAATAAGTGTAGTTAGAATCTATCAACTGTCAGTGCACAGAAAAAAAAAAAAAAAAAGACTTGAACCTTTACACTCATTTCACTGTTTCTATGTTAAGAGAATAACATGAAGCTTATAATGTTCTTATAGCTTCAGGCCCTAACTCATTTGTGGAAAGGTCACTTGGGTGAACTTGACCTACCTCCTGGTCTCGGGAGATCTGAGGCTTGGTTCTGCCTCTTCAGCTCTGAGCTGGGCTCTGCTCCTCAGCCATGTTCATGTATAGGCCTCTGATTACATTGCTTACAGCTTCTACTTATAAATACTTCACGTGGCCCCCATCAAACACCAGTAATCAACATCAATAGTTCCCAAATTGGATTACACATTGGAATCACCTGAGAGTTTTCATAAAAGGCTGGCGTTTGGCCCCAGCCCCACCCAGTAGGCTGACTTATTGAGTAAGGAAAAGCACATGGGGTGCCAAACATTTTTTAGCATTGTGCATACAGCAACTTGGTTGTGCAGCAAATTGGGTCTTATACAGTGGGTCTCCATCTAGTTACTGAACAAAATTACTTAAGGACTATTTTTTAGGATACACATTTCTGGGCCTTACCTTAGACATCGGCCAAGGAAGCCCGGGAATCATCACCTCTTAAATCTCCAGGTCAATGAAAATGCAGAGATCCCTTGCCATGTTTACAGCTTCAAGCAGACTTTCTGCCTGGGTCACCAACACCTTCCTTCCAGTTCTTTGAGCAACACCGACGCAAATTGCACTTACAGCTGAAGACAATGATGGTCACTCTGTAGCTTCTCTCCAGGCTTGTGTTTTCAGCTCCGGTCTCATGTCTGTAAGATCCCCAAAGACTTGAGTGCCAGCCTACATGCACGTTAAGTTCTTTTGACCAAAACTGAAGTCACCGTTTTTTGTGTCAGTATATTGTTTTTCTCTTCTCTGCCTCATCCAGGTAAGCGTTGCACTTATCTGTAAAATTACAGAAGCCCCAAAAAGAGACATCACTTTGTAATTCTCTTCAACTCAGAGCCCACAGTTACCAAGGGCACTAATTTCCATCCTGTTGAAATTCTGTTTTTCAGATTCCAGCCCTGGTTCAGACACCTATTATCTAACCCAGAGTAATCTTAATAACCTAAATGGACTTCTTTTGCCAATGTCTTTTCTCTTGAATTCTTTGCTGCCACTAGACTGAACTTTCTAAAATGCAAATCTGATCTTGTCACTCTTTTTCTTTAAATCCTACAGCTCCACCTTGTCTGTAGGATAAAATTCAAGTTTCTTAGGGTAAAATGCCCTTCCTGAATTTTGCCTCCAGTCTCATTTTTTTCAGAATAAGGTTTCCCTTGTATGTGAGTCACCTGGGGCCTCACGTCTACCTACTGAATAATTTCTCTGGAGGTAGAGCCCTTAGCTAGTTAAAGATTAACAAGCTCTAGGTGATTCTACTGATCATCCAAGGCTGGCAAACAGCCCTCAGATGCCCATTGCCCTCATCATTTAGAAAGTCATCCTGGAAGAGGCTCCGGTCTGCACTGTTGGGTGCCTGCGCCCCTTCCTGGCACTCTCCACTCCTCCCTCAGGGACCCCCGGGGTGATGTTCTCCTGTGTGCTGCTTTCCTTTATCTGTATCACCTGGTGTCCATCTCTAGTTCTGTTTTTATCATGCTGTTCCTTTCCTCCTGTCTTTCTCTTTAGAATTTGAATTGTTTCATGTGGCTCTTTGTGTCTACCAGCTCAGTGAACTTCCTGCTTACCCTGTAATTTTGCTTCTCTCCAGGTTCAAGTCTCACAGAAGCTCAAGAAACCGGGCAGTTCCTGGGCAGTGACTTGATGTGGGTGGCGGGGTGTGATGCACACTTCTCAGCTCCTCAACAACCAAACACACAAGGAACAAATTTCAGAATTCGGTGAATTGCTCAAAGGCTACAGTTTGAATGATGTATTCATGCTGTATATATAAATAGACAATTTTAAGAAGGAAATGAAAGTCATTTTTGACTACATATGAGGTTATTTATTTTTAAAATATATGTATTTATCTGTTTATGTGAAATGTGGAGTTACAGAGAAAGACGGGAGACACTCCCCAGATGGCAGCAACAACCAGGAAGTGGGCCAGGCTGAAACCGGGAGTCCAGAGCTTCTTTTGGGTCTCCCATGTGGGTGCAAGGACATAATGACTTGGGTCATAATTTTGCACTGCATTCCTAGGTGCGTTAGCAGGAAGCTGGATCATAAGTGGAAGGGCCAACCCTCGAACAAGCAATCATATGGGATACCAGGATCTCAGATGGAGGCTTAACAAGCTTTGTCACATGATCAGCCCCCATCATATGAAGATGTTTCAAATACTTTATTAAAAACTTATTTATAATCTCAGAATAAAATCCCATGTATACATGTTTCACAATGTGCATTTTCACCAACTTTATTGGCTCAGTGTGATAGCACAGCATTTTGGGGTGTTCATTTCATGCCAAGATACAGATCTGGTGGTTCACTTAAGAACCCTCCATCCCCTTCCTGCAGCACACTATTGGCCCTAGAGACTAACCAAGCACTGAGCAGATGGGCATTGCTCAGCGTTCCTGGGACTGCCAACCTCAACCCTAAGGTTGAAATGACCCACAAATTTTTATTGAAATATCCCTTGTGATAGGCCAGTATTTTTCTCAATGAAGTAATGTGTCAGTATAGTTGTCTAAGAGACTAATGGAAAAATGTAGCTCACCTCAAATGCAGAGTTCTCAGCCTTGCCTGAGCCGCTCTAATTTAGTGTAATGCCAAGATGCCTTTAATTGCCAATGGGTCTTTTCTCCTCCCTGCGAGTTCTTTTGGGGTGGAATGAACAACCCTAATGAAGAGACAGAAGTCAGCTGTGATGAAATCCCCTGGAGGCTCAACTGGTATTCACTAAGATATTAGAAAGTTGGTTCAGATCAGAAAGGTCAAGCTATAAGCCGAAGGTCCAAACCCAGCCCACAGGCACATTTTCTTTTGCCAACACAGTGTTTGTTTGCAATAGAAAGACTGCATTATCATTAAAATAATTTTTTAATTAGCTGTTTGTTTCTAAAAGGTAGAAATAGCCTATAAAAATCCAAACTTCCATCTTTTCTTATAAAATAAAACTGACAGTCACACCACATGCACATTTGCAGGGGCAGCACCACATCCAGGGCTGTGCAAAGAGCTGAGAAGCAGGTGCCCTCTTGACACAGGGTTCTGCTCTGGGGCTCACCAGGGTCTCACCAGTTATAATTATCCTCCTGGCACAGAAGCCAGCTGTCAGGGCCTGTTTATTATCACACCTGAACTTTTTTTTCTTATGATGCTGTCAAGAGGAACATAATATTTCCTATACTCCACAGAACTATGGGGGACACACGGAAGAAACGCATAGTTTTTTTCTCTTGGTCTGTGCGGCTCAGTGGGAACTTGCATGGAAAACCTACTGGGAAACTAGGCTTCTGAGCTAATGACTGTTGCTTCAGATGGTAGAAGTGAAGGTGGGTTAGGAAGGCTCAGAGATCCAGGTACAGATGAATGTGTTACGTGATACTAAGATTATCCCTCCCAATTGATAATACTTGCGTTTGGGATATTTTTGTTTGGGGGGATGAGACTCTCGGGAGGAGAATAAATGCTAATCTGGGACTACTGGATGTCCTTAATCATCTTCAGTCACAAATAGCTTTCTCGTTTTCCTGCCTGGATTTAATTATTATAAAATTGTAGGATAATTATTGCAAGTCTCCTGGTCATTCTCCATACCTGAACTGTGCTGATCAGCAGTTTTTGGGTGAGTCTAACCGATGACTTGAGGCTCAGAATTCTTGCAGGTCAGGGTCCCAGATCACTGGGGTCCACTTCTAGCCAGCCGCTTTGCCACCGTGAAGCCATGTTGAGTGTTAGCTATGTGTAAATATAATTTGTCACCCTGCTTTGCTTTGGTCAAGCTTTCCAGTTTATTATATTCTTTAAAAACATTTTAAAATTAATATGGGAAATGACTGATACAGTCTCTTATTGAAATTTAAAAAGCAAAAAGGGCAAATCATGAAATGTCTTTTTTCTACTGCTTCACAATCATCCAGTGAATCACTGAAGGCAGATATTGTCACCAGTTTCTCCTCTACAAAGCTACTTTAAGTTGTCATAGAAAATGGCATTAAAAGTAAAGTTCTGTTGATGCAAAAAAAAAAAAAATTGAAATCCATGCAAGTTGGGATCTTCAAAAGGTTTGTGGAAAATGCAAATTATGAATGAAAACAAGAAGAGCTAATAATGTTATAAAGTTTCACCTCTGGAGTGTTTGTCTTCTGAATGCCTGATACGATGGGAAGGACATCTTTGCATGTGTCCAAAGGGTCACAGGTATGTTAAGCAAAAGCACTTGCACCGTTGTTTCAGTCACAAAGGGTAGAGCCATTTTAAATTAAGAAAATGATAAATTATTGGTGGATGAATTTGGCAAGTATTTGTTTTTGCAAATTGCTAAATAATCCTGTTAGTTTGTAAAAACCAAGAATATGAATCAGGACAAACATATGTTCTGTGGCTCAGCACAGTAGCCTAGTGGCTCAACTCCTTACCTTGCATGCTCTGGGATCCTATGTGCGTGCTGGCTCATCTTTCAGCTGCTCCACCTCCCATCCAGTTCCCTGCTTGTGGCCTGGGAGAGCAATGCAACTCCCTGATAGTAAGTCTGGGAACGCAGCAGCAGATCGCCCAAGTATTTGGGTCCCTGCCACTTGGGTAGAAGACCCAGATAGAGTTCCAGACTTCCAGTTTCAGCTTGGCCAAACCTCGGCCAGCATTTGTGACTGGGGAGTGAGCTAGTGAAGGAAAGACTGTCTATATCATTCTCTCCCTCTCTTTCTATTTCTCTCTCTCTCTCTCTCTCTCTCTATATATATATATATATACCTATTCAAATAAATATTTTTTAAAAAGAAAATACCATACCTTTTCAATAAGTATGATACTGTTGAAAGCGTTATTTTGTTCTCATAGACAATGCTACAGTAAATAACCTTGCCTGTGTTGTATTACAAATAAAGTCTGTAGGAAAAAAGTATAAATGCCCATCAAAGATTAACTGCATTTGCAATTTCTTTTTTTTTTAATGATTTTTTATTATTATTGGAAAGCTGGATATACAGAGAGGAGGAGAGACAGAAGGGAAGATCTTCCATCTAATGATTCACTCCCCAAGTGAGCCGCAACGGGCCGGTGTGTGCCGATCCGATGCCGGGAACCAGGAACCTCTTCCAGGTCTCCCACGCGGGTGCAGGATCCCAAAGCTTTGGGCCGTCCTCGACTGCTTTCCCAGGCCACAAGCAGGGAGCTGGATGGGAAGTGGAGCTGCCGGGATTAGAACCGTCGCCCATATGGGATCCTGGTGCTTTCAAGGCGAGGACTTTAGGCGCTAGGCCAAGCCGCCGGGCCCTGCAATTTCAATAAGTCATCAAATTTACAAACTCATGATCTTTTTAAAGTAGTACGACTCGTGAAAGCCAAAATATGGAATTAATGTAACTGTACATAAATGACTCAGTCAATCTGAGCAATTATGTATGTACACAAAATGAAATATCAGTCATAAAATTCAAAATGCTGCCACTTGCAGCAACATGGATAGAGTTAGGATTCATTACAGACAGTAAAATAAGTCAGTTGCAGAAAAACGTCCTAAATACATGTGGAAGCTAAAATGTTGATCTCCTGAAAGTGGAGAATTGGAAGAGTGGTTGTCAGAGAAAGCTATGGAGAAAGAAGGGACGAGGGGTGGATGGTAGTGGGTGGAGAAAGGCAGTTGCACAGAAGCAATAACTTCCATCGTTCTATCACGTAGTATAGTCACTACAGCTGGCAGCAGCTAATTGACTATTTCAAAATGACTAGTCGAGAGGTTTCTGAGTGTTTCCAACAGGAAGGTATGATGTGTGAGAGATAACCAACTCTCCTGATCTGATCACTCCATATTGTAACCTGTCTTGAAATATCTCACTGTACTCCACAAATATGGACCACTAGCACATATCAATTTTAAAAATGAAAGCTGCAAAAAAAGTAGGGAATCTATTACAGCTGTATAAAAACGGGCTGCAGTGTAGGGCATATGTAAGCTGTGGTCAGATGAATTCAATGGAATTGAGAAGTGAAACTGCATGCTTATATGCATTTTATATGCTTGAAGCAAAAATTAATCTTAAAAATCAAAATTAAACTGTAACTATTACAATATATATGCTATATTGTCAATTTTTTCTACATCATGAGTGCAATTTGGGGAACCCATGAATTTTGGCATTTAGTTGGCATATGATTTTAACAATTTGGCAAATTTTGGTAGAGGCCTTGAAGCAGTGGCTTTACATACACTGACGAACACATGGTCCTAGTCTCCTAGAACTCCACGTAAGCAGTGACTAGAGGAAGTGACGCTGCCTGTCATTAGAGTCAAGCTTTAGACTTGCTGCAGGTGGATTCCAGGCAAAGACTATTGTAGACATGCAACATACTCTTTTTTGGGGATCCTGGACAGCGGTGGCTTGTATGTTGTAGACATATAAGAAACATTCTTGAATTGTTTTCAGATGCTGGAGGGAAGCGACTGTGGCTCCTGACTGCAAGCTGGCCAGTAGCAGCATTAGGAAGCATCTATGTGTGGAGATTGATCATTTTCTTTTTTTTTAACATTTATTTATTTTTATTGGAAAGGCAGATATACAGAGAAGAGACAGAGAAGTAGATCATCCATCCAATGATTCACTGCCCAAGCGGCCACAATGGCTGGAGCTGAGCCAATCCGAAGCCAGGAGCCAAGACCCTCCTCCGGGTCTCCCATGCGGGTGTAGGGTCCCAAAGCTTTGGGCCGTCCTTGACTGCTTTCCCAGGCCACAGGCAGGGAGCTGGATGGGAAGTGGGGACACCCCCATTAGAACCAGCACCCATATAATATCCTGGCACATTCAAGGCGAGGACTTTAGCTGCTAGGCTACCACACCAAACCCAAGGTTGATCTTCTTAAAGATTTCAACATTTTCAAGTAATGGAAAAATTGAATGAGTCCCCGCAAAAGCTCGTGCATTGTTTAATCTCTGAATTTCTTTGTTGATGATATTTGGAGGTGGGCATTTAGGATTAGATGAGGCAAAACAGTTGCAGGCCCATGGTGGCATCTGAGGCCTCATACAGAGAGACATAAACTGGCATGTTTGTTCTATGTGCTGTGTTATGAGGTGCCCGGAGGGAGCTCAGCGAATACCAGTACCCTGATTTAGAACTTTCTGATTCCTAGAACCGTGAGCTGAATGTGCCAGGATAAAGTGAGGGGCAATTCACTGAAGAATGTAACTCGGGGAAACTTCTTCCTTCAGATTTCCTACCAACACCTTACTTTTCTGTAAGGAGTTACATTTCTATTCATTTCTTGTGAGAAGACTGCTTCTGCCTCATGTTGGGAGGAACATTGGGTTTTTTTTTTCATGTCCTGCTGCGTGGTAACTTATGCATGTTGATGTTTAACAGGTATTTGTTGAATTCTGAGAATCTCTTATACTGTCTTTTGCTTATTGTCAATCTGAAAATGTGATGTACTCAGATACACTAGAGAACCAGGGTATGCAGAACAGGTGAAAGAAGGAAGCCGGACAATCTTAAAAATTCTGGAAAAGTTCAGCAAGGATGACGATATTTAGATGAAGAGGATGAAAATAATTCCAGAAGTATCATGACTTAGGGATTTGGTATGAAGTGCTGTTGGCAGATCTGGTTCAACTCTTGATATGAGCACTAAAAACAAAATTATAATCTAGGGAAGATGATGCGACTTCTCTAAGCTTGAGCATCCTTATCTGTGCTAATGATATCAGCTATTCCGTCAGGCAGAATTTTATAAAATAGCACCCCAAATCCCCCCAAGTGACACATATTCTTCGTGTATCCCTTCTGTGTTGCTTCTGTGTCTAGGTTATGTTCTGTTGCAAGTTGAAGAGCTGTGATTAAGCCCCTAACCCCCTAATTATTTGACTTTCAGTGAATACAGGAGATTATCCTGGGTGAGCCTGATCTATTCAAGTGAGTACTTGAAAGGCAGATCCAGGGTTTCCCTAAAGGAAAATCCTCAGTGAGAGAATCTTCTGCCAATTTTTGAGCAGGTAAATTGGTATATTGTGAGAGGCGCAGGATGAAGATCATGTGGCAAGAACTGCAGGATGAGCTGAGAGCAGGGTGCCACAGCTGTCAGCCGTACGCACAAAGGACTTCTGTGCTTTAAGCACAAGGAATGGAGTTCAAGGTGAAGTTAAACAAGGCTCCAAATCTCAGCACAGACAACCCAGTAACTTGACTGTAACACTGTGAGACCCTGAGTAGCTTTGTCCACAGATCAGGCCCATGGAAGCCATGAGATAATCCACGGGCCTTGTTTATGTGGTGGCATTTATGTTAGTTTGTACTATGCAAGTGAAAACAAAAATACTACCTTACAGGGAGATTTTTAGCTTATAAGTAACTGATTCTAGCTAACCTTTGATAGAAGAAAGCTGAATTTTTAAAAAGATTTATTTTTATTCAAAAGGCAGATTTACAGAGAGGAGAGATAGAAAGGTCTTCCATCTGCTAGTTCACTCTCCAAACGGCCACAATGGCTAGAGTTGAGCAAATCCAAACTTAGGAGCCAGGAGCTTCTTCTGGGTCTTCCTCATGGATGCAGGGTCCCAAGGTTTTAGGTCACCCCCCACCCCAACCGCTTTCCCAGGCTACAAACAGGGAGCTTGATGGGGAATGGAGCAGCCTAGAAACAAACTGGATGCTTGGAAGCGAGGATTAGCCAATTGAGCCACAAGGGTAACTGTAAGCAGATCATTAAGTATTTGTGCACTTTGCAATAATCAGCACCTACCCTTCTGCCCCCCAGCTTCTGTCACCTGTTCCATAAGTTCCATGCTCCTAGTGCAGTCTGATTGGCTTTATTTCCTCACTATTCCTGGACGTCAGGAAGTTTAAAAGCAGAAAACCTCAAGACCATCTGGAATAAGAAAGTTCACTTTTTTTTTTTTTTTTTTTTGGCATCTTCACAGGAACTTTATTCATTCCCCCAGCACCTCCATGGCAACTGCTGTCACCAGGAGGGCCGTGGTCATGGGTTCTGCTGGCCGGGCGTGAACTCCCGGCTGCCAGGGTCCTTGAGCTCTGAGTCATCTTTGGATCTGGACATGGGCTGGAACTTGAGCAGGACAGGTGGAGTGAAGATGGATGCCCCCACGGTGGACGGACGGCGAGGTCTGTTCATTTCTAGGCGAGCCATTACAGGCTGAGGAACAGGGAAAGCCGAGGCAGTGGAGTTTGTGAGTGTTGTTTCCGGCCATGTAGGAGAAATGGAAGCCTCCAGGGTTGAGGACCAAGGGTGTCAGGTCAACCATGTGGCTTTTAGGGTTTGCTGACAGATTGCTCCAGTTCATCCTCACTTCAGACTTGGAGGTATCCAACTTCTCCACTGGCTTGCTGGGCAGCGGTGGGAAGGGGCCAAAGACTCTGGGCATAGTGTAAACGGGGTGTGATGGGGCCACCACGGAGGTCATGTTGGTGGCAGGTGGCAACAGTGGTGGAAGAAGTGGCGGAGGTGGCGGCAGCAGGTTCGGTGGCTGGCAAGGGGATGTTGATGGGTCCGGAAAGAGGATGCGCTCTAGCTTCTTTGGTTTGTTTTCTTTTCCTCTTCTTGGCATCCCGGGAGTAAGTTCACTTGAGATCCTGCACCTGTGCTGGGGATCTGGGAGAATCTCCTGGCTTCGGATCACCTCTTCTCTGAATGTTGAGGCCATTTGAGGAGTGAACGACACGTGGAAGATCTTTCTTTGTGTTTCTGCTTTCCTCTGTAAATCTGCCTTGCCAATAAAAATAAATCTTTTTTTTTTTTTTTTAAGAAACAGTCTGCTCCAGACTACATTGGTTAAATTGGTAAAGAGATTAAGGATTGTAATGGTTGGCCCCGCAGCTCTAATTGTAAATATGCTGAATTTTGCCTAACCACATCCATGAATGTTCACATCATAACCTGAAATTTTTGAAAATTAATTCAGTTATGAGTTGACAGCTATATTTACCAAGGAACATAAAATGGAATACATAATGTCTGTAAATTCCTGGAAATGTATGTTTAAAGAAGGCTTTTTTTTTTTTTTTGCTTTTGTTGTTGTCATTGAAGAAGTCCCTTGGTTAGCAGACTCAGTATGAGGAAAGCTTGCCTATCAGGTGGCCCAGATCCTCACTGATGGATAAAGTTAACTTCATTCCAGTCTGCTCTATTCCGCAAGTATTTATTGAGCTCCCATTATGTGCAATGAACTGTATTAAGTGCTTTGATAGATTTAAAAATGAATAGATAAGACAGGGCTCTTGACCTTAGGCTATTTTATTATCTCAAAAGAGAGACTAATGTTACAAGGAGCAGATACAATACAGAACAGGATATGACAAGTGCTAAAATAGATAGACAGAAGAAAGCTTTAAATTTCTAGTGTGGAAACCTGGAGTTTTCTTCAGAAAGGTAGACTTTGGACGCTTCTTAATCATTTGTCCCTCCAGGGAAAGAATCATTTAATTTGCTTTTGCTCTTCCAAAATGACATAGTCATTTGTCCTTAGTATATACAACTAAAGAGCAGTTAAAAATGGATTTAAATTGTAATAAAATCAGCAAAACATAAACTTGTCATTTCAATCATTTTTAGGTGTATGGTATAGATGTAATAGGTGCAAGCATTGTGTAAGCACTATCACCATTATGGAGCTTTCTTCATCTTAAGAAACAAAGTCTTCATAATTCTCCATTCCTCCTTATTCCAAACTCCTGACCATCACTTTTATACATTCTGTCCCTTAGCATTTGACTATTTCCGGTACCTCATGTAAGCAGAATCCTATTAAGTGGATTCATACAGTATTTCTTCTTTTACAATTGGCCTGTCTCACTTAGAATAATGTCTACAGGGTGTATTTATACTATGATAGCTGTCAAAATTCCTTTCCTTTTTTTTTTTTTTAATAAATAATAGTCTCCCGTTACCTGTATAGGCCACATTTTATTTATCCATTCATCTGTTGATGGACGTTTGAATTCTTCATAGCTTTTGATAAGTGTGTGTACTATTATATGAATATACACATATCAAATTTTGAGTGAATTAGACATTTTGATAAGTCAAGAGGGGGCAGAGAGAAGTCATTTTAAGCTTAGAAAACAGCATAAATCAAAGCAAAGATAAATGGAGAGCCCGGAGGCGTGGCCTAGTGGCTAAAGTCCTCACCTTGAACGCGCCAGGATCCCGTATGGGCGCCGGTTCTAATCCTGGCAGCTCCACTTCCCATTCAGCTCCCTGCTTGTGGCCTGGGAAAGCAGTGGAGGATGGCCCAAAGCTTTGGGTTTCGGATTGGCACAGCACCGGCCCGTTGCGGTCACTTGGGGAGTGAATCATTGGACGGAAGATCTTCCTCTCTGCCTCTCCTCCTCTCTGTATATCTGACTTTGTAATAAAAGTAAATAAATCTTTAAAAAAAAAAAAAACTAATCCCGGCAGCTCCACTTCCCATCCAGCTCCCTGCTTGTGGCCTGGGAAAGCAGTAGAGGACGGCCCAATGCCTTGGGACCCTGCACCTGTGTGGGAGACCTGGAGGAAGTTTCTGGCTCCTGGCTTCAGATCTGTGCAGCCCTGGCCGTTGCAGTCACTTGGGGAGTGAATCATCAGACGGAAGATCTTCCTCACTGTCTCTCCTCTCTGTATATCTGACTTTGTAATAAAAATTAAAACAAATCTTAAAAAAAATAAAAGATAAATGGAAACACACAGGGTTTGCCTGGTGTGGTCTCCTTGTGGGCTTATGGGGTATACTGGCTGAAAATAAGAAGGTTAACCTCTTCTGTTCCAGTATTTGAAAGGCACTAACTACAATTCCAAAAAGAAAAACATTTCTAAAGCCGTGAGAAATATTTAGGACTTGGAGCATATGATTATCAATGCTATAAATATAATTGTGGTGGAAAAGACATGCTTATTAACATAGAATAACAATCCTGGCAGGAAACTAAGTAGAGCAGTGGCAGAGGAAACAGTAGGGTTGGGATGAGCGAGAGTGGAGAGATAGGAAGTTGAGATTTTATCGAGGGAGGAACAATCAATAGGATCTGTTGACCAACTGCATGTCGGTGGCAGGAAGAGGAAGTTGTTAAAGCAGTGCTTGACAGCACAGTGATATTATAAAACTAGGTGAACATAAAAAGAATAAGCAAAAATGATAGCAACTATTTATAGAGCAATTATGTATTAGGTCTCTCACACACATTATTTCATTAAAATTTTTTCTAAAGATTTATTTATTTGTATTGGAAAGTCAGATGTACAAAGAGGAGAAACAGAGAGGAAGATCTTCTGTCCGATGGTTCACTCCCCAAGTGGCCACAATGGCTGGAGCTGAGCCAACCCGAAGCCAGGAGCCAGGAGCTTCGTGGGTGCAGGGTCCCAAAGCTTTGGGCCATTCTTGACTGCTATCCCAGGCCACAGTCCGGGAGCTGGATGGGAAGTGGGGTTGCTGGGATCAGAACTGGTGCCCACATGGGATCCTGGCGTGTTCAAGGCGAGGACTTTAACCACTACGCTATCGCACCGGTCCTCATTTAAATTTGATAATGGCCCAATAAGGAGGTGATTATTGTACATGAAAAGAAACTCATTTTAATCAGATTAATTTATTGTCCAATAACAAAGTAAATAGTGAAACAGAAACACCAATCCTGTGTCAATTTCTTTTCCTTAAATTTACCCCCACTTTCCCATTTGTTTGAATACACATATTATTCTTAGGGATTTATTTCTTCAGAAATTGAAAATGTAAGCATGTATTTTTGTGGTATTCAAATGGGCAAAAATATACTCCATTAAAATTTAGTAATTTAATCTTGTTCCATTTGAAAGGCACAGAGACACACATACGCAGGGATCTTCCATCCGCCTGTATCACCAATGCCCACAGTAACCAGAGCTGAGCCGGACTCTAACCAGGAGCTCAGAACGCAGTGTGGACATGCAGCCTCCCTGGGTGTGCAATCAGAAGTGGAGCATGGGTCTCCTAAATAGCATATTAACTGCTGTAACAAATGCTTTTTCCATACAGTCCCTTTTATCAAACAAAGATGGATCAAGTGATGCTGAAGAAACAAATGAGTTCACTCTAGAGGCAAAATAGAGGAAGGAGTCAGAACTTCAATACAGAAGGACAAACATTCATCCAAAACAAAGAAAGAACTAAAACAATGATCTGAGAAAGAGGTTGCATGAAAAGACCGTTTCTGAGAAGAGATTAGTCAAGACCATCAATTGCCTCTTACACCCCAAATAGGAAGTAGGCTGTGATCACTGAATTTGACATGTAGGAAGCCACTGGGGACTTCCCAAGGGAGAAAGTAGATGGAACAGGACTAAAAAATGAACAGGAAGTTAAGGACATGAACAAAGTGAATGTAAACTATTTACTCAAGTTTAGCAGCAAAAGGAAGAAGAAAAGGTTATGATACAGAGTTTGATGGGATCTAGACCTGAGGGACAGCTTTCTTTTGGAAGACTGGGAAGGGAAAAATGTGTTCTTTGTGTCTGTGGAAAACACTTCAGGAAGATTACCGACTGAAAATGTTGGGAAAATGATGACAATTCACAATGGCTGGGTAGAGAGCAAGAGCACTTTTGGAAGGTTCAGTGGGAGAGGGAGCCAGGGATAGTCTCTCCTAGACGTGGGGGAAAGGAGAGTTGGGAAGTTGGCAGGAAGAGTTGAAGGAGTTTGTGTGGGGGACAGAGACAAAGCAACTATGCTAGGCTGGGCAAACCTCAACTCTATCTTGGCCTCAATACCCATAGATTGTTAGTTGTGTTGAGGAAGACAGCATTAACTCAGGTCAAAAATCTGATATTCTGGAGCATGCCTTTGAGTAAGAATTGTTTCATACCTTATTGGAACCAATCAGCAGGTACATTGACCAAAACGCAGCATCTTTTCCAGATTCAGCTGAAAGACCACAGAGCTATCTGAATGGTTCTGAGTATTTCCTAATCTCCTTAGCCTAGTTATGGACCATGAAGTTAGATAACTCGTGGGTGATTTCACAAATGCTGCACTGAATTTTTTTTTTTTACCACTTTCATTTCCCACTGTCAACAAAAACTAAGAACAGGTGTAGACACCCTGAAAATACTGACACTATGACACTTGAGAGTGTTACAGAAAAATATTAGGAATTACTGTGGTATGGTGAAATGCTTCAATACTGAATTTCCAAATTTTATGTTTGAAAGACTTAAACCCATTGAGAAACCTCGCTTTAAAAGCCTTGCTATTGATTGTCCCTTCCCCAAAAGAACCCTGTGCAAGGCATGGCAAGTATACTATAAAGTAACAGATTGTCTTCTTCTCTTACACTGGCATTCCATTCTGCATTCTATGTGAACAAAGTATTGTTACAGATTTTTTTTTTACATACGGTTACATTTACTATATTCATGTGACAAATTCAATTCAAGATATAGGCATTAACTACTGGGGGCCATGCCTTAGTTAACTCTTTTATGAAAGATAAGATAGGAATGTTTCCACAAATATTTAGTTTAAAAACTGAAGAAGGCTTTGAAAATGTAAAAGTGTAATATAAATGCTAAATAAAGATAATGTATTCTGAACAGCAGGCTCCTTTGAAATAAGGCCTATGAATTCCATTAGCACTCTCTGTTTACATGCTTTTAGGAACTTTTAGGAGGATGTTGCCTGTGAACATGCCTACAACATGATAGCCATGGCCTTGCAACCAGCTGGGGAAAGGAGAAGTGGAAAGAAAAACCCAACATAATAAAATAATATTTCCTAAAGTCAATCGATCAATATGAATTGCACAGTTAATATGTGCAAGAATGGTTTAGGGTGTTGGAATACCACAGAGAACAAAACAAGCAAGAGTCTGGCAAAAGCTCCGAATAGAAATGTTTCAAAAGGAGGGCCTGGCAGCGTGGCCTAGTAGCTAAAGTCCTCGCCTTGAACGCACCAGGATCCCATATGGGTGTCGGTTCTAATCCCGGCAGCTCCACTTCCCATCCAGCTCCCTGCTTGTGACCTGGGAAAGCAGTCAAGGATGGCCCAAAGCTTTGGAACCCTGCACCCATGTGGGAGACCTGCAGGAAGTTTCTGGCTCCTGGCTTCAGATAGGCGCAGTACTGGCTGTTGCGCTCACTTGAGGAGTGAATCATCAGATGGAAGATCTACCTCTCTGTATATCTGACTTTGTAGTAAGAATAAATAAATCTTTTTTTTTTTTAAAGAAATGTTTCAAGAGGAGATGTTCACGTGGACAACAAGTACATGGTGGAGTACTGAGCATCACTGTTCATCAGGGAATTGCAAATAAAAAGTACAATGAGGTGCTGCCTCTCACTTGACAGAATGGCTATGAAGATGTTAGAAAAGACCAGTTATTGATGAGAATGTGAACAAAAAAACAACCGTGCACACTGTTGGTGGGAGTGTGTATTAATTCAGCCATTGCAAAAACAGTATGAAGGTTCCTCCAAACCCTAAAAGTAGAGTTACCATAGGATTCAGCAATCACACTTCTAGCAACACAAACATATCCTATTTTCACTCCCTTGGATATTAAAGCATTATTTATAATAGCCAAATTATGAAACCAACCTAAGTGCCCACCAACAGATGAATGGACAGCAAAAATGTAACATATGAAAACCATAGAATACTGTTTAGTTATAAAGAGGAAAAAATGTATCATTTCAACAACATATATGGACCTGAAGGACATGGTGCTAAGAGAAACAATCCAAGGCATTGTAAAAGAAATACTGAATGTGTGGAAGGTAAAATAAAAAAAAAAAAAAAAGTTGGATACCTAGGTGCAGAAAGTAGAGTGGTGGCTACCAGACCCTGGGGAGAGGAGCCAAATGTAAAGGTGGCCCCCGGGTACCATGTTGCAGTTAGACAGGAGGAATGCATGATGAGAACCTGAAGTGATGGATATGTTAGTTTGATACAATCATTCCACATTGCAAGTACAGCACAGCATCATTCTGTACTTCCTAAATATATATAATTGCACTTTGTTAATATACAATAAAAACGAAATGGTAACTCAAGCAACAGGCAGAAACTCTTACCTAGAAGTTAATGCTTACTTGTTACTAACCAAGTTCCAAACGCCGTTTTTAAAGAATTAACTTTATTAACTTGAAAGGCATAGTAAGAAAGACAAAGACTTTTCAACTGCTGGTATACTCATCAATTAGCTGTGGTTCCAAGAGCCAGGGCTGGACTAGAACAAAGTCAGGAACCAAGAGCCTCAAATGAATTTCTTATGCAACTGCAGGAGTGCAAGTACTTGGTTTATCTTCCAGGGCTTTCCCAAGTACATTAACATGAATCTGGGTCAGAAGTAGACCATCCAGGGCTAGAACGAGTGCCTATATGTGATGCCAGCATTACAGGTGGCAACTTGACCCACTACACCACAGCACTAGACCCCCATCAAATAGAACTTTTGCATTTATCCATTAAACCTCATCTCAATCATAAGAGCTAGGTGTTGTCAGTATTCCCATTTTAAGTATATAGAAACTGAGGCAATAGAACTTTACAACTTGCTCGAGATCACTCACTAGCAAATAATCATAATGGTTTTAAATATTTTATTTCTCATTTGATTTATTCATAAAGACAGGAGAGAGAGAGAGAGAGGAGAGAGAGAGAGAGAGAGAGAGAGAGAGAGAGAGAGAGAGAGGTATCTTCCATCTACTGGCTCATTCTTCCAGTGTATGCAGCAGCAAGGCTGGGCCAGGCTGAAGAGAGGGATGAAAAACTGAAGCTGCCATATGATAGCAGGAACTCTACTTGAGCCATCACCTGCTATCTCCCAGATCATGTATGATAAGGAATACAGAATGGGGAGTAGAGGCAGGCAGGACTTGAATTCGGAAATTCCAAAATAATATGGGTACTCCAATTGTTATCTCAACTATTATGCCAAATGCACACAGCTGGGGTTGGAATTAGAACCTTAGTGTCTGGCCTGCATATTTCACTAATGATAAGAACATGGGTACGGATGGACTCAAAGACTGTCAAACTTGGGTCCTCTTTCATTTTTAAAGCCAATAGGAATGATTCATACATGTTACTTGAGGGTTTTTTTCTATCTAATTAAAAAACATCTTTTTAACTTTCCAGCATTGATGGAGAATTTATTGTGGGAATATAAGCAAAGACAGGGATTCAACTACGCAGTTGGCCTCCGTGTTGACCAGTCTGGCCAGGCCTCTCAATGACTAGAACGTGTAATAGGTCATGCGCTGTTGTCCTACCTCTTTCTCCCTATCAATCATTTTGTTTTTGCCTGCCAACTAACTTTATCTTGAGTATTTCCAGTTCATATGGCCAAGTATGAGAATAGCATTGGCTCTTCACACGGTGAAGCACTTCCTGCTGGTTCAGGCTATCCCCTGCTACCCTTTGGATTAACTACTCACACTCAGACCAATCAAGCTGTGGCCGGGAGACCAAGTCAAATGGAAAGATCATTCCAGAACTGTGGTCTAAGGGTATCAAGGGCTATTGTAACAGACATGTTTTGAAGTCTGGCTTGTCCCCTTCAAAAATGTTTAGTTACAAGACTTCAGATTTTATGTTTTCAATGAATTTGCTATGTGAAAACCATATATTGCTCATTTCTTCTTAATTTAGAAAATCAGTTTGCAGCGCCATATTATCCCACTCTTTTGAATATTTCTGTAATAGTTTTGTCTCTACATCCTAAATGAAATGGTAATATCCACATCTATTCAGAAGCTCTTTATTTTTAATTTCCTTGCGATGTTTAGAATGTGATACGTATTATAATCCTCTCCTTACCTGATGAATAATACACCCTTTTTCTTTCACTCCCAGCATTTTAATTACATCGCACTCTCACCAGTTCTGTTACAAATGCATGCAGATGTGTCACAAGGAAAAGAATTAGATCCCACACTAAAGCACCTATATGAATACTTCTGTGTTACCTAGAACACCATAACAAGGTTTTAGCCAAATCCATTTTAATGTCTTTTTTTTTGGTACAGATTTTATTATTATTGGAAAGCTGGATATACACAGAGGAGGAGAGACAGAGAGAAATATCTTCCATCCGATGATTCATTCCCCAAGTGAGCCGCAACAGGCCGGTGTGCGCCGATCCGATGCCCGGAACCAGGAACCTCTTCCAGGTCTCCCACGCGGGTGCAGGGTCCCAATGCCTTGGGCTGTCCTCCACTGCTTTCCCAGGCCACAAGCAGGGAGCTGGATGGCAAGTGGAGCTGCCGGGATTAGAACTGGCGCCCATATGGGATCCCGGGGCACGTTCAAGGCGAGGACTTAAGCCGCTAGGCCATGCTGCCGGGCCCTTAATGTCATTTTTATACTTAGAAAAACATGGCACGAGCAATTATACAGGATAAAAAATGAATAATTTGGTTCATGCATAAAAGTAAGATAATATATTAAAGAAATTATTTCAAATGTTGTCCATTTAGACAATTTCAATAGACAGATTCAATTTTACCTTGAGACATGTGACCAACAATAGAATGCATTGTAGCAAGGGGGATTGGGGGGATTAGCAAAGTAGTTTGTGGCTTTGAAACAAACTAAAACTATGCAGTCATTAGGGAAAGAAGCCCATGAGCTTCATCTCATACTACCAGGCTTAAACCAATTGAATGAGCTATTCATTGATAATATTCTGATACTTAACATAGAGATGAGTCTTCATTATTAGTTAGAATTCCTTTCCTAATTCCAGATTATTTGTACTAAAATATCGGCAGTGTTCTCATTACACAGAGAGGGATCCATAGTTCTCAAATAGATCTCTGTCAAACTAACAAGGGGACTGAAGCCCTGGTGGCTCCCAGCTGTGGTGGCTGAGTGGATTAGAATACATGTCCCATAGACTCTACTGCTAGGCATTTTCCATTTGCGAGGGCCTGGGCCATGGAAAAGGTCATCCATGAATGCACCCAGATACAGCAGAGGATCCTGAAACTTAGTGTGAGAAACTGAGGAGGTAAGTTTCCCAGGTGAAGTTCAGAGTGACATTTTGGCAAGAGGTACAGAGAGCGCTGTAAGACCTTTACCTTTACCATGAGAAGTCCTCTAAAAATGTCTGAGAGAGGCTCGTCATTTGTTTAGAACAGCTTCCATGCAAAATGCAGAATGCTTAGAAATAGAAGGACCTAAAATCATTTTGCGGGGTGGACATTTTTCTACACATAAATATATAGAGAGAAAAATCAGGGTGTGAGCAAATACTTTAGTGTGGGTTGTCAGGGAAATGACAGAACTGGACGAGAAGGTACCTGTGGTTGGGTGGCACAGGACACATAAGGGAAGCGGATGGGGGTAAGAAATGAAGAAACACATGATGCTGGAAGGGGGTTACATCATGCATTGTTATAGGAGCCGACTGGCAGAAGGTTGCAGGAATAAGACCAAAGCACTCGCAGGTATGCAGCACCACCACACAGAAAACAGAGCAGCATGTCATGTAAACAGTATTCACTCATTAGAAAAATAAAACGTATTATCAGGGTCCCAAATTCTATTCAGACGGTGGTCCATTAGGACATCTGTACTGTCCTGAAGCGCACGCACTGTGCAGCCACTGGGACTGGGTTTAGTGGTGGCTTCTGGAGGTGGCAGATGGTGCACTGTGGAGAGCTCAAGTCATCCTATTTTACTTAGTAGTGGACTTTGGCTGGGGGGGGGGGGGGCTGGGGCAGCTTCCAGGCAAGTCTCGCTCTCCAAACCCTGGGGTATACACTCAGGCTTCAGCTGAAGGGTTCTCTGTGCCAGCTTACTTGAATAAAGGGTGATAGGACACACCATGGTTCTCGGCCTTCAGCTAGCAGCTTGAGTATCACTGGTTCTGGCAGATTTTCCTTATCGACATGGATGTTCCTTCATTGTGCTTGCTTTGTCTACCTCTAGGGAAATACCATGCTGTCCAATCATGCTGAACAGACTTTCTTACTAGCCAGAACCAGTTTGGGCCATTAGTTTATCCCAGCACTTTGCTTATCACTTAGCACAAGGTAGGCCGCCAATATCAATGTAAGACCATTGAATCAATAACTCTGATTATGTGTGTCCAGAAATCATCTAGAGAAAATGAAATCCAAAATGAATATTTAGAATGAGTAAACTCAAATTATTTTTAACTTCTTTTGGGGCCAAGTTTTAGTTTTGCACATAGGTCATGGACTTTCCCCCTAACTCACCTGTAGTCTGCCGCTGGTCATTTCACTGCTTATTATTCAAGGGTGAGATGGGGTGGGGGAGGGGAGAGAGACAGAGAGAGAGAGAGGGAGAGAGGGAGAAATTCAAACAGGTTAATAGAGCTGTTGGCAAGAGCAGCTGTGACAAAGCTTGGACATGGTGGGTAAATGGATAATGGAGGGTCGATTCTTGCTAACCCAGCCTGGACTGTTTCAGCTGCCTGAACTGCTGGGTCCAACATCAGGCATCCTTGAGTCTGAAACGCACAGTTAACCTTCACAGGATCTGTCCCTTTTTACTGGAACACACCATACCCTGGTTTTCGGTTTCCAGAATTTGCTCAGGGTACCAAGGAACAGAAGGAGTGGAACAGTCCTAACTCCTGGGTCGTTTCATGGTCCTAAGACTTTCACAGTTTATTTTCAAAACTGGTTCAAGGAACATTCCTTATGTAAAAAAATCAATCAAAAATAATATTACTTGCATTTTGGAGAATTTGTTAATACCAAATTTCCACCTGTGACATATTTAAATTGAGGCCTTGGGCAACAAATTCAGTAAAGTGCCTCCCATACCTTTATTAAATGCAAAGCAAATAGTCCTCCGGGGAATGGGAGGGGAGGGGAGGCTCTCCAGGACCTCACTGTCCCCAGGCCTGCAAAACAGTACACCACACTGCGACCTTCGGCCATCTAAACGTTTAGCGCAACTTTTAATTACTTGGAGGATTTCTGGAGGGCCTCTTGTCTAGAAGAATAGGAATGGTCAGCTGTCCAGCAGGCGATCTGCTCTTGGAACCGGAAAACAACCGCCTCTCCTTGCAGTTTTGACGCCTTCAGAGACTGATTTTGAGGCGAGGATGGCTCAGCCATCTTGACTTTAGGAGGGGAGACCTCGACCTGTTTACTGCCAAGGTACTAGATCCCTGATTTCCAAGAGGATGTGCGAATCCCAGCCATCCTGGCCACAGAGACCTAAGCAGGTAAGCTGTCGGTGAAGAACCACACTTAGGCAGCCCCCAGAAGGCGCGAGTTTCACTCGCAATGCTTTATTATACCTTCTTCCAATCCTAAAAGCAAGGCAGGGGGTAAGGTGGGTGGGGGGGTCTGGCCTCCGTCAAACTTTTTTTCTGATTTTTCGTGACCTATAGCCTGGCTGCAGCCTCTGGGTAGTGTTTTTTTGTTAAGTCCTCAGGCCCACTCTTGAATGGCTGAAGGCATGCGTTTCCCAGCACATGGTGGATCTGGCTGCTCTGCGAATTGCCTTGCAAAAAAAAAAAAAAAAAAAAGTAAAGTGCAAAATAGACAAAGAAATCTGTAACCTTGGCAGTGTTTTCCTGGGTATTTGCATTGCTCTCGGGGCCAGCGCAGAGCCGGGGCCCAAGGATCTGGGCGCGATGCACCTGAAACGGGGTCTGCGGGCAGCCGCATTCGCTGAGCGGCTCGATCGCTGCCTTCCAGCGGCGAGGGCGCAGCAGCAGCAGCAGCAGCAGCAGCAGCAGCAGCAGGGAAGCCAGCGCGAGCCTCCCCGGCACGGCGGCGGCGGCGGCGGCGGCGGCGGCGGCAGCGGCACCAGCGCAGTTTCCCCTCTCCCCAGCCCTGACTCTACGCGCACATGCGCACTGCGCCCGCAGCCCTGGACCATTTGTCAGGACTACTCGTGAGACGGAGAAAAAAAAAAAGAGAAAATTTGGGGGTAAGAAGCGGTTGATCGGATCTAATCTCTAATTAATCCGAAGATTCGCCCGCGCCCAAGCCATGCGTTTATTTTGCTGGGTGAGGATGAAAGTTGAGCGACCTGGCGAGGGGAGGGAGCGCACCCTCGTCTTGTGAAACAGCTCAGGGGAGGGGAAGGACAGAAGGGGTTTCTCCCCCACTTCTCTGCGCCTCTGGGAAAGAGGAGAAAACTTAATCCCTGGGAAAAAAAGTGGGCAAGTGACTCGGAGAGGGCTGGGGGGGGGCGAGTCTCCGGGCATCTCCCTCTGAAGTAGTGAGTGCGAGTGCGAAAGAGGAACAAAAGAGAGAGAAAAGAGAAAGGAAAAAATGGGGGGAGGAGAGACTTGTATTTTTTCCTTTGCGCGCACACGGGGAAGGGTGTGGGGGCCGTGCGGAAGGGAGCCGGGCGCGGCGGCCGCTCAGGCTCTCGCCCGCGCGCAGGCGGCGGGATGCGTGTGGCCCCCTCCCCTGCGCCCCCCGGAGCCTGTCACTTGGGTCGCTTTCATGACACCGGGCGCGGGGTGGGGGAGCGCGGCGGCGGCGGCGCCGGGCTCCGCCGGGGTGCGTGTCCGGGTGGGCGCCGCGGAGCCGCCGCAGCCCGGGCGGGCCAAGCGCGGCCGCCGGGGGAGCCTTGGGGTGGGGGTGGGGGACCCGGGGGCACCGGCGGGGGAGGGGGGGCGTCGGCGCGGGGGCGGCAGGGGCGCCGCGGATCGGTGCGGCGGGAGGCGCGAGCCCCGCGCGCCGCCCCTGCGGGCCCCTCCGCCCGTGTGGCCTTTGTGCCGGGCGCGCACCGGGGAGCGAGCGAGCGGGCGGGCGAGCGCGAGAAGTACAAGTCCGGGCGGCCGAGGCAGTGGGAAAAGAGGCCGGGCCACTTTCCGCCCGCTCGGGCTGCGGAGAACGGACCGGTTGAATGTGCAGGCGCGCCTGGCGGCGTGTGCCGGTGCGCGGCCGACAGGCCTCCGCGGCTCCCACCGCGCACACGCGCACCCACACGCACGCACACCCGCGCCGAGTCGCGCGGGGGGCTCGGCGGCCGAGAGTTTGCGTTCGCGTCCTCGCCCGCCTCTTCCCTTTTCCTCCCCTCAGCGAGTGTGTGAGAATTTCATAGAGATCAGCTCCAATTTCCGCCATTTTGGGAAAGTTGCACAAAAATAAACCCTCCGGTTTATTTCTGCCCGTGGCAGGAAAGTGCTTCGCGAGGCGAGGCGGCGGCGCGGGCCCGCGGCGGCCGTCCGCGCGGAGTGGGGGGCGGGGAGGGCGCGGGGCCGGGAGCCGGGAGCCCGCGCCGTCGCGGCGTTCGCCCCGCGCCGGGCCGGGTGCGGGCGCAAGGCGAAGGCGGCGGCGGCGGGCTGAGGAGGGGAGTGGTGGTTGGCGGGGTCGGGGCCCTGGGGCTGTGTGTGGGGGGGGGGTGGGGGGAGCTCGGGGCTGCTTTTCCTGCAACTTGTTTACGCCTGCCCGTTCCTGGGAAGGAGCGGAGGGTCGGGGCGTCGCGTGCGGGCGCCGTTCCGGAATAATGGGCTCCGCACCCTCGCGTCCTGGGCCCGGCGGGCCGTCCTCTCGCCGCGGCGGCGGCGGGCGGGGGAAGTAGAGGCCGGCGGGGGTGGGGATCGGGAAGCGCAGGAGCCGAGGCATCCGCCGCGCGCCCCGCGAGCTGAGCTAGGGGTGGGGGGAGCGCCGGGGGAGAAAGGGAGGCAAAACTTGAGAGCCCCGCCGGGGGAGGGGGCGCGGGCGGGGGAGGGCGCAACTTTGGGACGGGTGGTAAAACTTTAATTACCTTTAGAGGGGGGGAAAAAAAAACAAACACCAAACAAAAAAACACCCTCCCTTGACCACCCCTCTCTCCCTACCCCACCCAACCCTGCTTACTCCAGCCCCAGCCCCCACCCCCACTGCAGCCCCGGGCTCCGAGCACGGCCCACTGCGCGACCGTGAGAGAAAGTTTAAAGGCGGGCGGTTTCCTGCCCGGCGGCCCCGCGCGGGGTGGTGGCGGGGGGACGTCGGTCTGTCGGTCCGCGCTCACGGACGCGGGTGACGGCCGCTGTCCTGGCGCGCGTGGACCCGCGGCTCTGGCCCCACCCTGCCACGGGCAGGCGAAGGTAAACGTCGCCTTGGCGTCCCCCTCGGTGTCGGTGCCGCCTCCACCTCGCTTCCTTTTCCTCCACCCCCTGCTCCCCGCCGATTTTTTGCGGAGGGGGACCCGAAAAACGGGAGTCTCTTTTCCTTATGCAACTTCCTTGGGCGCCCGAACTCGGTCCTTCCCTCGCCACCCCCTCGCCCCCGCCTGCATCCCTCTGCCCGCGCCGTCACCGCCGCGGGGCCGCCGCCAGAAAGATTGCACTCGAGCCCGTTCCAAGTGCACAGAAACCAAAATAGATGTTGAATTTGCCGTAAGTGAAGGGGAAACCGAGCTGAGAAATAAGAATTGGGGAGGGTGGCGAATGGGGGTGGGGGGCGCCGGCGCTGGCCGGGGCGGGTGCGTCGAAATTTTTTTTTCCTCATTTCGATTTTCCTGGATCGTTTTGTTTGCTGATGTCTCGAGGGGGTCCGGGCAGCCCGAGAGTCTCCGTCGTGGCCTTCTCGGTCGCGTGGATTTTTGCGCAAGTTGTTCAGAAAAACACTGACTCGAGTAGAGAGCATTTCTACGGAAAGTTTCAAGTGCAGCAAAATAGCGAACGTGCAAAACTGGCCAAGGGGAGACCTCTAGTGGTTACAGGCGTCCTAAGTTCGCGAGGCCGGGAGCAAAGTTTGGCCTTTACTTGTAGCTACGTAGTCCGTTCAGACGTGGACGTAATTAGAGGACCCGAGCGAGCAGCCAGATGTGCTGCGAAAGGATGCTGGTCGGGAGTGGCAAGCGGAGCGCTGCGCCCGTCCGCCGGGTCGTTCTGAGCGCTGGGACTCGCACCCTCCACCCGTACTGGTTGGAGAAACACCCTTTGCTTTTATTCTGGGACTGCAGATGGGGCGCTCTCCGCATGAGCGATGGTTGTTTGTATTTATGGTTGTGTGGGTCTTGGCTCCGATGTCAGTCACGACTTACGGCCGAGAGCTTAATTTTGAGTGTTAGCAAAAGCGCAGAGCGAAGTGTGCGTTTAAGAGTTTGAAAACATGCAGAAAGACCGCTGGTTAGTATGCTTTCTTTGACAAGAGCTGGCCCTTTTATGCCCTGGCACATAAGTTAATGCTGGTATTTGATACTTGGTTTCTGAGTTTACATCGTTACCTGTAAGTTGTTAAGCCAGCACTCCTTTTAAGGTCCAGGAGTGTAGTTTTGTTTCACTGGGTTATAAAGTGTTTCGGAATCCTTTAAGTGATTTGCGATTTAAAACACTTAAATGCAATCACAAGGACTGATTACAAAATTTCTTCCCTTTGGCCAATTGTGTCTTCTGTCGAATTTCCTTAATTTTAAAGATAAAAGCAGTGAGGGAAATGCTTGAGCCAGGTGCTCTCCTCACCCCGTTTCACCTGTCTGTGATACAGTGATGTTTAATTGGGTGGATTGAGGCATGAATGATTCATGTCCACTTAAGCCTCATCTACTTTATTTTTTTTTAAACATTTATTCATTTTATTACAGCCAGATATACACAGAGGAGGAGAGACAGAGAGGAAGATCTTCTGTCCAATGTTTCACTCCCCAAGTGAGCCGCAACGGGCCGGTGCGCGCCGATCCGAAGCCGGGAACCTGGAACCTCTTCCAGGTCTCCCACAGGGGTGCAGTGTCCCAATACATTGGGCCGTCCTCAACTGCTTTCCCAGGCCACAAGCAGGGAGCTGGATGGGAAGTGGAGCTGCCCGGATTAGAACTGGCGCCCTTATGGGATCCCGGGGCTTTCAAGGCGAGGACTTTAGCCGCTAGGCCACGCCGCTGGGCCCCCATTTACTTTATTTTAATGTTCAGAGTTGCATGGTGTGAAATTATGCGTGTCAGTGATTTAAAGATGTAAACTGACTAATTGGGGAGTTGAAAGTTGCTTTTTGATGAAAGTGTTTTGATTTTACCTTTCCTCTCTGTCGACCAGTGTTAGACCCTTAGAAGTCTTGGGTTGGACAACGGTTGTGGAAACCACCAGATAGTTCTGTTTTCCTTCACTATCTTGAGGTAAGATTTGCTTGTTAAAGAAATTGCTTGATACACTGGTAGATGTTAAGAGCTGTATTTGAAAATCATGAAGGAGAGTGTGGGACAGTGTGGGCAGAAACATTTTGTGGGGTTGTGTTGAATGCATGAATATATTAACGTTAAATGTGAGCATGAATGAAGCATTAGAAGAAGTTACGATTGCAACACAATCATTTTTTAACTGAATTATTTACCGGATTTCTGGTTAACATTTTGACACCTGTTTTCTACTGCAGCTAAAGCATTTTATTCTTTGGAATTGAAATAGTGCAAAACTGAAAGAAAACATTGTAAATCAATATAGCTACTTTATATGTAGGTATATGATAATATGGAAGATTCTAGAGTTTAGTATTTAGTCTGTGGCTTCACAAGCAAAATATGGATGAAATTTACAATTGGCATGGTGGAATACTTAGGTAATTTCAATTCTTACGGATTAAATCCAAGGTGGGCTTACTTGTGCTCAATATCTAGTGTTGTAGGGTTAGAGGGCTGTCCTGGTGTGCCAGCATAGACTTGTCAGCCTCGCAGGGATCCGCACAGGAGATGCAGCAGTCTTCCGGAGGCCTCTTGGGTGATTTTGGAGGGTACTGGCTTTTGTCTGGTAGCTCAGGGCACACTTGTAGTAGGAGAAATCTTTCTCAGGCAGAGGGTATTGCTTCCGTTGGCTAGGATGTCTAAGTGTGTGTGTGACAGTCTAATAGTTTCTTACTGGTTTTACTTTTTTTTTTTTTTTTTTTTTTTTTTTGCCTCTCCCCACTTTAATCTTCCTTTCTGCTTGAGTTTCTGCCTAATCTGACTTAATTACTGAAGAGTAATTACTAATTCTAGTTGAACAGAAATGAAAAATAAACACAAGTTTGCTTCCCCTTTCATGAGCAGGGCAAGTTGTTCTCATGGCCAGAAGTGGTCTAGAAGTAAAACTGAATAGTTACCAATATAAAAATGACCACTGCGGAAGTCCAGTATCATTTACTACCCGTGGGTCCTCTTGGCTACTGTGATTGGTCACCTAAATGGATCTGGCCCTTTTAGATGTTGTAGCAGAGAAAATGGGGCCAGCAAAGCTACAAGAAGATCATGCAGACAAAACTAGGATTCCAACAGAAAAATAGTATGTTCTGGATTTCATACTTCTGTAGGCTGAATTGAAGACAGTGCATAGTCATTGTTGCTGAGGGTAAAATGCTAGAATAGGAACAAGAAGACTGAATCCACTCCCTAAATAATATATTATGTTGAGCTATTTTACTTCTTGTGGCCTAGATTTGTGCATCTGGAAAATGGGGACAATGATACTTGCACTTGCTTTTTAAAATAAAATGGAATCAAATACAATTCTGAAAACTACAAAAAGTTAATCAGACTGCGGTGATCATATTGCCATTTTACTTTATGAAGGGTGGGAAGTGGATTGGCTCACGCAGAGCACAGTGGTTGAATTCCTGCTAAGAATTCTGGACTGTCCTCTGGGAGGTGTTTTATATGGACCATCAGAATACTTTCAGGGGCATTTCCTTTTCTGAGGGAAAGGCAGTTTGTCTTTGATATTTGTTGGCTCTGAGAGGGAAGGGACTGTATTCTAACGTGGCGCTGAATGCAAAGCCAAAATTGATTTGTCCTAGACCAGTCATTGAATAGAAGGGGCAAATGAAAGAAGTACTTAAAAAGGATGCCTGGTTGTGGAAATGGGAGGTGATAAAAGTAGAAGGGTTGGTGTGAGGGGAATTAATGGACTGTAATTAATATTTGAGTTGTATGAGTCTGCTGGGAAAAGAGGATAAGAAAATAGGTAACTAGGGTAATAATGACTTAATCTAATTGTAGGGTGAATCAGTCCTGTGAATGATGGGATTTAAGAGCAGCTTCCTGTAGGAATTTTTCTTCCTGTTTTCTGGCCATCTCCCCACCCCCCTGCAGTAATCCTGAGTTGATTCTTAAGTAGTTTTTACTAGTTTCTTTTGAAGAACTCTATGCCATGTCAACAAACATTACTTTCACAGATTCGGTCAGAATGGGAAACTGACAAGAAAAGTGAGTTTAGGTGGTGTGGGACAAAGGTAACCATGAGATACCAAGGATGAGATGATGATAAGAATGATCCCTCCAGCTGCGTTTCTAGAGTGACTTAGCCAGTTTTTATTGCGCTCTTCAGAATACATCTGCCCTTGAAGAGTTGGCTAGATCCTACCCTGGGAGTGGACTCCACTCTGAGCTCTGCTGACAATTGTGTAACAATTGCACATTGTATCAGTGGAAAGAAGTGAGGATTCCAGCGCCCTTGGCTCGGCGGCCAGGAAAGATGGATTTCTGTTAACCAGTGCAGGACCGTGGCATGCCATCTTAGACATGAGGCATGGTGCAGTTCAGACCTTTTTCCCTGTGTTGCCTTCAGAGATGAGTCAGCAGCTCTTCATCCATGGTCAAGGACTGTCTGGACTGTGTCTGTCTCCGAGACGACGGATGTGGGCTCATGCTGACTCCTCGTGACCGCCGTGTTCACAAGATGGCTCTCTGGGGAAGAGCTCCTCTAATACAGTCCCTGCTGGTGATCGTTGAGGACTGTTTCTTACATGGTGTTGAGGTTATTTCATGAAGATTCTGCATTTGTCATCTTTTAAAGATTGGTCTTATTTGTTTGAAAAACAGAATGATTCCAGAAGGAGGCACACAAAGATGTTGTCTGCTGCTTGACTCCCCAAGTGGCTGCTGCCAGGAACCTGGAATTTAAGCTGAGTCTCCTATGTGGGCGACAGGGGCCCACGTGCTTAGGCTGTCTTCCGCTGCTTTCCCAGGTACCTTACCAGTAAGCTGGATTGGAACTGGAACTGCTGGGACTTAGCAGGTGCTCATTGCAGACAGGAGTTTCACCCACTGCACCACAAGAAAGTCAGATATACAGAGAGGAGGAGAGATGCAGAAGATCTTCTGTTCAATGACTCACTCCCCAAGTGACCGCACCAGCCGGAGCTGAGCCGAGCCGAAGCCAGGAGCCTCTTCTGGGTCTCACACACAGGAGCAGGGTCCCAAGACTTTGGGCCATCCTCACCTGCTTTCCCAGGGAGCTGGATGGGAAGCAGAGCTGCTGGGATTAGAACCAGCACCCATATGGGATCCCAGTGCATTCAAGACAAGGACTTTAGCTGCTTAGGCCCCTTAGGGTACATTTTCTATGACACCCTTGGGAAGACCTTTCAGATTTTCCAGCTTTTTCCATCAAAATAAATAGCTTTAAATTTCATTTTCCAAAGACTTAAAAAATGTCTCTGTGTGTGTGTTAAATATGTATTTATGATATTAAGTTTTGGGTATCTGTAGAGGTTACATTTTGTAGTGAACTTCATTATCCAATGGCATAGTCTCAGACTACTTCTTTGTTACATTATGTCACTGAGGTGTGTGGCTTTACTCAATAGTGGTAAATTACGACATTGCTTGTATCAGTTGCAGCAGCAAGGGGATGGGTATGCTTGAAATGTAAGGTTGATTTATTGTGTCAAATTGGGAAAGACCTTTAGGGGATCTCCATGTAGGAAACAGGAGGTTCGGAAGAAAGACAGGACCTCTAAAAGAAAGTTGAATAGATTTGGGTGTCCTGGGCAGTGGGGCTTTGTGTCTTTTTTTTTTTTTTTAATTCACTCATTTATTTTGAAAGCCAGAAGGTCCAGGAGAGAAGGAGAGAGTATGTGCAAGAGAGTGTTCTCGCTGCTGGTTTGCAGGAGGCAGAGTTGGGCCTGTGGGAATCTGGGAACCAGGAACTTTCCCCCTGTTTTCCAGCTGGGTGGAAGTAGCCACCTGCTGCCTTCACAGGCGCCTCTGATATGGGGTGTCAGCGGCAGCTGAGTCCTTTGTGCCACAAAACTGGTCCTGGAATTGCTTGTGAGGAATTTCTGTTTCTTCAGAAGTGGACCAAGAATTAGCAAGTTGGATGGTGATTGTAAGTTGCATATGTTTTACATGTGATAGTAAAATACCCTTGTATTACTGTTCTTTCTGCTAAATGTACCATAGATTAATGATTTTGAGTTTCTATTTTCTGTAAGTGGCTGTTGGGGAGTACTGTTAGGAAGTAATTGGCACTAAGAACAGGGTTGAATGAATGTTTATTTTTTGGGACAGTGAAGAAATAGAATGTCAGTCATTGATCTCAGTGTGTTCCTAATTTGGTTGAAGAGATAACCCATCTGTACATAGTGGTAACTAGCAAAACTAAGCCGTGGCTATATGTGAATGAGAATAGAGGAGATGCTTAGGCACTATGGAAGTACGTCTGGGCATGGTGATAGATATGTCCCTGTGATAGGGACCTGGCAGGTGCCTTCCGCAGCACCTTCGGAAGTGTTGATGTGTTTGATGCAGTTGTATGTTGAGTGGCTTCTTAATGTTAAGCACTAAGGTAGGTACTGTGTATTTATTTATCCATCCTGAAGTTACTTACTGAGCACCCTCTGTGTGTTGCAGATGCTCCAATACTTTATCTCCAGGAACTTTGAACATGTGGTGTTATTTCTTTTTCAGATAAAACTGGTACTTAGAGCTGGTTGTCTTACTTTATACCATGCGGTTTGAAAAGGAACCTGAAAAAATGACAATGCTTTAGGATTGTTGTATCCTTACATTTCTGATTTTCAAAGTAGTAATTTCTAGAACAGGTCAAAGAAAGCACATTTCTAGATAAATATGTTTGCTTTTATCGTTGATGTGAGCTAAGTTGAATAGCGCTGAACTGGCATAAGAAAAATTAATGGAAAGAAAAACTCCTGCCTTTTATTTTTTTAACCAAGAATGGGGAAAAGATCAGCTATTCGGTTATACTCAGAGAGCACCTTGGCCTGGCCCGTGGCCTGACATGACCACAAGCTGTTCATACAGCATTACTTAGGCTTGGCAACTACTGGGTTTATTTATGTAAAATATTTCATTTGTTCTTTGTAAGAAGAGAGCCAATAAGGCAATAGATTTTGGTATTTTATATATATGAAACAATCAAGAATGGAGCCTGGATTTTTGGAGCTTGAAAGGTGATAGAGTTTACTCAGAAGTGAGAATTATAAAAGTGGTTACAGAAATGATAGCGGTAATGGTGAAGAGAAGCTGGAAGGAAAAGAGTATTTTACCCTAGAATCAAAATTAAAACAGTAAGGAACATGACTAAAAGAAAACCAAATCGCAATGCTGTAGATACTGATGTTAAGCACTCTAACTGGAAGGCTGTGCCCCATGTGCACACAGTGAGGTGAAGAGTCATCTTGTGCACTTCTAGGTGATGGGACTGAGCTGTCTCTGCTGTAGGAGTTGTGGTGCATGGAGCAGGCCTGTGGTTCATTGTGAGGAGGAGGGCCTTGTTCTGTTGTCGTGTGGCGCAGGGCCTTGGTCCGTTGTGTGGCGCAGGGCCTTGGTCCGTTATGTGGAGCAGGGCCTTGGTCCGTTGTGTGGAGCAGGGCCTTGGTCTGTTGTGTGGAGGAGGTCCGTGGTCCGTTGTGTGGAGCAGGGCCTTGGTCCGTTGTGTGGAGCAGGGCCTTGGTCCGTTGTGTGGAGCAGGGCCTTGGTCCGTTGTGTGGAGGAGGTCCATGGTCCGTTGTGTGGAGCAGGTCCGTGGTCCGTTGTGTGGAGCAGGTCCGTGGTCCGTTGTGTGGAGGAGGTCCGTGGTCCGTGTGTGGAGCAGGTCCGTGGTCTGTTGTGTGGAGGAGGGCCTTGGTCCGTTGTGTGGAGCAGGGCCTTGGTCCGTTGTGTGGAGGAAGGTCTTGGTTTGTTGTGTGGAGGAGGTCCGTGGTCTGTTGTGTGGAGGTGGGCCGTGGTCTGTTGTGTGGATCAGGGCCTTGGTCCATTGTGTTGTGCACACACTGATTGCAGGGAGGGGGCCTGTGCCTTCTTTGTTGAAGCTCTACTAGGGACTTGCAAAAGTTCGTGGAAAAATGGAATTAAAAACAAGTTTATTTTGATATAAAATTTTTGAAATTCATGGTTAGTGTTTTTCATAATGTACATTTTCAATGAATGTTGAAAAGTTTGAAGAACTCTTGTGTTTAGTCCATTTTTTGAACACCTGCTTGGGGCCAGGCCTTTTCAAGTTTGGATTGTGGCTTCATGTGATATGTAGTTTTATGAAATTGAAGTAGTCAGTTACATTTGAATAGGATTTTTCAGGTCCCAAAATCAATTGATTACTTTTCTCCACCGGTTACACTGTTGAACCCCAAACACAGCATTAAAATTCCTTTGTGGTCAATCTAGTCTGGTTGGTAAATGATCTAAGTAATATGCCATGTTGACTTGTGGTCTCATTTGGTGAACTTGAGACATAGATGCTCAAGCCATTGATAAGATCAGCTAGAAATGGTTAAAAAATAAGCCCCTAAACAGGACTTCTGTGAGATAAATAAGATCTGGTCAGATCTAGTTTATTCCATGCAAAACAGAAACAAGTGTAAATCTCAATTTTAGCTCTGTGTTCTATAAAAATATGAGTATGAAACAGAATTTTTAAGAAGACACTACTTTTAGTATTTTCAAGAAATTATGAAGTGAAATGAAAAAGAGCAAGATACTACTTTTAGATTTTCTTTTTAAATTTGAATTCATGCATATTTAGCATATGCATAGAAATATCTGTGTCAGACAAATTCTTGTTCTTTTTCTGGCCTTTGAATCTCTCTAATGGGTGTAAAATTTCTATTATTACCCTTCTAGTGTAGTATGTTGATGAGATGATAGCACTTTTAAGAACATTTCTGCCTCAAATTGAGTTATCTTATAGTCTGCACAGTGAATATACTTCAAATAAAAAAAATTTGATGAGAGACTGTTAAATATCCATTGGCCTGTTAATGTCAGCTAATGTAATTTCACTTTCTGTGTATACTTTTTTTCTTGAAAGGCATTCATTTTCTGTTCCTCCTTCAGAGGAAGTCAGTAAGTCAGGCCGCAGAATCTCAAACGATTCATCCTTCTTACAGTAAGTGGCAGAGGGGCAGGAAGTTGAGATTTTGTAAAGGCTGCCTCTGCGCACTGCCCCTTTGCCTGTGATCCCCGTGCGGAAAAGGCAGTACGTCAGATAAACCATTGTCGCGTTACAAACCACACGGTTCATGTTCAGGTGTGATCAGCAGGTGACGCATGGGGCTGGTTTGGACAAGATGTCAGCATGAGGGCACGTTCTCATGACGGACTCGTGTCTAGAAACAGCACGGATTCGTTGACACTGATACCCACCATGCTAAGATGGATTCAAGCTTGAGACACAGGTTCTCAAGGATTTTTTCCAGAGGGTGCTGAGTTTATTTCACGTGTTGAAATGACACTGAGTTTTACCATTCTAAAATATGTGAACCTGAGCACCAGAGCAAAATTTCACTTCTCTTTCCGCGGCAGATCCCAATTCCGGTATGCGCGTGACCCAGGTTTCTCTGAGCCACGGTGAATGGAATGTCACAGCTAGTGTCTGTCATGCTTGGGTTTGAAAGGAAACTTTTTCTTTGTGGCAGTGTGTGTTTGCTGAGAGATGCTTCAAGTGCAAGTTTAGATTTTTCTCTTATCCTCATTGAATAGGCCTATTTAAGACGCTTGAAATTAAGTCATTCTGATGTGTTCTCCACCGATGCTTTAAATAAGGAGTTTCCTGGAGCAGTAATGTCTGGCTTCTGCCAAAGAGGTAAATGCATGCTGAACAGCTGAGTTAGAATTATCAGTGAAGAATGTGAACTGGATGGACAGGCCAAGCAACTGATGAGCTTCCACTGATTTCCCTATCCTTCAGGGCTCGGCTCTACTAAGCTGTTAGGTTTTCCTCCTTTTCTTTCATTCCATTCATTTAGTACATTTTATTGATGATGCCTAATCATGAGTATTCCCTAGGGACAAGAACATCAGCAACTCATGGCCTCTTTCTCAAAACCCGCCATAAGTGGATGATGACACTGCTTTTGGAGGAGTATTGTCAGGGCATAGACTGTCTTCCCAGCCCTTCTTGACACCTTTGGTGCCTGTATGTGTTCACTGCCCCTACATTGACTGGCTCTGTTCCAGTCTACCCTAGGGACTTGAATTGGTACCTGTATGGGATGTCATGATTAACATGTTACAGATAGCATCTTAACATACTGCACCACCATAGCAGCCCGTTACTATATGTTCATGCTGCTTCCCACCATTTCTTTTCCACAGCTGGTGTTTGTGGAATTTTATGTACTGTGAGAACAGCCACAAGACTGAGTGACTGGACACTCAGTTGAGGATGACTGGTGCTACACAGGTGGCTGGCTGTTCTGTTCCTGATGTGTGTTGACTTGCAAAGCCCGGTAGGATGTTACATATCTCTTTCACTACAGAATCTTCCATCATGGGATCTGAATTAATGTCCTAGAGGTTGTGATTTGGGGAGCAGATCTAGGAAGCAAGGCCACCTTCAGGTTCATGGAGAGCAGTGGGGTGGTTGTTTGACTGTTGCTTACCCCTTTCTGGATAGGGCACACCCTGGGAAGAGGGCTTGAGCTTGAGGTTCATCATATCACCAAATATTTCTCCATCATTTCAAAAGGGTTGCTTTTTTAAAAAGTGCAAATATTTTACATATAAGCAATTCTTACGTAAAATAAAATGTGTATTTCCCAAGTAGTGAACTTGACATCTTGTGATGTTGATTTTAACATGGGTGGTCTACTACATTGCTTGCTATTTGAAATAAAATGAAAGTCATTGGTGGCTTCTGTGAACCTGAAGAGTTCTTACTAAATGACATAATTACAGAAAGAGGTGAATGTTTTCTTGACTTGTGTTAGGTACTGGACAAGATATTAGTTAGTTTATCTCTTCTAAGCTTACCGTTTTTCAGTGAAGAGAGGTTCTGTCTTCTCCATATTTTATTGATTAGAAACTAAGAGTTTTATGAAATTCACTTATCTGAAGTTATAGATGGAGCAATTGTTCATCTCAGAAAATAACATGAAGAGGAGAAAAGTTAGGACATAGTCTGGGATGGGAGGGTCGAACGGTGAGAGGGACTTCTTAAAGTGAGAGATACATTGCCAATTGAAGCAAAGATGGGTGACATTGGTATGCTGAAGGCGGGTCCTCTTTGTGGATCTCCTGTCTTGAGTTGCCAGCATTTTAGTTAGAGTCTCAGATGCTGTGTTTGAGGTGATGTCCACCTCCATTTGACAGCCGCTCTTAGCTGATAGTGTTAGTATGTCTCTAATGAAAACTTGGAAAATGCACCTGTTCGTTATAAAACTATAAAATACAATTCTCAGAAAAACAACTTTGGAATGATTAAAACTGTTCCTGATGAACATTGGCTAGCTATCTTCTAAGTACAGTATTTGGAGAACAGTGGTTTGAGCAGGAGGGGCCAGGCTACAGTTTGTACACTTTGTTGGCACTTTCTTGTATTTTTCCCATATCTGTTGGTCCAGGCTTTTGGGTGGTAGGTGAGACCTCTGTCTCCATATCTGGCATCCTGGACGGGGCTGCTTATCTTTTGGAGAACTATTATCTTTTCTTTTTCTGCCCCAGCTGAGCTCTTTGCTTGATGTAGCCTCAGCACTGCTGGATTTGGGGCCCCTTGCTCAGAGACTGTCTTTTATACACTCCAGTTAGATCTGAGCGAAAAAGTGTCTGAAGAAAGGGTTGTGAAGGACATGTAAACTTTTGTTTATCTGAAGTCAAACTCAAGTGCAGTAGATTCTTGACATTTCTGACTTCTTTGTCTCAAACCACTCAATTCTCAACTCTTAAAAAAAAAAATCCTTGTAACAGAATTCCTTACCTGAAATTACTGAAGTCTAACTGAAACGTTCAAGTGATCTCTCTAGACGCTGAACTACTTAGCTGACTTGATGAGTGATTCTTTTACTGTCTAGAGCACTTACTGAAACAAGTTCACACATCTTTTCTACTTACTGATGTCTTGAACATTTGGAAGTTTTGTTCACACAATATGTCTGAGTCATCTTCACATCTGACATTTCAGTCTAATATATCTGAAACTTCTCTTCTGTGACTGGGGCCTGTTACTTTCCTATACATTCCCAAATTCCCCTCCTTCACTCATCAGCACTAGACTCAATCAGCAATTAAGTTTCTTTTCGTTTCTTGAAAAGAAGCAGCATTATATCACTTTATTTCTAATACTCAACAGCGCTAAGACTGAGCACTGTGACTAATCGTGTCTGGACCTTGGCCAGGGCAGTGAGTTGCCCCTGCCCCTTAGCTTTATGGGGTGTATGATTCACACTGTCAAATGACAAATCAGTAAATGTCACAGGAACTCCAGGTATCTGGGAGGACAGAAACCACAAGTGCTTAGTCTGCGACTGTGTGTCGGAATCACAGAGAACTCATCATTCCCCTGCCTCTTTTTGAAGTATATCCGCACACAGTTAACACTTATCAGTTAGGCTACCCAGGCCATTGGGGAATTCAGTTTCTCTCACAAATTGCTAGTCAGTAACTTCACTGTTAGCATCAGTAGGAACTATTTCCATGGGAAGTCATACCTTTCATTGCCTAGATTATTTTGAATAGGCATGAAACATGATTTTGAAAGTTCTTTCCTTATTTTTTCCTTTTAGAAAATATTTAAATTGTCAGCAGGTACCAAAGAGTATATAGCAAGAGGACTTGTGGCTGTCATTTAGCAATCATGGCCTCCTGGACAGAGTCACTGTTAATAGCTTCTGACAGATCCTCCCAGAAGTGCAGTCTATGCATGTAGAAGCAGTAGAGTTATTTGTACATATCCCCCTTGTCTTCTGCAAAGAGGAACACCTTAAATTTTCACCTTGCTTGAAGTTAGTAGTATGTAAAGGACGTCCTCGTTTTATACAACCGTATTATGTTCCATTGTGTGGATATGTTAGAATTGTGTTTATTTGTGTGAGTTTTTGGGTTATTGCCATTTATTTGTTTTTGGCTCTGGTTCATGAATAAGCTTTTACTTGTTTCCTATCATATACATGTGCAAAAATCTATAAAAAAGTCTAGGAATGGAACTATTGACTTAGAGGATATAATCTTGAATATTGATCTCCCAAGTGGTTGTTTCCACTTTAAGTATAACCATCAGTGTATGAAAGGGTCTGCTTCTCTGAAGTCTTAAAACATTCAACATTTTGAAGTGTGAGGTATTATTAACTAGTTTCCTCACCATGCAATGTAAGTGGTACGTGTTATACTGGGACATGACAGACGAGGATGTTCATCTAGTAGATGGAGCATCTCAAGGGAGTCCAGTTGCACATCTTTAGTTTGGAGACAAGGAAGAGGATAACAAGGAGATGTAGGTAGGAGGTAATTTTGAGGGTAGTAGCATACATTATTTAGTGTGTTCTGCGGCCTTTCTTTTGAAGGTCTAGGTCATAAGGATTGCAATAAAAGTGAGTAAAGTGTAAAGCAAATTATTTCATTGAAGGGAGATCATGGGACTGAAATCCATTTGTGCTGGTGCCGGTAGCAGTCGTCTCTGTCTTACAGTAAAATCCTCATTTCCTGGGGGAGATATTTGCAGGAGCAATGGTAGGAGTGTGCTGAGCTTTACAACTTGGTGTTAGCCACTGTCTACTGTAACATGGTAAAGGGGATCAAATGTTGCCTGCTGCATGTGGTGGACAGCTGAACCCAAATATTTAGCTTTATATATATATATATATTTTTAAAAGATTTATTTTTTTTTTATTACAAAGTTAGATATACAGAGAGGAGAAGAGACAGAGAGGAAGATCTTCCGTCCGCTGATTCACTCCCCAAGTGAGCCGTAACGGCCAGTGCTGTGCAGATCTGAAGCCGGGAACCGGGAACCTCTTCCAGGTCTCCCACGTGGGTGCAGGGTCCCAAAGCCTTGGGCCATCCTCGACTGCTTTCCCAGGCCACAAGCAGGGAGTTAGATGGGAAGTGGAGCTGCCGGGATTAGAACCCACACCCATATGGGATCCTGGTGCGTTCAAGGCAAGGACTTTAGCTGCTAGGCCATGCCGCCGGGCCCCCAAATATTTTGCTTTTAAAAACATACTTATTTTGTTTGAAAGTCATTCTTATATAGAGAGAAGGACACACAACACACACACATACAATCATGCATCTTCCGTCTGTTAATTCACTTGTCAAATGGTTGCAACAGCCAATGCTGGGCCAGATAGAAACCAGGCACTGGGAGCTGCTTCTGGGTCTCCCATGCAGATAGCAGGAGCCCCAATTACTTGGACCGTCCTCTGCTGCTTTGTCAAGGCCATTAGCAAGAGCTGGATCTGAAGTGGTATGCCAGTGCGGGTATTGTCACTGAAAGTGGTTTGGTCCCTGTGCCACAATGCTGGTCCCTGTTATGGTGCACTTTTAAGATGCATCTGTAGAAAATCTTAACATGATTAGCCAAAGAAAACTGAATGAGCTTTTTGAAATATGAGATTCCGGTCTGCTTTGTGACTTGGTCACCTGCTTGGTTTTTGTGGCCTGTGAAATACAGGTTATACTTGTGATTATGGAATTGCACCAGTGTATAAATATGTGGGAACTAAATAAAATAAAAACATTGGTAAGTCCTGAAAAAAATGTTTAAGCCTTAGGTGCTTACTTTGAAGTGCATGAACTTAGTATATTCCTGAATGCAAGTGGACAGTCTTGGGAAGGATGAAAATGACGGAGGCATGGGCTGGCACTCTGTGGTGGGTGAAGTCACCACTTGGGGCACCAGCCTCCAATCTGGGCACTGCTCCATCTCCAGGCCAGCTCCCTGTAGATGCCTGAAAAATGGCCCAGGTGTGCAGGAGAGCTGGATAAAGCTGCTGACTCCCGGGTCTGGCCTGGTCTGGGGAGTGAAGCAACAGATAGAAGATGTTTTTCCATCTCCCTCTCTCCCCTCTTTCTCAGTAATGTTGACTTTCAAATACAGAGATAAGTCTTAAAAATAAACACAAAACATTGAGATGGAGACTGGATGTCGTAGAAGCAGTGTCTGTTAAAATGCCATACTGGTTGCTAGTTGTTCTACTTGTTGTAACTTGTATAGTCATTCAGACTACTTTTACAGTTTCAAAATCAAATAATGTGAAAGATTATTGTCTTTTTATGCTATAGAGTTTTATACAAAATACTCATGAACAGTGAAAAATGCTTGTAAGCAGTTTATTACGCTGTTTAACATTCAAAATGTTTTCATTTTTTGAGCATTTCCTAAAATTTTGAGTGACCGTTAATTTTTAAAAAAATATTCAAAAAATATTGCAGCTTTTATGTACTGCTACCTTTACATTTCTCCAGTTGACTTGACATGGTCAGGATGTTGGTACAGTGAATTTTATTCAGGTATCATTTTCAAGTAGAAGAAAGACCACATGTTTTTTGTGTTTTTTTTATTTTTCGTGTGTGTGTGTGTGTGGAGGGGTGGGGTTCACCAGTATATGTTTTGGTAGTTTTTGTTAGTTTTGTTTTGTTGCTGTAAAGTTGGAAACATTAACTTTATTTTTGAAAATTTTAATTGACATATGAAAATGGCATCTGTGAATACAATCTGGTTTTGAAAGTTTCTTTTTAAAAAAAAATATCAGTTGCATGGATAAACAAGAACATTAGTCCTAGTAAACTGATTTAGCCAGATTCCAAGGTTTGCCATATCCTTAGGAAAGTAGGTTTTGCCTGGTTTTCAGAGGGGACCTGACTGTGTAAAGGTGAGATGGGGTTGGTAAGAAGCTCCTAGCTAGAATCAGGCTTGCTTAGGATCAAATGGCGGCCATGGCGTCAGCTGTGGTTTTGGGTGAGGTTTCTAACCTTTTTTTGTACCTCAGTGTCTTGGGTGTAGACTTGAAGGTTTGATAACACTAATCCGTAAGAAGGAAATAAATGAAAATAATGAATGTGAAGTTTCCATTGCTTTAAACCCTTTGCTGGGAGAGGGTAAGATGCAATTAGTGTATTATTAAAAACTATATATTGTGTGTTGTAATATCCGTTGAACTAACATGAATATAATTGTAGAGGATGCAGTGTCCAGGATAGTCATTGTTGAGAATTTCTATTCTATAAAATAATTTTGCAAATTCCCTGAAAGTACACTTTCCAACAGTATGTAAGATTGATCATCTACAGGTTTTGCCAGAGTAAAAGAAAAATTTTTAAGGGATCCCTCCGATTTTACACAGTTTATCCGTGAAGGGGGCGGATTACTCTATCCATACCATCTAGTTAGACAGGTGACCAGTCCTGTACCACCTGCTCGGAAGTCCTTTTACTCATCAATCTGTATCATGAGGGACAAGTCATATGGAACTTAAATAAAGGTCTTGATTCATTTCATGTTTTCACTAGTTATTAACTTAATTCTTACTCATTTCTTGGTTTGAGTTTATGCCTTCATCATAGTGGAATTTGATCTTTCATATTCATAATTCATACCTTTTGAAATGATTACAAATTGTTTTGATAATAATTCATGCCTACTATTTGGGTTTTTCCCATCTATAAGGAAAATAGTAGAGAATGTTGGCTTCAAGTAAATTCTAACAGAAGAAAACTACATCAGGGAAACAGAGTTTTCTATTTTTAATTTTAAAATCAGTGTATATGGTGTATGGAGAGATTGCACGTGGAAATCCTTGAAAGGATTTCTCAAGCATATGCAGGATTAGGAAGCAGTGTCAGGAACTGCTGTGGGCCCTGTGCCCGTCTGTGGTACTGTCTGTGGGCCCTGTGCCCGTCTGTGGTACTGTCAGTGGGCCCTGTGCCTGTCTGTGGTACTGTCAGTGGGCCCTGTGCCTGTGTGTGTTACTGTCAGTGGGCCCTGTGCCTGTGTGTGGTACTGTCAGTGGGCCCTGTGCCCGTATGTGGTCCTGTCTGTGGGCCCTGTGCCCTCGTGTGGTACTGTCAGTGGGCCCTGTGCCAATCTGTGGTACTGTCAGTGGGCCCTGTGCCCGTGTGTGATGCTGTCAGTGGGCCCTGTGCCCGTCTGTGGTACTGTCAGTGGGCCCTGTTCCCGTCTGTGGTACTGTCAGTGGACCCTGTGCCTGTGTGTGTTACTGTCAGTGGGCCCTGTGCCCGTGTGTGTTACTGTCAGTGGGCCCTGTGCCCGTCTGTGTTACTGTCAGTGGGCCCTGTGCCCGTGTGTGGTACTGTCAGTGGGCCCTGTGCCTGTGTGTGTTACTGTCAGTGGGCCCTGTGCCTGTGTGTGGTACTGTCAGTGGGCCCTGTGCCTGTCTGTGGTACTGTCAGTGGGCCCTGTGCCTGTGTGTGTTACTGTCAGTGGGCCCTGTGCCTGTGTGTGGTACTGTCAGTGGGCCCTGTGCCCGTGTGTGTTACTGTCAGTGGGCCCTGTGCCCGTGTGTGGTACTGTCAGTGGGCCCTGTGCCTGTGTGTGGTCCTGTCAGTGGACTCTGTGCCTGTCTGTGGTCCTGTCAGTGGGCCCTGTGCCTGTGTGTGGTACTGTCAGTGGGCCCTGTGCCTGTGTGTGGTACTGTCAGTGGGCCCTGTGCCCGTGTGTGGTACTGTCAGTGGGCCCTGTGCCTGTCTGTGGTACTGTCAGTCTTTTTTGATGGTTACTTTACAGCAGATTTCTCCTGTGGCATCCCTTTACGCCTTTCAGTTCGCATCTCAGAAGCCTAGAAGAACTACCTTTTAGAAGCCACGGTCCCTCCTTATGCCTCCAAAAAAGACATCCTTATTCTTCTAGTATCATCAAATAGCCAGTTAACATCTGTGCATCCATTTCATCTAATAGTCTGTATTTTTTTTGAATTGTCTTTTTTTTTTAATCTTACTTAGTTTATTAGGGTACAAAGGGTGTTTTTTTTTTTTAACAGCTTAAATAAGGGTCTAGACAATATCTATGAATTGCGGAGTTGTAATTAGTTAATATATGTTTTAAGTATTAATGTATCAAATATCCTCTTTTTATGTCTTTCAATTTCTTTTTCATGAAGGAGAAAACAAGCTTGCTTTTATCCCATGCAGAAGTGTGGCATTCAGATACTGTAGTTTTGAGTTTCCTTTGCACACTCAAAAATTGGTGAAAGTGCAGAGTTGTCTATATACATGTGTAATAGAACTTACCAGAATTGATAGTTTAAACTAATGAGTTTAAATAAGAGTCTAGTACGTGATAACTATATGTAAGCCCGGTAATCGTGGTTTCCAAAATAAAGATTGAGACGTGTCGTCTCTTGTAATACATTGTTCTGGCTGAGGTATGAACGAGATCTGGGGGCACCCAGCCATGGGCTTGGGGCAGAGAGGAATTATTTTCAATAGCAGTGTGCATTCTTGGGTATGCCACCCAGAATCTGACAGGCAGGTTTAGCTTTTAAAGGTGAGTTGTCTTATGCAGTCTGATACCTTATCAGTGAGCTTCTCATATTCTGGTCCTTTAAGTCTGTTTGCAATTTGGATGATTTCATATCGCTGGGCTTTGTAACACGCATGGTCATTTTGGGTTTGCTTCACTGAGTTAGGCACATCTTCCCAATGTGGACCTCTTTCATTACTTTAAAAGTCATGCACAGGGCCCGGCGGTATGGCCTAGCGGCTAAAGTCCTTGCCTCTAACGTGCTGGGATCCCATATAGGCGCCGGTTCTAATCCCGGCAGCTCCACTTCCCATCCAGCTCCCTGCTTGTGGCCTGGGAAAGCAGTTGAGGACGGCCCAAAGCTTTGGGACCCTGCACCCGCGTGGGAGACCTGGAAGAGGTTCCAGGTTCCCGGCATCGGATCTGCACAGCACCGGCCCGTTGCGGCTCACTTGGGGAGTGAAACATCGGATGAAAGATCTTCCTCTCTGTCTCTCCTCCTCTCTGTATATCTGGCTTTCCAATAATAATAAATCTTAAGAAAAAAAAAAGTCATACACAGTATTATCACCTCCCATCCATCTCCTTAAAATGCTGCGAAGCTGTCATGTTTATGGTTGCAGAAACAAGTTTTCCAAATCTCTGATTTTCCCTTATCAGATTTTATCATCAGAAAAAAAAAGTAATCTGTCTTTTCCTTGATATAACAGGTTTACTCAGTTTATTGCTGACAAAATATTTGTTGAATAGCCAAACCTGAATATATACTTTATTAAAAATTGGCAGTATATCACAGAATGCACTGTACAATGAATACTCTGGGTCAGGTTAGGTTTGACTATGTTCTTTGCTGGCCAGGCTGCTTCATAGGTGGTATATTGTGTTTGCATTCTTAGCAGCTGTTGGTGGTGGTTGCCTAGAATCATTAAATTTTTCAGGTTGCAAATGTTGTTATTCTAGTTGTTTCACTCCTGAGTTATTAGCTGGAATTCTTTGCATCACCAATACATTGCTTGCCCAGAGATACAGATTGTGTGAGTGAAAGATGTAGCCCTGTTTCTTCCTCCCAATAATGAATTGGTTTCCTTGTATCCTCCAAAGGTGGTCTTGGTCATTGCCTTTGTTTGTTTTGACAGTCATTATAAACTCATGAATGTAAATGTATTTGTTTTTCAATTCACTTGCAGCTAGTAAATATGCTACTTTGCCTCGATTTGTTTAGCAAGAGCCCCCTTGGGTTGTTTCCTGAGTTCTTTAGGTATGACTTCTTGCTTTCTTGTTGGTCAAGACATTCCAGCCTCATTGTGGTCTTTTCCGGAGTAGAAATTAGTTCCTTCTGGGGGGACACTTGGGAGAAATTGTTTTTAAGCACCACAGTCTGAGTACCAGCCTTCTTTTTAGTGTTGTTGGTGATTTTTTTTCTAGGCTTTTTTCCCCCCACTGGACAATGCTAGAAAATATATGTATCTTTACAGGCAAAATTACTGCATTAATTCATACTATTATTTTGATCAAATTTAAGGCTTCTATACATTTTTTGCAAGTTGTGTATGATACCAACATAGTTACTTTTTTTTTTTTTTAAGATTTATTTGTTTTTATTGCAAAGTCAGACAGAGAGGAGCAAAGATAGAGAGGAAGATCTTCCGTCTGATGATTCACTCCCCAAGTGAGTGCAACGGCCAGTGCTGTGCCGATCCAGAGCCAGGAGCCAGGAACTTCCTCCGGGTCTCCCACACGGGTGCAGGATCCCAAAGCTTTGGGCCATCCTTGACTGCTTTCCCAGGCCACAAGCAGGGAGCTGGATGGGAAGTGGAGCTGCCAGGATTAGAACCAGTGCCCATATGGGATCCTGGCACGTTTAAGGCGAGGACTTTAGCTGCTAGGCCACACCGCCGGGCCCAACTTTTTGTTTTTTTCAATCTTATAACACAGGCAGCAGTCTCAGAACAACATTGTCAGTGTCACCACTAATAATTTGGTTAGGGAAAAGTTTGTTTTGTAGTTTAAAAACTAATAAAAGTGATAAGTGCTGTCACAGCACAGCTAAATTGATTATTTTAGCAGAATCTTAATGACACTGGCTATGCATTTTGGTGTTTTTTTTTCCTGTTAGAATGACACATTGCCATATTTCAGTATTTAAACAGCACCGGATATGCTGTCAAATCAGTCACAACATGCGTTTGTTGTATTAATGGCAACATTTTCCTGTTCGCTTTATTACCAAACTGGGTCTCTTTTTTGTTTATTTCTGTCTTGTTTACATACAGTAGTTTCCATCTTTCACAGTTTTACCTCCCAAGGCTTCAGTTGTCTGCATCCACTAGAGACTGCAAATTCTAATTTCCACAAATATACAACTTCCAAGGTTTAAATTGCACACCCTTCTGAGTAGTGTAATGAAGTGTCAGGATGTGCTGCTGTGTGCAACCCGGAGCAAGGATCGGTAGTCCATTGGGTGTGTGTTGAGAGTTACCTGCCTGTTGGCCACTTAGCTGTCTTAGTTCAATTCCACCCCCTTGTTATTTTCGCTCCCCACACTTATTTCCGCTGTATTATTACAGTAGTATAGCACTTCGTAAGCAGTCATTAGTCCATCATTCTGTTATTTAAATGTGTCATGACAGTGCTGGCACAGACAGTGACAGACATTCCAATATCCTAGTATCAAGATATATGCAACAGTTTCATTGGGAGTCCATCTCTGATTTGGAAGTAGAGATGCCTGTTGCGTTGTATCTTCACATCTGCATATGATAGTCTCTATTACACAGTTACTATTAATTCCCTTAAGTGAGAAGTCATAAAACAAAATCAACAGCATGAATAAAGATAAAACAAAAGATTTACAGCACCATGGAGTTAAGTTACATGGTACTAAATAACCAGTGTGTCAAAGAAGAAACAAAAAAGAAAACGCAAAAGCTTCTTGAGAAAATGATGCTACTCTGTGAGAAGTAGTCAATGAGGAATTTAATAAGAGAAAAACTTCTGAAGAAATGAAATGAAAATAAACACAATATCAAAATCCATGAGTTGTAGCAAAAAGTATTGAATGGGTTATTGATCTTACAATTTATATTAAGGTTGCCTTATATCAATAAATGTGATATACCACATCAACAAATTGAAAAATAAACATCATATGATTATCTCAGTAGATGCAGAGAAGGCATTTGATAAAATCCAGAAACTTCATGCTGAAAGCCTAAAGCAAGCGAGGCACAGAAAGAACATTCTACAACCCAATCAAAACAATTTATGAAAAACCCAACACAAGCATCATACTAAATGGGGAAAAGCTGGAAGCTTTTCCACTAAGATCAGGAACTAGACAAGGATGTCCACTATCACCACTGCTGTTCAGTATAGTTTTGGAAGTCCTTGCCAGAGCTATTAGGCAAGAAAAAGATATTAAAGGAATCCACATTAGAAATGAGGAACTGAAATTATTCCTATTTGTAGATGACATGATTCTCCATATAGGAGAAACAAAAGACTCAGCCAAGTAACTGTTGGGACTCATAAGAGACTTTAGCAGAGTAGCAGGATACAAAATTAATGAACACAAATGTATGTGTACGCAAGTAATTCCATGGCTGAGAAGGAAATTGTAAGTACAGTCTCCTTTAAAATAGTGGAGAAGAATCTTAAATACTTAGGAATTAATCTAACCAAATATGTGGAATGCCTCTATGATGAAAACTATAAAACTTTGAAAAAGGAAATAGAAGAAGACATTAGAAGATGGAGAGAATTACCCTGGTCCTGGATTGGCAGGACTATAGTTTCATAATAACATAAGGGGGATCAGTGTGTGTGGGAGATTTGGGGAGAGGGTAAGGGCATATAGAATTCTGTCCTAAAATATTAATAATATTAAAATGTAATAAAATGATAAAATATTAATAATAAAAATATTTACTATGACACCTTGAACTCTTTCTCTTGTAGTCATAATTTGCTGAGGAATATACTAGGAAAATGTTGTAATGATTTTTCAATGTGGTTGATTTTGCATCTCTAGATATGTAATAACGTGCTCCTACTAAGTATTTAAAGAAAAGTGAATAAAAAACCCAGTTTACAGGTGGACTATTTAGAAATACAATTTTTTCCCCTTCCAGGTTAAAAGGTAAACCATGACTGAATCTGCCTCTAGCACAAGTGGTCAAGAGTTCGATGTATTTAGTGTTATGGACTGGAAGGATGGAGTGGGTACATTACCAGGAAGTGACTTAAAGGTATGCTGTTTTTATTATTTATATAAGTTGTGTGTTTTTGTGGGTGTTTATTTTAAAATGAATACATACCCGTGTGAACTTAAAGTATTAAACATAGTGCTGCATGTTTTATGTAATGCTTAGAGTTCTATAGTGCGCTCGCAAGATAGTGTGAAGTTGCTGATGGATTTGTGGGAGCTTTTGCCACTTGGGTTAAGGTTTGTTTTATTTTGCAGAAATTAACTTAATAGCTTCCAGGAGGATCATCTCAATTTTGAGTCTGACATGATGGCTAGGAAATGCAGAAATGGAAGACCTGGAAGTTGCAGCATCTTAGATTTTAGTAGTTTTAGGCTTTGCAACTTTGAATAAATAGATTCCCATTTCTTAGTGTCCTTTTTTGAAAAGTTGATAGTGTTAAAATATGGAATCAACAGGACTCTGAACCTTCTTACAGTTCTCTGTGTTGTTTCTTCAGGCAACGCTACTTCAGTGTGCCCTTTTAATGTGGGATCACCTTGTCCCCCATAGCAGCACCACTGCTGCCCGGGGCACCTGGTTATGCAAGCACCCATCTGAGAAGACAACTAACCCCAGCTCTCATTTCTAATTTGCTTTCTCTCTGATACTATCTCTGGGACCTTGAACCCGTCTATGGCCTTTTAGACTTTGTGTTTGTAGTTGGTTATTCAGGTGTTTGAATTTCCGATCTCCCTACCGGGCTGTCGCTTGCCTTGCCTCACCTCACCTCGCTAATGCTTGCCGTTCTGTTCTGTCTGGCATGTACATTCCTGTGTCCTGGTATAGGCTTCTTGGAATCTGATCCCTTTCAGTGTCTACTTGGCAAGTGTTTTACCAAGTCTGCCCTCACTCATCCTCAGTGTTGTCATTTGTACGATCTGCCTGTCACTGGGAAAATGCTCAAGGTTTTAGTTATGTAAGGTTTAACTAAGTGCAGTGTGGCAACATCTCTAAGTTTGTTGTAATAGTAATATTGCTATGAAGCTTAGAGAAATATGGAGGAAGAACTGGGTTTAAGTTCTGTGTCAGTTAATCTCTGTAGGTTGAAGTTCCTCTGCAGCTAAAATAAGGGGTTAACTGGGTACTGAGGGTTTTAGCTGCTCTGTGTTTCCCAAATATTCATCTGGATATGATATGATACGATGTGATATGGTGGAAGAAGAACTGACCCTTTTCTTGTTTGTTTTTTGCTGAAAATTTTTGAGGAAGCATAATTGTTTCTTAGCTTTGATAATGCCAAGCACATATTGGCTACCTGAGCTTTGTTTGAGTTTTCTAAGTTTAGGAATCCTTAACTATAGTGGGGATGTAAGAATCTCTACCCTAGGGTTGAAAAAATGGTACATGTTTATGTATGTGTCTGCACACACTATATATAGATACACATAAAAATTTAACAAATTTTGTCCTTTTCTGACTTTGTGATAGAATGTTATGTAAACTATATTTCTACTGCTTTGCTCCCATATTTTTCTTGTGCGTTTTTATCCCTTTGATTCTCAGTGGCTTTGAAGAAAATGTCAGTGGATGATGAAATGTTTAACTTTTGTTTAGTTAACTTTTGACAGTAGAGTGAAGTTTCCATTCCTAGGAAATCTGGATTGCATTAAGGCTTTCCGAGCAATGAATTCTAGAAATTATCCTGTTAGTTTTATTAAGGTAATCAGGTAATTAAGCCATGTAGTGGGCATTAAAATACAGTTTATTTTATGTAACTTTTAGAGTCATCTAAATTAGCAGGGTAAATGGCCATGGATCCAGCTCACTTTCAGTCCCATTGACAGTTTGACATGATACTTAAAAATCGTGTAAAAGTTATTTTCTGCCTTGTAACCTGTTTCATCTGAGTGATTTGATGACTGGCTAGCTGATTGTATTGCTCAGGTTTTCTAGTTCAGTTGTTCCTTATGTTTACATCTGAGTTGCTTAAGAGATCTGATCAAGAAATTGATTGTTCACTAAATCAGAGTAGTAGAAAGTTGATTAAATCATGAAATTTGCTCTCTCCCGTCAGATTTTGATATTTTGTAATACTCTGGCTTTTGGTTTTTAGCAAATATATGCTTATGGTGTTCGTGATGCGCTGTGACAGGCAACTTAAGTTAAATTGGTTAATAGGATTAGCCAATACCTGAAAGTCAGTTTGTTACCATGGGATAACAATTTTTATATTTTAATTATTGCTGTTTTAAAAGCCTATGGTTGACGGCAATTAAGTTTTGTCACTTCTCTGCTTGAAATTGTTTAGTAGTTATTAATCCACTTCCTGGGGAAGTTCAAACATTTTGAACTTATTGTAGGAGGTTGCTGGTGATCTAAACCCTACTTGCCTCTCCGGCTACATCCTATTTAACTGTTTAGTGCCACTGTTTTTTTTTTTTTTCCCTTACCTGACCTAGACCTTCGTTGAAGATTACACTTTTTGTTTTTGTGGTTGGAGACCCGCTTTTCTTCTTCGCCTTGGGCTAACTAACCCTTACACAAAACAGAACAAACATCTTAGGGTGAATGTGTGGGAAGAACAGAGAACTTACTCGCTGCTGGAAATGCCACCTACATCTTCCGAGTTCATTCTTTAACCCTTTCAAGGTGATTTCTGTGTCTTATCAGTGTGCAGATAGGGAAACAGGTCCGAAGTAGTTGATTGATTTGTTCATTTGATTAGTTACTGCTAGAACGGAGTCCTAAAATCAGTCAACTCTAATAAAATTTCCCTTTTGCCACTGTTTTATGACTGTTTAAAGAGGAGAACCTTTTTCATATTGAAAGAGGAGAAAAAAATGTTTACAGGACTAGAGGAGGTAAAAATTCATTTTTTTAGAAGGGATCAGGATGGCTTGGCAAGCAGCTGTCATTTCAGCTCAAGGTGCCTGAAGACAGGTGGTAGTGTGCACGGAGGCTGGTGCGAGGTGGGGGAAGCCAGGGGCAGGACGTGCAGAAGGGCTTCCAGGGAACTGAATAGCTTAAGTAGATGCATAGGCTGAGGGAATCGTGTCCACTGGTATTTTTGAAAGTATTTTCGTCATTGACAAGACGTTTTTTGTCTACCTAAGCTTTGGAAAGTTTTCCATTGTCTAAACTGTTTGCTTCTGGGCCTGCGAGCATGTGTAGCTGGATGGACCAGCCATGGGACAGGCTGATGACTGGGGTTGTCGTGGTGCTTGCTGGAGCTCCCCGCTCCCCGCTTGGGCAGCTTACCCACCTGAACATTTATTGGTATCTGAAATTTATCCACAGAGAATTAGTCCTCTGGGTCACAGGATTTGGTCTTTCAGAGTTCCTTGGCAAAACGCAGATCCACTGCTGAGAGCAATAGCCTCTTATCTAGCAAGAGGAGTTGCCACTTATCTAAGGGCAAGGCCCTGCAGCAGCCAGGCAGAAATCCAGCTATCAAATGGACTGCACTCCAATGCCTACTTCACCTTGTTGTGATGAATATTCGGAGCAGCTTGGTTATTGAACATTTGTCTTTAAAACATGTTGATATGTGTAACTCAGATTTTGAGAATACAAATAGTAACATAAAAATAATAACCTCCACTGTGTCTTTCAGTGTTCTGTTAGTAAAGATAGAGGTATGAATAGGCGAAAGATCATTGTCTTCTGCAGACAAAACTATAGAGTTGAATCTATTAAAAGTTTCACTCAAGTAAAGCCAAGCAAACTATTTGCAAACCTTTAAGTATTTCAAGCACATTTTTGATTGACCTGGATTTATCTGTATGCAAAAAAAGAGTTGCTGTGTCGGTTGGTAACATTTGGTTTGCTTAATTTACTTTGCAAAGTTTATATTTTTCATATTCTTGATTGTGAAATGGAGCCATTTCACAAAATGTTTATACTGCTTTTAGCTCTATCTAGGTTAAGAGGATTAGTGGTGTTTAGAAGGTAAAGGTGGGCATTTGGAGTTGAGATTGGCATTGCTTAGAACACGTGCAGCCCTTGCTAAAGTTCCTGGGCTGCTGTTGCATAGCCTGGGAAGCAGCAGGTGGGGTTGAAGAACTTGAATCTCTGCTGTCCACCAGAGATCTGGATTGAGTTCTGGGCTCCTGGCCTCAGCCTGGCCTAGCCTGGGCTGGTTGAAGGCATTTGGAGAGTGAATCATCAGATAGGAGACCCCTCTCTGTCTCTCTGTCTCTCTTTGTCTCTCAAATAAATGAGTTTTTTAGGATTAAAAAAAAGCACGGGAAGAGTTTTGAAGTTTCTGTCATCCCAAAGCCATTCATTAAAAGCATTATCAGTTTCAGAATGCACGTGTTTAATTGGAGAAAAAAGTTAGGAGCTGTATTAGGTATATTAGTCTTTCTGAATCATGAATTTGGAACTTTGCTGATGTTAGCAGCACCCAAGAGGCCCTGCTTTCCAGCATCTTCTATAGTGCTAATGTTGTGGAAACATAGTAAATGCAAATTTAGAAGCCAAAGGAATAAGATAGGATACTTTGAAAATGCTTCGAGGTTTTTTGAGTTTGAGGCTGGTGTAGAATATGCTGGAACCTGATGATGCTGGTGTCGGAGCCCTGTTCCCCTGAAGTATGTGTGAAGATATTTAAGAACGTTCGTGAGAAGTAGAATTAAGAGATGTTTGTTTTGGTGCAAAAAAAAAAAAAAAATGAAATCCATTTTCATTTTTTTCATACTATACATTTTCATGAACTTTTTGAAAAATGTAATACATTCCCATGTCATAATTGTGCATGTATTTCATGCTTCAGGCTTGGTAGTGCATCCCTGGATCTCTGACTCCCAAGATTTCCTGGGAACCCTATGTGGCACTGTATCTCCACGTTGAAATTAGATGATTGTTTAAGTACTGGCAGTTAATGTTGGGAGATGGAAAAGATGACCACCTGTTGTACTTAGCGAAAATTACCCTTTGACCTTGATAGTGGTTTCTCTGTATCTATGATGTTCTGTGGTCTGCCGGTCAGCAGCAGTCTGCAGGCTTTAGCCATGAGATATTCTCTGTGCGATGTACTGTTTGATGCTGTTTCTCACAGTTGGCATTTATCAAATTTATAAATTTGTCACACTGTGACCTGAATAACATGTAATAAAAATGAAATTACTTGAGGCAAATTACAAAGTTTGTTCTCATTTTAAAAAATTTATTTTCGGATTGATTTTCTAGCACATTATTATTAATTAACAATGATTAGGATAGCTTGTTTTTTCTACTCTTGCCAGTAGATGGTACTGTCAGCCTTTTTTTTGAACTGTTCTATTTTGAGAGTTGATCATTAAAACTGATTTTTTAAGATTTTTGTTTCCAGGAAGTAGAGTTATATTTAGCCCTTTTTCATGTAACTAGCCATTATTGCTTTCTAGATTACGCCAGGTGTCACACTAAGTGGACAGTACCCAGGTAACCTGGGAACTTGTATTTGGAGTATGCAATAGGCTGAAGATATTCTTAATTCCTTACGTTTTTTTTTTTTTTTTCTCAATGCCCCAGAAAACGTTGAATAGTTTTAAGTGATGATGAAAACTGCGAGTTTTCAGTTTTCACCTGGTGGAATACTTCTTGATATATTTTGCTTGAGATTGTTCTAATTTGCGATCTGAATGCAATTTGGTAAAAATAAATAATTCCATTGTTATACTGACCAAACAGATTTATTTTTTAAGATGGGGAAGTAAATGTTTTGCTTAAGTACTACATAGATAAATGCTCATATATACTTTCATGAAAGAACTCAACAATTTTATTATCCGTTTGAGCACTCTAGGTCTTCATGATCTGCTAAAGTTAGTGAATCCCTGCTGTCAGCCTATTGGGTAGCACAACAGAGGTACACAGAAAACTCTTTTGAATTCCTAAGTGCAGGAGTACACTCTACTGTGCCCTACAGTACACGGCTCTAGTTTCTAGGAAACGGTTAAGCCTACACACACATACATAGTGCAGCTAGGCTGTTGTAGAAACACACTGTGAAAGCTGGTCATGGGGTGACAGGAATTGTTCAATATTTAGAATTCCATGACATCAAAATGCTCTTATGGATGATAAAGTTGGCCTTTAGCCAGTACACTTGGCTCACTCTCGCAGAGATTTTTCACCGTTTTAAAGGACTGGAAGTGAGGATGCTGGAGGATTCTGAAGTGCAGTAAGTCAGGAGGGAAGGCCTGATGCTGAGGCGGGAGGGTGACCTGGCTCATGCATTCTCTTCTTGGAATATAAGGGAGAAGGCTGTGCAGGCTACCACTCCTCCTCTCTGAATTAGGTGATCTTGGGTAAGGTAACTTGATTTTTGGAAAAACAGTAATTTTTTATCAAGGTCAAGGGTGCTGGCAACTCTGTTGGACTAGGATCTCGCTTTGCTATATTCTCTTTAAAAATATTAAAATACAGAGATCTTAAAGTTGGTGGAAAGTTTATAATGTTATAATTGTGTAAATTAACATCTGATATAGTTGCCTAAAGACTATGTCCTGAACCTTTTCCTTAGTGTTTCCTCTTGCTTCCCTGTTGACCCTAGTTTCGGGTAAATGAGTTTGGAGCACTGGAAGTTATCACAGATGAGAGTGAAATGGAAAGTGTTAAAAAAGCAACTGCTACGACCACTTGGATGGTGCCAACTGCTCAAGAAGGTAAGAAAGGGTTGTCTTTTTCTCTGCTCCCCACCCCCATTTGGAAAGGTTTGAAGTGAAAGAATATCTAAGATTTTATAGTAGATTGGAAGGCTGAAAGTCCTGGGTGATTTTTGTATCGCGTGTTCTTAGGTAGATTTATGTAATGCAACTGAGAGGAGCCAGCATTTATATTTAAGGAATAACTGTAGACTGTCTTCTTTCCTAATGCCAGATCTGTATTAGCACAAGGTTAGTTAGGAATTGATCAAGTAAATCCATGTTGTAGCCTTCACAGGTGATTTAGCCAAAAGCCTGCCACTTTTTTCTCATCTACTCCAATGGTTGTAACTAACACCTATATGCTGATGACTCCTAAATCTATATCTCCAGCCCCGACCTCTCCCCCGAGCTCCAGGCCCGTATTTCCACCTGCCTACTGGACATCTCCACCTGGATGTCCCACAGGTACCTCAAACTCCACATGTCTGAAATGCAATTCATTTTCTATTTCTTTCTCCCCTCCCACACCTGCTCTTTCTTCCGTAACCCATATTTCAGTTGGTGGTAGAACCATCTACCCAGGGGACAAGCAGGGACTGTAGGAGTCATCCTGAATTTGTTCTTCCCATCCCCATATCCTGTTCCTTAATGCTGTTAGTTTTTGTCTCAGATCTGGCCTTTTCTGCTTGTTACCACTGCCACTGCCTTAACTTAGGCCGTTATCAATTCCTACCTGAACTATTGTAGAAGTCCTCTAAATAATCACTTTGCTTCTGATTTCACCCTTTTCCATTTGTTCTGCACTCTAAAGGGAGAGGAACTTGTGTAGATTACTTCTTTTTTATTTGACCCTTTGCTGATTTCTTCTTGCCTCTTTAGCAAAAACATATGACAAAGATCTGGGTGTCTTGCACCCAGACTGCTTGCTTTACCTGCTCACTCTCCTCCACTCCCTTCTTTGGATGTTGCTGCGGCACTGCCAGCGACATAGAATTACATGTAATGTTCCCAACATGTCATGTGGTTTCAAGCTCTTTTACCTTTCATGCTATCTTTTCTGGCTTGAATGCCATTTTGTCAAGTTGGTAAATCCCTCTTTGGCCTTCCAACCCCTGTTGAAGCTTTTTATCAGAAGATCTTTAATAGCTTTGAAATTCCTTGACCTCATCCCAGGCTGAGTGAATCACTTTTTCCTCTGTACTACTTCTGGAACTTGTTCATGCTTCCATTATTGCATGTATTGCGTTTTAGTCTAAAACTGGTTTTCTTGCCTCTCCTCTGTTCTAGACTGTGAGCTCTGTCGGGCAAGGTCTCTACTGTCATTACCAGTGTCTAGCTTAAATTGGTGCCTAATAAATGTTTGCTGAATGAATGATTTGTGTGAAATTCAGGCAGAAGCAAATCTAAGTTCCTGAATGATTTGGATAATGATGGTTCCCAGCATCTGCTATGTCAAACGCAATATAGACAGATGGTGATTAGCCAACTAAGTAGAACAAATGTCATTCATCATGGATATTTTATTAAAGGGATATCTATAGGATAGAATTTCTATAGATTAACAGGTTCATGAAAGATTTCCTGCCAAGCCGAATCTTCCTCTCCTTCCCAAATTTTCTACTGCCATAATTCATTCATTCAACAAACATTATTCTTTTATTATGTTTGCTAACAAAATTATTAGAAGAAAAAGTTTTAATGTATTTTGGAGTGTCATCTATCCTGTTTGTAATTCTTGTTTTCCTCTTTTAGTCTTTTCAGAGAAGTCTGGGGTACCTTTCAGGTTGAAGGATCCAGTGAAAGTAGAAGGGCTTCAATTATGTGAAAACTGTTGTCAATATGGCAACGTAGATGAATGTTTGTCTGGAGGAAACTATTGCAGCCAAAATTGTGCTCGGCATATCAAAGACAAGTAGGTTTTTTGTTTGTGTGTTTGCCTTATCCATCTATTAAACTGATTTTTGCATCCACAGTTACGGTGCCTGATGCCTGAAAACAGAAGTTTGTGTTCCCTGCCTTCAGTCACTCATTTCTGAAGCTTCAGGAGACTCTGTTGAACCAAAGAGTTCGGTCATGCTTGATCCAAGCTGTATTGTTAACATTCTGCTGGCAGTACAGCCTTTGCCTTCATCTTCAGCTTTTTGTTGACATTAATTTGTTCCCCATTGAGAGTATTTAGATTTTTCTGGGCTACATGCATATAATGATACTGATGTTTGTAGAAGCCTAGTTTTGTTAATATTTTGGGAATTCTTGAATAACGTAGCTAAACCTCCTTGTATAGAATAAAATTCCTGCTGATCGGTAATTGACTGAATGAATATGGCCATAGTGGACACAGTGGGAAGTTGTGTTACAGATTACCTCTGGGTGTGGACTGAGAATCATAAGACAGGGCACCAGCTGTGCCTGTCTACACTGCGTAATGCCCCCGATTGGGAACTCATCCAGCCAGGGGAACACTGGTGACCACAAAAAGGCTTTTTTTCCTTGCATATAAAATTGGATGGTATCAATAAATGCCTTCGCATTTGTGTATTAATAGCAGTTCTAATTTAGTTTAATTAGCAAGAGCTTTGGAAATATCTGTTATTGTTGGCCAGTGTTTCATAAAGTTACACATGGGCTATTCGGCTGGATGTGCCATTTTTTGAAAAAGACTTAATCATATAGTTGAAAGAGTTACAGAGGAAAAGAGCAAGGGGGTGGAGGAGAACGAGCGCTTTCATCTGCTGGTTCACTTCCCATATAGTCACACTGACTAGTGCTGTGCCAGGCCCAGGCCAGGACTTCTTCCAAGTCTCCCACAGGAGCAAGTGGAGCAGGTGGCCAAACACTGGGGCCATCTTTCACTACTCTTCCCAGGCCATTGACAGGGATCTGGATCATAAATGGAGCGACTGGGACACAAATCATTGCACTTACAGGGTGCTGACATCGCAAATGGCAACTTTACATGCTGTGTCACAATTCCAGCCCCTGAAAGTATCGTTTTTATTGGCTAGATACTTGCTTTTGAATTTCTTTGGAAACAGATGTTTTAAGTAATCAGTTCTTTGGCATGAACTGAATCCTTGCAGACAAATTATAAACCTCTTAGAATTTGTTTAACAGGTACAAGTATTATCTGTTCATGATGGGTGTTACATATGAGTCCTTTACAAATTCTATATAAATCATAATTAAAAGATAAGTTTATTTTAGTAAAGTTTTGAGGACCTGGCACGATAGCCTAGTGACTAAATCCTCGCCTTGCATGTGCTGGGATCCCAAATGGACAACTGCTCATATCCTGGCTGCTCCACTTCCCATACAGCTCTCTGCTTCTGGCTTTGGAAAGCAGTAGAAGATGGCCCAAAACCTTGGGACCCTGCACTCATGTGGGAGACCTGGAAGAGACTTCTGGTTTCTGGCTTTGGATTGGTTCAGCTTCAGCCATTGCGGCTGCTTGGGGAGTGAACCAGCAGGCAATTCTTTCTCTGTTTCGGAATCTACACATATGAAGACTTTAAAATATTCATGGAAATTGCATACTGTGAAAAATCTATGCATTGATTTCAAAAAACTTTTGCACAAAAATACATTTATCTTTTCATTTCATTTGCTGTGAACATTTTGAAGTACCTAAGTACATAATCTGATATATGATATTCTGTTCTTTATAGACAGTAGTTCTTTGGCTGGCTAAATATTTTTCCCTTGGAATGTGCCTTTTTTAAAGTACTTTTTACAATGATAATCAACATGTAGACGTTTGATAGGTATTGTTTCCTGTCACTATTTTGGGGTTATAAACACAACAGAGATCCAAAAGAAGAAAGGGACATAGGAGAAGACAACGAGGAGGAAGATCCTAAGTGTAGTCGGAAGAAAAAACCAAAATTGTCTCTGAAGGCTGATACCAAGGAGGATGGAGAAGACAGAGATGATGAAATGGTTAGTATGTCGTGGGGATGCTTGGAGCGTGGGTAGGATCCCTGGTCGTGAAGCCCTGCCCTGGAACCTGCTGGCTGCAGGACTATCCACGATACTGTCAGAAAATTACCCAGCTTCCTTGTACCTCACTGGCCTATTTTCCAGTTGGAAATAACCAATAATATGGTCCCTTTCCTCCAGACTGACAAGTAGGAAATTGTAGATTTTACTGCTGGCATGAAAGGTTTCCTTTTCTAGCTGAATCTTAAATTCTTCTTGACAGCAAAATGCAATCTCATTTTGGTAAATTGCAGGCAGACCTCATAAAATTATTTGAGTAGGTAGAAAAACGCATACAAATATCAGGTGTGTTTGGAGAAAAGTCATTTAAAATATGCTAATTTAAAACACAGACATCTTACCCCTGAAGTATATATTACTGATTCTCTGTGATAAGAGAAGTTTGAGATGTTGAAACATTTTGCTTAAGATCAATACTGAACAACTGTTTATGTGCGAGTCACTCTTAGGAACTGGGACTTACTGGATGAACAAGATGAGAGGACTGGATTACTCCTTGTAGGGACGTTATATTCTCATTAAGGACACATATAATAGCCACGCAGAAGGTAGAGGAGAAAGAGCTGCGAGGGATAAGTGCTGTAATGAGAATGAAAATGAAATATTGAGATTCTCTAGCTGATTAGAGTTGAGGTGTTTAGAAGCCTTCCACAGAAAGTGGTTTGGGCAGCATCTTCTGGACAATGTGGAGGAGCCAGCTCTGAGGGAAGATGAGGGGTGCTGATGAAGGAGAGGGTGGGACAAGTGGTGAACACTCCCTGCGCATGTTCCATGTGAGCAAATGAAAGAGAAAGAGACAACATAGCTGAGCATTGTGAGCTTAGGGGAGTGGAGTAGGATGGAGCTGCAGAGGCTGGTGTGGTCCAGAGTGATGGGTTGTCATTGTATTCTTTTTTTTTTTTTAAAGATTTATTGATTTTATTACAAAGTCAGATATACAGAGAGGAGGAGAGACAGAGAGGAAGATCTTCCGTCCGCTGATTCACTCCCCAAGTGAGCTGCAACGGCCGGTGCTGTGCAGATCTGATGCCGGGAACCTGGAACCTCTTCCAGGTCTCCCGCGTGGGTGCAGGGTCCCAAAGCCTTGGGCCGTCCTCAACTGCTTTCCCAGGCCACAAGCAGGGAGCTGGATGGGAAGTGGAGCTGCCAGGATTAGAACCGGCGCCCATATGGAATCCTGGGGCATTCAAGGCGAGGACTTTAGCCATTAGGCCACGCAGCCAGGCCCTGTCATTGTATTCTAAGTAAAAGGAGGTCTCAACGGAAGTGAAAACAGGTTGATGTTTTGAAATGGTGATAGAAAAGCAAGAGTGAGATCAGAGAGACCAGTGTGGAATGTGTTGCAATAGATGAGCCATGCAGGTTGCATTTGGAATGAATGTCAGGTAGGCTTGTCAGAGTGTGAGGAAAGAGAGCAAGTGGGGCCGCACCGATTTTTAAATTGAACTATTGGCAGGTCTTGGTACTTACTGGAACGGGAGGGAAGGAGGAAGTAGAGGATCAAGTTCCTTAGCTGTCTGAGATGTTTGTGATGTCAGTTCGTTAACTGAGTGAGGTTCCCATGGGCAGAGGGTTTGGGAGATGGTGTGCAGACGCGTGGAGTCTGGGAGGTAGAGCTGGAGATGCTGCTGGCGGGGAGTGTTTGGCATGCAGCTGACCCACGGCAGTGATCAGATAGAGGCAAGTGGCGACAGGCTGGAGGAGACTGACCAGCAGCAAAACCTGATCGAGCAGTCACAGAGAGTAGGGCAAAAGGCGGTTCCAGGAGGGGAGTGTCAGTCTTGGACATGTTTTCCACGGGTAGTGACCTCAGGCCAAAAGCAACACAGTTCTGACGTGTACTATATTCTTATTTCCTTAAAAGTCACAGAGTGAAATTGAAGCAAAGAGCAACAACCAGAAGTGCTTGCTGACAGCTCTTGAACTTTGCATTTGTGCCAGTGACATGAACTTTTTAAGGTCCTAATTTTCCTTTCTTGGCTGTAGGAGAACAAACAAGATGGAAGAATCCTGAGGGGTTCTCAGCGGGCCCGCAGGAAAAGACGAGGCGACCCGGCTGTCCTGAAGCAGGGTGAGCTCATGAGCGAGGGTTGCTGGCAGTTTGATGAAAGTGAAGTTGGTGCGTGTTGGGCTTGCTTGGTCTTCAGTGTCCGATACATACTGCGATGGTTAAAGTGTTGCTTTGAGTTTTTCTTTGGTTCATTTTTCCAGGGAAAAATAAGGTTTGTGAGGAAGTAAAAGACTAAAGATTATTTTGAAGTATGTTAGAGTAACACATCTTTTTTTTTTGTTTTGATCCATCAGGTCAGTGGTTCCTGCTTTTGTGTCTTTATAAAATCCCTATTCTTGCTCATTTTCCAATATTTTGTTCTTTTTTTTTTTTTTTAATATTTATTTACGTGAAAGGCAGAGTGAGAGAAAAGGAGAAAGAGAGAGAGACAGAGAGAGTAATGCTTCTCCCATCTACTGGTTTACTCCCCAAAATGACTGCAGCATCCAGGCATAGGTCAGGCTGAAGCAGGAACTCAATCCTGGCTTGCCGTGTGCCTGGCAAGGCCCCAGATATTTGGACCATTGTCTGCTGCCTTAGCAGGTGTCTTAGCAGGAGGCCAGATCAGCAATGGAGTAGCCAGGACTGAACCTTGTGCTGTCGTACAGGGTACTGATGTCATAGGATACTGTGACATTGGCCCCGCTTTAGGTCAAAGCACCGCTTCCTGACATGGTACCTTCTTTTTCCTTTCAGTGTTACCCAGAAAGCATTTTATTCTCAGGAGGAATCTTGTGCTTATGCTTCTCCTTGAATATTTGGCTGGGTGGATTTGTTTCCCTGTTCAGAATGGCCTTGGGCCGTTTGCATCGATGTCTCAGTGTCCTACCCTTGGCTTTATGCTATGGTTTGCAATATCTGTCCTGCCAGTCCATCATTTTATATCTGTTTACTTTGCTCTGCACAGCCCTCAACACAAATAGTCATATTTTCTATGCAGATCAGTCCCATGAGCCAAGTACTCCTCTGTTCATTCTTCAGCAGGAGCTAGAAATACACATTGTGCCCCCTTAATCCGAAATGCCAGAATCCAAAACTCTGAGTGCTAGGGTAGAGTCTGTGCAGTTATTCCAAAATTTGAAATGCTCTGAAATCTGAAACCCTCTGGCTCCCTCTGGCAGTTTGGGTAATTCCACCTGCCATAAGCCTGCAGCCTTGTTTTTATGTCTTTTTGGAGGTGGCCCGTACTCTGCCTCAAAACATTTTGCTTCTCCAAACTGTTCTATGTGTTCCATTTGATGTCTCCTCTGGGTGAAATCCCATATCCCTGGCTCTTTCAGGATCTCACTCTCTCAGTCCCCCTCCCCTTGTCCACTGACTACTTAGTATTATTTTTTCTCTTTCTGGACTTTAACAGCCTATGCCAATCTCATCTTCAAAATAACCTTTCCCCTTGTGATCCTACTGTAGCCATTATAGTCTTTCCTTCATAGCCAGTTTTTTGTTGTTGTTGTTTTGTTTTTTGTCACATTAATCCAGAATAAAATTGGAATGAACTGCCTGCCACCCTATTTTTGTCATGCAGGCATGCCTTTTACATCTGAGAATTTGGCTTGCTGTGTTGTCTCTTTTTGCTCCTCTCTGCCACTAGTAACTGTTCCCTGAGCATTCAGTGCTTGGTCCATTTCTTCATCTCTAGAAGCTTGTACTTCCTGGAGCTTCTATGATACTAGTCTTTATGGCTTCTGCTTATCTTCTGTGTTCCTTCTTCTGCCCTTTTTCTTTTACTTTCTTCTTCTTCTTCTTCTTCTTTTTTAATTGCAAAGGCAGATACACACAGAGAAGGAGATACAGAGAGGAAGATCTTCTTATCTGCTGGGTTAACTCCCCAGGTGGCCGCAATGGCTGGAGCTGAGCCGATCTGAAGCCAGGAGCCCGGAGCATCTTTCTGGTTTCCCACATGTGTGCGGGGTCCCAAGGCTTTGTGCCATCCTCAACTGCTTTCCCAGGCCACAAGCAGGGAGCTGGATGGGAAGCAGGGCCACATGGATTAAAGGCGCCCATTTGGGATCCCGGCACATGCAAGGCGAGGACTCAGTCACTAGGCTGTCGTGCTGGGCCTCCTCTGCCCCTATAATTGTGGTTGTATATCATAGTTCACATCTTAGTTTTGCTTTTTTGGAGGAGGAGCCAGGCGAGAAGATAGAGATCCCAGCCACAGGAGTGAGAAAGAGCCAGGCATTGTTGTCAGCGAAGCACGAGAGCTCACTAACTCCACTATTGATTTGGAATTCTTTCACTGAGTTCCGTTTGCCTCGCAGGTTTGCCTCCTAAAGGAAAGAAAGCCTGGTGCTGGGCGTCCTACCTGGAGGAGGAGAAAGCTGTGGCAGTGCCAGCGAAGCTATTCAAGGAGGTACGGGCATTTGAGAAACTTGAGATGACTGTGGAGCTGGGGTACTGATGGAAACTAGCGTTGTCATATTCACAGGAAATGTGACTTAGGATAATTTCACAGACCTGGTTTTCACATGGTATGAGGGCACCTCCAGGAGCAGTGGGCACTGTGGTTCTCCTCCCGCCATGCTACACTCAGGGCACTCGCTTGCACACAGACTCTTCTCTGAATGTTTGCCGAGCGTTCACTCGGAATTTTCAGTACAGACAGAGGATGGTTACAGAGAAACTAATCAGACAGCAAAGCTGGAGTGAAATGTCATGTCAGCATCATGACCCTGGAAAGTTTGTGTACCTTTGCAACAAAACACTCAACAATGAATGCCTGTATTACATCCCTGTTGGTGAAATAAAAACATTTTATTGTAAGTGACTTAAAACCAGTGAAAATTAGGTGTGCGTAGGAGTTGCTGCTCTTGCACTAAGAGGGGTCAGTTAGTGTTTGTGGCTGAAGGAGTCGGCAGAGCTGCAGTGTCTGCCGCCAAGTCCCCTCAGTTGTTGTGATGGGGAATAAGAACACCGACCAAATGTAAGTGAATGGACGTGGCTGTGTCCAGTAAAACACCAGGAGCAGGCTGCATTTGATGCACAAGGGGTAGCTTGCCAACCTTTGGTTTAGACTATTTAATTTAGGTTATGTAGTCATGATATGCCATGAATCTGCTGTGGATAACTTATCTGTGTATGGACATAGTAGTTTTTACAAAGTGATGAGCAGTGAATATTAGATTGAAATATTTACATGAAGAATATTTAACATAAACTTATGTATCTGTTAATTACATAATAGCTTGTTCTATATAGTTATTTTCCATGACTTTTGGTCTGAGTTCTAAAAGAATATGTACCTCATAGCCCTGTCTTCCACAGTACTAAGTTTATGTCTGAGGAGGGGATAATTGTACTTGCTGATAAGCAACATACTTGTATATGTACATGTTCTCCCATCTCCGTGTTAAATCAGATGGCGCACAGATTGTCATTTTTTGGACATTGCATTATTATTTAACTTTATAGCTTAGAGATTACCTCGTCACAGTTGATTAGTCCATTCATCATTCTTTTAGACTAATACATAGTATTTCATTTAGTCTGTTTTATAGTACTTTAAATTCTTCCCCACTGATTGACATACACACAAGTATTTTTCCCAATCTCGTACTATGCACTTTAGTGAAATACCCTTCCACGCTGCCGTTTTGCATGTGTGTGATTACTTGTGTTAGCTGATTTCTTAGAATTGGAATTGTTGAGTTGAAGAGAATGTTTTTTATATAGATGTCATAACATTGCTAGAGGTTGTACCAGTTTTTCATTCCTGTTAGTGATGCCTGCATTTGTCTGTTTTCATAGAGCCTTGCCAACAGTGTAATCAAACTTTCAGATCATTACTGCTTGGCAGGTGAAATGTATTTTCACCTGTTAATATTAGTTTGTATGACCTGTCATAGGTAAGGTTGAGCATCTTTTCATAACAAAGGGGTCGGGTCTGGAAAGCAGCGGATTCCTGTTCCTGTGACCCGTGTGTAATCTTTGTCCATTCTCCAGTGGAGCTGTGAATTAAAGATTTTGTTTTGAATTTGGAGAAGTTAATATATGTGTTTGCTTAAACTGGTCTGTATCTTACAGACAGTGGCTATTCACACTTTTGACAAGGTCTCCTGGATACTTACTAAAGTGGCTGTCATTTTGCATTTTAGTATCAGTCATTCCCATATAACAAGAATGGCTTCAAGGTCGGCATGAAGTTGGAGGGTGTGGATCCAGAGCACCAGTCCGTGTACTGTGTCCTCACTGTGGCTGAGGTAAGCGTTGCCTGTTGGTTATCTTCAAAATGCAGTGGGAATACGTAGCTGCAAGAGTGAGCACGTGGCCTTTGCTTGAGTGCTGCTGGCAGTCGGGGCGCTCAGTGTTGTTAGAACCCTCTCGCATCATCTTTGTAAAAATGTGTCCTGTGCAGGTCATAGTTTTTCACCCGTGACGGTTTCAATCCCACACCGCTTCAAAGCACTAGATTAAACCCAGTCTGTGAGACTCCATAGCCTGTGCCATACTGTACTGCTTAAACACAGGCTGGCAGAAAGCTACGTTTTCATTTTTGTTTTTTTTTAATTATTTGGAATTATCTCTCAAGGATTTCACAAAAAACAAACCCTGTCAGTTCCATATGACTTAGTTAATGTGTTGCCGAGAACTCTTCTATTTTAGTTTCCATCCTCCTTTACCAGTCTTGCTTCCTTTTCTTCCTCCTTGAGCCAGGGGTTTGTATCTTTTTAAAGCTTCCCCAAACAGCATGGGGTGGTCTTATGAGCTACTTTTCATTATCAGCATCTTTCAGTGTCATAGTGGGCTTGGAAGAAGCTCGGCTCTTGTTAAATAATGTAATAGCCAGACAATGACAATGACAGATAATGGGAAGAAACGATAAAGTGTTGGATTTTAACTAGCCACTAGGGGGTCAAGTACTGACAGATTGATGAGAGAGCAGTTAATTGACACAGAGGGAGTGCCAGAAGATGAGAGCTGGGTAATTGAGGATGCGTTCGTCTTGGTGGCGGCTGAGAGCAAGGCAGTTCTATAGAAAGGTCCAGGAAAGGTTTAGGGTTTGGGATACTGCAAGCTTATCTGTGTGGAGGCAGACACTTAAGGAAACATCTTTGACATGGAAGGGAAGTCATTGGCCCAGGGTAAGGAATGGAGGCAGTGAAGTAGGAGGATTTGAACAGGCTGCTGATTGAGCAGCAGGGGGTAGCAGTGTTCAGGCACAGTGAATCTGCTTAGTCTACACTTTGTCCTTTGTGGTCATTATGTTCCCTGGGGAGATGCAGTGTTTGGACCCCAGGAGCCTTTGCTCACAATGTGTTTGCTGGTCAGTGAGTGTATAACCTCATTCTATGTGACCCTTGTTTAGATATTCCTCATTGAGTATGTGATTATTTTGTTAGCACCAAGCTGACAACCAGCAGCACTGTGGCTCAGGCCTGAGCAATGGTTGTCTAATGCACACATCTGGCTTGATAGACACGTCACAACCTGCTAGTGCTGACCTGCACAAGGCGGCACCTCAGCACTGTGCTTGAGGGCCATTTTAAGTAGCAGATCTCTTAAGGAAAAGCTCAAAATTGTTAGACAACATGGCATTAAATACACAGCCTAGAAGACACTTATTCTCAACTTGAGAGTTGAAGCAAGAAGGCTAGGTGACATCTTGTCAACCTCAGCTGGGAACATGTGCTGTGGACAGCTCAAGTATTTTGCCACTCTGTGTGCGTGTTTACAAACGCCCAGAATATTATTTGCGATTAGAAATACATTTCAGTAAGCAATTGACTTTGTGAATATAAAGTTTGTGGATAATGAAGATCACTTCCATTCATCTATCTATCTACCTATATCTATATATCTATGTCTCCATTTTTTTGTTAGCACCACTCATTAGGTCAGGTACATGGCACCTTACAGTGTTTGTGAAAAATGGAAATAGCAGTCTATTTTGGCACAGAAAATTTTATTTCCACTGCTACATAAAAAGGTCTCCAAAAAGTTCATGGAAATGCATTTTGTAGAAAAGCAATCCTGGATTTCAAATTTTTTTTTCACACCAGAATAAAATTCTTTTGATTCTGCTTTCTACTAATGTTTAATAAAAAGATTTGTTGAATTATTTGAAACGCAGGGTGACAGATATGGGGAAGATAGAGAGATCCTCAGGTCTCTGGTTCACTTCTAAAAGGCTGCAGAAGACTATAAACATCTGGCCTCCCCATCGGTGACAGGGCCCCAAGTAGTTGGCCATCTTCTGTTACCTTCCCAGGCACATTAGCTGGAAACAGGACTGGAAGTGGAGCAGCCAGTTTTCCCTTATAGAGTTGGACACTCTAAAATGGGAAGCCAGTGTTGAAGGTGATAACTTAACCCACTGCACCCAATGCCGGCCTCTCTCTGAATATTTCTAGTCCCCTCGTCTAGGTGTAGGTGAGATGGATCGTTGGAACGATGGGCATTTTCCAGGAGTATGTTATAGGAGAGTGGAGCAAACATTTCAAAATGTTGGCAAAAAAATGTTTCAGGTGACATCAGCCAAGGAAGGGTTAGGTTGATGTGGCTGCTAGAGACAAAATCCAAGTGTGAGATCCTGGAGTTCTCATTGAGATTGGGAAGAGGTGTATAATTAGGTATGTATTAGATAAATGGAAGAACAGGAGATGTCTTCCCAAGATTGGACACTAACTATTGAAAGCTGCTTAATGAACATGGATATCTGGGGTACAGAGCAGCATTTTATCATAAGCATCTTCTAATTTAACAGTTGAGGGAAATAAGTTAAAATATTAAAAATGTGAAATTTGTTCACTCTATAGAAATAAAGTGAAAAGAAAAAAACAACCCTGTGAGAATCTGTTTCTGATGGGCATTAGATCTGTGGGACTAGGTGCCTGAGGAGTGGAGATGAAGAGAGTCAAGAGGCCAGGGAAGGTTGGAGAAATTCACCCTCCACTGCCCTGGAATGAATGCAGGAAGAGGGCAAGGCAGCAGGTGGCATGGGGGAGTAGAATGGAGAACTGCAGGGTGGTGTGAGGCTGTAACCCCTTCCCCAGGGGTCAGAGATGGAGAGTTTAGGAAAGACAAGAGAGGAACAAGCAAATGAGGTCCTCGTGTGGGGAGGGTAAAAGTTTGGAAGACTAGGGAGAGTAGAGAGAGGCTCTGACCCGGTATGAGTCACTCAGGGCACTGAGCTTGTAGGCCTCACCTAGACCCTGCTGGGTACAAGAAGGGTGCGGGGTGAGGAAGTCCTTGAGTTCTCCTGACTACGCAGTGGTTGTGCAGGGGGTGGCTACAGTTTCTGCCCTTCCTAAGAGATGATCTTTCCCAGGGGTCCCAGTATCAGCAATGTTGGGGATGGGAGATGGAAAGTCCAACTTAGGTGTTTTATATATGTATTGTACCAGTACACTCTGGTTTTAAAAAGTCACTAATCGAAGAAATCACTGTAAATATTTTGGCAGATGTTCTTCCAGACTTTGCTTTCTACTGTGCATTTGCATATGTATGTGCATGTTTAAGTGTGTACATAAAGGTATGCATTTAAATGTGTATACTTTTTTTTTTTAAGATTCATTTATTTTACTTCAAAGTCAGAGTTACAGAAAAAGAGAGGGAGAGACAGAGATCTTCCATCCACTGGTTTACTCCTCAAATACCCACCATGCCCATAGTTGGGCTGATCCAAAGCTGATAGCTAGAAGGTTCTTCTGGGTCACTCATGTGGGTGCAGGGTCCCACGTCCTCTGCTGTTTTCTCAGGCCACAAGTGGGGAGTTGGATCTGAAGTGGAGCAGCCAGGACTAAAACTGGTGACCATATGGGAAACGGGTACCACAGGGCAGAGAATGAACTACATATCTGCACCAGCCTCTCAAAGTGTATACTCATATATTTTTTGTGTATACAGTCATATATAGAGAAAAAAACAAGTGGATCCCTACAGATTCGGTTTTCTCATCAAGTGACTTTTGACTCATCCTAATGTGTTCTACCACTTTAACAGGGTTTTGGAGATCTTTACATGGCAGCCGCTGTACGGCTACCTTGTTACTTTGGGATGAATTGATCTGGCTCTGCACTCATGCCTCAAGCTTGTGGTACAGGCATCTGCCAGACAGGTGCTCCAGGGGTGGTCTGACATCAGATGTGTGCGGTTCTGCTAGACACATCTGCCTGTGCCAATGGGAAGAAGGCTGAGAAGTTGAACCCTAATGGGAAGAAGGCTGAGAAGTTGAACCTTAGGATCCCGGGGCAGATTATGACCAACTCAAAACCTTCTGTCTTAGAATGTTCCAAAGTGGAACACTGGAAACAGTTGTACTCATGGGTGATGCAGTGCGAGTTCTGAACCAGCATTCCAGGCAGTTTGTCTCATCTAAGTATGGACTGAAAGAGATTTTGCTTTCTTCCAGCCTAGCTACAGAGGAGATTGTCTGAGTCTGCACCTGCTGTGATCTGCAGCATTCAGTGTAGGGCCGAACATCCACCCTGGACCCTTCTGGGGCTGGGTGCTTCCCCACAGCTCGCCTTGGTGTCATGTGCTGGACAGTACAGGAAAGGCAGAGTAGATACATATTCATGGGAAGCTGCTCTTAACTCTGTCATGTGCTCCCTGTGCAGCTGGAGCTGTTGTGAGACCATGGCTCAGCTCTTTTCTTGCAGGATGACCGTCTTGCCTTTGGGTTTTGTCATTCGCCTATTTTTGTTATCATGAAGGAGGGAGGTTTGATTTACACTGGCTATATTGTACCTGATGTCCACATCATCTGCTTTGGCGTCATGTACACAAATACTCAGTTTTTGTTGTTTTGCTTTGTTTAATTGCTCACTCGGCCTTATCTGTTTCAGGTTTGTGGGTACCGGATAAAGCTTCACTTTGATGGCTACTCTGACTGTTATGACTTCTGGGTAAATGCAGATGCTCTAGATCTCCACCCGGTTGGCTGGTGTGAGAAAACTGGCCATAAACTCCATCCTCCAAAAGGTGTGCTCTTTCTGTGGCGTATTTTATGTTCATTAAGATCTTTCTGTTTTAAACATGCGAATTTGAACACTGTAAGAGTATAGACGTCAGGATAATTTTGCAGAGCCCAAAATCAAGCTTATTTTTCAGGTTGAAATGCACATTTATGAAAGTGAAAAAAAGGAAAGTCATATTCAGTTTGAGAATAACTGTGTGTGTATATATATATATATATATATATGTCCTGATTTGCATACAAAATTACACTGTGGCACTTTGAGTACAGCTTTTACCTACAGATTTCTGTTATGTGTATATGTACATTTATTTGCATAGCTACATTCTTGAAGAAACTAACTTGAATGAGTTTTAATCAGTATAAACAACTACCCGTGATAGCAATTGGCTTGGGTAAAATCTGTAGTATCAGCAATTACTTTCCTCTAGACTGAGCTCTGTATGTTACTTGTGATTTTTGCATGTTTCACATTCACAGCAAGTTCTAAGAACAGCCCTCATCTTTGTCAGTTTCCAGTGTGTTTTTGGTCTCAGGACTATTTCAGCAAACAAGTTAGTCCTTGGTTGTAAGGGGGAAAAATAATGGAGAGAGCTAAAAATACTAGCTAAAAATAAGATAGAAAAGACGAGGGTTAAAAAGAAACTCTTTAGATATCTGCATAAACTTATGTTGAATTTATAATTAATATATTCTCTGTTCTTTTCATGTTGCTTTTGACTTTATTGAAGAGAAAAGAGACCACAGTAACAGATAAAGTGTTCATATTTTAAGGAAAGGTTGTCTTTAATGTGATTGTGAACATTGAGGCAAGGGTGTTGCCTTTTGTAAAACTTACTAATTATACTTATTTCCTGAACCTTAAGTAGTCATTTTTGTGTTGCTAAGCCAAAACAGTTACACCTGTTTTAGTACTATTCTTTCCGCCTTCCTGCTTGTTCATTCCTGTATGCTAGTCTCTCCAAGTAGCATAGCTTATCAAAAATCAAGAAATCAGCTACCCCAGGCCAAAAGTTTATAACTGTGAAGGAAATACCCTGATTATTAAAAACATAAAAAATATAAAGAATTGTGGATTAAACTGCATTTGTTTAAAAATCATTGATTGCTTGATCTTAGTATGTAAGAATTACAGACAGAAGTGGAACTAGGAAACATATGTTTAAGACATCTTGATATTTTACTGAGTCTGTTTATATTTGCTCATCCTAGGATATAAAGAAGAAGAATTTAACTGGCAAACCTATCTTAAGACATGTAAAGCTCAAGCTGCACCCAAGTCCTTATTTGAAAATCAGAATATAGTAAGTACATCCTAACCAAAGGAGTTATTTCTTAACTTTTCATTTTAAATTTACTTCTTAAACCATTAAAGATGGTTTCACACATTTGGGGGGGACAGTGTGATGTTTCAGTGCATGTATACAACACACTAATCACACTAATTTCTCCTGCCTTGTCACTGCCTGCTGATTAGCTGCTTGGAGCTCTTCTCTTTGCTCAGAAACCATATGCCACCTTTTCTTGATTCGTTTATCTGGTGATATGAACACCTCAGTTGATTGCATAGTTTATATGTTGTGAATAAGCAGACAGTAAGCATGGTGATGAGGCACGGCTTTGATACAATGATTTCTGTAATAAACATGGTGATACAGGTATCATTTTAATATAGTGTTTTCATTTCTTTTGGATATATACCCAATCATGAGATTGCTGGATCATGTGGCAGTTCTATTTCTGGTGTCCTTAGGGCTCTTTACAGTTTTCCAAAGTGGCTGCACTAATTTACGTTCCTGCCAAAGATGGTGTCTGAGAATTCTTTCTTTACATACTCACCATCAGTCCAAAAAGTAAACTTTGTTTACTTGATGATAACCATTCTAACATGTGAGATGGTAATCTCATTATGGCTTTAATTTCTTTGGTGGCCAGTGGTATTGAACATTTTTTCATGTAGTTGTATTCCTTGTTTTGTGAAATACCAATTGATGCCAATTGATGTCCATTTCCTAATTAGATTTTTGTTTTTTTAGTTCCTTTTATTCTGGTTTTTAATCCTTTGCCAGATAGTTTATAAATATGTTCTTGCTGTGTTGATTGTTCCGTCATCTTGTTGACTGTTTCTTTTACTGTACAAAAGCTTCTTGGTATGATATAATCCTTTTGTCTAGTTTTTCGTGCCTGTGTTTTTGGGGTCTTACTCAAAAATTGTTGGGTATATGGGGTCTTGAAATTTTTGTCCTCTAGTAGTTTCATAGTATCAGGTCTTTCATCATTTTGTGTTGATTTTTGTGTATGATTAGATGGATCTAATTTTATGTTTTTTTTATTTTTGAGTGTTACGTAGTATAAATTCCTAGTGATAGCAAAGAACTATCATAAATTTTATTGCCTTGGTAAATAGAATGTTTTTACTTTAATTAAACTTTAAGATTAGCTTAAAATCATTATGAATAAAAATTATTCAATGGCCAAATTGTGGTTGCTGTTTTATTGAATAGTTCAAAGCAACATAGTACCACAGTCACATGTAACTTACAACTAAAATGCACAAAATCTTTATCGGGCTCTTTTATTCTCACCCCTTCCTTAGGAGAGTTCTTCAGATGGCATTCCCAGTGTGAGATGAAAGCACCCTCTTTTCCTTTATATGCAGGGAATTATTTAGCTGCAGTCCACCTCATAGATCAAGTTGCAGTGTAATAGAGGCGAAGTCTGGATGTGTGTGCGTTTTCTACTTCGTTACCTGCATTGCTGCCTTCCATTATGTGTCCCTCTGTTAGCATCTCTGAAAGGACCTTGATACATGTTAGACCCCTCTTCTATTCAAGCTCTGACCTAATGGAAGGAAGTAGAGGACAAGCTGGGAAAGCAGAGTATCCTGCTTGGTTCTGGGCTCTAAAATTCCCTGTTGCAAAGGAGTACTGGCCCCTGTTTGACGCACCTGCTGGTCCAGAGACCTCTCGAGAGTTAACTGTTTCTTTGTGTGATTGACCAAGCAGGTGATGGTGGGAGGGTGTAAAGAGGCAGTGATGCTTCACTAAGAGGGCTCTCTCTAGATGGAAATTAACACCAAGAATGTGGGAAAACCTTCTCACCTTGCTCCAGAATTCTTCCCTTTGGGAAACAGTATTAACTAGTTGTTAATATCAGTCAAAGAGCTGATACATCTTCTGCTTAGATTGAACACAAACCCGGTTGAATGAAAAGGAGGAGTATACTGTGTGTGTAAAACTAATGGAGGTAATGAGAGGTTTTTATTTGAAAACATCGTAATGGAAAGGATGCTTAATTGCCAGGTTGGAAATACTACCTGTCAGTAGATCAGTAGATGTTCAGTGGTAGGGCTTACTCCTAGGAACAAGTTCAGAGAGGTGAGAACTCGGCAGTTGGCTGCACCTGCTGACTTCCACTTCTCTGCAGGTGGCCTCAGTCTGCAACTGGACTACCTTGAACAGGCTTGTTAAGTTCTGCTCTATTGCTAGCATAAAACTTTACTTTGGTCTCTGGGTGGTAGTTTTTTTCTTTCTAGCTTTCCCCACCTCAGAATAATCAAGTGTTTATGGTCTTACCACTGGAAGTAAATTTTTGGATTTAAATATACACTGAGAATTGCTACCTAGCATTAATACCTGTTCTTTCACTTCATACAAGGCTTACTCTAACGTAGTTAGATAAATGACCACCTCCATTTTCACAGTGATGGCTGTGTAATTACATACAGTAAAATGACAGAGAACATTGATTTTGCTGAAAGTATTTAATGCTTGTGTATGTCATTATGAATAGAAGTATTTCTAGAATGCTAGACATGACTACATGTTTTGTGAGTTGCATAATTGAAAACCAAGCACACTAATGTGAGATTTAGGTATTTTTTTTCTCACAGAAGAATGTAGGGAAGTTCATATATTACCGTATCTCCAACCTGTGCTCTTATTGAGCTTCTGCTGTCTTTGTTCATATCCCAGATGGCTGGTAATCTGTGGATCTCCTTACATTAGGAGCTATTTTGAATGGCTGTGTATTTGTCTATTTTCAGCCAATTCTGTGGTTGTGAATCTCGAAACTATGTGCAGTGTGAAGTTAAAGTTATAGTGCTTTGCAGCCTGCTCCGCATGAAGATGACCTACTTTCAGTACTCTTTTGAGAGAGCTTTTCAGAGCAGGGAGTGGATTTGTGTTGACTGATGTACATCCTTAACTTGATTAACTGCATCTTTTCAGTGTTGTAACATTTACGGTTGAATCCATAATCAAAGAAAAGGCCAAAATGTGACATTAATGGTGAGCAACGCTCTAACTAAGGTACCAAGCCACACAGTAAAATTATTTTAACATCTGTCCATGTGTGGATATTTTGGTTTTGAGCCTCAAATAGTTAATGGAGTGTAGAAGTAGGGCTTTATTTTTCTGCTGCTTGTAGAAAAGTGTGCAGTGAAACTGGGGCATAATTTTTAATTTACATAAATATGGCAATAGATGCTGGGTCTTTGTGCAGAAGGGACAGTGTGTATACAGTTGTTGCTGTCAGCAAATGTGTACTTGTCTCTAATTAAATCTCTGTTTCCATAGACAGTGATCCCGTCAGGCTTCCGGGTTGGAATGAAGCTTGAAGCTGTAGACAAAAAGAATCCTGCGTTCATTTGCGTTGCCACGGTAACAGATATGGTGGACAACCGTTTCCTGGTACATTTTGACAACTGGGATGAGAGCTATGACTACTGGTGAGACATTTTCCAGTGCTGTGTGCTTTTTCCAATGTAACATCTGTGTAGATGAACCGTGTCTGTGATTTAAAAACCGTGATAATGCCAAACTTTTTTCTGTTGCAAATTCTTAATATTTTTGTCTATTCCATAGTCCCATGTATTCCTTCAGAACAGCTTTTAACACTAGTCTGTGGTTTGTATTCTGATTGATTTCTTTGTGGAAGTGAAATTTACACATTCCTCCTCCTCAGTGTCACACATGTAACTGTACAAATCTCACACGTTCCTCTTTGTCTAAGGGTCTGTGTCATTTCTGTAGGGACATTTTCATCTTTCTTTTGCATGTACTTTCCCAGTAGCTAATTTAACGACTCATAGTAGTTGAATGCAAAGGTAGTATTTAAGGAGTATTGCTTTTAAACCTTGGGTTTTCTTTGCATATGATGTTGCCAAACCGGTGTAGGCAAGCTGTAGAATTATTTAACTAAAATAACTAAAATAAAGCCTTCACATTTGTATTAAGCTATTCAACTAAGAATTTTCCCAACCTAATTCATGTTCATTAATTACTACAATTCAGTGTTTTTTGGTGAAACACAGTATTCACTTCTAGAGAACATCTGAAATGAAGCTACCTTACAGAAATAACAATGCTGTATTTATAAAATATGGCTAATGTTATGGTATTATTAGTTTCTATAAATAGGACTAAATTTTAGGAAAGCTTGATTGTACTTTTTAGTATACTTATGTTTAAGTATTCATATGTACTAAATAACAATTATTTCTGTTACTCATTCAATAGGATTCTTAGATATTTAGTAGTTTTCTTTGCATAGTTTAAAAAGAAAGAACACATGAAACATTTAAAATTTGTTTGCTATTTAGATTTATTTTTGGTGATGTGATTATGTGAATCCAGGGTCTTTTTTCTTATTTTTAATATTGTTTACAACTATGAGAGGAAGGCATGCCCCTCCGGGCCTCCAGTAAGGGTGGGGAGAATGCTATTCAGACTTAAATGCTTTCTGTTACAGACTTAAATTCTCCCAGTCTGTGCTTTTAAAAGAGTGAAGAATTTAGGTAAACCATTCTGTGATTACATTTCAGAGACTTATTACTTTTGAAAGTTTTGTTTTCTCCAGATTTTTGTTCTGGAAATCTTAATTTTTTCTTCAAAGCACATCTTTGTATTCATTTGTTACAGGGATTTCTGTTTAAATAAAATTCCAAGCTGATAAGAAAGTGTAATAATACAGTGGTAATCTGTAGCCTTTAGTTAGCTTCAGCAGTTATCAACCTAAATCCAATATTGTTTCTTCTGTATTCTTAATTCTTAATCTCCTAAGAATGTTTTTGAAAACATTTCTAAGTCACAGCTCTTTGAATATTGTGAATGCTATCTTCTAAAACTGGGGATTGTTTTTTGTTCTTTAAATACAGCTCTTAATATTTAACTAGCATACTTAAACACTTCTCCCAGTTGTCTCAGCATTTTGTCTGCAGGTCTAAATAAGGTGCATACTTTGTGATTGTTTTGATGTTTCCTTGATCTCTGTTAATTTACAGTCCCTGTTTTGCTTCCCTGCGGAGCCAGAGCATTGGGCCTGTTGAGTCTGGACTGGCTGATTGAATCCTTGCCATATTACTTATCATATTCTTTTCTTGTAGTTCAGATTCATTGGTGTTTTATTTAAAATTGCCTATGCTTATTTGAATAGCTGGGTAGAGGAGGAAATTTTAAATTTTAAAATAGTCTGTATCTGTCCCAGGGTAAAGCAGTTTCCCTCTTCCTGGTTCCTGGCCTGTGATGGTGGCAGTGCCGGTGAGAGCACCTGGATCCTGTCCTTTCATTCATAAATAATCGCAAAGCAATTATTAGCATGTACTGAAATGAGAATCTTGCTGTTAAAGTTCTGTTTTATTTGGGCAAAATTTTTAAGTTTATATGAATTGAACAAAGTGGGTGAATATTAGTTTATAGTCTCATAGGGGTATGATGTTGTAAAGGTGTAAGATACTTGGCTCAAGATTTATTACCATTCAGAATACTCTGGGGGGGGAGTGGAAGTAGTCTAGAAGAATTTGTTGCATTCACTTTTTTTTTTTTAATGCCAGAAGTCTAGGAGACGATTAGGAAGAACAGTGGGAAAATAATTATTTTTAAAAAGTTTGATTTGGCACTTTTGTGGCACAAGCTACTATAATTATGTCTAGGTTGGAATGAACTTTGAGGATTGCTTATACTGCTAACTGTTGGATTAAATCTTACTGTTAATTGTCAGAAAAAGAGTACAGTGCATTCTCATCTCAGTATGCAATTAAGGAATGCTGAAAATTGCTTAAATGTGCTAGAATTTCGCTGGTTTTACTAAATGCAATATTCTTTGATTATTGAGTTCTGGAATGGTTTTATCATAAATGAATTAGGCACATAATGGTAGTTATAGATTGGGTTCCCCTTCTTAAAGCAATTTGAAAATGAGATTTGTTTTTTCTATTGAATGAAATAGTGAACCTATATCTCTTTCTTCCTTGGTAGGAATTTGACAACACATATATGTTTCTTTACAGTTCAGATGCCGTAGGTTTAGCTGCAGTAAAACATTTCTTCTGGCCAGAGAGAAGTGTGATGAAAATATGGGCAACTTTTAAACAGTAGTTTCATGGAAGGAAAAAAGGGATATATTTTAGAAAATTTGCTTCTGTGTTTCTTCTGTATTCTTATTACTGATAGTAACTGTTTTGTCCCCTTGACAGTCATTGTACCTAGGAGTATTCCTAAGTATCAGGGTATACTTAGCAGGGAAGTGAGCACCGTGGGGTCGGGCGTTCTCTTGCTCTGCATTCACAGCCATTCGCTCTTTATTTTCCCTCTGCCTGAGCCAGGGTCTCTGGGAAGAAGACTTTGTTTTAAGAATGTTGTTTCTTGTCTTTTGGCCTCCAGGAGGTGTGATATGACAGCAGGATGTTGCGTAATGCTAAATAGAAAGGCTTAAATGAGTAAGATTGCAACTTTAGACACCTTTGGTTCCGTTTCAGTATAAGAGTTTAGGTATAAATCAGCAACAAGTGCTATGAAAAACAGAAGCATTAAATTAGTGAATTAGAACAGACCTGGACTGGGGCCTTTTCTTGATTATGTAATATTCAAAAGTCTCCATAAAATGGTACTGATAGGTTTGTATTATGTTGGCAATTTCCTTGCGTGGTGTCACAGTTAGTAGGCTTGTCATCATTTGACCACATTTTGGAAGCACTGGTAATAGGAGAATTTAGACATGGGCAGTTCTGAACTTCAGCTCTAGGAGGCTCTATGATCTGCAGGTGGAGAGAAGCAGACGCCACTGTCCTGGCTGCATGGTGGATGCTGGTACATGATATACGTTATCAGAAGCAACCACTTGCTGTCTGCAGTGGCTCACCAAGAGGAGGCCTAGGTCAGACTCATGGGAGGGTCCTGATGGGTGGTGAGAAGAAGGGATTTGAGCAGAACCACGAAGGGCAAGAAAAGTGAGAACTTAGATGGTAAGTTGAAAAATTGCTTATTCAAGGATAGCACTAGCGTATGTTTTGGTCAGAGGATAGGGAATGACAAGGTAATTTATTCTTTTTTTTTAAGATTTATTTATTTTTATTGGTCAGTCAGATACACAGAGAGGAGGAGAGACAGAGAGGAAGATCTTCCGTCCGATGATTCACTCCCCAAGTGAGCGCAATGGCCGATGCTATGCCGACCCAAAGCCAGGAGCCAGGAAATTCTTCCAGGTCTCCAACACGGGTGCAGAGTCCCAAAGCTTTGGGCCGTCCTCGACTGCTTTCCCAGGCCACAAGCAGGGAGCTGGATGGGAAGTGGAGCTGCCGGGATTAGAACCAGTGCCCATATGGGATCCCGGGGCGTTCAAGGCGAGGACTTTAGCCGCTAGGCCACGCCGCCGGGCCCAAGGTAATTTATCCTTAAGCTCTTCTAAGCCTCAGCTGTGTCCCTTGGCAAAAGGAGATGTTAATAATGCCTACCTTGTCAGATGTAAAGAGTAAAATAAGTTTTAGGGACAGAAATCATTTTACAGAAGTTGATGAGATAGGAGGGACATCCAAGCCAAGCATGCCCTTTCTTGAGAGGGGGTGGACTTGAGGGAGGGTTCTCTCAGCCGGAGGGAGGCCTCTGCAGAGGAAGAGGGTAGAGGGTATCAGAACCTGGATTTTGATGGCACCAGGTGTCTTAGGATGGGCTCCCCTTGCTAAGGCATTAACTCTTACATGTCTCAGCCTGGAGAAAAAGAAGCAGGAAGAGGAATATGTGACAGCAGGGTGCTGAAATGGTAGCACCTTGCTCTTTGCTAAGTAGTCCCTGAGTTGATGGCAGGTTTCAAACAGAAAGTAAATGAATACCGTTTACCACAGCTACCGGGGAATGGGAGATGGGACATCCGTGAGGGGTGCGGAGTGTACCTAGCTGACTCACCCAGAGGAGGTCTGGCACAGAGCAGGAGGGGCCATGAAGTGCTAGCAGGTGGCAAGGGACAACGGTACTGGTTTTAAATCAGTAGAGCAGTGCTCTGAATTTAGGGAGTAGGAGAAGCCAAATGTCCTGTATTTCCTCAAAGAATCTAAAGCATTAGTGCTTGAAATGATGGGACTTCAATGTTTCCTTTAAGGCCGCAGCTTGAAATGTACTCCTTGACTCTCTGCCTGGATATGCGGAGCCTGGCCTGTGTGTATTACTTTGTTTAGCTTTTTAGCTGTGACTGATAGTATTAGGATTCTGTGTCTTCATTCCAAAGGTTCGGGAAAATCACTTAACCTCTTTGTGTTTCCGTGAAATGGTCTTCAGATCTGTACACTTTATCCATCTGTCATAAACAGAGTTTTCACTATTTCTTTGGCTTCTGATCCTTTCATGACTTCTTAGTTTTGGTCTGATTTGGCTCTTAGCAGCTTTCATGAGTAATGTGCACTTTTGTGAAATGAACTCTTAAACAGTTTTTGAAAAAGTGGCGGCTTCTATGACATAAACAGAAACCAAGAACAGTAATCAGTGATTTGCCAAGCTTTTTTTTTGTTTTGTTTAATTGGTTGGTCTTCATTCTATTTCTTTGCAGTTACATTTCTGGTTTTGAACACTAGATGGGACTAAGAGATGACTTGTTTCACAGTGGGAGCAGGAAGATTTCACAGCTTTCCACTTTCTGAATGAAGTGTAGTTTGCTTATTGAGAACATATGAGAGTATTTCAAAAAGATGGATTTAAAGATATGGTTTTTATTTTGGTGCAGAAATATTCTCTTATAGTACATGCATGGAAATGTGTATTGTGAAAAAAGTTCTGCAAGAATTTCAAAACATTAAAAAGAATTTCAAAGCATTATGTAAATTATAAACTCAGACTTTTAATTCAACTTTTCATGAGCTTTTTGTGGTAACCTCTTCATGTAAAGCAGGCGAAAGTGGGGGTATTTTTATCTTCTCTGTGGTGATAGTTTTCATATTTATGCCACATGATGATTTTGATCATATTTAGGTATTAATAGAAGTGCTATTAGTTTAAATAGTGTAGGAATAAAAATAATTTTCCTTAATTACAGATAGAGAAATCAGAATTAGTAATATTTAAAGTTCTTACCTGGAAATAATATATAAGCCTGCAAATAACTATAAAAACTAATCTGTATTAGAGTAAGAATGGGAAAATCAAACTCATGTCACTTTTTTTTCCATGACACTGTATAAATACCCTTCTCTAAAATAAAGGCCATTAAGAATAGTCCATAACAAGGATTATTGCTGAAGGAAAAAAGAATACTGGACATAGGTTTTCTAAAGGTTTGTTTTCACAATTTACAACAAAGTTCATCTTAAGGTATTATATGTTAAAATATTGTCTATGGAATAAAGTGAGGGATGTAGTTATTACTGGGAGAGTTTAACCTGGTGTGTTTTCCTCTCCTGTGACCCCCTCCTGCCATCCCCCTCAGCAGGTAACTCAGGGGAGAAACCATCACTGTGAAGATGAAGGTGTTTTCTACTGCAATGAGTTCTGGGAAAAACCAACACTGTGGGCAACACTCACTGTACGTGACTGCCGGCCCCGCCCTTCAAAGGGCTGGTTTGGGAGGAGGCGGCAGCATGCTGATCTCATCATTTCTAAGAAAGGCCATTGTGTTTCATTGCTCCTGTGTTCCCTGTCTTGTTGTAGAGTTTCAACTCTGCTGATGATTCTAGATTTGTATTTTTACCAGGAACTTGTCCTTAAGCTAAAGATTTTGTGTTCTTTCTCTTTTTGACGTCTTAACTTGTTTGTGATCAGGGTTGTTCATTCACGTGAAATGTCAAACTGTGTTTGCTGTCTGTGCCATCCCAGAAGATGGCAGCCATGATCTTCTGCCACGTGCCGCAGCCCATTTAACTGCTCGACAGCTTCACTTCAGTTACACCTCATGTAAATCTGTGAGCCAATTTTCTGGATTTGAGTGTCTGATCAGGTACTCATAAAATATATTCCTAAAATATAGTCATGGGGTGGTCACTGTGGCATTTTGTATTAAACTGTCAGCTGCAGTTTTAGCAGCCCACATGGGCACCAGTTTGAAACCTGGCCATTCCAGTTCCAATCCAAATCTGCTGATGCACCTGGGAAAGCAGTGGAGGATGGCTCAAGTGTGTGCATCCCTGCATCCTCATGGGAGACCCAGTAGAGTTCCTGGTTCTTGGCTTTGGCTTACCCAGCCCCAGTTGTGGCAGCCATTTGGGTAGTGAACCAGCAGGTGGAAGACTGACCTCTCTCTGTTATTCTGCCTTTCAACTTATTGGAGAATATCAGTAACAACAATAATAATAATAAACATAGTCACTTGTTATCTTCAGCCCCCACAATGCCAGCCATCATCATCAGCTCTTGCCAGAGCCTCTGAACATCTCTTATCTCACTTCTGAGGTCACATGTCTGCATCACGTAGAATTTACTTTAAAGCATAAAACTGGAGTATGCCGCTGCTGTGCCTGAAAGCTCCATAGTGATGTTGTCCTTCACCTCCTCTGAAAGTCCAAGACTCACTGTGGCCTGAAGGCCCTTTCCGACAACATTTCTTGTCCTCCTGCGTTTCCCTATCTCTTCCCACTCCGCCATAGTTCTCCAAGGCTCATAACTCATAGTCCTTGTGTTTGCTGCCCCCTCTGCCAGGAGTAGTTGATTTCTATGTGTTTGAGTGACTAGGTTCCCTCTTCAGTTCTTTCAGGTCTTTGCTCCAGTGTTGCCTTATCTTCAGGTTGATGTGAAGAGGCTGCATACAGCCATGCCTTGACCCTGTTCCACTTGGGCCTTTTTTTCCCTTCCTCTGTCTGCGTAGCATTGCCCACCAGAGTCTGCTCTTCAGGGCCAGGAAGGGAGGAACTTATTTGCTGCTGTGTTGACAGGGACTGTCCTAGAACCAGAAACATTAAAAACACTCAGTGATTGGATGAAGCATGTCCCATAAAGCAAGCATGCATATTAGGAACAAAGAATCAGATATTGCATATTGATTAAGACCTTTGAAAACATACATGTCAGACTTTGATAAAAATGACAGAGAGGAGGAAAAGAAGGACTTCGTCTGGTACTTGCTTTGTGTCATTGTAATGGGTAACAGGAATCACATTGATTTTAAGTAAAGGAGTTTCTTTCCTTTCCATGTTTGCATTCGGAGATGCTGAAGTAATTTAACTTACTGTTTACCCTTAGTCTGTTCTTTCACAGGATTTTTATCTGTAAATATTCTGAATTGTAATGATGCTGTCTTTGAACATGTACTGTATTTGAAATTACAGAGCACAACAGACTTTGTCAAGTGAATATGATATTTGTCTAAAACTAATAGAGATCTACTTGGTATGAACACATTGGAAGAGTGAAATATCCTTTGGTATAGCAATTTTTTTTCCTCCAAAATAAATAGTAGTAAATGGAGCTTTGTGGAAACTGTTCATGGTCTCCAATTAACTTGCTTTTGCAAGTTTTCCTACTAACTGTTTATGCTGATGCTTACAGTGTTGAATTTGCTTTCCCTACAGGTGTGAAGCGTCCAGTCCACACATTCATCCAGTTGGTTGGTGCAAAGAACACAGACGAACCCTCATTACTCCCCCAGGTTTGTGTTCATTTGGTATCTCATATTGTTTGTGTATTTCGGCAGTCTGCACACTTTATCTGTAATGGACCCACTAGTCTGTATTTTAGGTTTTGCTGGCTATTCATTCTATGCCATAGCCATTCTATGTCCTAGTCATCTTACTCAGGTGTGATGTAGCAGCAGCCATGGACAGTACCTAACAAGTGAATGTGGTAATGTGGCAGGAAGGCCAGCTGATCCGAACTTTCCTGACCCTTTTTGTACCTTCAAACTTATAAACTTTGGCTTATTCCCTAGCAGAGTCTCATATTTTTTTCTCATTTCTCAACTTGAAATTCAATTCTAGACCTTGAGTATTCATGCAATTATAGTATTTATTTAAACATATCACCTAATGTAGAAGTGAATTCCTGTAATTGGATAAATACAGAAACATGGATATGGGAAACAGAGCAGTTGGGGATGGAGCGTAACTGCAGGTGTCAAGGTCAGTTCTAGCAGAAGCATGATGTTCAAATTTAAGTGAGAGCTTTGTTTGTTTATCTTAGAGCTTGCTCATTTGCATTTCCTCTTTGTTTTGAGGCCCTTAGTACCCAAATAGATTTTGCTTGTGTGTATCAGTGGTACCTTTCTGTTCTCTGCTGTTTTCCAAAGGTCCTTCTGCTGTCTGACTCGGGCTGTAGAGGCTTCATGACTCATGAATTTGCTCTCTGCCAGGAGGCAGTATAACTGCTGACAAATAGTGACCTTGCTTCATGTCATTTTGAGCTTTTTTTCATATACTAAGGAATTTTGTGGCAGGATAGTAATGATTCTGTAGTCCATAGTGGAAACCACTGAAGTATTTTTGTTTTAGCTCTCATAGGTCCTGTGACTGACTAAACCATAGCGATTGGTGATTGCAAAGCTCCCTGTCTGCTACCACTACCATCTAAATGGCAACAGTTCCTCCACTTTTTTTTTTTTTTTAAGATTGTTTATTTGAAAGGCTGAGTTAGAATGGGGAAGAGGCAGAGTAAGGGATTTTCCATCCACTGGTTCATTCTCCAAATTGCAACAGTGGTTAGAACTGGCCCAGTCTCCAGCCAGGAGTCAAGAGATTCTTCTGCTTCTCCCATGAGGGTAGAGGGGCCCAAGCACTTTGCCATGCCCTTCTGCTTTTCCAGACCATTAGCAGGGACCTACATCAGAAGTAGGAACAGTTGAGAGTTGAACTGATGCCCTTATGGGATACTGGTCTTGTGGACTGCAGGTTTGTCCTTCACACCACAGGGCTGATGTCATCAATGATTATTTTACCCAATTTGGTATCAGTCGTTTTTTTCCATGTGATTCTTTTTGGTTCCTTGAAGAGATCTGATAAGTAAATAATGAAGCAGAGAAAAAAACAGGATTGTATACCTCAAAGTGATTAGAATGATGAAATCTATATCACATATGGTTGATACAATAAAGACATGTACATGTAGACTTTAAAAAACTGCCAAATAAAGAGACAGTTTTTGGGCACATGCTGATGTTACTCTTTGTTTATGAGAAATAGTGTTTCTCAAGTCCCTCTTCTTCAAGGCAGGTTTCCGACTCTGCCTCTGGCCTGTGGAGAGGAGGGTCCTCACCACGTGTACCCATTTTCTCGGGGTGCCTGCTCTTCATCAGTGCTATTTCATGGATGACCCCATCCCACTAGCAGCACCAGTGGCTTGTCTGTAATTGTTCTCTTTCAGAGAGTAGAACCTTTGCCTGTTAACAGTATTTGTATTTTAAATTATCAAAGTTATACCTTAATATTCACTTTTTTTTAAAGTTTAAAGTAAAAGTGAAGCCAGAGCTAATTGTTTTACTTTAAGCCTTATTTATTTGTTTGTTTGAAAGGCAGAGTTACAGAGTAAGAGAGAGAGAGAGAAGGCAGGAGCATGCTCTTCCTTCCACTTTTCACTCCCTACTGGCTGTAACAGCCAGGGCTGAGCTAGGATGAGAGCAGGAGCCAGAAGCTTCATCCGGATCCAGCTCAAGCTCCTGCTGCATTTCTGGCTGCTTCTCCCAGGCCCTGAGCAGTGAGCTGCATTGAGTATGGAACAGCAGTGACTTGAAGCAGCACCTGTATGGGATGCTAGTATTGTGGACAGCAGGCTTACCCACTATGCCACAACACCAGCCCGTCGTGACAGCTTAACACTTTGTCATTATATTTCCCCAGAAAAACTTTATTGCCCATCTGCAACAGTATATATGTACAGACTTCAGTTTTGTGTAGCAGAATGTTTTGTTTAAAATTTGTTAATTTATGCAAGATAGGCATCTTAAAAATAACATTGTAGAGTGAACATGCAGAAATACCTTTGAAAATTCACTTTTCAGCATTTTGCTTTGAAACCATTTCAGCAGTCCATGAAAGGTACAAAAGAGTGCAAAACTTTCTACACCCTTGGCCCAGAGACATATTGGAGTTTGTTAGTTGTCTAAATGATGCTTTTTCTGATAAAAGCATCAGACGTTACATTTGACTGTCAGATCCCCTAGCCTCCTTCTGTTAGACCAACTTGACTTGTATGCCTTACTGTGTTTAGGGATGGGTTAGTTACTTCATAGGTCATGACTTGATTAGAGTGTGTTTGGCACTGCCTTGCGATTAGAACCAAGGTGTGCATTTTGGCAGGATTATCACGGACATAGCACTGTGTCCTCACTGCATCCTCTCAGCTGGTATGTGACGGCACTGGGTCTTTTAGTTGAGTAAGATGTTTGTGGGGTGTCTACTAATGCAGCTATTTTTTTCTCTGTCATAAGTGTTTTGGAAGAGATCTTTTGTGATACACATTCTCATAATGTGCTAGTTTTAGCATTTGCTGATATTTTCAGTATGAATTATAATTCTGGCAGTTGATAAATAGTTTTGCATATTTCATCATTCCCTACTCATAATTAGCTTGATACTCTTCTACAAAGATTAATTTTCTAAACTTCCTATTTAATTTATGTGAACACATAAATTGAAAGTCAGATTTACAGAGGGAGGCAGGGAGTTGAGTATGGGAGAAGCCTTCCAACCGCTGGTTCGTTCCTTTAATTGCTGCAACAGCTTGGGCTGGGCCAGGTAGAAGCCAGGAACTTCTGGGTCTCCCAGGTGGGTGTAGGGGTTCAGTCAGTTAAACCATCCTGGTAGAGAGCTGGATTAGAAGCTGAGTAGCTGGAACAAGAATCAGCACCCTTTGGGTGCCGCACCACGTGCAGCAACCTGCTCTGTAGCAACGCTGGCCCCAGGCGGCTGTGTTTTTTTTTTTTTTTTTTTAATCAGTGAGTTACAGTCTGTTTCACCCAGAATTCCTCAGATGTCAGCCAGTGGGGGCCCCTCCTGACCAATTCTGATGTCCTTTTGACATGAGCCCATTTCTTGAGACATCTTGTAGTGTGACTCAGGAAGGCTTGTGTTGCAGCTTCCTTGGCTAACCCACTGCACGTTGTTTCTCCAGGCATCCGTGGTTCCTGTTAGCTGGGAATGGCGTTGAGATGGGATGTGTGCTCATTCTGGGATGTTGCTGCTTGTGGACTTGTCTGTTTGTGTTGAATACAATGACAGTATCTCCAATTCACAGTTGACACATTTAGCTTTTTTCTAAGCTTTTCTCTGTCAGTGAGAAAAACTGGATTCCATTACTTTCAGGATATGTGCAGGTTTTCTTAGTGCTTTTAGGTAGCGAGTTTCCCACTCTGCTGGGCCACCCTAAGCCCTGTTCTTTCTTTCTTTTTTTTTTTTTTTTTTTATTTTATTATTATTGGAAAGCTGGAATATACAGAGAGGAGGAGAGACAGAGAGGAAGATCTTCCATCCGATGTTTCACTCCCCAAGTGAGCCGCAACGGGCCGATGCACGCCGATCCGAAGCCGGGAACCTGGAACCTCTTCCGGGTCTCCCACGCGGGTGCAGTGTCCCAATGCATTGGGCCGTCCTCGACTGCTTTCCCAGGCCACAAGCAGAGAGCTGGATGCTAAGCCCTGTTCTTTCTTACCTCGTTTATTTTGGGCTCTGCAAGAGAAAGGGGGAAATAGGTTCTTTTATGTGAATGTTCTCAATTCAAATGTGCTGCACTCTTTCTGTGTATTTCTGTGTTACGGGACAGTTAGCTTGTTTTTATATTTTTGCATTTATAATAACTGCATTTTGTGTGTATCTGAGAATATGATTATACAGTTATGTATATATGATTTTCTTGAATGAATCAAAATAAAATCTTAAAGGATATTTGTGTATACCTGTCTTGTGTTCAAGGCTGTCTTTACTTTCTGGTGTAAGTTATGCATACATACATACATACGTATATCAGTGTGTGTAAAATTTCTATCTAAAAATAAGTAAATCATGATTATGATGACAGATTGGTTATTGCAAACAGTTCTGGGTGAGTAGGTTAAAATTATGTGCATGTAAATATAGTTTCCTAGTTATTGATATCTCAGTGTAAGTGTTGATAGTATTTCACGGTGCTTACGTAATAATTTATGATTCTTCATTTGCATTTTTCTTCTCAGGTTATCCAAATGTAAAACATTTTTCTTGGGATAAGTATTTAGAAGAAACCAATTCTTTACCTGCTCCTGCAAGAGCTTTCAAAGTGGTAAGATAATTCACTGCTGTAAATACTGTAATTTATTCAATTTTTTAAAAATTTATTTATTTTTATTAGAAATCCAGATTTACAGAGAGAAGGAGAAATAGAAAGACCTTCCATATGCTGGTTCACTCCCCAAGTGGCCACAATGGCTGCAGCTGAGACACGCTAAAATGAGGAACCAGGAACAACTTCTGGGTCTCCCATGTGGGTGCATGGTCCCAGGGCTTTGGGCCATCCTCTTGCTTTCCTAGGCCAAAAGTAGAGAGCTGGATGGGAAGTGTAGCAGCTGGGACACAAACTGGCATCTTTATGGGATCCCAGCAATTCCAAGGCGAGGATTTAACTACTGGGTCATCATGCTGGGCCCCATTTATTCATTTAAATTGAATCACAGAAAATATTATATTGGCAAACCAGAAAGAAATAAGAAATCAAAAGCAAAATACAGTGTTTTATAATTTTGAAAGTCAAAATTGAAACTATGAATTTTGTTGCTGGCATCTAAAATGTTTTTACTTTGAATTTCAAAGTCTTCTTGTAAGACAATTAGATACTACGTACATATAAAGGAAAAATTACAGCTTTAAGAGCATAATAATACTTCCCACTCTGTCCTACTGTATCCCACCCTCTCTCCTCCTTTCATTTTTTGGCTTTCTTTAAATCTTCAATGACACATTTTGAACTTACTGTATAATTTGGAGCTTAAGCCTCCAGTAAAAATTAAACATGTGGTAAACTGGAAAACTGGTATTCCTGAAGAGTGTAGATAAGAGCTTTAAGTAATAACCAAATCTCAAAATGTCAATTTCACTGATATACATTCCTTTTTTTTGGTACTCTTTATATTAGTTACCACAAATCAGAGAAAATATATATCTGTCTTACAGTGGCTGACTAACTTTACTAAGCATAATGGTCCAGCTCCGTCTCTTTTATTGCATCTCTTTCTTTTTTATGGCTGTGTAGTAGTCCATGATGTTTATATATATGTATATATCACAGTTTCTTTGTGCAGTCCTGAGTTGATGGACTCAAGACTGTGGGAGAAATTGTTGAAATCTAACAATGGACATCTGCTTTTCAAGCTAGATGCTTGAAAGACAAAATATGAAAGTGTGCTCTAAAACCAGGAGCTTCTTCTGGGTCTCGCACACAGGTGCAGGGTCCCAAGGCTTTGAGCTGTCTTCTGCTCTCCGAAGCCACAAGCAGGGAGCTGGACAAGATGTGGAGCAGCCAGGACATGATCTGGCATCCATATGGGATCCCAGCACATGCAAGATAAGGGCTTTAGGTGCTAGGCTGCTGCGCCATATTTCACACTGAGATTTTTAAGTAACCCTCAGTTCTGTACAATGTACAAATATAATTAAGATTTTACTTTTTCATCTCAAGTGATTGGCTTTATTATTTATATTTTTCCCATGAATTGAAAAGAAAGATATAAAAGTGATTGGCTTTATCATTTATATTTTTTCCCATGAACTGAAAAGAAAGATATAATAAGTGCTTGAATTTTTAAAAAATTTGGCATGATTATTCCATCATAAATCATACCTGAAATTATTTTAGAGTTATGCCTGATTTTTGAATTTTTACCTGCAGGTTTATGACAAAGTGGAGCTGAAGTGCACTTTGCCTTAACTGGACAGCGTTAAATCAGGACAGTTCTACAAACTGTCAAAGCAAAGAAGAAACTGATTGCTCTAGTTGGGCCTTTTGGTGCCTTGCATTAAGACTGTTCGATATAATTTTTATGTAATATTCTCAATTTTCAGAGCACTTTGATTATGCCCACTTTAAAGACTAGGAAACTGAAGCTTTGACTGTGGCAAACAGCTTTCCAAAAGCAGGATATCAGATAATGGCCCTGCCTGGCACTGAACTGCCTGAGGGTCTAAGGGTTCTGCTGGAGTACTAAGGAGTAGATAGCTGTTGGTTCTGTGGCCTTTGTTCTTTGTTGTTGTTTTTTTTCCCCTCCCTGTCCCTTCTAATCCTGGTGTCTTATCTTAGGCCCCTTTAAAAAAAATGTCCCTCCTCCCTTCCATAACTTTCATACTTGTTGGTTTGGACCTGGACATGTCCCACAATTTAGAGTGTGTTCTTTCCTACAGGCCACCAAATATCTGTGTTGCTTGTGCCTTCATTTGTTCCTAGTCTAGGTACACAGGCTCTTTGACTTGCTTGAATGGGTGTGTTGCAATTGTGTCTCCAGGGGGAAGGTGAGCTCCAGGGCCCCGCTAGGAACTGGAGTTTACAGAGCTCATTCTCCAAAGAGCTCCTTTGTTGCTTGCCTCTCCTTTGTAACACCCGCGTCCACTTTTTTTTTCTAATTTCTAAATATCACTGTGAAAATTTTTTGTTGTAACAGAAACCTCCGCATGGATTCCAGAAAAAAATGAAACTTGAGGTTGTAGACAAAAGAAACCCCATGTTTGTTAGAGTAGCGACTGTGGCAGACACCGATGATCACCGGATAAAAGTAAGTATTCTGTGTTGTGGTTTGGGTTTGCCTTTTGTTACATGACCCAAGTGAGCAGCATTCTTCCGAGTTGTCCCTTTAATTTGCATAAGACATTTCTCTCTTTGTGACTTTTAGTATTTTGACTGGGTATTTGAATAAAGAAAGTAAATAGGGCATGTTCAGAAGTAGTATTTCATTTCCCAATACTGTGCTGAGTTTTAAAAGTTAAAAGATCATGGTTTTGTGGGATGTGTGAAATGCTTTTTGGAAGCAAATCCTTTATTTTGGCATAGATGAAAGATAAGTAATGAAGTGAGGATATACAGTAACTGGAGTTGAAGTTGTAGATGGGAGGAACTTCTCATAGAGTGAACAGTCTTCTCTGGAAGTTGGGTTCCGTGTTTGATGTTGCAGGTGACAAGAGAAATGGTAGGTCCAGAGTTCAGGATTCACCGTTAGTTTCACTCTCAAATCAGAGCGACAACCGCTCTGCTGACTTGGTGAGATGGTGGAGGGTTTATTAGTAATAGTAATAGTGGCACAGAAAGATGAGGTGGACTTAGGTTTATAAGGCAGCAGTGCCTTCACATTTTGGGAGGTTTTGTAGTAATTGTGGTATGGATGGTTTGTGATCTCACTGTTGTGTTGATGAGATAGAGGCTCAGGAAGGCTGTATGACTTCCTGTTTTTACTATGGGCAGTGGTGGGACTAAATCATAATCCTGAGCTGCAGATACCCAATTTTATGCTTAAAAACAAAAGCACAGCCTCATTTACCTCCTTATAGCCCTATCAAATAAATAAATTACAAAATAACATGAGAATTGTAGAAATGTGATATTTTCATAAAATAAAATTTCATTATTTTTAAGATTATATAATATTCTGGAAAATTTTGTGCATTATGACTTTATTCAAGTGCATGTTCTAGTTAATTGTATGTGGGGGTAATATATCATAAACTGGGATATTTTCTTTAGACTGATCATCAAAGATGTAGAATTAATAAAATATGACTTACAAATCAAATGTCTCAGAATTGAAAAAATTTTTGTTTGGGTGTATGAAGATTTGATTGTGTCGTGCAACTTGTAGGATTTTGTAAAATACCACCCTTTTCAAACAATGGTTTGGTATTTGGCATCAAAATTCTAGCTTGTTTATCCTTTTATTCAACAATTTCAGTCTTAGGAATTGATGCTAAAGGAATAATTGGAAGGAATTTGCAAAGAAAAAGGCTTCATGAAATAAAATAGTAATGCTGTTTATAGTATTTAATATTTGGAACAAGCATAACAGCTGATAGATTAAAAATTACTATGTCTACATGATGTTTAATGTAATTATTTTAGGAAAATATTAATATTGGCAGCTGCCAAAAAGAACTCAGGCTTAACATTGTATTCGACACCTACTATTATAATTTTCCGGAAGAGTGAATGTGTAAACAGTTCTGGAAAGAAGCATCCCAAAATAGTAATAATACTTCTGTCAGGCTGTATGGACTGTGAATAGTTAGGTTTTCTTTTCAATCACTGGTCTCAGGAACTTATATCACCTTTGTAATAATTGTGTGAAAAACTCGTTACCTATGAGAATTCTGGCCCAGAGAGGCCGGATGCTGTGAGGTGCTGATTCATTTAGTTAATTCAGCTCTTCACTACTGACCTCCCCAGAAAGAGAGGCTATGAGACTTGCAGTGGGCAATCTTCACGATTACTGGATGGATTATAGAGCTGAAGCCATAGCCCAGGTAGCCTTATATTGCAGAGTTTTCTGAAGGTCACAGAGAATATGTGTTCACTCTGTTTCAGAATTGAGGCGTCTGGGAATATCAACACTTCCAACAGCATTAGCTTTCTAATACGGGAAGTGATCCAACAAGAACACCCATTTGTTTTTGTTTTCAGACTAATGCAGACTAAGTTATTAGCATAGCTCAGTATTTTCAGTTCCTCAGGGATGAAATCAACTCATAAATAATAGTAATAATAATTTTAAAACGTGCTATCTGAGCCCGCTGTCTGATCTGTGTGTGAAGGAAGTGGAGTCAGCCTATGGGGGGGATGCCTGGACTCTCTTGTGAGCAGTAGCACTATTCACAACCCGTGGAGTTAATCTAGTTGTGCATCAGTGGTGAATCTATCAAAGAAGAGGTCATAGATATACGTACACAGTAAGATATTCAGACATAAAAAATTAGATTTTGACTTTTACAGCAAAATGGATGGAAGATTACTGCATGAAGTGAAATAAGCCAGGCATGGCCAACAGATTCTGCACTTTCTCATATGTAAAAATTTAAAAATTCAGCTAAGTATAGAATAGTGATTAGCATGGTAGGAAAGAGATAGAGGAAAGTTGAAAAATGAATATGTAAATATTTCCAGGAATAAGTTCTAGTGTTTCACAACACCATTGAGGAAACCATGATTCACAATAATGAGTTGCATGTTGGATAAAGAACTGGAGGATAGGGGCTTGCATTGTGATAGAGCCAGTTAATCCACAGCATGTGACATAACCTTCCCAAATGGGTGCTGGCTTTAAACCTAGCTGCTCTGTTTCTGATCCTGCTCCCTGCTAATGCACCTTGGAAAGCAGTGGAAGATGGCTTAAGTTCTTGGGCTCTGCCATCCATGTAGGGAGACACAGGTAGAGTTTTGGGTTCTTGGCTTTAGCCTAATCCATCCTGGGACCTTTGGAATGAACCAGTGAGAAGAATGTATGTTTATCCTACGCTGCCTCTGTCACTCTGCCTTTCAAAGAGTGACCAAGGCAGAGAAAGAGGAAAGGAAGGCAGAGAAGACAGATAGTGGTGCACTCTCCTGACACCTGCAGCAGCTGGGTGTCAGCTAAACAGGAAGCCGGAACTCCATCCCAGTCTCAGCGTGGATGTTGGAACCCACGTCTCTAAGTAACCTTTGCTGCCTTCGCAGGAAACATTAGCAGGAAGCCAGTCAAAAGTGGAACAGCTTCATATTCTTATGTTTACCTATCTTCTTCCCTTATGTTATTCCTTAAATATTTATTTCATTTTGAAATAGTACTCAGCAAAAGAAAAACTAGTACTTTGTGCTACTGAGAATGACTTTTATGTTTGTTTAAAAAAAACCTGTTTTTTATTTTTTTTTAAGATTTATTCATTTTTATTGAAAAGGCAGATTTACAGAGTGAGGAGAGACTGAGGTAAAAAGATCTTCCTTCTGCTGGTTTACTCCCCTAGTGGCCAAGTGCTTGGTGCAGAGCTGATCTGAAGCCAGGAGCCAGGAGCCTCTCCAGGTCTCCCATACAGGAGAAATAAAGCCATACAAACCTCAAAATATGACTTAATCTGAGGTTTCACACTAAGAATTTTAGCTAGAATCAATGTTGCAGATATTTATGTAAATTTAGGTAGCATATTTTAAATGCATTCAATGCTTTTGTTCTTTCTTTGTTTATAATATCTAGACTAAATTTTGTATCAAAATTACACTTTGAAATTCTCCAGATCTTATAAGCCTAAATTTTTAGTGGAGTGTAAGAGATGGCATATTAGATTTGGCGGTAGTGTCCAAGGTGTATAAATGTCAGATAGATGGCTTTTAATTTGCCAGACTGAGTTATCAGTTTAGGAGCATTGCAAGAATGGCTGTGATAACATAACATTTTCAGTTAAACATTGTTTGTAGTTGAGATCTTGGAAAAATTAAACTAATCCTTTTATCTATGATGATAACAAGTTTGTTGGAGACTGTATTGTTGTTACAATAATGCCCTACTCAGTATGAATGGGTCTCACTCAGTTCAGGTAGCACAGCCGAGTTGCTTGGAAATTTTGTGAATGACATGAAGTGCACAGACCCGAATCTGTGGAGTAAGGATTTTCTGGGCAGACTCAGTGCTGTGATTTTTTTTAATTCCTTCGGTAATTTTGGGTAATTGGTGTTGACTGTATGTGGATGCTGCAGTGCAGTTCCTGTACTCAGGTTGTTCAGTGTGGAGCAGTATGCTTGCTGTTTGTGGAATTTTGGTATTTGGTCATGGTTACGTGTTCTGTTGAAGCTAGCTTGAAATATACCTTTTTCCTAACACTGAACCACATATTTTAAATAACGGAAATGATTTGCTGGGTATTCATTTATGCATAAATAGTTGTAGAATATATGGAGTTGGATGACTATGTGTACTGTTTCCTTTCATGACGCAGGTTCACTTTGATGGCTGGAATAGTTGCTATGACTACTGGATAGATGCAGACTCTCCCGATATCCACCCTGTTGGCTGGTGTTCAAAAACTGGACATCCTCTTCAGCCTCCTCTAAGTACGATGCACAGGATGGCTTCAGGGACTGTCTCCATGTGCTCACGTGGCGTGCTTAATGTTGATTATACTCTGCCTCTCTCTTCATTTCTCTGTTTTACAGGTTTCTTCTCTGTGTAATCCTTTATTTCTTATTACATTTTTAATTGTCACAGTCACGGAAATATAGTTCTTTTTATTTATTTATTTTTTTACAGTCATAGAAGTATAAAAGAAACTTAATGCCTCCCCAAATAATGTATATAAACTTTTCTTACTTTTGTATGAAATTAAACACTATCTTTCAAAATTAATATTGAACTTTTCTAAGATAGTGTGTCAGACTTTTAGAATTTAATCTGTCAATATTAGCATCATGTAAAGAGCTGATGTGATGTTATAGCTTTGGAAAATATTGCCATTGGTAGAGATTGGGCAAAGTGCGAAAGACTCTCCTTTTGTATTTAAACTACATGTGACTGTAATTATTTCCATAAATTTTTTCATTTACATATGATTTTTAAAAGAACACATGAAGAAATTAATGTATATGCAATTATCAATTCTGATGAAAATACATACACTGTCAAAAAAGATGTAGGAATTACAGTATTTATCATACAATTTTCTTAAAAAAGGAACAGTGTGCTTCCTTATCTGTGATTCAGGATGCTGTATACCCACTGCATAAGTGCATAAAAATAGATCCATGTGATATTAATTGAGGCATGTTTGAAATAATAAAACTTGGTACAATTATTCATTAAGGTATGAGTGTTGCCCAATTTTAGAATGGAAGCTATATTCTTAGAACGGTATCTACTAATTACATAGAATCTGTTAAAAACTGAGAATTTTTTTTTTTGTTTTTAAAAATCAACCAATTCACCACACATTAAGGAAAGTCATAGGGGAAAACCTGTAAAAGTAGAGTTTTAAAGTTACTTTTAGTTTTTATAGGATATAATTCTTTTTCTGTTTATATTTGATAATTCAGAATTAAATGTCTAGGGATTTTTTTTCTTCCCTGCTTGGATCCGTCCAGTGGACCCTTATATCCACTTGCTTATAAGATTTTTGTCCTTTATTATTCACAGGCCCCTTAGAATTAATGGAAGCTTCCGAACATGGTGGATGCTCCACTCCAGGATGTAAGGGGGTTGGCCATTTTAAGAGAGCGAGGCACCTGGGTCCTCACAGGTATGTGGTTGCCACCACTTAGTGCTGTGGAGGGGCACCTGTCCCAAATATGAGTTCATGTGTAATAACGGTTTCCTTGGGTACTAAAGAGATGTGAACTAATTTAAATTCAGATTCATAAGCAGTGTGGTTACCATGGAGATTATGTAAAAGTGAACGGTATGTGTGTAGTTAAATCTTCCTGGGAGAAAATGCATTCATGGTTTAAAATAGATTTACTCTCACTCTTCAGATTTTCTGGGTAACCTGACTAGTTTTTAGAAATTCTTAGTTTTTAAAGTAGTTATTTTGGGCTGACAATTCATAATTAAAAGAGGGTAGACCCTTTTGAAGTCAATGGAATAGTATTTTATGATTGTCTGACATAATTTGAACAATGAGAGTTGAGATTACTGTGTATTTGTAGCAAAGATCACGAAAAGCACAATATAAATTGTGAGAATGCATCGGTAAGATCAGTTTTCAGTATTTTTCTCTTATCTCTTAATAACTGTTTTAAAACCCCATTTTTATATTTTAATTTGTTTGGGATATGTTTGATTGTTGGTAAATGTTTAAAAATATTACTGGAACAGGAAGAAATTCTTGTGAAGAGTCACAATCTTTTTAAGTAGATTTTAAAGCAGTGATTTCTCAAAACAGTGGATTATCTAGTAAGCATAATGATTCCGCCCCTAGCTTGTGCGGATTGTGAATCTGGGTCAGTACCTTTTATTCCACTTAGATTGTACTCCTCCGAAGGAAGAATCCATCAGAACTGCAAAATTGATGTAATTATATCCTGGACAGTTTTTCTCTTTCATCTCTGCAACCTCAAATCCTGCTTATCTTCCTTCTCCAACATACGTCCTGTTTTTAAACAAAAAGTATGTTTTTATGAGGTTTCCTATGTTCCAGAACTAAAAAGAGCATAAAGAGGATGATGCTATTTGCAAATAGCCATTTTAAACTGTTTTTGCGTGTATGATTATAAACTGAAAGTTTTGTAGTTAATTTAAGCAGAATTAAATATATTACATTTTAGAACGTTTTCAATATTCCTTGTGAAGGCAGACGGATTATTTTTTAGACATTGTATGATGTTGGAAATAGTTCATAAGCATGCTAAATTTCCATTATCTTCAGAAATTGTTTCATTTATCAAGTATTTTTAGAAGTTTTCCTCAATAAGAATAGCTTACATTTATTGAACACTTAGTTACTCTTGGAGTAAAGCCCTAGTTGCCTTAAGCTTGTTAAATAACTTTTAAGCAACTTTAGGAACTTTATTTCCTTCCAGTTTTTACTGAGCTCACTGTACAACTAAAAAGGATGAGTAACTTACCTTAACAGCTGGTAAAGGGAGCACACGTATGCTTCAAGATTCTGTGATTGTGGGGGTCACTCATGTTAACTGCCTGTCCAGGCACCCCTCCACAAATTAGTCACAGGACCCAGCCTTCAGGGAACTGACACATGGAGCTACAAAAGTTACAGATACAAAATAGTAACTAATACTTCAGCTTCGGCCCCACATGCCTGTACAATCCAAATAAATTCATTGAGCTCAAAGAAATTTGCTGCAGTTGTGAAAGAAAAGAAATTTTAAGAATAGGTAAATACTGGTGATAGATATGTTTTTGGATACACGTAGAGATTCAGAAATTTTATTTCCTTTTCTGGAGAAAGATACTAACCTTGCAGCAAGGCTCACAGTCTCCCTAGGAGTGCTTTGAAATCTGAGGGGTGTGTGTGTGTGTGTGTGTGTGTGTGTGTATGTGTGTGCGCGCTCCAGGTGACAGCTCTGGCTGCTTACTGTGGCTCTGCCTTCACTGAGCCTGCTTCTGTCCAGCTGTACAGATGAGACCCCTGAGCTTTCCTCAGTGGGCCACACCAATTCACCATGTTCATGGTGGCTGCCTTTACGGTGTTTTTTGTTTTTGTTTTTTTTTTGTTTGTTTGTTTTTTGTTTTTTCTAGATGAAGCATTGAGCTTATTAAGAGTAGGGAGAAATTGGGAGATTTAGAACAGGTTAATGAAGAAAGGTTACAAAGAAGCTCTTGCAGGATACTTGGAACTGTAATAGAGAATCTGTCATTTTCTTGAAAGGAGAGAGACACACACTTAACGTAAGGTTATGGCTTAGCACACCATCACTGATATGAGTGGTTGATTAGCTCTGGCCTCCAGGCAAGTGGATCCAAGTCATAGAACTAGTGAGAGGTTCCAGCTCCTGACCAAGTACTGTCTGCTCCTAAGCCTTTCAGCTCATTTTGCAAAGGTTCCCTGACTATGCGAGCCAGAGCAGAACCCTCAAGAGTTCTTTGACTAGCATGGTGCTAGATCAGAACAGGCACATGCTGTTGTCCATTTCAGTGTATACTTGCATGCTGGATCATAGTATCATGGGTATTTGAAAGGTTCATTTCACCAGCACTTATTTTGGTCCTTGCTGAGAATGCTGCGTTTAGAAAAACATAATGAGGAAATTCTCTTCGGATTAATTTACTGAGAAACTGCATAAATCAAAGCATGCATCCTTTGCTTAGATAACAAGGAAAGTTGCTCTCTTAGCAAGAATAATCAGTTTTATGAACCCATAAACCAAAGATTGTTTTGAGTAGCGTTTCTTGCTACTTTCCTGGAAGATTACAAATTGAAACTTATCTAGACTCTGTCTCTGCAGTGACATTTGAAAAGGTAACTTGTATGTTTTTAATGCTGAAACACAAATGACCACTGAGATGTGGATATGGTATTCTCATCTCTAGGGATATTTAGTAGCCAAATTGCTCTCACCTCCTCATCTCTAGCAGTCATCATCAATATTGGTTGTAGCATGGTGTTTCCATTCACAATTTATTTGGCCTCCTGAAAGATGAGAGAATGGGAGGGAATTAAAGGAGAACTAAAGTTACACATTAGTAGATACTCTGTGTAATAATCTAATGCTTTCAGAGGTAAAGTGTTCTGTGTGAAATTTGATCTTGTACAAATTAAGCAAGAGAGCAAAAATGGGGTCATTCCAATAATAGCTGAATATTTGTAAAGTCCATGGAAAGTTTTTAGAAATATAGTGACTCTGGATATATATTCCCACACCTTCAGGAACCCCTAAAATATATGGTCATTTCATTGTATCCCATCAATTTGGACACTATTTTGGGTTCTTTTATTCCCCCCTCCACTCCGGTTCCATACTTCTGGGGTTTTTTTGTTCTTCTTTTCTTCCTTCCATTTTTTTTTTTTTTTTGTCTGACTGAAATATTCCGAAAGATTTGTGTCACTACTCAAAGATTGTTTGTTCTGCCTCACCAAGTAGTTTTTAATATGGCGTATTGAGTTTTTCATTCTATGAACAATTTTTTCTTTCTCTTCAGTGTATCAGTTTCATGAGGAAACTTTTCATCTGTGTGTGATTTTTACAACGTAATTCAGACACTTGCACCTTGATTCTGAGTAATCTTACCATTTTTTAATTATAAGGCGTCTCATCAATCTCTTCATTTTTGAATTCTATTATTGAGATGTTCTTGAGTTCCTTCGAGGGAGTCATATTGTGTACCTTGTTCATGCTTTTTCATTAATTTTTATTTTTTGTGGAACTGTTAGTTGATTTTCCTCTCTGATGAATTTTAATTTCTTCATTGAATAGACAGAGATGTGCTTGGTTAGACCGGGGAGCTCTGCTCAGTGCTCTCGTATGGTATAGGGAAAGCATTAATGAATCCTGTCAATTACCATATTGAACGGCCAGGGTGACAGCACATTGCATGTGGTAGGTTTCCTCTCTTGTCAGCCCTGGGAGGCTGTGAACTCACCCATTGGTGTGATCACTGCCTCACCTTTCCAGGCAGCATGATCAGTCAGTCCTCAGGGAGAGCCCCATGAAGAGTCTGTGAGTTCTCTGTGTGAACCCAGAATCCTCTGTAATAACCACCCCACCCCCAGGCCCTCAGGAAGCTCTGGGCTTCTGAAGCCAGACACAGCCACAGTGATAACCCAGAGAGCTAGCTACACTCTGTGCTGTGTGATACAATTGCAGAATTCCCACTGTCTTAGAGTATGGGGCTCCTACAGTCATGGGGAGCAGGGTATCCACTGTAGGCTCTGTCCCTGGTCATCTTTACCCACCTTTCCCCATCCTTGCAACATATACACAGGAGATTCTTAGACGATAAGTGTGTTCTGGCCACTGGTCTTGCCCTCTCTGAGGTATCCATGAGGAACTAGTGAGACACTGTTCCTTCATTTACTCAGCAGATAGATGAATGTGCTGCCGTTACACAGCTTAAGAGTAAAATTTTCCACACGTTACCTGTAACTGAGGTAGCTTAAGGATCCCACAAATCTTCTCAGTGTTGGAGAAGGATGGAGTTACATACAGAACCTCTCATTGCCTTTGCTTCCTATGTATTCAGTAAGATTCCCAAGTAAATGTACATACAGTCCTTCTTTAGTTGTGAAGCTGCCACAGCTTAATGATGAGTGAAACAGAATGGGGGTGTGATGGTCTGCAAAGAGCAGTGTGCTGTTCATCTGAGGAAACCTAAATATCGTCTTTGGAATTTATTGTCTGCTGTGATAAAATATAGTAGACAGATCTGTAGCAAAACAAACACAAAACACAAAATGAAGAGTAAAGAACCGAATAAGGTGAAAATGACTAATACCTGAGACTGAATTGGTGTTATTTCCTTTGTCAAACAGAATCTAAAGTAGAGGGCGGCACCAGTTGTGCTTTTTATGGTTATGAAGGTAGAGGAGATTGGACATGAAAAATTTGGTTTTCATCATGTTTCTCGTGAATTGACCTGAGCTATATGGGTAAAAGCATTCATCAGACATTTGCACTCTGCCCAAAGCCAGGATCCAAGTTTAGCAGGTGTCTCTTCTGAGGGGTCCTGCAGGGAACGGGGCCTCTTCCCCTTCTGAGACGTTTGGTGGTTACTATGGGAGTAGAAGACTGAAGCATACCTTGATAGGTCACTGCCATCAGTGCTTTCTGTCTGCAGAAAGATGGGGAGGCCAACTTCTGGCTCACAGCTCCTTGTGAGGAGTAGATTAAGGCCTGAGGCCTGAGGGCAGCATCCTCAGCAGGTGCCTGTCTCGCAGACCTCATTTTACCGAAGTGTGCTGATGGCACTCCTCCCGACTGATTTTGCAGCCTTCACACAGGCTATTAGATAGCGTCTCTTTTTACTGGAAAGAGATGCAGATTTATGGAGAGAAGCAGAGATAGAGACAAAGATCTTCCATCCACTGGTTCACTCCCCAAGTGGCCTCAACGACCAAAGCGAAGTCAGTCCAAAGCCAGGAGCCAGGGGCTTCTTCTGGGTCTTTCATGCAGGTACAGGAACGCAAGGCTTTGGGCCATCGTTCACTGCTTTCCCAGGCTACAAGCAGGGAGCCGGATAGGAAGTGGAGCAGCTGGGGCAGGAACCAGTGAGTATGTGGGTGCCGGTACTTGAAGGCAAAGGAGGATCAGCCAGCTGAGCCATCACACCAGCCTCTCATAAGCTTTTTGTTGAATGAACTGGGGAAGAAACATCTTGGCTTGGATGCCCAAATCTGCACGTACTAGTCATTTTCACTCGGAGCAGAGGCACCGCCTGTGCTCCAGCAGTTCTTCAAGCCAGAAACGTGAAGCAGATTTGAAGCCTGCCTTGGTGTTCTGCCTCCTTCTCTTCTGTCCATCTGTAGTTCCTGTTGTCATCATGAAAGTTGCCGTGGCCATCCTTTGAACTCCTTTATCTCAGCCACCTATTTCTTAGTCACTCTCCTATCATTATTTCTAAATAACTTTTCTCTCCTCAGTGGACTTTTAAAAAAAAAATTCAGTAGATTATTTTGTAGTCAAATGTTAAACTACTCAAAAATTAAGATTATTTATTCATTTGAAAGGAAGAGTTACAGAGTGAGAGAGGAAGAGAGACATCTTTCATCTGGTTCACTCCCGAAATGACCACAAAGGTCAGAGCTGAGTCAGTCTGAAGCCAGGGGCTGGGAGCGTCTTCCAAATTGCCCACATGGGTGCAGGGACCAAGGATTTGGGCCATCGTCTGCTGCTTTCCCAGGCCATTACCAGGGAGGGAGCTGAATCTGAAGTGTAGTAGCTGGGACTTGAACTGGTGCTTATAGAGGATTCCAGCACCACAGACTGAGGCTTAGCTTGCTGTATCACAACACCAGCCCCAATTGCCTTTGTGTTTTGCTCAGATCCCAATATAGAGTAGAATGAACAAAAAGAAAGAAAAGACAGCATTTTTACTTATAGAATGTCTGATACATTTTACAGTGCCTCTTCAGAATCACCTTGTAATCATTTCAAGCTGTTCTTTCTTGTAGGAGGGTATATGAGATCCTCTTGATAGAATATAGATTTTCATTTCTTTAAAATTTTCTTTCTGTGATTAATAGCACTCATACTATCCTCTAAACCAGAAATGGCCGTTCGAGTATTTATAGTGTCATTCACTGGCAATGCAAATTATCAAGTCAAATTTAGCCTGCTGCAGATTTAGTCAATGTGGAGTGTCATGTACAGCAGTCCTGGCAGGGCCAGGTCAGGTTTCACAAGCCTGGTATGGTCCACAGGTCACATCTTGCCCACTCTAAAACTAAAGAAAAGAACATAAAAGACAAAAATGTAATTGATTTAAGGTTCAAGTCATTTGCATATTTAATGTATCCTGACTAGGGGGGAACAAGGTAGACCCTTGGTTGGGGAAGTTGCTGGATGTGAGGATCCTGAGATACAAGGATCGTCTGTGCTGGTGACAGGAGCGCTGCGGCCTCGTACAGCAGCAAGCACACTAACACTGAATGCGCTGTCGGGAATGTTGATTTCCTTTGCGTGGTTCACAGGAATGCTGACGTCGTAAGATGTGAAGGACCATCTAGGAGCTCAGATGGAAGGAAAGTGAACTAGATGGGTCATTGTCCCAGCTGGCGTCTGGTCCCTCTTCTATTTAGAGACAGATCGATGTGTGTATTTTCTATGACATCAGGTGCAGGTGTGCACTTGGAGGCGGGTGTTCCCTGGGAGTCCTCCTTCCTTGGGGAGGAAATGCAGTAGCACTTGGAAGATGCCTGTGGGAAGCAGATCCACCGCATTAGTCAGTCTCTCTCCCAGTTCTCTCATCAACCCTCCTGAGGCAGCCAAGGCCCTGCGTTGGGGTGCTGGAGGGAATACTCTCTCTCTTTTTGTGAAAAATGTTTGTGTTGGAAAGGCAGATTTACAGAGATAAGGAGACACAGACAGAGAGATCTTCCATTCAGTGATTCACTCCCCAAATGACCACAATAGCTGGAGCTGAGCTGATCCAAAATTAGGAGCCTCTTCCAGGTGTCCCATACAAGCACAGGGTCCTGAGGATTTGGGCCATCCTTAATTGATTTCTCAAGCCACAAAGACGAAGCTGAATGGGAAGTGGAGCAGCTAGCTGTAAGGAGTCCTTTGTAGTTCAGTATGCGTAGGCCTAGGAATTAGATAGACCAGGGCAAGCCGTGAGCAGATATGTGACTGCTGCTTATCTTCTCAAGCTTAGGCACTCCAGCCTTATTGCATGCATAGGAACTCCCAAGCTCTTAGCTTGCCAACTGCCTGTGAAACATGTGAAGACCTGAGTTTTGGCCGAGCTGTCAGGTGAACCTTTGTAGTTTTCAAGTGCTAATCTGAGGATAAGCAGAAAGTCAGCCATCTGTAAGCTAACTGCCCCAATTCATTAGGATAAACAATAAGACTGTTAATTATGTTACTGCATCTCTGATCCGTTCCTGTTTTTACAAGACCCTCAGACGTATGTAATAATGTATTGGAAGAAACCTGTTAAAACCAGTGTCTGCGTTTTAATAGTCATTTACCCGCTCACTTTAGAGTGCATCAAGTCCCCTGGTCCTGTTATTAGTCTTAAATCTTGTATTTCTCAGTCTTTCAGCGCATGTCTTTCAGTCTTGTTTTTTGCAGGATTGTTGAGCGTTAGAACACAACAGCTAGCCAGTGGAGCTGTCATGCCGGCTTCCCTAGATGTCTTCTTAAAACTTAGTGCACTGGCTTGTTTTTCTATTAGAATAATCTCTATTTGAGGGATAGAAAGAGTCGTGTTATATGGTTAATCATTATATACACATATATACTTGTTTATCATATTCTGTAGCTTGTCTTTGAACTGAAAGAGGTATGTTGTAATGGAATTGTTCTGTTCTTTTTCTCTTGATCTATTAGTGCTGCCAACTGTCCTTATTCAGAAATCAATTTGAATAAAGACCGTATTTTCCCAGACCGTTTAAGTGGTGAGATGCCTCCAGCTAGTCCATCATTTCCAAGAAATAAAAGGACAGACACAAATGAAAGCTCTTCATCTCCTGAGATCAGGTAACTCAAGTGGTACTGTTAGTGTTGTTTAGAAGCACTCTAATTGAAGGGGGGTTCCTGTTTTAGATATTTTATGTTTTAATAGCAATATTTTCTTATGGGTTCTTAATAGACCAAGTATTTTCATATGCACTATTTTCATTAATTATAAATATGTTAGTTGTACTGTAAGCTTGGTCATTTAGTTGGAATTGCTTCACTGCAGCACATGGGTAAAAATCCAGGTTTGTTTGAGGAACCTTTAAGGCAGTGTTGTGTGCCCTTTTTTCTGAGAATGTGATTGCAAGGAAGAGCAGATCTATGAAAAGATGCTCCTGGATGCTTAGGTTTCCTAAGTTTCTTTTAGAATGTATTTTGAAGCCTGAGGCAGCATCACTCTTCTTTTTTTATCTGAATAGGTTTTAAGTTTAATTATTATGGATGAATCAGGTAGACCTTTGAATCAGTACCTGTGATTTTGAGGCCACAGTGATGTTTTTGGAGTAATGGCGTTTAGTTAGCATCATCCTTATAGAAAAGCAGTTATGTTCTATGAATTATGGGGAGAACTGTAATTTCTTCAGTTGCTAACAGTGATGGTTTTCTTGTTATATGTAATACTTCGATTATGAACTATGTAACAAACTCATTTATCAAATTCCTAAAATGAGGGTCATTTGAAGAAACATAACTTACAAGTGAAAGTTTTCCATTCGGATCATTATAATTGCGGATAAAGAGTTATAAACAAATACCCACAATTTACAATTTGTTTTTTTTTTTTTTTTTTAAAGATTTTATTGTTATTGGAAAGCCGGATATACAGAGAGGAGGAGAGACAGAGAGGAAAATCTTCCATCCGATGTTTCACTCCCCAAGTGAGCCGCAATGGGCCGGTACGCGCCGATCCGATGCCGGGAACCTGAAACCTCTTCCAGGTCTCCCACGCGGGTGCAGGGTCCCAAAGCCTTGGGCCGTCCTCGACTGCTTCCCAGGCCACAAGCAGGGAGCTGGATGGGAAGTGGAGCTGCCGGGATTAGAACCGGCGCCCTTATGGGATCCCGGGGCTTTCAAGGCGAGGACTTTAGCCGCTAGGCCATGCCGCCGGGCCCTAGAATTTGTTATTTTTTTTTCTTTTTTTTTCATTGGGAAGTCAGATTTACAGAGATAAGGAGAAACAGAGAAAAAGATCTTCCATCTGCTGGTTTACTCCCCAAGTAGCCACAAGGGCTGTTGCTGAGCTCTAAGGTCAGGAGCCAGGAGCTTCTTCCGGGTCTCCCACACAGGTGCAGTGTCATGAGGCTGTGGGCCGTCCTTGACTGCTTTCCCAGGCCACCAGCAGGAAGCTGAAAGGGAAGCAGCCCGGATATGAACCTGTACCTACATGGGATCCTGGCATGTGCAAGTCGAGGACTTTAGTCACTAGGCTACTGTGCTGGGCCCAGTTTAGCATTTGAAAAGTTGGGATGTCACTCCAAGGTACCAGTGAACTCTTGAGGGCTGGCACTGGCCCGCTGTCAACTTTTTGGTTAAGTGGGTCCAGTGCCTAGGGCCATAGACTTCTCACAGCAGACAGCGGTGACTCACTCATTCCAGTGAGTCTTACTCTGATAGAAGTATGTTCATGGTTTGTGTGTGTGTGTGTGTGTATCATTAGCTGTGATTAAGGAGACAATCTCAGACATTTTAAGTTTTCTGTAGTAACTGCACATATTTCATGTTGAAATATTTTTTAAATTATGTATGTTTTTATCTTATATTATTTATAAGACAGTGAATTCTGATTTGCTGTCACTTCTGTCCATTTTTTCCCACTTTCTTTGTAGAACTTTTGTTAAATGAATGGGCTCAAAAGCACCTACCTTTTTTTCTAGGGTTTCCACCGAAGCCTTTGTTCAGTGGGTGGGAAGTGACCCAGGCAGGACTCAGTCACCTACATGTGATGTTGACATTGTGTGTGACTACTCAACCTACCATGCCACAGTGCCAGCCCAAGCTTTCTCATTTTTTTAATCAAATACTGTTTCCATTTTAATGAGCACTCGAAGTGATCCTTAAAGCTGGCCTTGAGAAGCAGTACTGGGTATAAAAGTCCCCTTCTCTGGAGCAGTAATTCACGATGTGTTACCAAATGGGAAATGTTGGGCATCCATCACACATTGTCATTTTCTCATCAAGTCTCTGACAGCTGCTTGTAATTGCATCCTAAATTAGGAACTGTCTCTATTAAAATCCACTTATTGTGGTTAAGTTCCCTGCTAGGCATAACCTCAGAGACACAATAAAGCATTTTTGTAAATGCCTGCTAGTTGTTCATTATACTTGATAAGGCAAATGCCCACTTATTAATTAGGCTAGTGAAAAAATTCAGTCTTTTATAGGCCATTAAAATGACTGCTCAAGTAGTAAGACCAGTGTTTCCACTCTTAGAATTCATAGAGCACTTGCAGGAAGTGCTATCATCAATCTGATTTCTGTTTTTCACACAAATCCAGTTTTGTCGGTGACTCCAGAGCGGCCAGTCTGTACCCTACTAAACAGATGGGAAAACTAATTAAGATAAAATATGAAACAGTAAACATCCATGTATGTATTTACTTTGTACATCTGTCACATCACATTAAGTAGAATAAAATTGATAGAGATCCAAAAGTCCTTAAATATTACACAAGTTCATCGGTAATCTTGATGACTTTGGCCTTGCTACCCAGGCTTGTTGGCCTGAGAGCTTGGTGTTGAAGCCAAGGGTCATTTGGGGTGGCAAGTCTTTGGCAGAGCTGGTTCTTCCTTCTTGTTGATAGACTGCCAGGCATGAATCAGGAGTTGTAAGAATTTTTCAGTATTCCAGGCCTGTTGTGGTATAGTAGGTTAGGCAAAGTGGCCTGTTACAACACCTGCATTTTATACACACACACACACACACACACACACGAATATATATGTATGTATTTGCACAGTAATTCATATCCCAGCTGCTCCCTTTCTGATCTGGCTTCCTGATAATGGCCTGAGAAATACAGCAAAAGATGGCCGAGATATTTGAACTCCTGTGATCCAGGTGGGAGACCCAGATGAAACTTCTGGCTCCTGATTTTGGCCTGGCCCAGCCCTGGCCACTGTAGCCATCTGGGGAGTGAGCCAGAGGATGCAAGTCTCCCTCTGTCTTTCCCTGTAGCATTGATTTTTAAGTGAATGACAGATTGATGAAAGCCTTAAATAAATGAATGTTCCAGGCCTTAACAGTTTAATTCAGCTTTGTATAGTTATTTATGTGTACCGAAGAGAAGCTCAGTTCAGTTCAAACAGTTCTAACATCAGCCACTGTGACACCGAAGCTACCATTCAAAGGGTAGGGGTAGGTGACTGTGTTATTGTTATGTGCTTACAAAGTTGCAGCGGTGCCATACCTAAGAGGGTCTTATTTTATCTGCTTGAATGTCCCTAACTGCTGACTCCGTAGACTCTTGCATGTTGAGGAGGCAAACAGTGACATGGGTTCTTTTTCCTGCAACAAAATCGGCACCAAAAATAACTGTCTCATTCTTGTTCCGATTGATCTCTATTTTTCCACTGTCACCTTATTGACGAGGCCTTTTCAGTTCACAGGAGAATTGACTTACTAATTATTGAATGATTTTTTTCTGCAGAATTTTTCTTTGGTATCTTGATAAGCAAGTATTCCCTCAGATCCCTTCATTAACATATGCTGCTTGTGCTAAATTGAAACTTAATAGGTTTGTTAATCAAAATGTCTGAGGTATTAAGCCCTGTTTACCCCCTCTGGGCCGTGTTGGCAAACACATGATTAAATAATACTGTTGCTGCCATGACATCTCAAGGCATATGATTTTTAAAACCCTTTATTCTCATGTTAGCCATATTCGTAAGTTTGAATGATGCTGATTTTTTCAGCCATGTTTTCTGAATCCCATTCAAAGATGGTGACCTTGTCCTGAAGCTGTTCAGGATGCATTGGGGAGGCTCTTCAGGTACCCTTCTTAATGTCCCTCTGAAGGCTAACTCCTGAGAATCCTAGTCTTTGATCTTTAACCTGTGAGTCACCTAAACCCATAAATATTTTTAAGAAAGAACCCTGAAGACTTGCAAAGAGACATCTTTTTCACATTCAAACAGGAAGAATTATATTTTTCACCACTCTTCCTGGTACTGGCTGTGTCCCTGCTTGTTACTGGGCAGACTAGTCCTTTTTCTTCCCACCAGATATCCTGTGAGGTTAACATCAGCTGTTTGAGAGACAGAATTGAAAGCAAGACATACTACAGATTGGGCTTTTTGAACCTAATCTGTGACCAGAGCCATCCTCCTGAGTGTGAACTGACCGAGTCTGAGCTTCCTGCCTCACATGGAGTGTGGCTCTACCTGCATTTCTTGCACTGCGGCTTCCCTTTCTGGCTATGGGGTTTTAGAAAGGTGGCTGAGATCACAGCATACTCAGATTGGGACAGAATAATTTAACCTTTTCATGTGCTTCCAGTATTATTTTTAGTAGGCTCAAATTGGTTGAAACATTATTGGTCAGGGATTATTTTCATCTGAAATATAAACAGAGGGGAAAAATACAGCTATATGTATTCAAGTGCTATCTTACTGTCATGGGTTTGCTCTTATGTTCTGCTGATATTACTGCAAAGTCTAATTAGCATATGATAGCAAGACATGTAAAATGTGACGTGCAGTTAATTACAGACAAAAAGAATCTGCTGATTCAAAAATAATATCTTTCCATTTGAATGGGTCCATATCTTGATTAAAAGCCAAAAGAGTATTCTTAGTAAGATTTCACTGAATATATTTCAGTTGAAGCTAAATAAATGTTAATCAATGGGTTCTTTTTTTTGGGGGGGGGGCGGGGTGTGCAGGAAAATCCTCAACACCATGGTGAGGAGTGACTAATCTTTGTGTCCCACCCAGCAAGATATGAGCCAATCCACGCCAGCTCTTTCCTATCAGATTTCAAGCTCTACTTTCTGTTGTTTGTCTATTTATTTTAGGTTTGTTTTTTTTTTTTGTTTGTATGATTGTTTGTTTGCTGTGAGGGGTTTTCGAAGCAATCCCGATGGTCACTGCGAGGGAGGGCGGGGGTCCAGAGGTGGAGCCAGGCTCGGACCAGAGAAAGCTCTCCTCCCTGGTCCCGAAGGACATTTATTGTTCTTCTGTGTCTGCGGACCGCTCAGGGCTTCTGGTTGTCTTTCCGATGACGTTGGTTTCTGCACGGTAGTGTTTGGACTTCTTCCATCCCCTGGGGAAGCTCCGGTTGGGGGTGGGTGACCTCAGAGTACTCAGCCTTCGAGGGCATCCAATTCCCTGTGGCCTCCTTGGCAGTTGGGATATAGTCCTTGTTGCTCGTCTTAATAGTTTGTGGTGAAGGTCTGGGAGTCTTCGTGGTTGAGATCCAACCTTCCTCCTTACCACCTGCTCCACTCTGGAGTGCCCCCCAGCTCCACGCACATGACCTCCTGTTAAGAGGTTGTCAGGATCGCACCTGATTCCCCCCTCATGCATTGGTATAGTAGTTTTATTGTTGTTTAGTGCCGCCTTGAGTCTGTTGTCTATGAATTACCAGATTTGATCTTGACAGGCTATATTGTACTTTTTCTCACTCTTTTTATGCTCCTGAAAGATTTCCCTGCACTCCCTCCCCATTACCGGTTAACATAGCGTATTGAGGGTGTAGTGGGTTTTACAGTTTTACGATGTAGATGTTAAATATTCTGACATTAATTGTTGTTTTATAGATTATATCGCGTTATCTTATTGCATTGGATACAGGTTGTTAGAGATTGCACTAATATTACAATATACAGGTACTATCTTTCAAAAAAAAAAATGTTCTGCACCTTAAATGTCGACAAATATCTTGTTAGAGTTACAAGCCAGTCTAGATTATCCTAAAATCTGCCAAGATCAGCAAAATTATACTTCAACACAACAAATGGCTAAATACTAAAATGAAATAGACACGAGACAGCTGAATGGTACCTTATAGCCAATTTAAGGTATATAGCAGCGGGTCCTGTATATAAACTAAAATTGAAATGTCAATGAGCTAATCATAGGTTGTGGTTAAGAACTTGCTTTTTTTTTTTTTAACATACTGGTTACTCAAAACTATGTCAATTCCATAATGTTGCAAATTGCTGTTGATGTTATATTGGGACTCTTAATTGACTGTGATGATATTCTACCAGCTCTGACTTCGGACCAGAAATGGTCTCCCCAAGAAACTGTTCAACCCATCTGGACAATAAGTAGCTGGACTCTCTGCTTGGTATACGTTTGCAAGGAAAGAATCTTGATTGAATTTGAACTGTAATACTGCATCAAGGTGGAGGAATCCACCAGGGGGGAGGGGCGTGGGGAGGGGTGGGGAAATTCCCAGAGCCTATGAAACTGTCACATAATGCAAAATAATTAATAAAAAAAATCAATGGGTTCTTAAAAATGCGAAAGTCACAAGGAGAAATTAATATATTTTAGACGCTTTTGCAGCTGCTTTTAGGTATGTTAGCTCATTCCATCCTCATAATGCCTTAAATGGTATAGATACTGTTTTTATATCTGCATTCTGTAAGGGTAGAATCGCTCTAGGTTACACTATGTAGTAGCGGCAGTATATCCTGGCAGTTTGGCTGTTCTCTGAGCTGTTACTATAAAAACAGTGTTAAGTACAATACTAGAAGCTTGTAAAGACTGAACAGGACTGAACTTCCAGTCAGGTCAATCCATTTGCAAAGACCAGTGGTTGGCAGCTCCTTCGTGTAAGAATCAAACACCCACGCCTAGATAGTATGAGCCTCTTCATGACTGAAATTGTTGATAACGAAAGATGGTGAAGGAGAGCAAGACAGGATGTTTTATGTTGAACAATACTATAAGCTTAAATATAGAATAAGGTATTTCCAGTTGTCTTTAAAAATGGGTGTGTCAGGAAGCATATCTATTAATGTGTTTGGCAGAATTTTGGTGTTCTGATATAATCTGTAATTGGAAAACTATAGCTAGAAAACCCTTTTGCTTGCAAAGTTGAATTTATCAAAAAATACATTCATTTTTTCAGCTAGAATTATTATAATGGAATTTCTAACCTTATAAATAAAATAATAAATGCCCGATTGAGTAAACAGTTGTTATTTTCGATAAAATATATAGCAGATTAGAATATGGATTCAGAGTATCATTCAGGACCTTACTCATGAAATTGAATCATGACACAAAAAAGACATGTTTCTTTGACTTCATATAACCAAGATAAGTAGTTCATCATGGAGAAATTCAAGTATAAAAACCAAGGAGCTAGCATCTAATTGTGGACGTAGGTACCCCCTGTGGCCTGGTCCTGTAGTTGGCATGTGGATATTGGCTTAGCCTCTTTGTGTCTTTCTGGTGAGATACACTGCAAAGCTCAGTGCTAACTTTCCATAGTATGCTTAAGCACTTCTCATGCCTCTGTGCTGGGTCTGGATCCCGCTGCGCTTGGGGCCGCTGTGCTGCTAACCCCTCTTGGTCATGATGACTGTTGCTGCAGATGGCCCGGAGGGACAGCTTTCCCCTGCCCTCCAGTGAAAGCAGAGGGTGCAGGGACCGCAAAGGCCTGAAGCACCGCTAATTTGAAGGAATTTGCAGTCGCAGAATTAGTTCAACAATCTGAAATGAAATATGCAGTAAACATTTCTTGTAGAGTCTTCATTTAACTGTGTTTGGTAAAGGTAAGTAACTGTTTATAAATTCCCAGGTTTAAATGAGCCCACCTTATTGAAATGTGGTGAGTTAGAATTGGAAAGGTGAAAACGGATCGTGCTTCTGTAAATGCAGCGCCACAAACACAAAAGCACATGCTTCTATTTGCTTCTCTTTGCCATGAATTACGGCAGAGCAGGGACTAGAGGAGATTTTACGATCAAAGATTTTGTTTTCTCTCTGCTTCTTCATCAAAGTGGATTAGTTTCTTAAGTTTTAGGAAATAAGGATTGGTATTGGTATTATATTTAGGTATAATAGCTCAAGGAAATACTTCTCATGCTTACGTATTATTACAGCTTTATTTTAACATTTAAAGGGATGATATGTTTGTTAAAATGACAAAAAGGAAACTGTTGTCTCTGTTTTTTTAATTGATTACATTGTATTATGTGATACAGTTTTATAGGTACTGGGATTCCCCCCCCAGCCTCCCCCCCATGGTGGATTCCTCCACCTTTGTAGCATTACCACAGTTCAAATTCAGTTGACATTCTTTCATTGCAAGCATCAACCAAGCATAAAGTCCAGCATCTTATTGTCCAGATAAGTTCAATGGCTTCTTGGGGAGACCATCTCTGGTCTGAAGGTAGAGCTGGCAGAGTATCATCCCGTTCAATTAAAAGCCCCGACATTACATCAGTAACAATTTATAACGTTATGGAATTAGTTGACATGGTATTGAGTAACCAATATGTTAAAAGAGAAAAAAAAAGAATATAAGTTCTGAACCACATCCTGTGACTTCTACATTGACATTTCAATTATTAGTTTATATACAACTGGGTTCTATACACCTTAAAATGGCTATAGATTACTATTCAGCTGTTTCATGTCTATTTTAATTTTGGTATTTAGCAGTTTATAGCGTTGAAGCATGAATTTGCTGCACCTGGCTGTTTTTCGGGTAGTCTATAACTCTAGCAAGACATATGTCAACAGTTTAGGTGAACAGTTTTAGGAGGGGTGTGCAGAGAAATCTTCAGTACCCCAGTGAGGAGTAACTAATCTTTGTTGTCTCTTAAAATAATAAAAAAAAAAAACAGTCACCATCAGAGTTTCTAGAAAAGTCACTGATTGGGAATTCCTTCCTTCCTTCCTTTTTTTGACTCTGACAATTACTATACTGTTCTCATAGGGTATTATTTCCAATATAATATGAAACAAATGTGGAAGTACATATAAATTAATTGTTCCTGGAAGCCTGCCTTTAACATGGAAATGTAAAGTATTAACTGCAGCACAATTTTTACAGAGAAGACAACACTTTTAACAATTCAACTCATGTCCTTTTGATAATTATTAAGAATATTGTGCTATTTGTTATTGTCACAGCTCCGTCTTACCACTTTGTATGGAAGAAGAGCCTGTGTAGCTGTTTAATTTGCTTTTCTCAGATTAATACCATTGGTTCTTCCCCATTTTCAGAAGAGCAGATCTTCAAGAATTGTGACAGGTTGTTGTTAATATGAACAAAGCCAGGAGCTCACATGTAAATGAGATGCCACCATTATGTCACATTATTATCATTTCAAATGGAGTACAAAGTAATGCCTTTGCAGTTAGAACTATAGAGCTTTATGCTTCTTTGGGATGTTTTGTTTCAAATGTGTTTGCCCTGTTTCTGTAAAACAGAAAAATATGGTCTTAGTTTTTAGGTAACTGAAATAAGTAACACTTGGAACAATGAAATCTCATAAATACAAGCTAAAAATAAATGTGTGGCAATTAGATACCATTTCCTAGAAAGTCGTATAGTGGATTTATTTTGAACCCTAAGAATGAAATATACTGGGTTAACAGTTTTCAACTCCTTGAAACTTAGCTTTTAAGAAAAGTGTAAGTAGTTGTGTACGTGTGTGGTTCTTCTTCTCTCTCTCTCTCTCTCTCTCTCTCTTTTAAGAGCCATTTTGCCCCTAGCTTAAAAAGTAAAGACTCAGTTATGTTTTTAATAGAACCATTCCCTTTCAGAGAATCCTGGCATGTTTAGGTGAGCATCAGGTTGTTGCTGGTCAGAAGAGGTGAGGTCAGTTGAGTGGTGGGTTTGACTGGATCGATGCCAGGAGCGTCTCTGATCGAGACGCATTCGCCTGGCCAGTCTCAGCCTCAGAGCCCAGTACAGAGCAGTGTTGTCAAAGCAGTGATTAAAAAGTACCATTGGCTTTGCTGCCATCCCTCACCATCCCATCCCCCCCCACCACCCCTTTTTTTTGTTTTTGTTTTTGCTTGAGATTTACTTTGTTTATTTGAGAGGTGTTACAGGAGAGAGAGTGAGAGAGTGAAAAGAGATCTGTTCTTTGGTTCACTCTCCAAATATCTGCATCTACCAGGGCTGAGCCACGCAGATGCCAGGCTGGGAGAATGGGACTCCTTCCCAGTCTCCCATGTAGGTGGCAGGGAACGAAGAACTTGGGCCATGTTCTTCTGCTTTTGCCAGGCAGTATCAGTGGGCTAGAGCGAAATGGAGCAGGCAGAGTACCAACGTGAACTATTGTGGGATCCAGCGTTTCAGGTAGTAGCTTAACTCGCTAAGCCACAACACTGAAGTCGGATTTTCTTCCTTTAATTTGAAGTCTTACCAAAAAGTATGCTTAAAATTCTTCATAACTATGTGTCCCCAATTGTATTTGAATTTTTGAAATGGCTACATTTTCCAGAAAAGTTCATTTTAATATTCTTAGCTTTAAAAATCTTCTATCTGCACAGTCAATGAAAATTGTTAATGAAAAGGCACATTTATAGGTGATATTAGTATGAATGACTTTGAAGAACTGTGTATCATTTCTCACAATTTAGAACGCATTGATTTTAAATTTAACTATTGAAATGCAGTTATGAATCACTTTGTAAAATGCTTCTTTTACACAATTATCAAAACCCCTGTTTTTCTCAGAGACCAGCATGCTGATGATGTTCAAGAAGACTTTGAAGAAAGAACGGAAACTGACATGAGGACATCACATGAAGCCAGAGGTAGCCATAAGTTTTCATTGTATTAATGGATAATTCTTTTATAATTCAATAATCGATATATAATTGGCACGCAGTAGCTGTTATTTATTGAAGATAAACTTCATCGGATTGCTTTGTTGTGTATCAGGGTGAGTACGCTGTGGTTGTGAGAGGGATTCCGCTGTGGGGTTTACAGAGAGAGGGGTAACTGGGACAGTGGCTCCAAGTATTTGGTGATTTAAGACTAAGGTTCAGTGTTGTTTTGTCAGCAGAGGTGTGCTGGATAGGCTGAGGGATGGCGGTCATTCAGGTCTCCGCTCCCCCACATACTTGCTGTGTGGCTGGCTCTGGACAAAGTATGTTTCCTGTTCCTGCCTCAGTTTCCTCCTGTGTAAAATGGATGTACTGTGCACATCACTGGATTATCATTACTAATGAATGCGTCAGTTCCTGAAGAAATTGCTTTTGGCAGTAACTAATGAGTGCTTGCTTTGTCATTGAGAAGTGATCATTGGAAACTCAGATTCACAGTAAAACCTAGGCGCTGAACCTTTCAAGGCCGCAGCATGTGATAGCATTTTCTTTTCTTCTTTTTTTTTTTTTTTTAAGATTTATTTTTATCACAAAGTCAGACATACAGAGAGGAGGAGAGACAGAGAGGAAGATCTTCCATCTGATGATTCACTCCCCAAGTGACCGCAGCAGCTGGAGCTGAGTTCCAAGGCCAGAAGCCAGGAGCCCTGAACCTCTTCCGGGTCTCCCATGCGAATGCAGGGTCCCAATATTTTGGGCCATTCTTGACTGCTTTCCCAAACCGCAAGCATGGAGCTGGATGGGAAGTGAGGCCACTAGGATTAGAACTGGCACCCATATGGAATCCTGGCGCATGCAAGATGAGGACTTTAGCTGCTAGGCTACTGTGCCAGGCTCATATTTTCATTTTCTATGTGCTTTTTATGTGGTGGATTAAGGTGTGACTTTATTAATGGAGAATTTATTAACATGATAAGCAGGAAACCTGTTTTTCATCTGCTGCTTCTTTTGCTATCTTTAAACATTTTTGTTTGGTTGATAGTAAGTGTATATTTTATGGGATATATTGAAATATTTCAACACATTTATGCAGAAGAAAAATATCAAAATGAAAAACCAGCTTTTCCGTTTCTCTGTCTTTTCTTTGTGTCTGGAGCGTACCCCTTCTCTCTTCCGGCTCTTTATACAGTGTGTGCTCTGTCACTGGAGACACTCTGGTCGCTCTGCTGCTCTCTGGAGCACTAGAACTTGTTGCTCTTAATGACTGTTTTGACACTTGCCACCCAACTTCCTTTTATCCTTCCCCTCACTCTCTTTCCATCCTCCAGCAACCACTAGTATAAACTCAAATTGACTTTTCTTTAACTTCCTGTATGAGAGGCAGCATGTTGTATTTCCATGTCTGACACACTGTTGTTAACATGAGGACCTCGTGCCTCACTCGTTTTGCTGCATGTATAAGGATTTCATCTTTATGGTCAAATACTCTGTTGTGTTTGTATACCACATATTCATTATCTGCTGCCTGTCAGGACGCCTAGTTTGGGTCGCTGTGTTGGCTGTTGTGTCTAGCAGTGCTACAGAGGTGTGAGTGCAGCTGTGTCTGGAGTGCATGGTTTCATTTCCTTTGGGTGGTCACTCAGGACTGGTGCATCTGATTTCACTTTTTTTGAAGAACTTCTCTGCTTTTCCCCATAATGGTTGTAATAATCTGCATTCCTCCTAATAGTAAGGCTGGAGTCCCTTTCTCTTTTTTGGATTTATTTGAAGGTCAGAGCTGCAGAAAGAAAGAGAGAGATTCCATGTACTGGTTCACTACCCAGCTGACCACAGTAGCCAGGCTGAAGCCGGAAGTTAGGTTTCGTCTGTGCCTCCCTTGTGGGGAGCAGGGGCCCAAGCACTTGAGCAGCTTCTGCTGCTTTTCCCAGAGCATTAGCAGGGCACTGTGTGGGAACTGAATCAGCCCCTGTGTGGGATGGTGGCATCACAGGCAGGAGCTTCACCCACAATGCCAGCCCTTCTAATTATCTCTTCCACATCCTTGAATTTTATTTAAGTCTTCTTATTTCTTACCTGATCTGTAATTTTGCCTTACATTTTTTGCATAAGTAGTTTTGCTTACCTTTTCAAAAAGCCACTTCTTCGTTTCAGTGATAGTTTTGTTCTTAAACCGTTATTTTGTTCAAGCACTGCAGAGAAAGCTTGCACTAGACAAATGTACTTGGAAATAGTGTAGCAAGGGGCCAGAGGCAGAATTTCCAGAGCAAAACTTCAGCTCAGACTCTGTATACAGTGTGATCAAGCCTTTATTATTGAGTGTCAATAGAATATCAGAAATCAAGGGATTTTAGTAACCTGTTCAATGCCACTTCCTGGCATGATTTTGAAACTCTTCAGAAGGGCCTAGGAGTTCAGAAAGCAAAGCAGGGGCCTTCCTGGAGCGGGAGCGTGGCAGAGCTCCGTGTGAGGCAGCTCTGCAGGGGAAGGAACAGCATACTTTCCAAAAGGCGAACTATGTACTTTCTTGACTTTGTATTTACTGGAAAGTTGCACTTGTTCACCTGCCAGTGTTTACAAAGGGCTTCTTTTCTATAGTAAAATATTGTCGTTTGTGTGTTAACCTTTTAGTTGCTTTGGTTTTGTTTTCCTATTTTCATAGTTTCGCGAGAAGCACTTTTAGATTGTATATTTAGTATCTTTCACTTTTTTGATGTAGGTGCTATTACTATAAAATTCCTTTAGAAATATTTCATTTAAAGGTGCTTTAAATTTTCCTTTTGATCTTTAGTGATCACTACTGGTTCATTCAGAACTGTCGGTCCCCATTTGTGTAATTCCTAGAATTTTCTTTGTTGTTGATTTCTAGTTTCATTACATTGTGATCAGAAGAAAAAATACTTGATACGATTTCCATTCTTTTGTATTTGTTCAGATCTTTGTGAGTCTAACATACAGTCTGTCACAAAGAATGTTCCGTGTGCTAATGAAAACAGTGTACATTGTGCTGCTGGTAGTGGCAGGCTTGGGAAGTGTCTTAGGGCCACTTGTTACTGATGGAAGTGGGGGTGCCGAAGTGCAGAACTCAGTGCATATGCATTACAATCCTGGTGTCTTCTTCATTTCTGGATTGTAGTAGCTTTTTCTCTTTAATAACTTACCTTAAGGTTCATTTTTTTCTGTTCCCTTGATTTCCATTTGTTGAAATGTCTTTTTTCATTCTTTATTTTCAGTCTGTCTACCCAGCTTGTCTTTATTGGAAAAGTGAGACTTTTTTTTGTAATGACTAGAGCTGAGCCAATCGAAAGCCAGGAGCCTCTGCTGGGTTTCCCATGGGTGGGTGCAGGGTGCCAAGGATTCGAGTCTCCTCCATTGGTTTCCCAGGCCATAAGTTAGTTAGCTGGATGGGAAGTGGAGCAACTGGGATGTGAACTGACACCTATATGGGATCCCAGCTCTTGCAGAGGGAGGATTAGCCTGCTTAGCTGCAATGCTGACCCCTGCCTTGTTTCTCCATACTGCTTGGTTCCTTGCCTTGATATGTCTAGTGGGTCAACTGTCTCGTTCACCTTAGAAGGCTCACAGAGTATTGTCTTTGAGAGTCATTTGGTTATAGTTTACTTTGGCTCTAACTTATCTGTGCATCTCAGTATATTCTCTGTGTGTCCTCTTGTGTAATCAGTAGCAGCATCCAGGGGAATGAATGGAACCTCTCTCAATCTCAGTAAAGATTTATGGGTCCTGGGGATATTAGCTGGAGGCAGTTGCTGTTGCCTGTGCTCACCAAAGTTAGGGTGGTGACAGGAATGGCTGGGCCCAAGGACACAGGATTCTGTGGCACTGTGTGCTCACTTGTGAGGGTCTGGGAATAGCATCTGCCCTGCTTTACCAAGCCTTCTGTCCTAGGGCTCTTATTGCTGGGCTCCTGGCCTGTGATGGTTGTTCTTGCGCTTCATCCCTGGAAAAGGGAGCTGCTGGAGCTCTCCTATTTACCCATTGCCTTACAGTTGGGACTCTTCCCTGGGTGTGGGGCTGGGGTTGTAACTGCCGTATTGTTGTGTATTTTTCCCTGTCTCTTTATCCTGCCATCCCAGGTCTCTGTATCCTGTGGAATCTTGGATCTCCCTGACTGAGTTCCAGTGTCCTCCTTTGGACATTCACCTCCATGTGCAGTTATTTTCGTGATGTCTTGAAAACTGATTCTAGTTCTGAAAATCATTCTTCCTTCATGACTTTTGCCTGGAAAATCATGAACCTCCTTGCTTTTTTAGTTGTAGGTTTTCTGCAGATCCAGAAAGCTTCTTTAGTTAATTTTGGTTATCATTTCTATTTCATTAGTTTTTTTCTTGGTTGGTACCACCAATTATTCTTAAACTAGATCTCAGGGATGATATTCATTAAATCTAAGAGCTAGCCTGGCAGTCTGCTGCAGTGGTGTTTGCTGGAATAGTGTCTCACAGGCACCCTGTTGTACCTCTAGATCCCCTTAGCGGATAAACCAGTCCAGTGTAAGTCGTACGAGGACCCCACTGCACAACAGTAGGTAACTGATCATCAAACAGTATGGACCTATCTTAATATTTTCAGTAGTTTATACTTTTTCATTACTGTTACTTTAATTTTGTATTTGGGGGATACAGTGTGATACTCCAGCACAAATGTGATGTGTAATGATCAAACCAGGCTGTTAGCATTTCCATCTCCTTAAACTTCTTGAAAGATTGTGGTTAAAATATAGGAATTATACATATTTTGGGGGTAGAATATGATATTTCAGAACATACTTGTCCACTTTCTTATTTCTTTGGAGACTTCAAACTCCTCTCATCTGATTCCTGGTAAGATAGATAATAGGTTATTTATGAAGTATGATGTCCTTGCTGTGCCGTGGAACACTGGACCTTACTCTGTGTTTTGGTACCTGTTTTTCAACTCCATAAACTTGTTTGTCAAGTTGAAGTACCTCACTTAGCCACTTACTCTGTGAAATCTGCAATATACTGCCTTTACCATGGATTGTAACAACGTTGTATATTTTCCAACATTTTCTTATATTGGTTTGTTAAGCTTTTTTGTAGTCTGCTTTTGTTTTGTAGAGGATCCATTTTGCGTGCCTTGCTGAAATCCTGAAACTTCTGTATTAATAAACAAATGCTCCTCTCCCAGTGCTTCATGGAGCTTTGTGTCCAAGAGTCCATGGTGACTCTTTCCTTAAATTCAGGAAAGTTCCCATTGTCTTCATGGGGAAGGGTCTTGGGCCTAGAGATTGAGACTGTTGTTGAGGCAGCAGTAGCAGCAGCACCCCGCTTAGAGTGCCTGGGTTCAGTTCCCAGCTCTGGCTCCCCCCCACAAGCAGACTCTGGCAGGCAGCAGTGTGGCTGGAGTAGCTGGGATTCCGTCCCCCACACACAGAAGAGCTGGACTGTGTTCCCTGTTGGGATTGCAGCCTAGCCCAGCCCCACCCATCAGGAGTACTGGGGGACGCAGCTGGTGCGTGGAAGAGAACTCTCCCGCCCCCTGGGCATTGCTTCTCTCCCTGTCTGTCTGGTATGCATATGCAAGTGTGTACACACACGTACATCTTTCAATAAATTAAAAACAACCAAAATCCGTCTTTCAAGTGTAAGGTTTAAAATAAGTTTGCTATGTTCAGTTCTGGGCGGCTTTCTAGCAGGAGCTGGTGTAGCGTCTGTTGACAGTTCATTCTTCAGTAACAAAAGCACGCCTTCCACCCAGGGAGGGGTGGTCTTCCGGGTCTGAGATGAAGTTCCTGGCTGTAAGGGGAGCCATTATAGGGAAAGTTAAGATGCCAAGCTAAATGTCTTAATGTAGGTATTGAAGAAGTCCATGAGGACTGTTTTTTGTTTGTCTTTTTGGAGACTTGGAGAAAATATTTTTAAAATATACAAAGGATAAAAAGCTGTACAGAAGGATTCCATCTATACTTTTTCAGTGAATTCAGTTTGCTTCAGTACAGGGTGTATGATTATGAGCTATTCCTCGGGTGATTCCTCCTTTTGGAACTTCTGGTGAACAAGAGTGGCCATGTACCACTCCCCTTCCCCTCCTACCCCTTCCACTTTTCCACCCGCCACCTCCTCTTGTATTCTTGGGTATCGCTTTGCTTTCACTTCTACAAGCACTTATTTTGCACAACCATTTATTGTTCATCCTTTTATATTTCATCACCAGGTTGCAAGTCAGTTTTCTAAAATTGTTAGCAGATGCATGTTAGATCTTTGGGCTTTCCTTTTTTCCTTTCACATTACGAACATACTTTTTAGACTCAAGGGATATTAGCCCAGAAAGATTGTTGGCTCATTTTCATTTTTCCTTCACGACAAGGATAGTTTCTTTGATTTGCTGAGTGCTCACACTACGTGGAATGATGGGATAAGCATTTTAAAGGTACCATGTAACCTACACAATAGTCTTGTTAATTTGGTTTAGCTGTGATAAAGCTAGTCCATGACAGACTAGTCTGTGGCTGTGAAGCCAGGCTTGTTAGACCTTGAGACATGCCCTCGAGCCACAGCCCTCACTTTGTATTAGAGTCGTGTCCTAATACCGCGGCTGCTGTGTCCTGATGGGCCTTGCAGCGTGACATCCCTGACTCGCGTTTCTTCACCTTACGGATAATTCCCTCATAAGATGGCTTTGACCTAAAACCAGACAAGGCGTTTAGAGATTCTGATTTTCAATTTGTCATTTGCATAAAGGGCCAGAAAAGAATCAGAACAAAGCGGTCACTGACAGCCTTTCGCTTACTACTTAGTATCATTTCAGCTAGGAGAAGAGGGAGGTGGAGGGAGTCCAGTTGGAGCGCAGCAAGAGCCGCATGTGCTGCCTCCTTTGCTCCGGGACCTGTCTTGCTCGGCTGACCTGCTGCACACGGGCCCCCTTGCATTCTGTGGGAACAGCCCAGTGCGAAGCAGAGTCCACCCTGTACAGCAGCAGCAGACAGAGCTCCTTCTATCAGGAAACTTCATGTCTGCTTCTGATGGTGTCTACTGAGGATTTATTGCCTTGATGTTGTGAAACACTGTGCATGTTTCTGTCGGGATGATCTTTATCAGAACGATCTTATAAGCATTAATCATCTCTACCTCACTTCTGTCCTGAGCCAAGACAAGACTTTTAATACCTCTGTTATTAAACAGAATTAGCGTGCGTCTGGGCATATTTGTACTTATTTTGAATAACTGTATTGTTTATTTAATTTATTTATGTTTTAAGAATCTGCTTGCAGAAGAACGATATTATTCTATTTAAAACCAGGTGGTCCCAACTAGAAACCATTATGCTCAGCGAAATGAGTCCATCACAAAAGAATAAATACTATATATTCTCTCTCATAAGGAAGCCAACATGGAAAGGGTAACTCCAATAGTCCATTGAGTGTCTGTTGGCTGTTTTGGCTGTGTCTCAGCTGTTTTGATGTTTTTATGTCGGTTTATTTGCTTCCAAATAATTTCTTTTCTCTAGTGGAGTTCATCAAGTGCCCATGGAGTATGCAATGGCAGCATAGTTCCTAAGAGACTTCTGTGTTTCCTTTTAGTTAAGCATGTGCTGCCTACTCAGTGGCACATTACTTAATCAAGGTGCTACAATTTGTTGTTGACGTTGTTGCTGTTGTTATTCATGCTGTGATTGATGTGGCTGTTATGAAATGATGTCAATCCGAAAAATAGCTAAAAAAAATGTTCTAGATATGAGAAAAAATGTCTTTGGTATTTTGAGATTGCAATAAGCTTGTAAATTGCTTTAAGTACGATGGATATTTTGATGATATTAATACTTTCAATATATAGGAATTTGATTTTAACAGATAATTTTGTACTATGACTGTTTACTGTTAGTACCAGGTATGAAATATGGCTTTTTGTTATTGTTATACTTTTGTTTTCAAAAGATTAATTTTTCTGGCCGAAAGTCTTAATTATTTTAGAGGTAATCTGTGACTACTTTGCCATGTGTGTGTTTTTCCTTTCTTCCTGCGTGTTCCATGAGGAAGATATTCTGACTTTGTAGATGAAACATGCTTATGCTTTATTGTACAAGAAGTCTTATGTTTTTAAAGCAAATAAAGGTGTTTTAAAAAAAAAAGAATCTGCTTGCTTCTGCTGCATTTATAGAGCCTCCCCTAGTTTCTGATACAGTGTTAGGTATTGAATATATAGTTTCTGAATGAACATCTTCCATGCCATGTAATAGAGGCAAGCCTTTGCTGTCCATCCTCAAAGCATCAGCACAGGCAAATACACCTTTCTTTCTGTTTTTGCCTAAGAATCCAGTTAGTAGCAAAACTATCTGCAGATCCAGTTATAACTTAATACTACTGTTGTCTACCATGTTCATTAATATTAACGAAGCCCAGAAATTGATGATATTTTGGTAATATATTTTAGTAATATATGTTTTTAAAGTATTAAATAACTTTCCAAGTCAATAAAGTAAAATTTCCATTTTTTTGAAGGCTGAATTCTTTATTTGAAAGGCAGTGTTAGCGTTTTCCACCCACTGTTTCGCCCTCCAAGTTTCGTCAACAAGGGCTGGACCAGGCTGAAGTCAGAAGCCTGGCATTCTGCTGCCCCCTGTGCATGGCAGGGACACAGGCACTTGAGCTGTCTTCTGCTGCCACCAGGATGAGTCAGCAAATACAGGATTAGGAGCCAAGTTCCTTGGATTGAAATGGCACTCAGATGTAGGATGTGGGCATCCTGTTACTCATCTTAACTGCTAAGTAACAATGCCTATCCAAGAAATAGCATGGAAATGCAGTGATGGAGTGAAGAGTTCTAAATATTTATCAGATAGTTATTTAATCAGAAACAGAGGATGGAATATGGATTTGAAAAAGACTTATTAGGAGGAAAAAGAATACAAAGTGTACAGCAAACTATTGTTTCTAGTGTGGAAGTGGAAATTGTATCATTTTAATTTTATAAAATATGCACAGATTTCAGATAATTCTTGGGAACATCAGGGTTTAAGGGAATGTCTGTTAAGTGCTGCCATATTTTGCTAAGCAAAAATACCTCGATCTCTGGACACTTTTTAAAGAAGAAAACCTTACCAGTCCTGCTTTATCTGTTTGCTCACAGTTAACACTTGGTGAAGTAAGAGGAGGGACTGAAATCTTGGACTTGAGTAAATTAAATGTGGGAAGAATGATCATGTTGGGGTTTTGGGAAATATTTGCATATTTGAAATGTTTTCATGGGGAGAAGACTAGACTTTCTGTTTGTGAGCTCAAAGGTGAGGAGCGGGATCCATGGGTGGATTTTTGGTTCAGCAAAGTGACCTAGCATTCAGAGCACTTCAAACTTAGCTGAGGGGGAAAACAGTGATGACAGAACTGCAGTAGAGCAATGGGAAGCAAATGCTTATAAGTTGTACCATTTATAATAGCACTGAAAACATAATATGCATATAAAAAATTTAGTGAAAGATGTACAAGGTATCTTAAAAATAGCATCAATGAAAAATATTAAAGAAGATGAATAGAGATATTTGTCCATGTACTGGAAGACTTGATAATGTAAAGGTGTCATTTCTCAATTTATCTACAGTCTGTAGAAAGTTTAATTAGTGTATCTTGGTTTTTGTTTGTTTAATAGGCAGGTTCTGTAATTCATGTGGAAACATAAAGGAGTAGGAAAGACCAAAGCCGTCTTGAAGAAGACCCGACTCAGGTGCAGATGTCAGGCTACTGAGGAAGGGATTGATGTGAAAGCAAGCCAGTGGGACAAAATCGTCCTGTTTCCGTTTAAGCTGGCACCACAGCCAAGTGGGGAGAAAGATGGTTTAGTAAACCCTTACAGCAAAAACAGGAATGTGCAGTCTTACTTCATACACACTCAGAAAATCCAGGCATATCATATGAGCATGAAAGGTTGGAGAGCGGAAGGTACTCTTCACATCTTTTGGGTAAGCCTTAGTAGATATGTGGAACATTAGCCATCAGTGGAAGTAGCCCTAGTTTAAACATCATTATAATCAAGAACTTGTGGACCCTCTGAAGAGAGTGAAAAGAGAGACGTGTGGGAGGAGGCCATTCTAATTTGTATATTTAATGTAGAACTCTTAACCAGACTGTGTAGAGATCCCAATTATAATAATCAGTAAGGAAAAGGCAAGACAACTCGCTAGATAGAAAAGTGGCCTTAAAACATGAAGAACCCTTTAGAAAAGATGTCTACTATGTGGACAGAAAATGCAAGAAAAGTTTGTCACCTTCAGTAGCCATAAAATGTAGTTAAGATGTGCCATCATCGCTCACTTGCTGGTGCCAGCCGTTGGTGAGGATGTGCTAGTGTAGCCTGCAGGAGGCTAGGCTGGAGTGAAGAGCCAGGAGCTTCATCCACAGTGGGTGGAAGGGGCCTAAACACTTGAGTCATCTCTCCCTGCTTCCCGGGTGTGTTAGAGGGAGCTGAATCAGAACTGGAGCATCGTGGAGCGCAACCAGCACCCACACAGGAGGGCTATGCCACAGCGCCAGCACCCCCACGACTGTTACACACAGGAAGAAGGCGGAGACAACCATAGCTGCACATAGCAGCATGTATATATCTTACAAACATGCTAGCACGACAGGAGATAAGCGCCAGACAGCATGTTTTTTTTTTAAATACTATTCAAAACCAAGGTCCGTGAATCGCTGGTGTTGGTCGTCCGGAAGCGGGCTCACCCTGGTGGGTGTCACAGGAACAAGGTCTCAGCCATGTCCTGTATTGGGACCTGAGTGTAAATTTCGTGGGGACAGTTGTGGAAATTCAGTGAGATTGTACACTTTGTGTAAATCTGGCCGTCTAAGGCAAGAAACCTTACTTAAAAATACACATCCTTCGAGATCCTGAAGCCTACAGTAGGCAGTCCTTGGGTGAGGACGTGTGATGGAGTTCAAGTATTCCTGGAGAATAAAGAGGAAGCAGTGCCCTTCTGAGCTGGAGTGCCTTCATTAAGTACTTTCTAGAAAAACCGTTCTGTTCTAAGGGATCTTAGGGAGATAATTGTTGACATGCTCCAAGAGCCCAAGCACAGCAGTCATCTGCCAGAGTGGTTATTTTAGGAAATAACAGCGAGCCAGCTTTGGATTCAGAAGCTGCAGCGCATAAGCTGAAGCATGTAGATCTTGTTTTTATCTGCACAAATAAAGAACAACAGAAGCATTTGCATTCCTCCTGGTTTTTTGTTTGTTTCTTTTTGTTTACTCGTTTCATATCCTCTTTCATAGAAAATTGCATTAGCTACTTGACAAGCCAATATGATTAATTAATAAAAGGCTGAAAGAACCAACCACAGCGGAGACAAAAGGAGAGAAGAAGTATATTAACCTCTAAGTAGTAAATACTTTGGTCTGCTCCTTGGCTCTTTTCCTTTTATAACATTCTAAGCAGAAAGGGAAACAAATACAGTTTTCTAAGATGAGAATTATTGACTTTGCCATTAAAACTCTAGCACAGTAGCTCAGCTGCTAAAGCTCTTACCTTGTATGTGCCAGGATCCCATATGGACACCAGTTCAAATCCTGGTGGCCCCACTTCCCATCCAGTGCCCTGCTTGTGGCCTGGGAAAGCAGTCAAGGACAACCCAAAGCCTTGGGACCCTGCACCTGCATGGGAGACTCCAAAGAGGCTCCAGGCTCCTGGTTTCTGATCAGTGCAGCACCGGCCGTTGCAGCCACACACTTGGGGAATGAATCAACGGACAGAAGGTCTTTCTCTCTGTCTCTGGCTCTGGCTGTCTGTCTCTCCTCCTCTCTGTATATCTGACTTTCCAATCAAAATAAATAAATCTTAAAAAAGAATAAAAAACTCTAGCACATATTTCTTTTGTTTTTTTTTTTTTAAGATTTATTTATTTTATTACAAAGTCAGATAGAGAGGAGGAGAGACAGAGAGGAAGATCCCGTCCGATGATTCACTCCCCAAGTGAGCCGCAAAGGCCGGTGCGCGCCGATCCGAAGCCAGGAGCCAGGAGTTTCTTCCAGGTCTCCCACATGGGTGCAAGGTCCCAATGCATTGGGCTGTCCTCGATTGCTTTCCCAGGCCACAAGCAGGGAGCTGGATGGGAAGTGGAGCTGCTGGGATTAGAACTGGCGCCTATATGGGATCTCGGTGCGTTCAAGGCGAGGACTTTAGCCGCTAGGCCACGCCGCCGGGCCTCAAGCATATATTTCTTATCTGATGCATTAAGCAAGCAACATTAAAGGACATAATGGGGATCATTGTTATAGGATAGTAGGTAAAGCCACTGCCTGCAAGATTGAATGTATGGGCACCAGTTCAAGTCCCTGGTGCTCTGCTTCTGATCCAGCTCCCTGCTAATGCACCTAGGAAGGACTGGAAGATGGCTCTGGTCCTGGGGCCCCTGCACCCACATTCTGACTTCTGGCTTCTGACTTCAGACTCGCCCATCCTTGACCTTTGTGGGCATCTGAGTGAATCAGCAGATGGAAGATTCTCTCTCTCTTTCTCTTTCTCTTTCTCTTTCTCTTTCTCTTTCTCTTTCTCTTTCTCTTTCTCTTTCTCTTTCTCTTTCTCTTTCTCTTCCTCTCTCTCTCTCTCTCTCTCTCTCTCTCTCTCTCCTCTATATCTCTCTTTTTTCTCTGTAGCTCTTTCAAATAAATATTTTAAATTTTTATAAGGCATGTTTACATAGAGAAGGAGAGACAGAGAGAGGTCATCCACGCACTGGTTCACTCCCCAAATGGCCACAGTGGCTGGAGCTGAGCTGATGGGAAGCTTAGAGCCGGGAGGTTCTTTTGAGTCTCCCACGTGGATGATAGGGCCCAAAGCTTTGGTCCATCCTGGACCATTTTCTGCTGCTTTTACAGGCCATCAGTGGATTACAGGATCTGAAGTGGAGCAGCGCCCATATGGGATGCTGGTGCTGCAGGAAGAGGAAAGGATTAACCTGTAGAGCCACTTTGCTGCACTGGCCCTGATCTTTTCTTTTCAAAGACATGATGAAGTGTATGTTTAATGGTAGATGATGAAGCAAAAATGCAGATTGAATTTGCACCTTGTTTCTCATAGTGGCCTTTAGGAAAGACCAAGGGGAACATTGCTGTTCACGGGGTTTACTTAACTGGAAAGGAATCGGCGCTTTAAGTACCCCATCGCCACCCCTTCTATCTGTTTGGTGGAGATACCTAGAACTGGGGACTCTGGTGCTGCTTTGAGGAGACTAACTTCTCAACTGTGTTCACCTGCGCAGGTACCCGTGAGGACTCTGCCGTGCAGCAGGCACAGCGGCGCTCTGCTGTCTTTCTCTCCTTCAAGTCTCCGATTCCGTGTCTGCCCTTGCGCTGGGAGCAGCAAAGCAAGCTTCTTCCAACAGTCGCTGGGATTCCTGCCAGCAAGGTTTCCAAATGGAGCACAGATGAGGTACACATCCTTTCCTTTGTCAGCGCCACGTGCAGGAGCCGTGGCCCCTACAGAGGTAGACATAGCAATGTAGGGTTTAGTCTGTGTTTTGAGCCGGTAGCATTTAGATTCTGCCTTTCTTTCTCTTTTTGTTTTTCTTGTTTTAATGAAGAATTTTGATCTTTTGACAGGTGTCAGAATTCATACAGAGCTTACCTGGGTGTGAGGAGCATGGGAAGGTATTTAAAGATGAAGTAAGTGTACCACTAAATCATAGTATGTTCCTTCATGACATAAGAGTACAGAAATATCATGAATGGTGAAATGTGTTGAATTGGTAGTCAGGAAGAGATGGTTTTTGTTGAATGTGACAGATTGACTCATAGTTATCCAATAGGCAGCATTAGCATTTGTGTAAAATATCTTCTTATACATTGAAATGCAAAGGAATTTTTGTAACAATACAATTTTCTAATGCTTATGGTAAAAGTACTGTCATTTAAAACTCAAGCAGGGGAATAACTTTTTCTTTTAAGACCTAATTATTTTTATTGGGAAGTTAGATAAACAGAGAGGAAGATCTTCTATCCAATGATTCACTGCCCAAGTGTCCGCAACAGCTGGTACTGTGCCAATCCGAAGCCAGGAGCCAGGAAATTCTTCCAGGTCTCCCACGTGGGTGCAGGGTCCCAAGGATTTGGGCTGTCCTCGACTGCTTTCCCAGGCCACAAGCAGGGAGCTGGATGGGAAGCAAGGCCACTGGGATTAGATGGAACTGGCGCCCTTATGGGATCCCGGTGCGTGGTGTGTGCAAGGTTAGAACTTTGGCTGCTAGGCCACCGCCCCGGGCCCGGGAATCCCAGTCTCTACAAAATTGTACCACATATTCAAAAATTCAAAAGAAAAGAAAAAGTACACCATTGTCTAGAAGCATCGACTTTTCATATCTGAAAAGGCACACGGGCTCATGTTGTGGCTTGGTGGCTGAAGGCACAGGCGGTGACAGTGACATCCTGTATGCATGCTGGTTTGAGCTCAGGCTGCGCTATTTCCCATCCTGCTGCCTGCTAATGCACCTGGGCAAGTGGCAGAAGGTATCCCAAGTCTTGGGGTCCCTGCACGTACCTGGGAGACCCGGGTGAAGCTCCTGGCAGCTGGCTTTGATGGGCCCAGTCCTGGCCATTGCAGCCATTGGGGAAGGAACAGCAGGTGAGCTACCTCTCTGTCTCTTCCTTGCTCTCTACCTCTGCCTTTCAAATAAATAAATAAATCATGAGAGGAAAAAGAAAACAGAAAAGGAAGAGCCCACAAAAACGAGGGTGTTCATTACTTACGGAGCAGAAACAAGCACCGGCATAGTCAGTCTGACCGCCAGGGTCATGTTCTGGCTGCACAGGGTCAGGTGTTCTGCTTGACGACTGATACGGTCTTGCTAGCAATATACTGAGGACTTCACAAAATTCCTGGAAAATTCACTTTATCTCTTTGTTTGCATTAAATTTTTTTAACCTGCATTACCACATAGCTGATACATGTGCCTGAATTTGTTCATGTCTGCAATTGCTTGTCTGTGCGTTATCTTTCCCAGTTTGAAAGTCCATCATGATATGAGCTGGATTTAACGTATCCCAAATTTTTACATATTCTGACTGCCTCAGCACCTAATTAGGAATTTCAAATAAATGTGTTTTCCTTTCCTCCCTGCTCATATTTTCGGTGGGATTATAGATCAGGAAACGCCGTGTATGCCAGTGTCCATGTGTGCGTTTCAGCCTTGCCATGCAGGGCAGCCGGCTGGCAGCTGAAGCTGGAATACGCAGTCACCACGCACTGCCTCCAGTTAATCCGCTTTCTTTTGTCTTTTCCTCCGTTCCAGCAAATTGATGGGGAAGCATTTCTACTGATGACCCAGACGGACATTGTTAAAATCATGAGTATTAAGCTGGGCCCCGCTCTCAAAATTTTCAATTCCATCCTGATGTTCAAAGCAGCAGAGAAGAATTCTCACAACGAACTTTGAAGCTGGTGAGTTCGGAGGGCCCTCAGCTTCCCGCTTAGAGCTCATGTTTCATTCAAAGCACAAGGACGGTTCTAACTCCTAAGTGAGAGGTCTCCACAACTCCGAAGAGCAGCACTACCGGATTATTTATATTCCTCAAGAGACAATGTATAGGAATTCTTACGAAAGTGCTTGAGCTTTGAACCCGGTACTGTGGAACAGCAGTCATCTTTTAGTTCTGTTCACTGAGCTAAATTTATCTTTGTAAATCTTTTTGAGGCCAGGGCGGGTTGGGAACAAGGGGGATTCATTAATTATTTATGGATTAAGGGGAGGGGAGACAGAATAGAAATTTTGGCATTTTGTAAACATTGTTGAATTCTCTTTCACGGACAATGTTTCCTTTTCAGTACTTTCGGAAGCCTTTTTATATACTCAAATATCAACTTTAATCGAATTGGCCAAGACCTGGCTAACATTAGCCACTGGGACTGTTATCTGTATTGTTGCTTTCGTGCCATATTTTGAATTGCAACATTATGCGAAGAGTAACTTTTCAAGTCATGATACTGCTTATCCGCTTGTCATAATATTTGTTGGGGCTGAATAGTTGTAAAAAATACAATCAGTGGTTTTACTTTTGCACGCATTACAAAATGTTAAAGTACTTCTCACCAGCATCTTTACTATAACTACCAAAAACATGTATATAAAAGAATGAAATTAAAAATGAAATATATAAACATAATCAGCTAGGTAGCGTATTGGAGTGGCATCAGTCACAGGTGGTATTGGAGGAGTGTGCAGTTGCATTGGGGAGGCTGTATAGAGGGGTCTTGAACTATGTATGTCATTTGCATTGGGTTTTTCTCTGTTATTGAAGTAACTGTGGTGTTTTACGGAGATGAAAGCCTCATTCTGTCACAGAAACACTAACCAGAAAGACCTCTTGTCTGACCTTGTTGCATCCTCCAAGCCCAAATGTTTTCTTCAGGGTTGGCTGAAGAGAGTCTGTACAGGTGTTACTGAAGAAGCAAAGTATGAGGGGCAGCACCGTGAACACGAAATGCTCGAGGCCCGCAGAGTGGGGAAGTGATTTCCTGAAGTCATTATTCAGGAACCTCCTTTCTGGAAGGCTTCCTTTTTCTGTAGCACCTCAGTGTGTGTGAGCATACAAATGCACTTTAAATGAAACCCTTGATTGTCTATCAACCGATAGCTGGTAGTGTTTCTTTTGCAAGAATGCATTTCTAAAGCAAAAGGTAAATTATTTTGAAATTGTTTGGATGTACTTTCTAATTCCAGGATTAGATGCTTATCAAGGACTATTTTAAAAATAGTGAAGTAAGATTGTAGCATGCTGTCTGAATTCTAGGGAAGTTCCACCTCTTTCCTTATTTAGCTCCCAGTTTTCCTGGTGTTGGACTTCCCTGGGTGTCCGCAGTTGGAAATCTGTTAATAGCTATTTGCATTTGTCATGATTCAAGGTTGTAAAACAGGGTCGGTGACATCTGCAGTGTCCCATTCATTTCTTTGCATGAATCTACTCAAGTTTTCATTGTTGTTTTTCCTTCTTTTTTATATTCAGTTCAGAATTTGTACATTCAAGTTGCACATGTTATATCTAATATGAATGAAATAAAATCTTAATTGCAGATGCTTTTTTTTACATATGTGTGATTTCTCAGAGAGCTTGTCAAATAGGGGAGAAAGAACAAAAGCAAGAACATCACACATATGGGCTTTAAAGAGCTGTGAACTGTAGGATTCCAGATTCCCTGACTGTGTCCCAAGGAGATGCAAGCTGATGAGAGATTGAAAATTATAATCTTGGGTTAAGTAAGATTTATGCTCATTGAGAATTTGTCTTTTGTCATATAAAGCAAAGAGTGTATCAAGAAGAATTCTTAAATCTTAGTGGAAGCATCCGCTCATTCTAAGCAACACATTATTTGTTAAAGGTGAGGCACTAAGCTTCCTTAGGGAGGTACAGGATTTCACAAGAAAAGAAAAATTTGTCCCAACTCTATCAGGGGTAAAACAGAAGCAATAAGGAGCCGTGGTACAAAGAGACCCTTGAAATGAGAGCAAAAACAGAGGGTAGAAAATGTGGACCCTCTGACTATAGGGAGGTCCCCATAGGCTACCTTTCTTTTTAGGGAAAGAATTGGGAAGAAAAATGAGATAAGCTCACACCCTCTGGTGTTCACTCTCTAAATACCCAGGAGCCAAAACCTCAAGCCAAGTCTCCTACACATTTGGCCAGAACATAGTTTGCTCGAGCCGTCACTGCTGCCTCACAGCATCCGCATTAACAGTAAGCTGGAGTGGAGGATCAGCACCCAGGCCAGATATCTAACAAGAGCACTAGGATCTTAGTATCTCAACACTAGGATAAACACCTCCAAGACTTCAATATTCCATTAGGAAATGCGTTCAGTGAGTAGGTTCAGCCCTCAGAGAAAATATAGTCGAGCTAATGTGCAATATTTAGCAAGTGGCAGGTCCGTACATGTGCTAAGAATAGAGAAACCATTAAAAGACAATAAAATGCACATGAATCTGTGCTCAAAGTCAGCTCCTTTCTTGTTTGTCGCCAAACTTCATTGCACTTTCCCTACAGTTCTGCTCCCAGCTTAAGGGAGGCTTCCTTCAACTCCAGCCATGGAAACTGTGTGCCTTCTAAGGAAAGAAATTTAAGAATATCCTAAAGTCACTTGGGAGAAAATATTAAGACAATGTGGAACTGAAAAGGTAGGGGACAAATATGGGAAATAAAGAGGAAGTTTTTAAGGACTAAGTACATTCTAGAGAAAGGAAATAAATGAAAATTGTGGGCTAGGCACTAGTTTATAGAAAAATGGCATATTTTTAAAGGAAAGAAGCTAGCAAATTAGACGTTAATAAGCCTGGGATTTTCTAAAGATATAATCAGTTGGAACCTGGCACAATGGTTCAATGGCTAAATTCTCACATTGCAAATACCAGGATCCCATATGGGAACTGGTTTGTGTCCTAGCTACTCCACTTACCCAACCCAACTCCCTCTTTGTGGCCTGGGAAAGCAATAGAAGATGGCCCAGATCCGTGGGACCCTGTACCTACGTGGGGGACATGGAAGAGAAGCTCTTTGCCCCTGACTTCAAATCGGCTATTTGGAAAGTAAACCAGTGCATGCCTTTCCAAAACACACACACATATATATATATATATGTTTATATATATGTGTGTGTGTGTGTGTGTGTGTTTATATAGAGAGATAGGAAATAAAATTAGATATGGGAATTTTTGTTAAGAAAAATATATCAAATTGTTATTTCTTCTGCTTGTTCATTTAGTTAATGAATAGTCACGGTAGAATAGGTTCCTGATCTTTTTATCTTGCTGACAAGCATTTTAATGAACAATTCTTCCACAGAGAAAGACATACATCAGGCTGTCATTCAGTAACATTTTCAATGTTTATAGATATAATAAAAATATCTAGTCATTCAATAACTAATTTTTTTTATTATTATTTATTTTATTCCAAAGTCAGATATACAGAGAGAGGGAGAAACAGAGAGGAAGATCTTCCGTCCGATGTTTCACTCCCCAAGTGAGCCGCAACGGGCCGGTGCTGTGCCGATCCGAAGCTGGGAACCAGGAACCTCTTCCAGGTCTCCCACACGCGGGTGCAGGGTCCCAATGCATTGGGCTGTCCTCGATTGCTTTCCCAGGCCACAAGCAGGGAGCTGGATGGGAAGTGGAGCTTCCGGGATTAGAACCGGCGCCCATATGGGATCCCGGGGCGTTCAAGGCGAGGACTTTTAGCCGCTAGGCCACGCCGCCGGGCCCAATAACTAACTTTTTTAAAATGAATGTGATGAAGTAGCCTAGAAAATGCTTAACCCTTTGACATAGGTATTAATACACTGAAATTTCTTTTCAGTGCCCAGATGAACTTATCTTTCAGAATTAATAAATAACATTGATAACAGTATGCATGGGTACCTCAAAACTGTATTTTTTTTTAATGAAATACTTAGAAAAGTGTGAGAGTACACTGAGCCTTGTAGGATTGATTCTAAAAGAAAGGTGCAGCCATTGTTAGAACTTTAGCCTCTGGAAAACAGTGGTGATGCGGGGGACAGTGAGCACAGGTGACCCAGACAGAGTGCGTGGCCCAAGATCAGCAAGCAAGGCAAAGACCTCAGGCATTTGCCAGCGTTTGTTCTCAACATGTGACAGAAGGAAAGCAAAGGTAGGCAGGTCATCTAGGGAAAAAGGAACTAGGGAGTCCGTGATCTTTGTTAAAATGGTCAAGTTCACAGGGTTCCCAAGTAATTCTCAAGTCTAGAGCGGCGTGCTGAGGGAAGTGCAAGGTCATGCCCAATCCAAAGGATCTGAGTAAATCTTAAGTGTAGTGTTTACTAAAACAAACAAAAACTAAGGCACCCTGGGAAGTAAAAGTTGGGTCACAGATTTATAAGAACTCAAATCGCAAACAAGAACTCTTCAGGTAATATTTTATTGCATAATTCATGAACAACTAAAACATCTATTGATAAAAAGTGTTGAAACTTATTAGCATCTTTACAGGATGGTTTTCTGCTATCAACCTCTATTACAACACTAAATCAAAACAGCTTGTTACAAAGTTTCAACTGGCTCTGCAGGAAATTCTGAGACAGTATGCAGCGCACTCTGATGTGGATGTGGAAATCCTGCTTCCTTTTTCCTTTGTCTTTCAAAGAAGGAAAATGGGGGCCGTGTGTATCAAAACTCAGTGTCTAGGAAGGTTAGGCTTTGAGACAATCTTCCTGGATGCTTGATCCCAAATACATGAAAGGCAGCCATGAGGGCAGCTACGGCCACGACACAGTCATCAACCTTGGTGAGCCTCTTCGTCTAAATACAAAAACAATTCACAGGCATTGGTGCTGAAAGGGTTTTTCACTTCCAACACAGGTGTGGACACTTGCATTTGAAAAGAAGCATGGAATCACTGTCCCATGATACATAAAATGGTTAAATAATAAGACATCTCTAAACTTAACTATGATGTTACAATAAATGAACTAGTTGCAGTTTAGTATATTTGCAGAGGTGACAAAAAGACAATTCAAAATAGACCACCTTCTAGTTACCAACAAATGACGGTGTGAAGAAGGACAGTGTTAAGTGCTGATATTAATATAGTATATACCTTGTCATTCATAATGACAAAAAGGCTGGGATCATCCCTGAAAACATTTGGAAGGAGGAAACTCGTAGCCGTCATCTTCATATCTGTTAAGGCAAACATACTGAGAGTCCAAATATAGATAAGCTTTGAGCAGGTGTAGGCAACAAGGCTGGTGTAAGAAAATCTGGAACGGCAAGATCACTGCCATCTACAGAAAACAAGCACGCCGTCTTCACTCAGTGTTTCACAATGTTGTTGCTCCAACATCCCTTTCTATTAAGCTGTTTGAAACCTCATGTTTACCGTGCAGATCGCTGCCAGAATTCTGTATTCTGCCCATTGCCAGGGTGATGTTATCATGCTTCGCCATGTGTCTCATGTCATAAAATTGACAGGTTGCTAGCTTGCCAAAGAGGCTTTGTAATGTCAAGTGTACTTTGTAAATCTGTATCTCTGCTCCTTCCCTTACATCAGAAGGAATTTTTTTTCTGCCGCAGTAGTTGCTCCATTGAGCTGCACACACTGCCACAGGAGAGCTTCCCTAACTCTCCAGAATCCTACAGATAACAGATCGATTCATGCCACCCCCCAGGGTCCACTAACATTCCAGTATGTCTTCATCTGTGTGCTGCTTTATTCTTTCTTGGAAAGCAATATGAATTGGATTGTCCACCGCTGAAAAAGAAGTCAGTATGTTTTCTGAATAGGATTCCAAAATGTGCCTTGATTTCTTGTAAATATCTGTTCCTGTAAGAAGCTGGACTTCTTTGAACATCTGATTAAAGAAAAATCAATGGATATATTGGATTACAAGAAAATATATTACAATGTAAGGGAGTAAATTACTCCATATATTTGAGTTCTAGTTTAAAATAACATACTAAATATTTTTAGAAACTTGGAGGCAAAGGACAGAAGATTGAAATGAACAGCAAAGATAAAGACAAAGTGGAAGAATTCCGAATCTATACATTAAAAACTTTGAACACAGAACCAGCTGAATGAGGTCTCCAAGTAAATATGACTATTAACTGTATGGGTCACCCAGCCAAGATGCCAGGATGTTACATTTCTCTGATAAACTTCATGGGTATTTTTCTGCAATAGCACCAAAAAATCACTAGATTTCTGGAAAGTAACCCTTGAAAAAATACTTAATCGCTGTGGCATAGCAAGTTAGGTCACCACATGCCAGCATCCCACATGGGCACCAGTTTATATTCCAGCTATTCCACACCCAGTCCAGCTCCCTGCAAATGGCCTGGGAAAAGCAGTGGAAAATGGCCCAAGTGATTGGGCCCATGCTGCTTGTGTGGAGGAACTGAATGAAGATGGTGGCTCCTAGTTTCAGCCTGGCACCCAGCGCTGGCAGATGCAAACAGGTGAGAAGTAAACTAGCAGATGGATGATCCCTTTGTGTTTGTCTATCTCCCTCTCTGTGCCTCTGTTTCAACTAAATAAATAGTGGCTGGCATGGTGGTACATCAGGTCACTCTTCCACCTGTGCAGGCATCCCTTCTGGGCGCTGGTTAGTTCCCCTCCTGCTGCACTTTCTGCTCCAGCTCCCTGCTTATGGCCTGGGAAAGCAGTGGGGGATGGTTCAAGTTCTTGGGCCCCTGCATCCACATGGAAGACCCAGAAAAGGCTCCTGCTTCCTGGCTTGTGATTGGCTCAGCCCAGGCCATTAAAATTATTTGGGGAGTGAAGCAACAGATGAATGATTCCTCTCTCTCCTTTCTTGCACTCTTTTTTCCCTCTATATATCTATCTTTCAAATAAAAACACATTTTTTTTTTTTTAAAAATAAGGTGCAGGAGATTTGACTGCAAGCTTAAAGCAAAATCTTGACAGAAGCAGCTTTTCTCAAAACCACTCTTGACTTGCTCCGCCTTAACTACCCCAGAGAGAATGGTGCCACCCCAGGCCCTCGCCTCTTTGGGTCAGAGTGGCGTTATCAGCCTGTTAACCACCCACGTCAGCCTGAATTAATCATGACAGGCCCAAAAACTGTGAAGAACAGTCACCTCCTGGGCCTCACCTTGCTGGAATATTTTGGTCGAACATTAGTTGCCCTAAGATTAGGTCTGAAAGCTAGTTATCAGAAGGCTGCAATGCCATTCGTACAAAGGTGTCAAACTGATCAGGCAGCCCTGAGTGGACCCCTCTGGAGATTAATCCCCTTAGGAAATGCTTCTCTCAGCACACAGACATGAAGAAAGTGAATTGAATATTTGCTCCACTTTCCTTTGCCCGCAGCCTATTAATTTTTTCAACCATTTAGTTGGAAGTAATGTTTATTTCATAGTAAAGCTGCAGAAATATAGAGCTCAAAAAACACCCTTAGTGAGCTTTTCCCAATTTCTTTTCATTATTACTAATTTATTTGAGAGAGCACTCCCATTACTGATTCACTTCACATGTATCTGCGAGGGCCCTGGCTAGAGGCGGAGCCTTAGAATGAATCCAGGTCTCCCGCTTGGGTGGCAGGAATCCAATCACTTGATCAATCATCACAGCTTCCCAGGGTGTGTTTAGCAGGAACTTGGAGTCATAAGACAGTACCAGCTATCAAAACTTTAATACCAAGCCCGGCGCGATAACATAGCGACCAAAGTCCTCGCCTTGAGCAGGCCAGGATCCCATATGGGCACCAGTTCTAATCCTGGCGGCCCCACTTCTCATCCATGCCTGTGGCCTGAGAAAGCAGTCAAGAATGGCCCAAAGCCTTGGGACCCTGCAACTGGGTGGGAGACCTGGAAGAAGCTCCTGGCTCATGGCTTCAGATTGGCTTAACTCCAGCCATTGTGGCCGCTTGGGGAGTGAACCATCAGGCAGAAGATCTTCCTCTCTGCCTCTCCTCCTCTCTGTATATTCAACTTTCCAATAAAAATAAATAAATCTTTTTTAAAAAAGCTAAGAGGGAGAAAGACACATTAAAAAAAAAAAACCTTAATACGCCAACAGGAGATGTGGGCATGTTAATCACTAGACTAAATGCCCACCCCAGTCCCCAATTTCTGACCCATTTGAAAATGAGCTATAGACAGTAAGTCTCTTTACCCTAGTGTAGAAGGGCATTGTGACCCTAGAAGGTCAGCAAGCACAGGATTACAATTGATTGGATAACATTTGTATGGGAACAACTGAATGGATACCTTTTGTATGACTGATCGGACATCATTTGTGTGAGAACAACTGAGTGTGTACCATTTGTATAACTAAATGGATATTATTTGTATGAGAACAGCTGATTGGGCAGCATGTGAATGAGAATATGCAAAACAAGCAGTTCCAATCCAAAGTATAGAAACAGTTGATGGGTTTTGTTGATAAGCTCAATACCTCCTCCCTTATCCCATATGACCCTTGGAGTATAAAGTCTGATGCCTCTAATAAACTGCGGCTTTCGACCATCAGTCAGGGTGCACACGTGTTATTATCGGCTCTGTGCACCAAGTTGTTGCTGCAGGGCAGCAACACCCTAGTTATTCATTATGTATTTCCCAAGTATAAAGACACTCAAAATCAGGAAAACTGAAAATCCACTCAAAGTTGCCAGGTCTCGAATCTAATCAAAGATCTCATGTGACAATGAGCCCCCAGCCCAAAACCGTTTCTAAATATCCTTGACATTGTTGAAAAGCACAGATCAATCACTTTTCAGAGTGTCCCTCAGTCTAGGTTTGTACTGTATTTCTTCATGATTTGTACATTCTGGGCAACAATGCTGCCATTTTGCACTGTGTCAGGATATAAAAAATGACAAGAAGTCCCAGTGTCGAAGATCATGGAGTGGGGATGTCATACAGGTGCCACAGAGGGAAGACAGAGCCAGGGCTCTCAATCCTGTCTACCCCATCACACAGGCCTGCAGGGACCTCAGCCTTACCATGAAGGACCACAGCCGACTATAGTCCAGTGAAAACCCGTTAGACTCCAACTTCAGGATCAGGCAAGGTTTATCAATCATTAGTGGTTGAGTCATCCCATAATCACAAAACTCCATGGTATATTTCTGTGTCATGTACGGTATTCTGCTAGGCACTTTACGAACTACTGAGATTTCAGACTTCTTAATTAAGGGGCTTATAGTTTATCTGTTTGACATGGTTTTGCTCTAACACTATACTGTAGGGCTATCCAGTCACCATTGCTTTTCCAACAGCCAAAAAACTACCAGCTATATTATTCCTGGCGACTGCAAGATGAAGATGAAGCATAAACAAACAAAAACCAGGATGGGCTGTTGAGAGGATTAAATAAATTAACTCATGAGTACCTCAGAGAATGTGCTTGCACTCAAATGTTTGCAAAAGATATTGTTATTAAAAAACATGTAACAAATTCTCATTTCTTTTTTGTGGTGGGGGAATACGTAAAATGTTCATTTTCAGCTTGATCAATTGTACCTACAGAATTTTTCCATGAATTGTGCATGCATGTAAGAACTCTGATGAATCATTCTACGCTGCAACTAAAATCACATTACAATTGTGAGAAAACTTTTTGAATGTACCCTTTAAGTAAAATAAATAAAAGGGTATTTGAGTTACTCTTTAGGCTTCTATGTTTAAGACACGGCATGAAATGACTTGTGACCATAAAGAAAATATTTTGAGTCAAGTTACATTCTAACAATTTCTTAACGATCACAATTGTCGAAAAGTAAGCAAAGGAAAGTGGTTTACACTCTCAAAATACCCCTCTCACCAGCCGCGATATGTCCAATAGCAGGCAAGTCTTGGATTCTGAAAGCAATCCCTGACTGTCACTCAAAGTTACTTGCTGCAATCCACTGCCAATACCCTAGTAAGAATCTCACCCACTGCCTTACTGGACTATCCCATAACCACTCAAAGAGAGGAAAAAAGCACTGAGACCCTACAGAGAGTATTGTAAGGGCACTTCAGGAAAGGAAACATTTGAAAAACATCTCTGAGAGGTCTTGCGTTTCTGATCATCTTTCTTCTTAGTCCCAAAGTCTGGCTCATTCTCTTGTCAGTTTCTCTCCAGTCCTTTTCTGTTTTCATGTATTCTTGCTGGAATATGCTCATCTACCTCAGAATCTAAAGTCACACTTTCTTCCTGCAAAATATTTCCAAAATTAGTGTCCATGAATTTTATGTTTCAGTGGCAGTTGGAGACTTCCCAAAACGTGGAATCACGGGCTGTTATGGTGAATTCAGTAATGCACCAAAATGAGCATTATCCTATGTAGTGACACTTGAACTTGATTGTGGTTAACACTTTTTAGTGGAAACAAATGAGTTAATTACAAGCAGAGTTACAGTCTTTTCTCTGAAGAGATCAAAGAGTTACTATAGTTCCTACATCAGTTATTTATACAGAAACCCAGATTATCTGGGAGGTTCAGGTTTAATTGGATTGTTGGGCCTGTACTTTCATTTAAATTTTAGGGATGAAAGTGTTCAGAAGAGAGAGAGGTTCATAAAGTAAGGTCCTGTTACTGATCCTGTTTGTTGTTTCCTTTTACTGTGCTTTTTAATAGCTACACTACCCAGCCATCTAATGATGCAGATTCAAAAGTATTTGCCGCCTAGCCGCAGCATCAACTAGCGGAAGCTGGCACTGGGGACTAATTCTGTCAAGTCAAACCACAGAACCACCCGAAGAGTGCATAAACTGGGACTGAGAGAGACCTGGGAGGGAAATAGTGGGTTCCCCCCTCTTGGGTCACTACTCCCGCGGGAGGGCATGAAAACTAGGACGTGGGCTGGGGTGGCTAGACAGAGGGGTACTCAACAACATCCGTGAGGGCTGGAGAGTTGAGTTGGTTAGATGGAACTAAGCTTTAATACCCACTGAAAAGTACAAGAGCCAAATAGGATGTGGGACAGACTGGACTAGTCAGCTATACATACTGGCAAACCAGGGTAGGGGGCGGGCCTAGTGGGGGTTATTGTGGGTCGCCCTGACTAGGCTGCAGCTCTCACTGGTTGATGCGGGGGCCGAGTGTGTGCTGGGCAGAACCAGGCTGGACTGCAACACCCATTGGTTCCAGTGCAAGTCGGGACTGAAAACAGAACCGACCCAGCAATTGCAACCACCAGCTGATCATGATGATAGACTGTGCCGGGCCCTGTGCTTGCTAGAACATACAAGAATCTGGTCTGGGAATACCTCAAAGTTTCTTTGGAGATCTCCCCAATCGAACTGCTGGACTCAGTACCCTAGCCAAGAAAAGACAGAGGACAGAGCAAGTCAATCAACCATCTCAGCTATATGTTGGCAGCGAAATACTGGGCAAATGAAGACTCTATAATGGACTGTGTCAATCAGTGGATGACCTCACCGAGTGAAACTGGCAGCGATTCATAACTGGAGAACTATTAAAACCATTTGAACAAGGATCTCAGAGCATATCCCATATCCGGGACTTGGGGTGGGTGGGAAACTGGGTGGGGCTTCTCCGTCAATACCCCCCTTTACCTCAGATACATGATAGAAACAATATGAACATAATACTATTACCCACTTCCCTATACCCCCTGAACCTTTTTTTTTTACCGTAATTAACTATGTAAATATTGTCAACAAAAATACAATAAAAAACAATTAAAAAAAAAATATTTGCCACCCAACTGTCACTGGAGTTCACTACACATCCGGGTACATTGTGTGTGATGGGGTAGTGACCAAGTAATTTCTTACATATTCCTGTAGACAATCTAAGATATCAACTTTAAGGAAACAAGAAAAACTGTTTTTAGAAAAATGGGCTGAGTGAACACCTGGCTGAACTGTACTTGAATGAAAACTGATCCTCTGTCTAGCTGACCAATATGTAAATAGATATTACCCATAAAAAATGAATAAGATAAGCCTAAAATGCTCCTCTATTGGAATTTTAAAAAATGCATTGGGGGGCCCAGTGCGGTGGCCTAGTGGCTAAAGCCCTTGCCTTGAACATACCAGGATCCCATATGGGCGCCAGTTCTAATCCCGACAGTTCCACTTCCCATCCAGCTCCCTGCTTGTGGCCCAAAGCAGTTGAGGGTGGCCCAAAGCTTTGGGATCCTGCACTCACATGGGAGACCTGGAAGAGGTTCCTGGCTCCTGGCTTCAGATTGGAGCAGCACCGGCCGTTGCGGTCACTTGGGGAATGAATCATTGGACGAAAGATCTTCCTCTCTGTCTCTCCTCCTCTCTGTATATCTGACATTGCAATAAAAATAAATAAATCTTTAAAAAAAAAGAGAAAACTACATTAAAAAATGCCTTGGGAACGTTTCAGATAGACACAATGTCTGTGAACACAGGATTACAAACAAGACAGATTGGTCAGATAATTAATAGAAAAATATAATTTACCAATACTGATTAAAACCAAATTTCTATAATGTTAAGTAAAAGGTACAAGTCTTTCCACAAAGAAAATACAAAGACATGTGTTTTATGGGCACATTTTATTTAACTTTCAAAACAGAGTGTTCCAAATTTATGCAAATTATTTTGGGGGATCCAACATTAAAAGAAATACTCTCCAACCTATTCTCTGAGGCCTCTAGGACACGGTTCCCCAAACTCAGGGAGAATGGATGAGAGCAAGTGCGGGTCACCCTCCCTCATGAACATGTCTCAGACCAGGAACAATGAGTTTACATCATGTGAAACAATGGTCTCACATTAGTAAGGAAACTTAATTAAATTAAAGAAAACATGGGTGATTTGTCAATCACGTTTCTTATCATATTTAAAGGGCTAATCAGAGGGCCACTATTTTCGAGTGGTTTGGGCCATTTGAAAAAAGTTTTGAGAAATGTGCTTATTGGCAATTCTGAAAAGGCAGAACAGGAACTGGGAGAAGATATTTATAAGAGATATAATTGGCGAAGGATATTGCAGAATATATAAGACTCATAAATAAGAAAATGGCAACTTTACAGGGGAGAAAAGCAAAACACATGAACAGGCATTTTACAGACAAACATGAATATTTCATGAACCTATGACAAGGTCATGAATCTCACAAATAATCCAGCTGAAAATTAGATACTGTTCAAAATAAGATAGCATTTCACTTTATTTGTTATTTATTTGATACGCCAAAAGAGATAGGACAAGGCCAAAAACAGCAGCTCTATCCAGATCTCCAACATAGGTGAAGGGACCCAAAGAGTAGAGCCATCACTTGCTGCCTCCTGGGATGTCCTTTGGTTGGAAGCTGAAATCAGAAGCCGAGAGGTCAATACTCAGACCAGATCCTCTGTGATGGAGAGTACCAGTCTGAAGAAGCAAATAAGCCATCAAGCCAAATGTCCACCCAAGAGATCATTTTTTAATTATTTTTTTTATTTTTTTAATTGCAATGTCAGATATACATAGAGGAGAGACATAAAGACATCTTCCGTCCGATAGTTCACTCCCCAAGTGACCGCAACGGCTGGTGCTGCACCAATCCGAAGCCAGGAGTCAGGAGCTCTTCTGGGTCTCCCATGTGAGTGCAGGGTCCCAATGCCTTGGACTGTCCTCTACACAACCAGGGAGCAAGATGGGAAGTGCAGCTGCCGGGATTAGAACTGGCGCCCATATGGGATCCCAGAGCGTTCAGGCGAGGACTTTAGCCTCACGCCGGCTAGGACATCACGCCGGGCCCAAGGTATCGTTTTATTTTCAATAATTGGGGAGACAAATGTGATAATAACAAGTGAAACTCAGGGGACATCTACAACAATAATTTGGTACTGTTACGAAGTTGAATGTTTCCATGCCTCATGAGCCAGCAATAGGACTCTTAAGTGCAAATCTTTGAAAAAGATTACACACACGCACCACGATACACCAACAGGAATGATTATAATAAGCAGCATGGATCAGGACAGCCAAAACAAGAAACAAATCAAATGTCTGCTGACAGGATGCTAGCCAAATAAACTGGCTTCCTGTCACAGTGGGAGGAGGACGGTGCCACACAGTTCATTGCGACAGCCTAAATGAGTCCCAGAGAGGTTACATTGAGTGAGAAAAAAGGAAGTTGTCAGAGACAACAGATGGTTTGCCTATCAATTTGTATACCTTGAAAGCAAGCAAAACTAAGCTACATGCCTTGGGAATTCATGCTTAGGTGACAAAGTCATTTATTTAAAAAGCAGGTGAATTATACATAAATAAATTCAAAGTAGTGTTTTGTTTTTTAAAATATAATCCAGCGATTTTGCTTGTGAGGGTGGGGAGCAATGAGCAAATGGGAGGAAATCAGATGGACACAGTGGTACAGGCACTGTGCCCATTCTAAAGCTGGACTTTGGGCCCCTGCTGTTCATTTTGTATCATAATTTATGTGTGTACACATAGGCGATCTTTTCTCACAAACATATACAGTGGCAAGTTTTAAAATATAAAAGCCCTGGTTTTCTTAAAAAGTAAAGGAAAATGAGTCAAAACAGCTTCCACTATAGAAATGCAATGGAAACTCTAATTTCTGGCAGTGATGTTCATAGACTGTTATACACCTGATTGCTATTCTACCTTGCCAGTCATGAAACGCAAAGTTCATAAAGGAAACTCCCCTTAATGGCACTGATGGAACAAACATCATGGTAGGTTGTAGCCTAGACACAAGTGGCCTTTCTCAGTAGGAGGCTACATAGGACTTTAAGGGTCTTTATAAATGTATATCCTATTGATACATGGATACTTAGAGATTCATGCATATGCATAGTTAGATTTGGGAGAAACTTAGAAATCGGCTGATCCATACTTCTCACTTTACTCATAAGCACCTTGAGCTCCTCAAAGGGACAGAACTTTGTCAGACATGGAGATGACCAGGAGTGTATGTGTTTTGGGGGGGGGGCGGGAAGGAAGGGTTCCTGTTAATTCAGCTCCCACTACTTGAACAAGGATGGTCTTCCTGTTCATAGCGTATATTGAAATGAGGGGACTTGTGTATGAGACCTCTCTCGATCCTGTGGAACAGCAGGGTCAACTGCTTGGTACTTGTCTCAGTGGGCAAAGACAGGGCACGTGGTCAAAAAATAGTGGTTGGAAGAAGGAAGAAGGTGCAAAAGGTACGAAGCACGAGTTTGGTGCGATGGTGTAGCTCGCTAAACCTCTACCTGTGGAACAAGCATTCCATATGGATACCAGTTCTAGACCCAATTGCTCTATTTCCCATCCAGCTCCCTGGTAATGGCCTGGGAAAAAAGACGAGGGTAGCCCAAGGCCTTGGTCCCTGAACCCACATGGAAGACTCAGAAGAAGCACCTGGCTCCCAGCTTCAGACTGGCTCAGCTCTGGCCATTTAGGGAGTGAACTGGCAGATGTCTTTCTCTCTCTCTCTCTCTCTCTCTCTCTCTCTCTCTCTCTCTGTAACTCTACCTTTCAGGTAAAATAAATAAATCTATTAAAAAAATATTTTTTGAAGGAGGCAGGAATCAGTGAAGATGTCACTATGAGCCCAGGAATCCGTTATAGAGAAGTGGAAAAATCACCAGTGGGATTTTAACAGAAGATTGCAATGTGGTTTTTTTTTAAAAGATTTATTTATTTTTATTACAAAGTCAGATGTACAGGAAGGAGGAGAGACAGAGAGGAAGATCTTCCATCCAATGATTCACTCCTCAAGTGAGCCGCAACGGTGCTGCTCCAATCCGAAGCCAGGAACCAGGAACTTCTTCCGGGTCTCCCACGCGGGTGCAGGGTCCCAAAGCTTTGGGCTGTCCTCGACTGCTTTCCCAGGCCACAAGCAGGGAGCTGGATGGGAAGTGGAACTGTCGGGATTAGAACCGGTGCCCATATGGGATCCTGGTGTGTTCAAGGCGAGGACTTTGGCCACTAGGCCACACCGCACTGGGCCCGATTGCAATGGTTTTGAAGACACAGCCTGCTCAAAAATACTTTTTTTCTCAAAAAAATGAATAAAATGTCACCCTTTTACTTAGTATAAGTTTGCTGTATATGCTGAACAAGTTTGCAATGATTCTTAGGGAAAAGTTTGATTATTCTTATAAGTATTCCACTAGAAATCTCTATTTTAGGCCTTATGCAAATAAGGGTCCTAAAACTGAGGCTTGGGAGCTGGAACTGCCGAGCATCATCAGGCAGCATGTATCCCTGTTGGCTGTGGTGTTCTCTGTCCACTGGCATGTCACTCATCTCTCCTCAAATGGCAGACTGTCCAAGTCATCCAGTGTGGTAACTATTAGTCATGTGTGGCTTGTGGTCCCCTTACATGTGGTATGCCTAAATTGAAATGTGTGCTGGAAATACCAGAATTCAAAGATTTAAAATATTCCAAAAAAATGGAAAATATTTGTTTAGTAATTTTTATAATAATTACAGGTTGAAATGATAACATAGTAGATACAATGAGTTAAATAAAATATACTATTAAGATGAATTCTAATTTTTTTTTTTACTTTTTGATGTGGCTATTAGTAAACAAAAATTACGTGATTCACTTTATATACTATTTCTGTTGAACAGTGCTGTGATAGGTACTAGGGATTTCCTCACACCAAATCCCACCTGTGCTCATTTGTAATTCTTTCATTGTCAAGTTAACTTTAGAAATGATGTTTACCCTATGGAACTTGGCCAGTCTCCTAGCTTAGCATTCAGGCATGTATTCCACTCACTCGGCAGCAAAACTTCATCCAGGCACCTTGTCCCATATTTCCAAGTGCAGAACTGACTTGTACAATCGCACAGAATTAGTAAACTTGCCACCTGATGATGACTATAATCGTAATTAACTGTCAACATTTTTCTTCCAATTTTGCCGTCTTGTTCAGTCTTGTTCCATAACAGAAACATCTGCTGAAAGACCAGAAAATAATTAGCATTTATCTAATTAATCAGTGCTGTCTCTGAACAGCAACAAGAGAAAGCCAAAAAGCTTACCCCTAAGCTAGGAGAAATTTTCCCTCGGTTTTCAATTGTTTCATTTATAAGCCAAAGGAAGTCAACAAACAACACTACTGCAAAATTTCAAAGTAGAAACGTGTTTGAAAAAGAGAATATATGCTAAGAGGGATCAACTCTAAACTTTAGTTCTGATAACTTAATAGTTAGTGGCTGATTGGTTAATTGATGGATGGATTGATCTATTCAGCAAATGTCTGGAAGGGTTTGGGATATAAGCACACTCTACAAACACGGATCAAACCCCAGTGTCACCATCCCAACCATCTTGTATTTTAAAAGAAAAAAAGGAGGCAGAAGCATCTCTCTTGAAACAAACTACCGTGATGCTCCAGCACATGTCGGAGAGGACACTCGACATCAGGAGGGGGAAATGATGGCTTTGCTTCTTGTGTGTTTCAAGTCCTAGGAATTGTCCTCAAAATTCAGGTCATGGAGAACATCTATACCGACTATCAAGAGACTGGAAAGAATATTCAACCACATTTACTGGCACAACAAAAAATTAAATATTTTTTTACCTAATTCTAAATTGCCCTACAAGATAAGTATTTTTATTATAATATTGGACAATATTTTTGAGAACACCCATCTCTGCCAAAACACATGTATGTTACAAGGACGCACACTGTTGGTCCCCTGGGGAAGAAGGGCATTTAGCCAGATCCCCCATACATACCTCCATTGCTTCATGAAGCTGACACAGAGCAGCAGATGCCAAGCCTGATACTTGTGCCTGTCTGGATAGGCAAGATCATGCCATCATACCTAACACACCTTGTGTGCCCACTGAGGAACCCGGCTCCTTCCTCCCTACCCAAGGGCATGGCTTCATCGTCTAAAATGTTTTCAGCTATAGCTGAGAAAGAAAAGGGGCTGAGGAGAGAAACAGCCTGAATCTCCAAAGCATGTGTCCCTCCTGGTCACATTTCATTGGTCAAAGTCAGATTGATGACCACACCTAACCTTGAAGGAGTGGAGAGGTGCAATCCTGATGATTGTTGCAGGAAAGAACTAATTGGTGAGTGACAGTACTGTACCCAGTCATCTCTTTCTAGGTTTCTTGTAATGTACGAACACAGCTTTCTTCATGATTTTGGCCTGTGTGAGACAAGATTTTTCAAGAGGCTCTAGTTCAAACCATATAAATTAAGATGCCAGGATAGCCAATTCCCAAACCAGGGAAGAGGTTCCCGAAAGAATTTTATATCCAGCAAAACAACCCTTCAAAATTAAGGCAAATTTTTATTATTTTTTAGATTTACTTTTATTGAAAAGTCAGATATACAAAGAGGAGAAGAGACAGAAAGATCTGTCCTTTGATTCACTCCCCAAGCGGTTGCAACGGCCTGAGTTGAGCCGATCTGAAGCCAGGAGCCTGAAACCTCTTCCAGGCCTCCCACATGGGTGCAGGGTCCCAAGGCTTTGGGCTGTCCTCGACTGCTTTCCCAGGCCACAACCAGGAAGCTGGATGGGAAGCAGGGCCACTGCGATTAGAACTCACATGGGATCCTGGCACATTCAAGGCAAGGACTTTAGCTGCTAGGTTACTGCACTGGGCCCAAATTTTTTTTTTTCCTAACTTCCAGTTAAACAAAAATCAAAAGAGTTGGTTACTTTAGAACCTACTAGAAGTACTATCCATAGTCCTTCAGGGTGACTTGAAAGACTATTAGTGAGCCAAATTTGCATGAAAGCATGAACAGCCCCAGCTATAGGCCCCTGTCTAGGTTGCCTTGTACCTAGGCAGTGTTACACAGCTGGGAGAAAAGCAGCTCATAGCAGGTGGGATTCCTGTTTTAACTATAACAGGGTGCCAGCATAGTTACCCGTTTGATTTTTTCTTTTAAAGATGTGGGGGAGCAGATGCCGGCATGCCAGCAGACAGGGTCTAGATACCTGCACACAGCATGCGTGGGCTCTGGGTAGGCAGGCAGGGCCCTAGGCTGGCACTGCCAGAGGACTGGGCACGGGGTGCTGTGGATTGCTGAGGGAAGCAGGTCTGGAGATGTGTGGAGGGAGGACTGCTGGGGGAGAATGTAACAGGTGAGGAGTGACTTGTGGGAGACTTTCACCTACCTGTACTGCAGCTGTAGGTAAATGGAGGGGCTGAGACCAGGTGGTTTAGAGAAAGGAAACTGGATGTCCTTTTGAGGCTAAACTAATACACCACCCACGAGGGAAACCTGAACTGGGCTAGTTGGAATCAACTACCACCTACTGGTGCTCATGAATGCCATGGCTGGGGCGTCTGCTTGGCAGGGCTCAACCACAGTACCTGCAAGTGTCAGGGCAGTGCGGACTATCTCAGGCTGGGCCAGGACACTAACCAGCTCATGAGAGAGCCGAGTCTGGAGCAGATTCTGTGGGGGATCATGGCTCACCCCTGTGGGATTGCCATACCTACTGGTTTGCTCGAGGGCCAGGAGTGGTGAGCTGAGCTAAGCATGATCATAGAACCCCCCAAACTCATGGGTACTGGAGTTGGGAGCAGATCAGATTGATCCAGGCTGAGCACCCATAGGTGCACCCAAGAATTGCGTGTGCGCCAAGCCACTATATCCACCAGTACACACAAAGGCTGAGATTTGAGGGCAGACCATGCCAGGTAAGGGCCTAGCACCCACTGGCACACGTGAGTTCTGTGTCTGGGAGTGGGTCTAGTGGGGAAACTTGGAGCACGCCCCTGGTAGGCCATTGCTCCTGCTGGTGAGCTCATGAGTCAGGGCTGGTGTTGGTCAGGTGGGAAGGCCTGACAGATGTGTGTGTTGGCACTGTGGAGGCAGACTGGGCAGGGCTAGACCAAACAATAACACACTGGCATGTGTAGGAGCCAGCATGGGGTGAGAGCCATACTGCATTTGGGTAGGTTATTACATCTACTGGTTTCCATGAAAGCCAGGGATAGGGCCAGGCTGGCTATGGCTAGGCTACAGCACTCACCAGTGAGAGTTGATACTAGGAGTGGGCTGGGACAGGTTAGGTTGCAACAGCTGATGGCAAAGACCAAGAGGGATGATGGGTTATGCCAGACTTGGTCAGAGTAATTATTGGCACATGCAAGATCTGTGGCTGGGAAGCAGTTCTGATCAGAGAGTTAAGGGGATGCCCTAGCTGGGCTGTGGTTCCTATTGGTGAGTGCGAGAGCTGGAATGGGGGTGGTGAACTTAGCTGGACATGGCTATGGCATGGCTATGGCTTGGCATGGGTGTGGACTTGGTCTGGGTGTGCCAGACTGGCCTAGACTGCAGCACCCCCTGGTACTTGCAGGAACAAGAATGCGTGTAGGATAATCTGATCTACATTTCAGCATCTCTTGAACCATGCTAGAGCTAGGTCTGGGGGTGGACCAGGCATGGCTGGGCTATAGCACCCAACAGTAAGAGCTGGAATGGGTGGTAAGAGCTGGTCAGGCAAGGCCACTGTTTCTGCCATTACAGGAAGTGGGCAAAGGACCCACCAGTGTGCATGAGATCTGCCAGTTGGAGGTGAGCTGATAGAGGAGCTTTGGGAACTCCTCTGTCAGGACACAGTCTTCCAGGTGAGTGTAAGAACCAAGGTTGGGAGGAGCCCAGACCAGGCCAGGTTACACTATGTGCCAGCATATGGAAATATTTACATAATATGCAACTAAACATCATGAAAATAAAATGAATTATTATTTTTTTAGAAAAGAAAGAATAAAGAGATCATTGCATAGATAAACACAAGAGATACTACAAATATTTGTAACTTTTTTCCTACCTGATTTCAAAGATAAGTGTATACAGCAATAATTGCAAATCTGTGGTTATGTGAATACACTGTACAGAAATGTAACTTGTGCAACAATAATAGCAGGAAAGAGGAAAGGGCAGAGTTTTATAAAAGTTTTAAAGTCCAGCCTGTGAGTACTGTGAGTTAAAGACACTGCATGCTGGGGCCCGGCGGCGTGGCCTAGCAGCTAAAGTCCTCGCCTTGAACGCCCCGGGATCCCATATGGGTGCTGGTTCTAATCCCGGAAGCTCCACTTTCCATCCAGCTCCCTGCTTGTGGCCTGGGAAAGCAGTTGAGGACGGCCCAATGCATTGGGACCCTGCACCCGCGTGGGAGACCCGGAAGAGGTTCCAGGTTCCCAGCTTCGGATCGGCGCGCACCGGCTGTTGTGGCTCACTTGGGGAGTGAAACATCGGACGGAAGATCTTCCTCTCTGTCTCTCCTCCTCTCTGTATATCTGGCTGTAATAAAATGAATAAAATCTTAAAAAAAAAAAAGACACTGCATGCTGTCACAACATTCCATTTGAACTCCATTTCATATCAAGGCTGCTCCACTTCCTATCCAGCTCTCTGTGAATGTGTCTTGGAAAGCCAGTGAAGGCAGCCCACATGGTTAGGTCACTGTCATTCATGTAGAACACCAGGGTGGTGTTCTTGGTTTCTAGGTTGGCCTTGCCCAGCCCTGGCTGTTGTGCCCATTTGGGGAGAGAGCGATTGATGTCTCCATGGGAAAGATTGCTTCCTATAAAAAAATGAAGAAAGTGATGCCAACTCATTAAAGAATGGGCAATGGATCTAAGGTGGCAGTCTAGAAGAACTCATTAATTACTCATGGAAAGGCAAATCATGACAAGAAGGATATTGTACTTTCTACATTAGTGGACTTGGCAAAATAGGAAGGCTAGCTGACAGCAAGGGTAGGCGGAGGTGCAAAGATGTGTTCTGCTGCGGGCCTAGTCATTTGGAGTGTCATTGGTCAAATTAGGTACATGTATGTCATGCGCCCCATCAGATCTGCTTCTGGGCTACAACCCAAAGAATTGACTCACAGCTCCATAACCAACTATGTGTGTTTTTATTGTGGAGGCAGGGAACCCTCTGTATCTCTTCCTGTAACACACACTTAGTTCATTAATTCTAAATCTTATGCTTTTTTGTCAAAAAGATTCATTTATTTTTTTTTTGAAAGGCAGATTTTCACAGAGAGGAGAAACAGAGAAAAGTCTTCCACCTGCTAATCCACTCCCCATATGACCACAACAATCACAGCTGAGCTGACTGGAAGTAGGGAGCCCAGGAGCAACCTGCTGGGCTCCCAGGTGGGAGTAGAGGCTCTGAGCCAACCCCCATCTCCTTTCTCAGGCCATAGGCAAGGAGCTGGATCAGCAGTGGAATAGCCAGGACACAAGCTTACACTTATATAAGATGCTGGCACTGCAGGCAGAGGATCATCATGCTTTGCCACTGCACCAGCCCAATTCCTATAAGTTTCTAAAATCATCGCTTTCATCATTGAACTGGAGAAATTTCAGAAACTTATAAAATGAGTTGACTGTTGTTTTGATAATATAATTACATCTGTTTATAAATACAAAACAAAATGTAACAAATTAAGGAAAGGACATGCATTTATCAATTTGTGGGGCTGCAAATGATTTAAAGCTTTAAGTCTGATGCATACAATGTTATCCCACCAAACTGCATGATTGCACTACAACACAAGCAGTGAGATAAGCTCTCATGGGGGAAGGGCACATGTTTTTATGTTTCATCTGTTTATTTAAACGGCAGAGTGACAGAGGGGGAGATATAGAAAAATTTTGCATCTGCTGGTTTACTCCCAGGATGCCTGCAACAGCTGACGCTGGATCACACTGGAGCCAGGAGCCAGGAACTCCACCCAGGTCTCAGTTACTTACATCATCATCTGCTGCCCTTTAGACGCACTAAGGTGCACTAGGCTGGGTCAAAAACAGGGGCAGGAGCCCAGCGCAGTAGCCTAGCGGCTAAAGTCCTTGCCTTGCACACATCTGGATCCCATATGGGCATTGGTTCTAATCCTGGCAGCCCTGCTTCCCATCCAGCTCCCTGCTTGTGGCCTGGGAAAGCAGTGGAGGATGGCCCAAAGCCTTGGGACACTGCACCCACATGGGAGACCCGAAAGAGGCTCCTGGCTTGGGATTGGCTCAGCTCCGGCTGTTGCGACCACTTGGGCAGTGAAGATCTTCCTCTCCGTCTCTCCTCTCTGTATATCTGACTTTCCAATTAAAAAAAAAAAAAAGAAAAAAAGTAGGGGCAGCACTTGATTTCAGACACTATGACATGAAATGTGGTCATCCCAAGAGGTGGCTTAACCCATTGTGCTACAATGCTTGTAGGAAATGTATTTTTTAAAATATTTGCTTATTTTTATTGGAAAGAGATTTACAGAGAGAGGAAGAGTCAGAGCAGGCACCCATATGAGATGCTGGAGTTTGTAGGCAGAAGATTAGCCAAGTGAGCCGTCACATTGCCCCCTCCCCCCAAAAATACATTTTTTGCACTGTGAGACAGCAGGATTCGCAGGATTGTTTCTGGGAACATAGTGTGCAATTCTGAGGGATGCAGTGACCCATGTAACATAATGACACATTTTTATATCCAAAGAACATGAAGAGTTCATATATACCAAGGTACAGGTGATCCCTGGACATAACAGTAGACAGCAAAAATGATACTGGAAAAGTAGTTAAACTGGTGTCAGAGGTTGTGGGAGACAGAGGACCAGGGATAAAAGCTCTGAGACTTCCAGTCAGACTTAAAAGTCTGCAGCTGTGTGGATTTTCAGAGGAAGCCCGTGTGTTAGCACCAAGAAATCCACCTTCCTTGCTTGAGGCATCTGCCTTCCCTTCTTCAGTAAATTCCACCTGATCATAAAATGAAAGCAACACCAGAGACAAAACAAAGCAGAACCATGAGCATCTCTGTCCCTCGCTTCTTCCTTCCCACGTCCTTCCTCCAGTTAGCCAAACATACTTCCTCGCTTTCTTGTGCGTGGACGACTTCCGTTTCTTGCTGGTATCTACATTTTCCAACTCTGCAGCACAGAACAAAGTTTTTTTCTATGTAATGGAAATTTCGATCCAGTCAAGAAATTAAGGCTGTAAGAGATACGCAGGTGCATCATGTCTTTAATGAGATTTAATTTCCCAAAAAGCTTACAAGTGTTTTGAAGGAGATACCATGTTCAAAATAAAGGCTACAAAGATTTGCACAACCTGTCTTGTGAACACAACCTCATGAGATAAATCCAATGAATGGGAATTCCCAGTACCTATTCTTAGTGTTCTTTGAGCCTAATACCTAAGGAGGATAGAAAATAGAGAAACGCATGGTCTTCGTAATATTTCAATATAAATATTTCTCAGGTTTTAAGGCTTATAGTTTTATGAAAACTACGGTTTTAAAAGGAGACTATAACCTTTAAAGAATCAGCAGTTAACAGCTGAGAGAGGGAACAGTAAATGTTCACCAGTAAGATCTGTTTGCCAGGAAAAATGTTGCCTCCTCAGACTGAATAACAACGTCCATAATCTCTTCTGTAGCCCTAGGTGGAAGGAAGGTCAAACCCCAATGCTATGGAAACTTAGACTCCTAACACTGTCTCTCTCAATTTCCTGCTCTTTTTGCAACAGAGGCCCCTAGCTAGGCCTTAGCAGAATTCACCCTGGTAGTCACATACGTTAGTGGAATCAGGAGAGATAAGACGTGAAAAGTGCAGTTCCATGAAGAACTCAGATGGCTTGAGAAGGGCACAACATGTGAGTTTAGCAGTTGGTTCAGATACAGTGCGTCGACACAGAGAAACTTCTATTTGTCTTTCAGGCTGCTCTCTGACTCCGTAGCCTCACTCTGATGTCTAATGATGCGGATACATGTTCTCACCAGCCAAACTTCTCATTCATCAATTTCAATGAATGTACAAAGGACATGAATAATATATAAAAAAAGGAAAGCTGGATTTACAAAGTCAACTCCATTTTTAGCAAACTGACAATCAAATCTTTTGAGAAAATCAATTTATGCAAATTACAATTATGCTCTACAATGTGACTCTGTAAGAATATAAAATATATTTTGAAAAAAAAGAAAGGTATCTTGTTATAAATATTATTTTATCTTTTGATGAGTTTAACTTAGAATTGGAATTCTGCAGCCCGAACAACATCATATCAATGCTTCTGAAAAGTTACTTCACTAAATCTAGAGCACTTCTCAACTGTCTTCTCTTTTTGCCAAAGTAGACATACAGAATTTTATTTAACAACTGACTTATCATTTGAAAATGTCACTGACAATTATATTGCAAATATACGGTCTTCATACAAAATTTTGTGTAACACGTGGCACTGGAAAGAATGAAACATACAGTTTGTTATAAATATTCCTGTCTCACTTCACAAAGGAACAAACCCAAATGGCAAATAAACATATGAAAAAGTGTTCAAGTTCCCTGGCAATAAGGGAAATCCAAATTAAAACATCAATGAGGTACCACCTAAGGACAGTAAGACTGGCCCACATCAATAAAAGCACCAACAACACTTGCTGGCGAGGTTGCGGGGAAAAGGGAACCCTACTCCACTGCTGGTGGGGCTGCAGGCTGGTACAGCCTCTATGGAAATCAGTATGGAGAACATTCAAACAACTCAAAATCAACATACCGTATGATCCAGCAATAGCACTCCTAGGAATATATCCAGAACACTTGTTTTATGAGAAACCAACATGCACTCCTATGTTCATAGCAGTACAATCAGTAATTGCAAAAACATGGAAGCAGCCAAAATGCCCATCAGCAGAGGATTGGATAAGGAAGCTATGGTTCATCTACTCCATGGAATACTACTCAGCTATTAAAAAAAACAAAATGCAGTTCTTTGTGGCCAAATGGGCCAAACTGGAAACCATAATGCTAAGGGAAATGAGCCAATCCCAAAAGGTCAGATACCACATGTTTGCCTTAATTTAAGATGATATGATGTTATGTATAACATGTTATGTTATGTATGTTATATGTTGTGTATAAACTAAAATTGAAATGTTAATGAGGGGTCACAGAAGGTGGTTAAGAACTCACATTTACTTTTAACATATTGGTTACTCATTACTATGTCAATTAATTCCATAATGATGTAAATTTTTGCTGATGGTATGTTGGAGCTCTTAATTGATCGGGATGATACTCTGCTGGCTCTGTCTTCAGACCAGAAAGGGTATACCTAAGAAGCCGTTGAACTTGACTGGACAATAAGATGCTGGACTTTATGTTTGGTATATGCTTGCAATGGGGGAATCTCAACTGAACTTGAACTGTGGTTATGCAACAAGGTGGAGGAATCCGCCATGGTGGGAGGGTTTGGGGAGGGGTGGGGAGAACCCAAGTACCTATGAAACTGTGTCACATAATACAATGTAATTAATGAATTAAAAATAATAATAAAAAATAGATAAATAAAAAAATATTCCTGTCTCCTGGAGTTATCAATTAATACTAATAAAACCGAGTTGACAAATTGCTTCTTCTAGTGATATCAAATAAATATGCTAGATCAAAAAGAAATACTTTTCCACCTTCAGCACATGCAAACATGTTGTATTTGAGGTAATGAGCAAGGATCTTCATTTTATGTAGCATGTTAAGATAGAAATAGAATTGAGAGGACACTTGGCAGTTGGGATATCCTCCCCAAGCAATTTAATCCACTTTATAAATAAGAAGAATATTGTGTAAGCTTGTTCAAAGACCTCTGAAGTAGCTAAAGAATACTTACAGTGTCTCAAATAAAACCACTTTGCCCCTTTCAGGGAAGCATTTCCAAGCTTTGCCTTGTACACACATTGCAAAGCTCTCCTCAGTCCACTCTGGGTAGCAGTTGGAAGCCCTCTGCTCCAGCAGGTAGGGGAAGGCAAAGTTTTACATTCGTCGGTAAGGATTACTTCCTCCTACCTACCAGGTGAGTTTCAAAAGCTTCTAGAGGCACGTGCTGTGTCTTGCAATTCTGATGCTGATTGGGTAGCCTGTGTCTTGTGTTGGAGTGCCTGGGTTCAAACTGGATTCTGTTCTCAATTCCAGCCTCCTGCCTTTGTGTACCTAGAGGAAAAGCAGGTATAATTCCTGTAGCAGAGTCCATGCCCCCACTTAGGAGAGCTGGATTGGATCCTGACCCCTGGTTTCCACTGGCCCTGTCACCACAGGAGTTCATAGGTGCCCTCTGCTCACTCTGTCTCTGCTTCTCAAAATTAGACGAACTCCCAGTCAGTCACTTTCAAAGTTTCCATTCATGCATGCTGTATTAAAAAGCATAAACTTCTCACAGCACTGACTTCAAGAAGGATGTGGAAAAAATGAACTTGAGATGTTCAACGACACTCTTTGTTTTTGGAAGCGTTTTGGAACTCTTAGTCACATGATTAGCAATGTAAAACAGATTTCCTTGGTTGCTGATCAAATCTCAAATTTTAAAAGGCATCTTATTTTATACCAATGATTTAAATGCTATTATTTCTTATTCCCTAATTAATCCATCAGGTTTTCAAAACAGTTAAAGATCCAATCTTACCTCTATCTGTGCAATTTTAATTTCATCATGCCTTATATCAGCAAGAGATTTCCTTGTTTGTCCTCGTCGGTGTCCAAATTTACATTTATTTTTCATTACTTGTTCATCATCTTCTATGGGTCTTCGAACATACTTAAAACGATCTTTGAGAGCTCGTTTCCATAAAAGCTTAAAATAACAAAACAGGCTAGTTAATCTTCAAAAAGTTTGGAATAATCCCATATAATCAATAAAATCTCTATCATCCCTTGGTTTGCAATTCTCTTTACATTGCAGTAATAGAATAATATATCTATCTTTCCATTTATCATTACAAAAATCTGGTGATGGGCTAGGCAGTGTGGCCTAGTGGCTAAGGTCCTCGCCTTGATCCCATATGGCCGCTGGTTCTAATCCCGGCAGCTCCACTTCCTCTCTGTCTCTCCTCCTCTCAGTATATCTGACTTTGTAATAAAAATAAATAAATCTTAAAAAAAAATCTGGTGACACTGACATAAAAATTATAGTTCCTAAATTGTTTAAGGAAACAGAGTCAGAAAAAGGAAAATATTTGCATTGTAATATAATTGCTGCATAAATGAATTTAGCTCCTGATTTTTCTAATTCTCCAAAGTGGATATTGTCTCTCACACTATGGTGTCTTCACGATACATTGCACTATTCCAGTGAGTTCTGGGAAAATCTCATATTGACTCATTGACTGATGAATTTTCTTAAGAATTTGTTTCATCTATAACTCCTCAACATTCATTTTGGTGGATACCACTGACATTTACTTACCAAATATTTGTGGTGCATATACTATTTTGAGTCCTAAGACCAATTCCTGCCTTGGGAAGGAGGGAGGATGTAGATTAGCTAAGATTTCAGTTTGGAAGATGAATGAATAATTTCAATACAGAATGAAAGGTGTTAACAGTAAAAAAAAAAAAAAAAAAAGAGAGAGAGACAGTGTTGACATTGTGTTAGGAAATCGTAGAAGCCTTCTTACAGCAGGTGAGACCTGGGTGACAAGGTCAGATGACTAACTATATGAAGAGCGTGCAGACAGTGTTGAAGAGTGCCAGATGGTTGGGTAGGTAAAGCAACACATGCAGGGATGGAGAAGGGGAGCTGGTACCATTTGGAGAACTGTCAGCAGTTGCCCTTGGCTGCAGCACAGACTCAAGATGGGACATGACAGAAAATAGAGCAGGAAGTAATGTAGGAGAAAGAAGCTTGCCCTGCATGGAAGGACCATGGTTACCCACAAGGAAACCCTGTACCGGACCTCAAGTCCTCCTCTATGCACAGGCTGCAGCAGCATCTCCTGGGAAAGATCTGCCATGGGTTCTGACTCTCCAGCAACATTTATGTAAGTTGATGCCAAATCACAATGATTGGAGGACTTATCAGAACACAGCTTTCTGAGTCCTGCCCTCCAAGTCTCTAATTCACAGGTCAAGGATAGAACTTAGAATGTGAATTTGTCACATGTTCCCAGAAAGTGTGGATAAAGCTGGCTCAGAAGGAAAATGTTCCGTAAGTCTACATGGAGCCCAATATTTATATATTTTGAAATTTTATAGACAATTTGGCTGCAGAGTCATGTTTGGAAGTCTTCTGTGTCACGTTGAGGTAGGAAAGTAGATGGGCAGACTTGAGTTCTGGTAGAATCTGTTTGGCATGAGCGCAGCTTAGAGGATCAGAGAGGTGCTAAGCAGGTGGGGAGCACAAGTGGGCTCTTTCAACAATGTTCTTCTGGGCCTTTGTTTTGTTCTGGAAAGTTCTGTCTCTCTCTGTCCCCTCATCTTGGCTGGTATCTAGTTGAGTTCTGCTTTGTGTCCAGATCATGGCTCAACATCAGTGCTTCACAGACACCCTCTGCGGCCGCTCCAACAGCTTGCTGCTGCTGTTGGTTGGTGACACCCACCTTACCTTGCAGGCGCTCAGCTCACTGCCAACATCCCCCATCATTTTCCTTTTTAAAATGCTTTTATTTATTTAAATGTATTTCAAAGAGAGAGCGAGAGATGGATACTTCCATCTGTTGGCTTCCTGCCCAAACAATCAAAGACTAAATAAGACTAAAGCCAGGCAGGGACCCAAGTACTTGAATCATCACCAGCCATCTCCAAGGAGGCACATTAACAGGAAGCTGGACAAGAAACAGTGTAGCTCAGATTCAGACTCTGTGCTTCAACATGGGATGTGACCAGCCCAGGGCCATAAAGCCTACCTCTTTTTTTTTTTTTTGCTAATTATTTTATTTCGACAATCTTTACATCGCTCATTGGGGCACAAAGGGTCAAGGGCTACAGGAAAGTGGATAGGACCTTTGTTTTCACATTATTATTATTATTATTATTATTATTATTTTTCTGTGTCTGGGGTAAGGGAAAAGAAAAAGGGAGAAGCCCCACCCAACCTCACACCTATCCCAGGTCCCTGATGTAGGGCATGCTCTGAGGGTCCTGCTCAAGTGGTTTTGATAGTTCAGTTGTTCTGAATTGCTGCCAATCTCGTCAATCCAAACATAATGAACTGTCTCCAGAATCCACTGGCTGACATAGTCCACCTTAGAGTCTCCCTTTGCCCAGATTTTCACTGCCAGCACGTGGCTGGGGTAGATATTGATTGTTCTGTCCTTCATCCTCTGTTGTAGTACTGGGTGTCCTCTGCAGGTTCCTATGGTCTGCCATATCCTCCATGTGCACTTGGATATGCTGTCCACTGCGTATCATTCACTCCTTGGTCAGACCATGGAAGTCATAATTCTCTTCATGGTTAGGGTTTGGAGCCCAGTAGTTTGATTGAAGGGATCCCCAAAGAAACTTGGTCTGAAGTGATCCCAGACCTGATTCTTGTGTGTGCTTGCCTGTAAAGGGTCCAGCACAGTCTGTCACCCCAATCAGCTTATGTACATGCTGGTGGTTGCAATTGCTGGGTCAGTTCTGTTTCCAGCCCTGTCTTCCACATGAACCAATGGGTGTTGCAGTCCATCCTGATTCTTCTGCCCAGCACACACTTGGCCCTTACACAAACCAGTAGGAGCTGCAGCCTAGTCAGAGTAATCCCCAATAACCCCCACCAGGCCTGCCTCCTACCCTGGTTCCCATGCATGCCAGTATGTATCACAGACATGTTCAGTCTGTCCCACATCACATTCAGATCTCATACATGTCAATGGGCATTGAAACCTGGTTCAACCCAACCGGCCCCCTTATCCAGCCCACACACATGCTGGCGGGTACCGTTCTGTCCAGCCACCACTACCCCAGTCCTGGTTTTCATGCTCTCTAGTGGGAATGATAACTCGAAAGGGAGGTGCCCACTATTTCTCTACTGGGCCACTCCCACTCCTGGAACATTGTATTCTCCAGGTGGTTCTGCAGCCTAACTTGACAGAACTAGCCCCTAGTGCCAGCATCTGACAGCTGATGCTGCAGCAAAACTCAGCCAACCCTCACCCACTCTGATTTATGCTTGCATCAGTAGGAATAGTCAGCCCAGCCTTCCTTTTCCCTAATCCAGCACACATGAGGCCCACAGGTGTTGTAGCCCTGCCCGGTCTGGTCTGCTCCCATCCCAACTCACGCTTTCCAGTGGGAGTGGCGGTTCAGCAGAGGAGCCCTCCACATTCACTCTACTGGCTTTGCTCTCTCTCCCTCCCTGGTTCTCACGTGTGCTGGTTAGGCACTGTTCCCCAGTCTGGCATCGCCCCCACCCCCTCACCTCGGCATTTGCCGGTGGGTGCTGTAGCCTCGCCAGGCCTGGCCCCTCCCAATTCCAACTGGTGAGAGCTACAGCCTAACCCAGCCCAGGAGGCACCCAAAACCAGCGAAGCCTACCCCTTTTTTTCTGTTTGTTTTCTTTAATTCTTTCTCCCTCATTAAAAAATTTTTTTTTTTACTTGAGCATCAGAGAGATAGAAAGAACACATCTACCCACTGATAACTTACTGCCCAAATGCCCGAAACAGTTGGGCCTGGGCCAGGCTTGAAGCGAGGAGCCAGGAAAACAATCCAGGTCTCCCACAAGAGGAGCAAGAATCCACTACCTGAGCCATCCCTGTTGACCCTTAGAGTCAGCGATAGCAGGAGCCTGGAGTCAGGAGCCGGAGCAGCAATCAAAGGCAGGGATGGTGTGTCCCTCTTAATCACCAGGCCCGATGCCTGCTGTGCTCTTTTTCCTATTTGCTTTTCTTATCACTACCTCCCTACCCTCATGCAATACTTCCCTCTTCCATTTTTTCTTTTCTTTTCCTTTTTGTTCCTGTTTTCGCCTTGTTCCCTTCCTCCTGGCTGTATGTGCATATGGACAGGCTCATGGCTGCTTTAGTTACCAAGCCTAGCTCAGTGCTTGATGCTAACTGGAAACTGAAAACATTTAATGCCTTGCATCTGTGCAGCAGAAAGATACAGGTTTTGACACAACAGAGTCGGAGCAGATCCTTGGGTGTTGGCCTTGCCTGGTAAATAACTCACTATGTGAATAGTAGCCAAACCCGTAAAGCCTGAGCCTTAGGGCTGCCCATGGCCACTCATCTTCCCTGCAATGTCCTGTGCTTAAAAAGACTACTCTGGGTCTGAGGAAGGAGAAGAGCCTGTACCGCAGCACCTGGTCCCAGCCCTAGTCACTAGAGAGGGTGGTAAGTCACTCAATGTCTTTGGGTGTGCTTTCCTCACAGACAACTGCAATGCCACTGAGATAACTTTGGCCAAGTGTTTGCCACTTAGGGTTTGTTACACCTGGTTATATGGCTTCAGTGTCAATACAGCTGTTCTTTGTGGAGTCATTGTTATGCCATAGGTGGTTAAGCCACCACCTGCCATGCTGGAAGCCCACATGGGTATAAGTTCCAACTGTTTCACTTCCAAACTAGCTCTTTGCTGATATGCCTGAGAAAGCAGAAGAGGACAGCCCAAGTCCTCAGGCTCCTACACCTACATGGGAGACGTCAAAGAAGCTCCTGGCTCCTGGCTTCAACCTGGCCCAGCCTTGGCCATTGTGGCCATTTGGGGGGGTGAATCAGCAGAAAGAAAATTTCCCTAGCCCCACCTTTCTTCCTCTCTCTCTGCAATGCTGCCCTTCAAGTAAATCAAATATATATACATATATATATGTGTGTGTGTGTGTATATATATATATATATTTGTTAAAGGGTATTCCTTGCCCTCCAGGAAGCACCATGGTCTAGGTTGAACAGACCCAGTTCTAGCACTAGCCTCAGGATGAAGCAAGGAAGCTTCCATAGGCTAGCCTCTCCCCACTCCTAGGCCTTAGTACCTTCTAGCCTAAAACGGAACGACAGGATCTGCCCCCATCAACCACACTGGATTTTTCGATGACTCAAATGAGTAGCTTCTCCAAGAAAATATTTGTAAACAGCTGTGTTGCTCAGAGCACTCCTCCGCAGCCCTGGCAAGGAGCTCTGGGGCTGACTTTGCTGGGGTACATGTGAGTCAGAGATGGCTCACTACCACAGGCTGTGGGCCCGGACCCTGCCAGCATTGTTTTACAACAGCCCTGAAGGAGCAGAGGGCTGGTATTTTTCATTAGTCCAAAAACATGTGAAGTAGGAGAAGTTTGATGTTTTTCTAATGTTCCCTACAGCGCTCAGGGACCTCAGGCTGCTAAGTCTGCTGGGAAGTATTACAGCAATCAAGTGCTAGAATGCATCTGAATGCCCACTTTGGTCTTCCCAGACTCTGCAGTCTTTCCTTATGAACAATTTGATGGCATCAGAAAGAGCAGGAAGCAGACAGAGCCTTCCACAGGGCTGTTGCACCAGCGAGAGTTAACTGAGCATCTGCTATGTGCCTTGCCTGGGATAGACAGGTAAGAGTGCTAGAGGTACAGAATAGCTATCCCCCTTTTCTACATGTGAGGCATGGAAAATTCTACATGGATACGATGCCCTTCTGGTAACTGAAATTTAAAAAAAAAAAAAAAGAAAAAAAGCTCTTAAATTTAAGAATCTCTGGTGCATATCAATGTTGGGACTCCAACATCTGTTTTTGTTTTTCTTGCTTTGTTTTGTTACAGAATGAATCTGGTTTGTTGTGTAGGCTACTTTATATGCAGCAGCATATTTTTGAAAGGCTAAAATCCTATAAACAAGCATACTTGAATTTCATTCTTGGTTTAATGGTTACTAGCTCTAAGCCCAGGATTCAACTTCTTTCCTGATCTCAGTGATAGAAAAAAACAGAAATAATTTTGAAGGCCTGACCTACTCAAAAAATGCTGCAACGCTGCTCATATGTAATGAATCTTTTCTTAGGAACAGAGGAGGGATGAGAGTAACAGAGGCAGAAAACGGAGGCCTTAAATGTTTTCACATCCACACACATTGGCATCTAGCCTTTGTTGTTTAAATTGGACCAAATTTAAAAGCACAACAAATGTACATACATACATATATAGACATAGGCATTTTTGTCACGGATATCTGGTAGTAAGGTTTTAATTAGCTTTGACTACAAACTGCGAAAATAAGGAACAAACAGGGTACTTCAAAAAGTTTGTGGAATATGGAATTAAAATATTAGTGGAAAAATGATAATGGTTATATGGTAATAAAGGTTAAAATGTGGTTGAAGAGATAAACAGTTGCTTAAATATGCAAAGATTCTCTGGAAAGAATTTCTAATAAAATAATAAAATATATTTATTTATAAAATTCATGCATTTGAATTTTTTTGCACCAAAATAAATCTGTATTTTAATTCTATTTTCCACAATTTTTCAGCACTCTTGTACAGATGTAGAAAATAATAGACATAATATCTTTATGTACATATTACTATAACTCTTCATAATTTTTCCTTAAATCACATAACTATATTGTTACCACCTTAAGTGTTTTAAGGGTATAGTTCAATACTGTTAAGTACATTCACATTGCTATACAATGAAGATTCTACTTGTTTAAAGTTGAAGCAAACCCAAATGATAGTTTGCTTTAAAACTTTGCAAACCTTGACTGTACATTAGAATAATCGGGGGAAGTTTTCCAAATGTTACTGCCAAATCCTACCTATCCTGGGATCCGTTAAATCGGTTTGCTGAGGCTAATGTGCAACCAGAGATTAGAGCTGCTGCTCCGAACACCTTTTCAATCCATTTTTGTCAGGAGGACCAGGTGAGGCAGAAGGAGAAACCTTCACAGCCAGACAACCTCTTCATAGGTCCAGCGAGATGTCAAGGCGCTCTTGAGCAATGACAGCAGTGCAGGTGCAGTCATGGCTACTGACAAAGATGCTTCCTGGAGACTTACCGTTACACAAGTGTTCCCAGACAGCTTTGAGTGGGGACAAATGGTGCCAGAGACCAGGGATTCTGGCCAGAGAAAGCACTACAAAGGGGTGAGAAATGATGTTGTACGAGCAAAAACACAAAAGCAGACAGAAAGGTGGAGGCATTGCTAAAAGAAAAAAAAAAAAGCCAAAGACACCAACCATGATAAAGAATGAATCAGGAAAGTAGACAAAAAGAAAAATAGACCTAGATATACAGATAGATCAAGACAGAAACAAGAAGAAAACAGTTTAAGGAGTTTAGAAACATAAAATTACTGGGCAATACAAAACTGAAACATTAAGGCAGGGTGAGACTGATTGGATCACAAGTGACTTACAAAGCCACAGCCATCGTCATCCAGGAAAGGGTGAGCTTGCAGCAGGGCACTGACCACGTCATTGTACTGCTTGGTGGTGGGATACCTGGTCACCGAAACAAAGAAGGCACGTTTCACATACCTTGCTACTGCTCTGTTTTGCAAAGCTCCTCCCCAGAAGTAGCACATGTGCCCTAGAATCACTTACAGGGAGCCTTCCAGATACTTTGTCATGTCAGCCTGGAGAAACTCGATGATCCTTATTCTCATGCTGTGGTCAGGACACTTCTGCTCTGCCAACATGCACTTGACGTCGTAGGGAAACTCAGGTAAGATGTAGGACTTGGTCCAGTGCAGTGCTTTATTCCTGGCTGGAAGCAGCTTCCCATTTCTTCTGTTCAATGAAAATGTACAGAGTCAATTCTCAGTAAATATTGGTTCCCTATGTGGTGAGAAATTTGTATGTAAGTGACTTTCCTGGAAACCTAAGACATGAAAATCATCAATCTATTTTTTTATTTTTATTTTTTTATTGTATTGTTGTTGACAATCTTTACATAATTGCGGTAAAAAAAAAAAAAAAGGTTCAGGGGGTATAGGGAAGTGGGTAATAGTATTATGTCCATATTGTTTCCATCATGTATCTGAGGTAAAGGGGGATATTGAGGGAGAGGCCCCATCCATTTTCCCACCCACCCCAAGTCCCGGATGTGGGGCATGCTCTGAGATACTTGCTCAAGTGGTTTTAATAGTTCTCCAGTTATGAATCGCTGCCAGTTTCACTCGATGAGGTCATCCACTGGTTGACACAGTCCATCATAGGGTCTTCATTTGCCCAGTATTTCGCTGCCAACATATAGCTGAGGTGGTTGATTGACTTGTTCTGTCCTCTGTCTTTTCTTGGCTAGGGTTCTGAGTCCAGCAGTTCGATTGGGGAGATCTCCAAAGAAACTTTGAGGTATTCCCAGACCAGATTCTTGTATGTTCTAGCAAGCACAGGGCCCGGCACAGTCCATCACCCCGATCAGCTGGTGGTTGCAATTGCTGGGTTGTTTCTGTTTTCAGTCCCGAGTTGCACTGGAACCAATGGGTGTTGCAGTCCAGTCTGGTTCTGCCCAGCACGTACTCGGCCCTCACACAAACCAGTGGGAGCTGCAGCCTAGTCGGGGCGACCCACAATAACCCCCACCAGGCCCGCCCCCACCCTGGTTTGGCAGTATGTATAGCTGACTAGTCCAGTCTGACCCACATCCCATTTGGCTCTTGTACTTGTCAATGGGTATTAAAGCTTAAATCCATCTAACCAACTCAACTATCTAGCCCTCATGGATGTTGTTGAGTGCCCCTCTGTCTAGCCACCCCAGCCCACGTCCTAGTTTTCATGCCCTCCCGTGGGAGTAGTGACCCAAAAGGGGGGAACCTACTATTTCCCTCCCAGGTCTCTCTCAGTCCCAGTTTATGCACTCTTCGGGTGGTTCTGTGATTTGACTTGACAGAATTAGCCCCCAGTGCCAGCCCCTGCCAGCTGATGCTGTGGCTAAGCCAAACATCCCTCACCCACTCTAATTTATGCTTGCACCAGCAGGAATAATCAGCCCAGCCTGGCTTTTCCCTGATCTAGTCTACATGCAGCGCACAGGTATTGCAGCCTTGCATAGTCTGGTCTGTCCTCATCCCAGCCCAAGCTCTCCAGTGGGAGTAGCTGTCCGGCGAGGGGACCAGCCCCTTCATCAATCTATTTTTAAGAATATTTTTTCCTAATATTTATTACAAAAGTGAGGGACTTACAGAATCCTGTGGGTCTCTGATTCTGTTTAGAATGGAGGTAGGATAAATATTTGAGTTTTCCCTCTTGTGTCCTTGAGACTTGCCAGGGAGTGGGGAATAAAGTACACAACTACTTGCTGTCACAGAACATTAGCACCTGCCAGGGCACGGAGGCAGTCATTGGAGGTCTCCGGTAGGGAACAGTGTTCCAGATGTGTTACCTGCTTGATTGTTCTAAGAGGTTGTCCTTTGTTACACCACAGGCGCAAAATTCTTTCTAAGGCCTGTTGAATGTCCTAATTCAGTGTGCCCATATACTTAAGTGCTTGTGGTAGAGCCCGGCTTGGACTGTTGTTCAAACTGCCCTTCTTTCCATCTTTTGATGAGGTACTCAAAGTCTTCTTTGGCTTAGATGAGCAAGCTGTCCTGTCTTTCATGATCATTTGGGGTATGTGCTTCATTCTTGCACGAGAGTCAACAACTAGGGTGGCCCAGTGCCGCAACATGTGTTCCACAGCCAGACTGCATATCTGTGTGATTTTCCCTGAGGTCAGGGAGCAAGTGTGCGAATATAGCTGGGGAATACCCTTCAAAATTAACCTGGTGGTCTTCAGATTTTGTTCTTATGTGTGCCAGTTGGTGTAGGGTCAGGCTCAACCTGTGGCCCGTACCAGTCAAAGCATGAACCAGTGGGTGCAGCTGCCCAGTTAGACTCACCCCAGCCGTGACAAACAGGTGGTGCTGCAGTCGAGCCCAAGCCAGCCCTCTCCTAGTCTCAGTTCTCATGGTATATAGAAGGATGCTGGGATCTAGCTGGAATTACTCCTACAAACCCCTACTACGCCTGCTCCCAGTTCTGGTTCTCACACATGGTTGCAGTTAATGCAGCTCAGCCCAGCCCGGCCTGCCCCACATCCCACCCAGCTATTTTGGGTGTCAGTAGATGCAGCAGCCCAGGCCAGCATGGCCCACCCCCATCCCTGACACTCACTGGCAAGTGATGTGGCCTAGCTGTAGTGACCCCCAAATCCCTTACCAGACCCACCACAAATGTGGCTCCTGTGAGTACTGGTAGGCACTTTCACCTTATCTTGGCTCCCTGGATTTCCCCTTCAGATCCACCCTGTCTCAGCTCACTTGATTACCTGTGACCGCAGTGGCCGTATCTGTGGAAGCCCATTTTATAAATGTCAAACAAGCCCTCAGTGGCCCCATTCCAACCCTTCCCCGGTCTCCCCACCTCTAGCAATGCATGCCCCCTGCCACTCACTCATGATGATGGTGATGGTAATGGAGTGGCCATGGTGGCATGGTGGGCACTCTTGCCCTTTCCCCCAAGATCTTTAAACAAAATATTCAGCGATTCTGACACACTGTTATAGTTAATACAGAGTGGCAACTGCCACTCCTCACAGTGTGGCGGCTGTGGGGGGTGCCCCTGCCGGGTCGGACCCAATGCTGGGGGCTCACGCCAAAGACACTGCCGCCAGGCAGTGAACAAGTCCTCGGCCTCATCCAGGACCCAAGAGAGCTCATTCCTCGGGTAAGTGTGCCATGAGGGAACTTGGGAACTGGCTTAAAATTCCTAGCTCCACCCAGCTGCTAATATCTGGCAGCTAGGTGAGTTTGGGAGGGGTTCGGGCCTTGGGATTCGGGGGCAACTGCCGCTCCTCACAGTGTGGCGGCTGTGGGGGGTGCCCCTGCCGGGTCAGACCCAATGCTGGGGGCTCACACCAAAGACACTGCCGCAAGGCAGTGAACGAGTCCTCGGCCTCATCCAGGACCCAAGAGAGCTCATTCCTCGGGTAAGTGCGCCATGAGGGAACTTGGGAACTGGCTTAAAATTCCTAGCTCCACCCAGCTGCTAATATCTGGCAGCTAGGTGAGTTTGGGAGGGGTTCGGGCCTTGGGATTCGGGGGCAACTGCCGCTCCTCACAGTGTGGCGGCTGTGGGGGGTACCCCTGCCGGGTCGGACCCAATGCTGGGGGCTCACGCCAAAGACACTGCCGCAAGGCAGTGAACGAGTCCTCGGCCTCATCCAGGGCGGCCAGTGCATCATGTGGTGCCAGGCTTTGCCTGCTGGCCGCCCGGCGGGGAAGCTCTGGGGTAATGGATGTCCGAATTGCTGCTTAGATAGCTATAAGGTGACCCCACTATTTCTGGGTTCTGAGTCAATCCTAAAGATTCTCAACGCCAGTGGCCTTTCTTTTGGAGAACTTCTAATCACTCAATAATGCTGAGTTTTGAACACCTATAATGCAGAAGATAACCCCCAGATTGTCTAGCAGGATATTTTTTTGCCTGACATGATGTTGGTTCAGGAGACTGGTCACATTAGGCAGGTCCATAATTTTAACTAGCACTCTAGAACCTTATCCTGGGGTGGACTCTGTGCAGGATGTGTGGGCCACACCCTGTAGAAAGTTTGGCCCCACTGGTAAACCTAAATTTTAGGTGGTTATGAACTAAGCTAGGTGTGACCAAGGAGCCTGCCATCAATCACAGGTAAAGGGATCCGCCATAGACTGGACTGGGCAAGGCAGCAGCACCCAAATGTGCATCCTGAATAGGTTGTGGGGTGGGCTGGGCTGCAACATTCACCAGCTCATACAAGGCCAAATGGGAGGCCAGAGTACACCGGGTACTGGCCTAAAAACCAATGGCATGTATGTATACTGGGTTTGGGAGTGGATCAAGTGGAGGTACTTGGGAAGCTCCCCTGGCGAGTCATAGCTCTCGCTGGTGAACACGCCGTCCAGATCTGGGGGTCGGACAAGCAGGGCATAGTAGCTCCAAAATGTGTAAATTGGTAATGGAACGTAATGTACTGGGCAGGACTGAGCAAACCTTTGTTTACAAGCAAAACTAGAAACCAGCATGGAACACAGGTCATACCGAGCTAGGCTCTTGCATCTACTGGTCCTCACAGCAACCACGGGCAGGTGCATGATTTACAGCTAGGAACAAGCCCAATCGGGGAGGTAACGGGACACCCTAACTAGGTTGAGGTTCCCACCAAGGGGCGTATGTGCTAGAATTGGGGCTGTGTTCTATCTAGGAAACAGTTGCAGTCACCCGAGGCACTAGTGTGGGCTGGGATTGGATGCACCAGGCCAGTTCAGACCCCAACACCATCTGGTGTCATGGAGAACCAGGGGGTAGATGTGGGACTGACTAGGCTGGGTCTCAACCCCCTACTGAGCCATGCGTGAGCTGTATGTGGGTATGGACGAGCCATGGCCGGGCCGAAACATCCAACAACAAGAACCAGAATGGGGTGAAAGCCAGCCAGGAAAAGCCACTGTCCCTGCTAGGACAGGACGTGAACTGAGTTGGGTTGGCTCAAGGACCCCCTGGCATGCGCAAAACCTGCCATTGGGAGGGGTTCTGATGGAAGAGCCTGGGCAACTCCTCTGGCAGGACACAGTCCCTGCAGGTAAGCGCAAGAAGCATGATAGGAAACAGTCCAGAATAGGCCATGGAAAGTCTCCCACTGGCACACATTCAGCATGGGTCAGGAGCAGACCAGGCTCAATCAGTCCATATCACCCACTGGCAAATCCGATCACCAGATCAGAGTGTGGGATGAGCCGGGTTTGGTCGCGACAAAACCAGTACACATTATGGAATGCCAGGGCGTGGTTGCCTGTACTGGATTTGACTGCAGCACCCAACCAGCACACGTGAGATCCAGGAAGGAAGGGAGGGGCAGAACTGGCGGGGGGAATAAGGGGCTGGTTCCTTCGCTGGACAGCTACTCCCACTGGAGAGCTTGGGCTGGGATAGAGACAGACTAGACTATGCAAGGCTACAACACCTGTGCGCTGCATGTGGAATAGATCAGGGAAAAGCCAGGCTGGGCTGATTATTCCTGCTGGTGCAAGCATAAATTAGAGTGGGTGAGGGATGTTTGGGCATAGCCGCAGAAGCTGGCACTGGGGACTAATTCTGTCAAGTCAAATCACAGAACCACCTAAAGAGTGCATAAACCGGGACAGAGAGACCTGGGAGGGAAAAAGTGGGTTCCCCCTTCTTGGGTCACTATTTCCGTGGGAGGGCATGAAAACTAGGACAGGGGCTGGGATGGCTAGATAGAGAGGCACTCAACAACACCCGTGAGGGCTGGAGAGTTGAGTTGGTTAGACAGAACTAAGCTTTAATACCCACTGAAAAGTACAAGAGCCAAATGGGATGTGGGTCAGACTGGTCTTCTGCTGCACATACTGCCAAACCAGGGACAGGCCGGGTGAGGGTTATTGTGGGTCGCCCCGACTAGGCTGCAGCTCCCACTGGTTTGTGTGAGGGCCGAGTACGTGCTGGGCAGAACCAGACTGGACTGCAACACCCATTGGTTCCAGTGCAACTCGGGACTGAAAACAGAAACAACCCAGCAATTGCAACCACCAGCTGATCGGGGTGATGGACTGTGCCGGGCCCTGTGCTTGCTAGAACATGCAAGAAACTAGTCTGGGAATACCTCAAAGTTTCTTTGGAGATCTCCCCAATCGAACTGCTGGACTCAGAACTCTAATCAAGAAAAGACAGAAGACAGAGCAGATCACTCATTCATCTCAGCTACATGTTAGCAGCGAAAAATGGGGCAGACGGAGACTTTATGATGGACCATATCAATCAGTGGACGACCTCATCGAGCGAAACTGGCAGCGATTCATAACTGGAGAACTATTAAAACCACTTGAGCAAGTATCTCAGAGCATGCCCCACATCCGGGACTCGGGGTGGGCGGGAAACCGGTTGGGGCTTCTTCCTCAATATCCTCCTTTACCTCAGATACAAGATGGAAACAATATGGACATAATAGTATTGCCCACTTCCCTATCCCCCTGAACCTTTTTTTTTTTCTCTTTTTCTTTCTTTAACTGTAATTAACTATGAAAAGATTGTCAACAACAACACAATAAAATAGATTATAAAAAAAAAAGGGAAAGAATATCAATCCATGAATCCCAAATATCCTTTATATATATACACACATATGTATGTATATATATAATGTATATATAGAGCTCAAAATTGAAAAAATGTCTTACAAAGTCAAAATGATAAATTTCCATTTAACAGAGCAAATGAGGTATATATTAAAATCTTAACACCTGGTTAAGAAGATTCTAATTTATTCTGATGCTGCTGATAAAGAAACACAACATTCACACAATTTAGTTGACCTTCAGTTATTTTATCAAGGTGAACTTAATTTCTAAATTAAATGTTAAGGTATTGAATATTGTGATTTCGTTCAGATGAAGTTTCAACAAGATTACAGAAAACAACAGAGGGAGCAGGCAAAGTGGTTGCTAGGTTTGAGAGTGGCCAAAGTAGATGGTGATAAGTATGCAACCCTTTACATTTGGTAAAATTTACTAAATCACACAGTTTAAATAGATGAATTCTTTGTATTTTACATGTCAATAAAACTGTTTAAAAATTAGGTAGCATAATCATTGTAAAATCTTAATGACTCATCATTGAGTGTATAAAAAGAATCTATAGTAAATTTCAAAACAACAGTTAATTAAAGGATCTAGGTAGTTTTCAACCCATTTTACTAATTGAATTGCATGGGATGGAAGTAAGGAACAGACAAGCCAAGTAGAGACAATAGAAATATTTCCTAAATTAGTAAAAGTAGGCACAATCATGTACAGTAATGGTATTTTGTTGTTCCTCTCCCTACCCCCCCAAAATTTAGGTGAGGTAAAAAGCTATGCTTCCTTTGGAAATTGGGTCACATTTTGTAATAGGAATGCATGAGCTATAACAGAACACAAGGAATGAAGCAAGCAGGAAATAGCACACTTGTTTATTTACATGATGGGCTGTACTATAGTTTTGACTTTAGTTTAGGTGTCCCCAATGGTTCATGTGTTAATGACTTGGTCCCCAAACTTTTACATTATTGGTTAATGGACTGATGCTAATATTCATAAATTAATGGGAGAGGCTCAATCCAGTTATGGTATCTGAATGTAGAACCTTTGCGAAGGGCTTAGATTGGATGCAGCAGTGGTGACCCCATGGTTGAATGATCATGGCTACATAAGAAAAGACCACATGGTCACAGCATGAGGGTGCTTCCTGTTTCTCTTTGTTATTGGTCCACCCTTTGAGCCTCCCATATCAAGTGTTTCACCATCTGCCACCAGATGTTAAAATTATTCTAAGTATCTTTATTAAGCTGGAGGTCAGCAAATCATCTGTAGAAGTGTGGAAACCTGCAAAAACTCTGAAATTCTGAGTCATTCTCTGCTCTCACCTCTGACCTGGGGCTCTTCAGCAGTCACCACTGCAAAGCAACACATCTTCAGCTCAATGGATCTCAATTGCAGGTGCACACTGAGATCAGTCCAAAAGCTTGCAAAACATGTTAATGTGTACAATTGGCCCCAGCTTACTGAATCAGCATCCACTAGCAAATGAAACAGTCAGTTATTTGAGTAACAAAAAGGTCATAATGATAATAAAATAAATTTTGCAATAACACTAACCTGAAACGTGATAATAGGTATTATTGTCCTTTGATATTTAATATTTATTGAATATTGAACAATTACATATGTATGCAGTACATGCATAAAAACACTGACACTATACATACATATAAAATAATGAGATATTAAATCCAGCTAACATATCCATCAGCTCAAGTATTCACCATTTCTTTCTCTTAGCTAACATAATACTATTCCCTTTCAATTTTTGACAGTTTTGTTTGATCTTAATAAGAGCTAATGGTGATCCAATTATTCTGCTCCTAATTAGAAAACAGTATGATCTGAGGGGGCTTAAGAAAAAGAGCCTTGCTAAGAACAGGTCCATTGAATATTAAGGAAAAATCTGAACACCGAGAACAGGAGTGGAGTGTTGTACGACGCAGAGATACAGATGCTAATTGAGGGCAGGAATTTTCTGTATCTCCAGTACATACCGTATTGCTTGGTAGAGTTGATGGAAGAATGACTAGGGTCTACTGGAAAAAAATCAGTATGCGTTGATCGGGCTGAATTCAGTTTTCCTTGGAAAAGTTCTCGGTATTTCAGTGGCTTCTTAGTACACTCTAACTCTCCACTTACGCTATAAATACACCCTCACATTAATCCCATTCTGCGTTTCCTTAACCTCTTTCATTTGGATCTCTTTCCAGTCCCTTCACTGAAATTATATCCTTAAAAGTCAACCAAGGACATTTTGTCAAAGTTCTTTTTCAAGAACTTTCAAGTTCATTCAATTCCACTGACCGCTTCTTCACAAAATTGTTATTTTTAATTTCTTTTTTTGGCACTATTTCATTTTCCCATTTCTTTTTGCGTCTCTATGGCAACTTGGCATATTGGCTTATTTAACCCTTCTTCACCTTCTGTTTACATATGGCTTGCTCCCTATCTTTTACCTCCTCTGTGCAGATCTGTGCTTCTCTCTCAGAACTCATCCAACTCATCATGCTTAGGGAACTCATCCTTAGATACTGTCTCCAGAGAGGACACACCAGAGGACCATATGCAGCTGGAGAAGAAACTGACTTCATGGATGTTTGGCTCCTCCTGGCCTCCTAGATTTGCGCAACTCACAGAGCAAACTTTTTTCTGATTTGAGGAAGCGCTGTACTACCTTATAAATGGTCTCTTTTGAAGGAATTTGTTCTAAAGGACGTTTTCCTGATTGTCTTCCTTTCTTTACTCCTAAATTAAAGGCTATGCAGGCAGCTGGACAACCTGAGTGTTCACATGACGTTTTAGAATGAGAGAAAGAGGGAAGAGAGAGAGACAGACAGACACACACACACACACACACACACATGCACAAACACACATATGCACACAGGGAGAGGGAGAGAGAAGAGCTTTAATTTAGGTCCACTTCCTAAAGGGTTACAGCAGCAAGAGCTGGGTCAGGCTGAAACAGGGTGCCAGGAACTCCATGCAGGTCTCTCATGGTTGGCAGCGGCCTAATACTGGGACCATCTCTGCCACCTTCCCAGGCACATTAACAAAGAGCTGCATCAAAAGCAGAGCTGCTAGAACTTCAGCAAGCACTCTAGTATGGCAAAGCAGTGTCTCAAGTCAGTATCCCATTACAGCAAAATGTTAGTCCCAAGGCTCACATGATCATTTATATGCCTCAAAAACAAGGCATTTACAGCCCAAATATAAAAAAATAAAAAATGCAATTCCCGGTTCTACTAATGTTCTTCAAATGCTATTTCATGTGCTGAAAGAGTACTAAACATAGAAGAGGGTTTCAAACTTGAAACCCTAATGCCCAAGAAACGGAATATAGGAGATGGCTGAAACTTCACATTTATCATCTGACTACCCTTGATATCTGCCTTTTGTAATTTATACGCACAATTTTGTTCTTTACCAATGGTTTCGAGCATGATTATCTTCCTAGCAATGTAATTCATACATTTAGTGACACAGGTGATTGAAAATGGTTCTAGTCAATAGCAATCAGATACAATGTAGTGAACATGGTAGGTAGGCACAGCATCTGGAGCCAGTTTACTCTGCAAATCTCTTTGACCAAGATTATTTTTTGTACTTGGTCTCCATGAAAGTGATTATTGCTTTCTAATTCTGATTTAGGTCCATTCTTTGTTATCTCTGTATATTTCCTAGGAAAAAGAAAATAACCATGCTTTAAACATATTTTTTGGATGTGAAAAATGCATTTGGAAGGACATCCTGATTCTGTTCTCTGCATTCAGATTTCAGTTGGAGCTATCGAGGGTGGGAAAATATTTTATCCCTGGGTGTGTCATGATATTGCTATAAGGAAAAACTAAACTTTTGAACCTGGAAATGAGAAAGCTTTTTTTTCCTTTGAGATTTATTTATCTATTTGAATGACACAGGGAAGGATGGAGAGAGGGTGACTGTGTGAGGTTGGGGTGGTGGAGTACAGCAGAGGGATCACCCAACTGCTGGTTCATACCACAAAAGCTGGAACAGGCCAGGTGGGTGCCAGGTTTCCCACATACATGGAATGGGTCCAGACACATTGGGCCATTCTCTGTCACTTTTCTCAGGCCGTTAGCAGGGAGAGGGATGGGAAGCGGAGCAGCAGCCAGGATATAAACTATTACCCATGAAGATACTGACATCTCAGGTGGCAGCTTTGCCAGCTATGCGACAACACTGGCCCTAGCTTCTGTGTGTGTGTGTGTGTGTGTGTGTGAATGAATTAAAGGAGTCATAAGAGTTCATAACCATTGCTTCTTTTCTTCTTTTAATTTCTTTCTTTTGCAAGTTTTTACCAATTTAGTTAGCTTCCACATTCAAGGGTGTTTTATCATTCCCTCTTTACTAGTCTCCGTAATTAAACAGACAATGGGACTTCACATTCTATAAGAAAACAAACAATGTTGTATATTTTTTAATGTCTCAAATATGAGTTTGTTGTATTAAATGATCAGAGCAATTCATAATACGTTTCAGCTTGAGGAGGTGGGCATTTGATATAGTGGTTAAAATGTTTTGTTGGTTTGCCTCTGCTCTCCATTCCAGCTTTCTGAACAGCCTGGGAGCTATGGCTCAAAAATTTGGTTCCTGTATACACAATGGAAGACCCAGACTGTGTTCCCAGCTCCTGATTTAGCCTAGAGTACAGCCCTCATTCACGTACCTGAGAAGCGAAACAACAGATGAGAGATCTAGGACTCTGTGTCTGCTTTTTGAGTAAATTAAATTAAAAACTATGAAACTATATAATCCTGTTTTCTAAACCACCTTATTATCAATTCCTATACAAGGTGAATTTCTATAATCAGTTTAGATACAAACCTTGGGATGGCAGCTTGGTTTAACAGTCAAGATATCAGTTTGAATGTCCATACTCAATGCCTGAGTGTGAATCCAAAATCCTGTCCCGGGCCTGGTACAATGGCTCAGTGGCTAAATCCTTGCCTTGTACATGTTGGGACCCCATGTGGACACCTGCTGTGTCCTGGCTGCTCCACATCCCATCCAGCTCCCTGCTTGTGGCCTGGGAGAGCAGCAGAGGATGGCCCAAAGCCTTGAGACATTGCACCCACATGGGAGACCTGGATGAAGCTCTTGGCTCCTGGATTTGATTGATCTTGCTCTGGCTGAAGTGGACACTTGGGGATGGACCAGCAGATAAAGGATCTTTCTCTCTGTTTCTCCTTCTGTCTGTAAATCTGCTTTCCAATAAAAATAAATAATAAATCTTTTACAAAAAATCCAGTCCCAACTGTAGCTTCTTACTTATGCGCATCCGTGGAGGCAGCAGGTGATGGCTTCTAGTACCCTACCACTTATGTGGGTGGCCCAGACTGACTTCCAAGTTCCCAAATGTTGTCCAAAGCTGGCCAATTGTGGCATTTGGGGAGTAAAACAGAAGACTTGCAGTCTTTCTCTTCTTCACTCTGACCCTCTCCCTCTGACATCACTAATAAATAAAAAATTTATTTAAATTGTAAGTTGATAAAAAGTGACAAGCCTTCATAGATTTCCAGGGTATGTTCTGCATGTGTCAGCACTTGTTTCCCTCATAAGAGAATGCCCTAAGCTTCCATAGTTCTCCTAAGCCTACCTTAGCCCTTTCTTGGGTGGACTCCCCCACCTGACCACTCTGTGGGCTCTTAGTGGTCTTCCTCATCTGAATCTTACATAATGCCTATTCCAATGCAGGCCCCGTGGGCACTCAACTGTATCTCAGCTCCTCCTCTGTATTGAGTTTGCTCGTCCCTGTTGGGTGAAGCAATTTGTGCCATAGTGCTATAAAAACCTTTAGGAACATTTGAGAGAGAAAGATAAAGTATGAAATATAACATTCTATGCTAAATAAACAAAGACAGTCTCTGACTCTGTAAGCTTATGTTTTCATACATAAAGCTGACATCTTTGATAAACAAAGTTCTGTTATAGTTAAAAACCCAGTGACAAAAGGCACCAACAACTAGCTACATTTCAAGTTAACATGCCCATGAAGTAAAGTGCCAGCTCACTGTGCTTTGGTTTGAGATAGGAAAGCCAGTGAGATAGAAATGCCAAAGAATTAAAGCAGAGTCCACTGGAACACAAAATGTGGCTATAGCCATGGGGTGGTACTACTCCTAGAGAAAATCCTCTAAAAAGCACTTTCCCAGTATCGGAATCCCTGTGGTTTCTCTGTAGGACTGAGGGCAGAGTTCCATTGTCAACACAGCTCATACATCATTCCTATCTTTTCAAGCTGTAGGATATAAGCGATTCCTTTTCCTAAGAGCATCTGCTTGAAGATAATGTTACTTTAAGTATCTGAGATGCTTCTCCTGTGTTACCAAAATGTTTTCCTTTCTGGTCCTCCAGTGAGAAGTACAAGAGACAGGTGGAGCACTTTTCTGTTAAGAATCATCATTCTGACTACAAGGCTTGATCTTCACACTTAAATTAACACCAGGGATGGTGTAGTGGTACCACTATTGGAAAAGGAAACAGCAACCAATACCATGCTCCCCAGTGACTGAACTGAAAGATTGGATTCCACAAGTCGCTTTATTTTGGCATCACAATCCCATTTTATTCATCTCTATGGTTAACCTTTAGACTTCACACACTAAGAATGACCTGGATTGATCTGTCTAATTCTACATCATCAACTCTGAAATTTACTGACAGTTGAACTCTGTAATGTCTAAGATGTTTTCGCCACACAGAAGTGGAAGCTAAGAGAGTTTTAGATATCTGTTTATAGACTTTGTTATCTTATTCTGGGGCAGAAAAGGATGTTATGATATACCTTCTCAAACTAAGGAAAGAATGTTTTAATATCAGACATGTAGCATTTGTGTTAATTGTGGCAACCACCTGAGAATTACCTGCTTCACTTGAAATTGACAATGGTGTCTACTGCTAAGAAAATGAGACCAAAGGCTTTGAAAAGCCCATTGTTTTTATAATGTTTTCTGTTGCCAATAATATAATGGCATAGACGGGGTAAGTTATGAAGAACAGGTTTACTCTGGCTCGTGGATGTGGAGGTACGAGGTCTAGGGGTCACAAGGGTTGATAGCTTGCTGTTGGCAGAGCCCTGGGGTCATGCAGGGCATCACATGGCAAGAGACAGGGAATATATATTTTTATATATATATATATATATATATATATATATATATATATTCTTTCTGATCACTCTCCCTCTTCTACGACTACCAAAATTCAATCATGAGAACGGTACCCTAGGAGTTTCACCCAACCTTAGTTGCCACCCCAGAAGCCAACCCTCTAACCCTCTACTTGGATGAAGCTTCTGCCCTCCTCTTAATTCCGCACAGAGATGAAGTCTCAACACACGAAGCCTCACTGGACACACTTAAATTAGACCCAAAACATGATATTTTGCTCCTAGTCTATGGTTCATGTCTTATTTTTCATGCGAAATATAGTCATTTCATCCATGATCGTCCCAGAGTCTTAATTTGGTCTTGCATTAATTCAAGATTTCAAAGTCAAGGACTTCAGGGAAAACCCTTACAGTTGTGAGTCTTAATAATCAAAATAAACTATTTACTGTAGGAGTACAATGATATGACATGCACAGTGTAAACACTGTCATTCCCAGTGGGAAGAATAAGCAGGTAGAAAGGCATCATTAGCCAAAAACAAGATCAAAATCAGCAGAGCAGACAATCAATCTTGAAGCTCCATGTGCAGCATCTTGTGAACACTGTGGCAAATCACGGGCTCTCAAGGACTTCGGAAGTTGTGCACATATCACTGTGCTGGTCAGGCTTCCCTGGGTAGGGATGGGAAGTTGCTGGTCACCGCGTTCTCACTCCTAGAACTCCATTTGGGCCTCACCAGGCACTTTCTCCAGGGATGTTGAACCTGTCATGAAACTTTGGCTTGGTGTCCTAAGTTTTCTTCTGGAATCTTGTATTCCTGTAAATACTTACATAATTAGTTTCACATGAACATCAAGGCTGCCACTAGCTGCATCTCCGCCTATACCTACTTGAATCAGGACTAGGGTAGCTATGAAGCACTTTGAAAGCCATATGCTGAGGTGCCCTGGTGTTGGTGAGCAAGCCTGTTAACAACTGCCTCCCTCCCTGCATCTGCCCCAGTCCCCAGAGCTGCCTGAATCAAGTCTGTCTTGGAATGTATCTGGGCCTGTGATGGAAGGGGAGAAAACAAAGGTTTCTGAGATGCCATTGAGGTCTCCCAGTTACTCTGATACAAAGCAGTTGATTCCCTTTTACTTGCATTAATGTTTTAGCAAGCAGTTTCTCTGCTGCACCTCTATCCACTTTTTTTCCCTCATTCTCTGCCAGGCTTTGAAATTTTTAAATACTTTTACTCTGCTTTCTTTTGCCCTAAGTTGTCCCTGGAAATCTGACCTCAGCAGCCAATATCCATCCATGTTGTAGGTTAAATGACATGTAGTTTTGAAATTTCCCCAAGAGTGTAGACTGGTGCATCCACAGTTGGAAGGCAGTATGGAGAGGTCTCAGACACCTGAAAATTGACCTACCATTTAACCCAGCTATCCCGCTCCTGGGAATATAGCCAAAGGGAGTGAAATCTGCACACAAAAATACAACCTGCATGCCTGTGTTTATAACAGCACAATCCACAATAGCAAAGACATGAAAGCAAGTTAGAAGCTTGTCAAGAGAGGAATGGATAAAGACACTGTGGTACATCTACTCCATGGAATACTAGACACTCATTGAAAAGAAGGAAATGCTACCATTTGCAATAAAATGACCCCAATTGAAGACCATCACATTTAATAAAATATGCAAATCCCTAAAAGACAAATACAGTATGTTTCATCTGATAAAAGGTGATCTTCAAGAAAAACACAAAAACAATTAGCTATACAGCTGAACAAGCATATACATATATTCTCATAGATAAACTGTATAATGGAGTGTAACATACTGGGATGTGGAGATACATGGCAGTATGTACCTCTACTCATGAATAAAAGAAGGACTCCCAAGGAAACTGTTAACTATACCTTGACAATAAGATAATAGACTTTCTACATCTAAATGCCATGACACATTTAAATAACAGAATGTTGAATTTGCAATGGTTACAAAAAGACTATGCTAATGGTGGAAGGGAAAAATGGAAAGGGGAGAAAGGGAAGAGGAGGTAAAATCCCTATACCTAGAAACCTCTTATCATGGAAAATAATAATAATAATCCCAACAAATTAACTCATCCATTATTAATTTTGGTCTTCCATGAATCTTAGGAAACAAGGAAATGCAGCCAACTCTGTCAGTGTGTGATAAGGCTAGATTTAGTGCACTTCTCGGTCTCTTTTCCACCTGGGATTAGTTTCCTAGTCTTCTTGTTTTCGAGCCCTTGTCAGAATCACCTGCAATAATCCATGGCAGCATTCAGGGATTTTGTAGGCTGCTCCCCAAATTCTGCCAGCCTCTTCCAGTGTCTCATATTTTCAGATATGTATTACTAACAGCACCCTACTTCTGACATCAATTTCCTGCATTAGTCTTTTCTGTTGGTGTTAATAACACATTTCTACACTTTCGAAAGGGCAAGATCAAAGGTCATGGTGTTGGGCAACACATGGTAAGAGATAGGACATGTATATATGCACAAGGATACTTTTTAAAAAGTTTATGGAAAATGATATTAAAGGGTTTATCTTAGAGGCTAGTATGGTGGCACAGTATGCTAATCTTCTGCCCTCTGGTGTTGGTATCCCATATAGGAGTAGTTCATGTCCTGGCTGCTCCACTTACAATTCACCTCTCTGCTTATCAACTGGGAAAGAAGTGGAAGATGGTCCAAGTCCCTGGAACCCTAAACCCACATGGGAGACCTGGAGTAGGCTCCTGGTTCCCAGCTTCAAATCAAATCAGCTTTGACTGTTGTGGCTATATGGGGAGTTAACCAGGCTTCTTTCTGTTTCTTTTTTCTGTAAAATCTGCCTTTCAAATTAAAAAAATAAAGCTTTAAAAAGTTGTTTAGTGCATTTTGTATCTATGAGGAGTCTTCAATAAGGACATGAAAATATTATGAAAAAAACTGTATGGATATCAAAGATGTTTGTACCAAAATAAACCTTATCTTTAATTCTATTTAATCAACTTCACTTATTTATTTTAAATTTATTTGTTTGAAAGGCAGAGATAGAGAAAGAGAGAAACAGATAGCTTTATCCACTGACTCACTCTCTAAAAGGCAGTACTGCTAGGGTTGGGCCAGGTGGAAGTCTGCAGCTAAGAATTTCATCCAAGTCTTTGATGTGGATTCAGATACCAAAGTACTTGAGTACTTCTGCTGCTTTCTGAAAAGTGCTAACAAGAAACTGGATTGGAAATAGAGTAGGCAGGAATTGAACCACTGCCCATATGGAATGCCAGTACTGCAAGACATAGTTTAACCTACACTATGCCACGGTGTTGGTCCTTCCATCAACTTCATGAAGTTGCCTCATATATGTGTCTCCTGGTTTCCTTCCTTCTTCTTATAAAGCCACCAGGATTTAGTCAGGGGAGCTCCAGCAAAATGGCTTTATCCAATTCTAATGCCCTCCCAACCCACCACCCCACCACCTGCCAAACACCAGACATGGATTAAGTTTCCACCCTCTGAATATCTGGCAGTGGAAGTGAAATGTCCACATTTGAAGCTTAGAAAATGCATTCAAATCATATACACATCCTACCAACCATTAAAGAGATACGAACAGAGTTAAATTCCATCTCTGAGAGCCTTCAAGAACATACAGCAGCAACATCAAGGCTAGCACAGACTATGAAGGATATCCCACTTTGTTCATGACACTGTTATGCATTCAGAAACGTGTGCTTTGTCTTCAGAATTTGAATGCTTGCCTTTTACTTGTGTTTTACAGCTCTAGGCTTCCACATCTGCTCATCAATCCACTGAGGAGGAATTGAATGTCTGAAATGCACATGTGAATACAAAATCAAGCACCAAGGAAGAGATGTGAATGCAGCAGGCACTATGCTGGGGCCATCATACAGAGGTCCCTCAACCCAACACAGTATGGGCATGGGTGTATTAATTTTCACTCGAGGTTTTTGTCTCCTACAAACACAGTCATTGTAACTACAAACACATGTAAGGTGCACAAGGTGGCAACAAAATTTATGCAAAAGATCAAAGTGTATGCACATTTATGCATGATGGTTGGTTGCCCCACATGAAGAAATATTCATCATGATGCTTTTCCAAAAGGAAGAGGAGTAAGAGAAGGAAAGAAAATACCTGTTGTAGAACTTCCAGCCCTGACCTGTGCTGAAAGAGAGAGGGCCACTTCCCCCATGTTAACTCCTTTTATGAGGTTGGGGGTGGTACTTCTACAGGCATGAAGCCAACTGGCAATTTCAGGGTAACTTCACAAGTTCCATGTGGAGTTTAATATGCATATTTTCAAAGTGTCCTATCCTAGGTTCCAGATGAAGTGGGTGAATCCTAAAAAAGGGAGCAATTAATTGAGAGGTAGGAGGATAGGATTACATGTGGGTACATGTGGTAGACTTTCAGCCCACTCAGAGCCAATCTACTTCTTTAAACCAATCCATACCCTTTTAGAAATGTCATTGGGAGATCCCAGGCTCCAAGTGTCCTTGGGGAACTCACTAGTGAAGAAAAGAATCACAAAATAAATATATTTTGTATATTCCAATTTTCCAATTCCTCTTAGTATTGATAGAAATGTAAATGACTAGAAACTTGATTATAATTCTTAAGTTTCACATTTTCTACCATGACCTTCAAAAAATAGATCTCACAAAGATACCTCATACACAAAAAAACGTAGTTAGATTCTACTCATTCAGTTGTTGGGAAATGGCTCAATACTATTTTGTAGTTTAGAAATATCCAATCTGTTGGCGGAGGGTCTGGCAGACTTAGAAGAGTTTCCTTTTCAGGGACGATCATGCTACAGGCTTTAGAATCCTGCCTTTGCAGAGAACATCATTGTCCACATAGCTTCTTTTATGGCAGGGACATAATGGGTGGAGTATATTAGGGTGTGAAAACACGAGTTCAGAAACATTTATATTTGAAATCTATTGGCTGAAGGAGAGCTCTTGGGGAAGTGAAAGTGTTAGCCTGTTTTGTTTTCTGCTGTATCCTCCCTTGTTGCTTAAGGTAGTGTCTGACACAGAGTAAGTATTCAGGAAATATTTGTGTATTATGTGAATAAATGCTAATGAAAGTCTCAAACATCTATTTATTTATTTGCTTGAAAGGCACATAGACAGAAGGAGTCTCGGGGTTTAGACCTGCCAGCAGGCCCCAACATCACTGAGGCAGACGGTGGTCTTCGGCCACAAGAACCACCAGAGACAAGCTGGTGAAAGTCCGCGTCATTATATACAGGTTACAGGTTTTAAAGGGTAAGGAAGGGGAGGGCAGGAGGGAGCCTTCCTGCAGACCCCATGCCCACCAAAGACACTGCAATTGGCTGTATGACACATCTGTTTTCCTAGATCTTCCGGTCATGTCAGAGGTCATGTTCAGGTATACTCTCCTTGACCTCATAGCCATGTTGGAGGTCACACTCCACAGCAGGCCTGAAAGCTGTGCCTCAGGCCATGGGGAAGGTTAGGCTTAAGCCACGCCCTCCAGGCAGCAGGGCGGGGCCTAGGGCAATCGCCCACAAAGGAAGCTTTGCTATGTGACCACGTTGCATAACTCTAATCCAAGATGTTTAGGTACTAGCTTCCACACAGTCATGGGGTGGGTTGAGGTGGTCTTCTGCATCATATTCAGAGATTTCTGTCCCATTGCCTGGGACATACTGCTGGGGATACAGCATCTAGGTGTATTCTGCATGTCTCTTTGATGAGATGTCTACTACAGTAGTAGTAGCCGCTCTCAGTGGTAACTGGGTTTCTTTGCCCAGGTTCCTAAAGCGCCCTCATTGTATACACTGAGTCCTAGGACTGGTTTCTGTTTTGTTTTTCTGTGACAACACTCAGCCATTGTCTGGGCAAACTACATACCCATCTTCCTCTTCCCTGGAGCAATGAATCCAGGGAAGGCCCCCAGAGACTATTGCCTACCTGTATACTTTGGAACCACTTGTCAGAATTGAGAAAAGAATGTTTTGAGTCTCTTTGGAGTGCACACCTTAATGATTGGCAAAACAATAATAAATAATAGCTGAAATGTAAGACCTCCTGCTATAGGTCATGCATTTAACTCAGTAAAGGTAAGACCACAGAAGAGACTTGCTACGTTTGTTCCTTCATTGAGCATCTGTTGATTACCTACCTACTCTTTTAGGCAGTGCAATACTGTAAATGGAAGACTGGCAGCTGACACTCCTGCCTTTCTTCTGAGCTCCTTACCCGTGCAGGGCATGGACAGGTAGAAAATGAGAAGACTAATCATGCATCTAAGTGCAACTTGGACCAACTATAATTAGGCTGTCACACTTCCGTGAAACTTCCTTTTGTTACACCGTAGGATAAAATGCACAGCAATTATGTCACCCCTTTGAGCTACACTCATGACAGTTCCTGAAAATAATTCTTCTGAAGTATTGAGGAGTCACTGATACTGGCATTACTTATTGAGCACAGTACGAACAATCAGTTCATCCTACACCATCTCCCAAACCCATCTCCCCACCCGAAAAGTATTCATTATAATAATTTTAAACATGCAGGAAACCAATTAATGACAGGCAGAAGCAAAAATCTGCACACATGTTTAAAGGTCAAGTGACATGTCTTTTTTTGCTAAAGATTTATGTTATTTTTATTTGAAGGGTAGATTTTATAGAGAGAGAAGGAGAGACATAGAGGTCTTCCATCTGCTGGTTCACTTCCCAAATGGCTGCAATTGCCAGAGCTGAGCTGATCCGAAGCTGGGAGTCTGGATCCTCCATCAGTCTCCCATATGGGCTCAAGGGCTTGAGTACATGGGCCATGCTCTACTGCTTTCCCAGGTCGTAAGCAGGGAGCTGAATTTGGAAGGAGAGCAGCTGGGACACCAGGTGCCCGTCTGGGATGTCAGCACTAGCCTGCCTATCACCATGCTTGCCCCAAGTGCCATGTCTTTAAGGTCACATTTAGGTAACCTCTACCTATTTATCTGATTTCATGCCTTACTAAATATTAAAACAGAAGTACAAAAACAAGGCTTGTTTGGGACAAACAAAAAGTTTCAATCAAGGTGCATTAAAAAAAAACAGCAAAGAATAACATTGCAGAAAAGTTCTTCCAAGGGATTGCCATAATGAGAATGGAACCCAAGAATCCATTTGTCCACCAAAGGCATGGAAGCTATTCAGTGAAGGGTACAGAGCTGTCTGTCACTGAGGAGAGCAGAACTTGTACCACAGCACCCTACACTTTACTTAGAACACACAACTCATCCACTAGGGCACTCATACCCTGTTTCCACCGCACTACAGACTTTAAACAAAGGTAAATTTCAGGCTTCTAGAGCTTTCTTTTTATCCTTGTCTGTAAATAATCTAGATGGTAAACATACAAGGATACTGCTTAAAGTTTATGGAATAAAATAATGTTTGTTTGGAGGCTTTTTTTTTTGAAATGCTTGCATATGAGAGGTCTTCAAAAATTTCATGGGAAATGTGCATTATGGATAAACTGTGTGTGAATTTCTAAAGTTTGTTGCAGCAAAAAGACTTATCTTTAATTCCATTTTCCAAAAGTTATTGATGCCTTATAAGTAGAAGGGATCCTCCCTTGTAGTAGAATGTGTCAGGAGGCTTCTTATGGGGTGGGGAGTGAGTTTCAATGATTCTTAAAGGATGAGTGTGTTTTAGGTAGGTGAGGAAAAAAGCATAGCCTGATGCAGAAACACCACAGGAAGCTGTGTGTCAAGCATCAGGTAAAGAGTGCCCAAGGCAGAAGGGCAAGAGCAAAGGATTGACATTGGGTCCAGTGATTTTAATTTACCTGGCTGAATGCTCAAGCCACAGCCTGTGGCAGGACTTTGAAAGGACCAGCACCTTCTAACCCATCCCAATACATAGCTCTGACTAAGGGACAAAAACACAGGTGAAATACTAAAAGCAGGTCCATCTGCCCTGCTCTTACCTACCCTTTCTCTCATACAGGTGATTGTCAACGGGGCACCTGATCCCTCCTGGACATCTTAGTGTCTGCCAGCTATCTGGACAAAGCAACGACAATAACTTAGTCGGCAGGACCTGAATTGCTTCAAGTATTTCCTTGGACATAGTGCTATGGTCAAAAGGCCAGCTGATCTGAAGGGTATAGAGCAGCCCTGAGTAGTAGGATAATTCTGTACTCAGTAGGAGAAGAAAAGAAATCAGGCACAGTGAGAAGCTGACCAGAGACAGAGATGGTGAGAAAAGGGCACACAGTTTGATCTCCTGTATGTTAGTACCAGTTCCTTGGTAAATGTATGTGCTCTGCCACTGGAGGTGAAATGACTTGCTTATAGAAAATTTGTGTTTGCTTTGAACAGGGTTTGGTTTCTTTTTTAATTTTTTAAATTATTTATTATTATTTTAAAAATAATGATTACATGGTTGATCAGGATGGGAAGGATCAAGGTTTAGGAAAAATTGGGTGAACTCATTGCTTTAGGGCGTGGTTTCTCACATACAAACATACTCTGCAGTGCTTAAGGAATGGGATAGGCAGGGGTTCAAATGTCCAAGTTCATTGTTTAAAAGATACTTCATGGTTATTGATAAAGATATTGTTGTGGGGGCAATCAAACCCACCTGTTTTTTTTTTTTTTTTTCAGTTTCTAAGCCAGTCCTATTTTCTTCTTTGCTTTGCCAGGTGCTACGAGGAATGAGGCACCATCTAACCACAACAACCCTGCCCCACAGTATTGTGGCACTACCATGAGAATGCACTGTCAGTGGACTTGGGAAAGAAGACACTGAGTGTGGAAGATTGCACCCTCTTCTCCCACTCGCGGCAAGGAGGAGAGGAAAGCATTCCAAGGACAGTCAGAGCACTAGCCGGAGCAGAGCTGGATAAGCACTGCACACTAAGTGCTTGCCAGGAGCTTCCTTCTGTCCAGCACTCAGCAAGCATGACCTATTTTTAATGCTCACAGAGCATGATGAGAAGAGATTAGATTTCTCATTTTTCAGAAGAATGTCTACGACTCAGGGAGCAAAGTCCTCCCTGTCTCCACTGAGGTTCAACAGGGATAGGTTTCATGTCGCCATTGTGGAAGGGGTAGTTGATTGGCTGACTCCACATACCTGGCGTCACACCAAAGGAAGGTTCTAGATATGACTAAATACCCCTGAGAAGAAAGGAGAAGAACGAGGCACACATCAAAGCATGCTTACATTTTCTGAACCATAGCTCAAGCCAGGATGACCCAGAGGACCGATTTCCTTGCTAGTATATTCCTGTGCACCATCATACTCACCCTCCAAGAGGAGTCAGGGACATGGGGGCAGATGGAACCTACCATTTGTGGATGTAAAGGGCAGAGGTCTTTATCTGGAGTTGGAGGTCACAGAGAGGGAAACAGGATAGAGGTCAGCCCAGAGCCAACCCCGCCCCCCACCCCTCCACCTGCCTCTCTAACAGCTCCTCTTCAGAGGTGCTAAACCCCTGGGGCTGCTGGGGCCTCGGAGACATAAGCTTGAGGCTGCTACCTTTGCCCCAATAGTTGCAGACCCTGTGTCAAGGTGACACAGTCCACTCCAGAAAACTTCTTTAAATCTCAGTTTTATTCACTTACAAAAGAAACAAAATAATGCCTGTCCTGTGGGGCTGCTGTGTGCACTAAGTGAGATGATGATGTAAGTAAAGGGGTTGTGAGAATTCTAAAGAACCATGCCCTTGCTTGGTTCTACTCTGATGATTCTTGAGTGTTGACTGCGCCTTCTTCCATCAGCAGAGGAACTTGTCCACATCTTACCAACCGCTGCCCTCGGGACTTTGTCCGAGCCCCATACTCCCATATGTACTTCTCTGGGTGATACTTTTCCTTTGTTTCAATGTAGACCACATACTGAGATTGTATATAGTATCAAATCCAGTGTACAAATACAGAGGAATCATTTGCAAAACAGCCTCTGTCAAGAATAGTCAAGCTAATGTGACAACAACAAAATTCAAAGCAAACACAGTATATTACTCTGGACATTTTATAGCAGAAAAACTCCTTTTTTCTTATGTCTATGCACTTGAATGATATATATATATATATATATATCTGTATATACATATAATTTATAAACTTTGCTTTTCTAATTCAAATAAGATATAACCTTTATCTTTTACCAAATATTTTTTATAGTTTACAAAAAATTTCCCCTCCAGAATAGCAAAACACCTAAATTTAGAACTATATCAAAATATAAGAAACCTCATTTTAAAAATAATATCATTTGGCTTTAGTATATCTTAAAGTCAGAACTTTACCTCTGTTTCAATACTCTTTGGTCTATTAGTCCATTATCTAGGTCATCAGCAGGATAAAAAGATGGTGTCTGCTCCCCATGGCTGGCTAGACTGGAGGATTGTTCATCTCTGCAACCAAGAAAGAAGAGGTACATTGGAGGCCGTTCACAGGAGCTGTGATCACTGATCTAGTGGCAGTATGAGAGTTGAGGTCAGCTCACAGGAAACACTACGAGCACTGTCCATATCCACGCTCCCAACGAGGTTCCTAATGAACAGACTTCAAAGGTCAGCTCACACACTGGTTCCTGTAAGCTGGGAGCTAAGTGGTGCCAGTTCATGATGCTACTTTTACCTGTCTGGCGTATTTTTAAATGGCATCAAACTCTCCCCGCTTTCCTTTATGAAACCATGGGGATAGCAGAATGTATATTTTTGGGTTAATTTTCTTACTTGGTAAAATAACGCAGTAGGCTCTCTCAGGTCCTCTCTCTCCTTGCTGCCACTTGGGATGGGAGGGTGGCATTTTAGATGTTAGGAAATCTCATGTTCTTAGAATTATGCTCCACTAAAGTCTTCATTTTCAAATGAAGCAACTGAAATCCAGCAGGAATAACAATTTACTCCTGGCCACAGGTGACTTAGCAGCAGTGACAAGGTTAGAACTCAGTTTTTCTGGCATCCAGTCCAGAGATTTTTCAACCAGCTTTAAGAAGAGCAATGACCACAAAGCACCAGGAGATACTCCCACCTATTGTGTAGTTCTACCATTTGTTTAAAGAGGATGCCAAATGTTCCGTCCAGTTGTGGTCTATAAATCCTTTTTAAGATAACAAACTAGGCAGCATTATCAATGAAGTGGAATTACAGGCAAACTCATCTTCTCTATCTGATCCAGTATGCCAGTCCAGGCTCTTCAGCATCATTTATTCTATTCACTTGATTTTACAGTTGAAGCTACAGTTAGAAAAACCAAGCAAACCTCCAAGGTAGAGGAATAGCTAATATTGAAACAGGAGGTTGAAATTGAGTGTTTCTTCTTATTCCATCTCCCATCTTTATTAAGCACTTTCTGAAAGGGATTAATTAAATGGCATATGCTCAAGCCTTGTTCTACGATTATTCATTCTTGACACTACAACAATACACTTAGCAATAAGCAAATATCAATGGTTTTCAAAAAGGGCATCGAAAACACACATTATGAAAAGATTACATACGGAATTCAAAACTTTTTTTTTTTACACCAAAATACACTTTAGTTTTTCCACAAGGCTGCACTTTCATACAACCAATAGGCATTCTCTTCTCAGATGCAATCGTGACTATGTAACAGACAGGAGTATAGTCTGCACAGTGGGTAGAGTGAAAAGCCCCCATTCATAATCCCTGTTCAGCCAAGTCTTGGGCAACGTGACTATATGTGCAATCAACTTTCTTAACCTGGTTAGTAAAGCTTTATAACAAATGCAGGACTGTTTTGATGGAAAGATTTATATATGCCTGACATCAGTGTGAATTACAGGCATGCCAATATTGAAAATCATCAGTACGAGACAGCAGTTGAACTGGAGAAGAAGCCCAGACTCCTTGGCAATCGGACCAGTTCATAATGACAGCACCATCGACGCTGATCTGCAGTGCAAACAAACCTGCCAGCGTCTCCCCCAAGATTTACCTAAGATAGTATCAAGATTTCAGTAAACTTAAGGAACTTCCCACTCACAATCCTACCTATCCAAAAATACCCAGAAATTACTTTGAGCCTTTTTTGAGGTTCACACCCTCTCTTTTTTGGAAAGGAATAAAAGTTTGCAACAGGAACTTCACCAAAATTCCCAAGAGTATGCTTCCAAAGCGATATTTAGGTAAAATCCTTCAAGTAAATCAGTTGGTAGACTTCCAGTCCGGCTGTAACACAGGGCCACCTCTTTCTAGGTACAGAATATCCAACATTCTAAAAATGAAATTACTTACACAGGTTCTCACTAACACTGTAGTGCTTAGCAAAGGATAGGAAATACATATTATATATGCAATGTGAAAGATTTACAGTAAAAACACAGACTGGATTTTATAAAATAAGGCTTTTTTTTTTTTTTTACTGAGTATTTGCTGCAAATATTTAACCTTAAAAACTTGGTAAAACATCTTGCACATGAAAACATCACACTATTATGTAGGAAGATAGAAATTAGCCTAAGCGTGTGAGAGAGGTCTAGGGAAGGAATGTAGCAGTCATGTCTCCGCACTGCTAAGTCCTGCCCTATGTCAGTAACTTTCTGGCTGGTCTCAGCCTTCCTCCCAAGGGAGGCACCCCAGGAGATTCCTCTGCCCCTTGCTGATGACATTAAGAAATAAACTCTTGGGAGGAATTTCACTTGTTTCACATCCAGAAAACTCTTTGTCTGTAACTGGGGAAAGGAGTGGGGGAAAACTGGACTCTGTTCCCTCCTGAAGCCCTGGGCTGAATGTAGACAGGATCTCAGCTTTCAGCTCTGTTTTTTGCCCAGACTGGTCTGTCAGTTGCTTGCCCCATTAAGCTTTGTTACCCTGCTCACCCCAGTCTGCATGGATCTCATAAACATTTGGAGATATCCGTTTTCATTCTGATCGATGTCCAGGCAAGATGGATTTAAACCTTGCTGCCTTGCTTAGCTCTGCTCTCCGTCTTACGTCTGAAATTCTTTTCTTACAGTACAAGGATCTCACTTCCAGTCATCTCCTATAATAAAATCAGTATGTTTGAAATGATCCAGGAACACAGACTTACAAAACCTGATTTTTAATTTCATTATCGCTTTTATTCCTCGTCATTGCCAGAGTCAATAATAACATTCAGATATGAAACCTACCCCACATCTCAGAGCTTTTATCTTCTACCACAAATTGTTCTACATGATGTTTTGAGATGCTGTCATAGTTTTCATTACTTCAATGATACTCTTAAAAAAGTTAAAAACTCAGTGTGGTGTTTATGAAATCGTATCATTTTGAAGGCATCAGAAGAATATAAATTACCTATGCTGAGGAATCCTAGGAGAGTAAGTATCCAAATAAAACAGTGATTTGGGGGAAAGCAAAGGAGCAAAGGAGCAAAGGAGCAGCCTTTTCCAAACTGTGACTGTAAAACCTGAGTAGCAGGTGTCCGTTCTGTGTGCTCTGTATACATTTCACCTGCGGCAACCACAACATTTCACGTTAGAATTCTGGTGACAGGAGTTTGCTTGTCACTGGAGTCAGGGTTTGGAAAGCAATGGATTTAAAAATGAATCTTCAGTCATAATATTCCTCAAAGAGATTCCTTTGCTCAGATATTAGAAATGCTGTACACAATCCAGCTGAATATGGTGACAGTTTCCAAACAGCTTTAACTTCCTAAATCACTTACGCAGTTAGTATCATTGGGAAAGCACAGAACTCAAAAAAAAAAAAAAAAAAAAAAAAAGAAAAGAAAAAGAAAAGAAAAGAAAAACCCCAGTCATCATACTCACTGTAGGGCTGGTTCAGTGTGTGTGATCAGGGCTGTGTCTCTGGGGCTTCCAGGAGTCCGCAGTCCTTGACTGTTCTGCTTGTATTTTTTAATTAAATCCATCAGAACTGCCTGATGCCCAATTTTCTTTACCAGTTGCTGAATCATCCGGTCGTTAAGTGCTAGCAGAGCAGCCCCACTGACTTCTTCCTCTGGGAAAACAACAACAATAATTCCATTCTATGTTATATGCTGGAAAAATATTGGCAAATGAGCACTCTGAATGTACAAAATTATTCTCAACTCATCCTCTGTAGGTATGAATAAAATCACCCATACTTTTGCCAAAGACTCTGATGCTGCAGAATTTCAAGTTGATATCTGATCCTAAGAAAGTACCAGAATGTAGACTCTCAAGAAAAATCTTAATTATGTCCATGCTAATGCCCTCCCTCATTCTAATTCTCACAAGCATTGCTTTTACAAGGATAAGATCTCTTCCTGTGAAATTATCTATAGTAATTCCTAATCAATAGTAGCAAATACTCAATATTTCAAAATCTGACACTGCACAAAACACGTACTGCATTAAAAAAAGACAAACACAGCAGAAAACACAAACATTAAATAATATTTTAAGTATCTTTCAAAACGTGGAGACTCTCTGAAACAGAATATTCTGTGTGCATGCTAGGACAATTAGAATTTCAACAAAGAAAGGAAAAAATACTGCGTTGTAAGTGCTCCACTCCACACTCACACACACAGACATCGGGTAAGGAAAAGAATTTTCAATAATGGACAACACTCAGAAGTCTGGACTGTTCACATGAAACTTCTTGAAAGTACAAGCAACTCACCTTGAAATCTACGAACTAGCTCTCCTAAGTTTTTCTCCACCAGCCAATTGCAGACCTGTTCAACTGACCACGTTTCCATTGCTGTCTCTTGGAAATCCACCTGTAGAGTGAAAGATTAGAGAAGATTCTTCAGCCTTTCTTTTCCAGATTGTAGCTCTTTAGATCTTATTTTTAATAATCAGCTCATTGTTCTATTACAGTCCTTTGGACTATCAATATTAAGTTTTTAAGATAATTACTATTTTTGCAGTACACATTATGAATACAATCATAGACCACAGACTCATTTTAAAAGCAAGACTGATTTAAACCTATTGCCTTGCTTCTTTTCTCAAATTTCTTCACCTTCTCTTACTTTTTTTCCACAGGCATCACTCAGCTTTACAGAGAGCCAGAGCATATAATAGTACCCGATCCTGTACCATTAACACCCAGGTTTCTTCACAAAGAAAAGAAAGGTGTGAAATCATCAGGAAGTGGTTGACATTTACAAAAGGGGTGGGCAAGGGAGGAAAGATTGCTAAAAGCCTGACAGAGATACTTGGTAAACCAAGACTGGTTAACCCCTTGCTGTTCCCAGCTAAGGAAACAGCTTGTAACTGCCTCTCCTTGCTTTAGTTAGCAAGAGGATGTAGGAGCTATATTCTTGGAAGATTGGGAGTGTTTCTCTTTCATATAATACCCTGACTTATTCCACTCAGTTCCTGACCTTTACTGACTCTTATTATAATTGGTAAGATAATTAGGATAAAGTCAAACAATCATTGAAATTTTTAAAAAATTAGTTGGGAAGGTTGAGAATCAGATGATAATTAAATGTTAACAATTGTCTAAGGGAAACAAGCATGAATGGAGTATGAAAGACACATTCTCCAACTAATCTGTTAGTCTCACAGGCCTCTGTTGGACAATCACTTAGAAAACTTACAGCTAGTGGGTCAATGTCAATAATTTTTCCTACTTCTCTTATGCAGCTTGTTTCTTGTTTACAACTCACTCCAAATGATTTTTAATCAACTTTTAATCAGATTTACTTCCCGCAAGATACAACCATTTTATACATAAAGACAAGAAAGAACTACTTTCAGAAAAATGACAGTGTAAAGAAACAAATATTTACTCGCTTGTGTACTTAAATTTTATTGTTGCAAGTTTGGAAAATAAATACTAGTTTTTTCGTTTTTGTACATTTAACTAAGTTGCGATTGCCAACAGCTTGGAATGGTGGAAAGGGACATGAAGCTTATCTTTCATACTTAGCGTTCTGAAAAGGTAATAGCCTTCAAAAACCATTTCCAAGAAGACAAGTACACTTCAAAATAATGAGCCACACACTCATGAGGACTTGTAAGCAACCAAGTGGAAAAGCTGAAAACAAGGGTTAAATATAGAAAAGCCTCTTTCTGGATTACAGCAGTGGATTTAATTTGCTTCCACAAACAGTAGCCACAGAACTCCTCCCCTAGGCTAAGCAGCAATAGCAGGGTGTGAAAAGTCATTATTTGTGAGACTGTGGTGTAAATTAAAAATCACACCTTTCTGTCACACTTCTAGCTTCCTTGTGAAGAGTAGGACATAGAAAAAAATAGAAGAGAAAGAGAAAACATTTCTCTCTACTGCAAGATTAAAAGGTATTCAGGGCAGAGACTGCCTTGCAATGGATAAAAGGAAATTTGAAAATAAAATTAGTTACTTGGAACAGTTCACGTATTTCTCAATCTGTAAATTTTTATCCCAATTCTTCTGGGAAAAACAAAGCAATATATCAAATCAACTCATAAAAATATAATAAAATAAAAATAGCATATTTTTGCTCATTTGATTTTCTCAATATTTAATAAAATAAAATAATATTACTGCATATTGTAATGAGGACTCCCTGGTACGTGGAACATATGAGGCCTGCGCATTGCTTGGTCTGGCCCTGCCACTGCAACCATAGGCAGCAGGGGAAATACAATAAATTTGTGGCAGGTTTATTTTTAAGTTGATAATCTTATATGGCCCTTAAATAATGTTATAAATATCCCAATGGCCCTTGGCCAAGAAAATATTTTCAACATTTGCTAGGCAATGTAACATCTTGAAGTGGCAGCCTACAACTCACTCTGGTATAAATAGTGGCTACAATACTGAGGATTTTCACACTAGAATGGTTAACCAATGTTTCCGCAGAAAAAATGATGTATCTAGTGCTTTGGAACTCTCTGAAAAGATTACAAACCATGAGATATTGTTCCTCAATACTTCAACAAAATAATTTTAAAGTGTAGAAAACAGGATCTACAATACCACTGTACGTAAAAGCATTCTCACCCTTTTACTAAGAGAAATTTACATGAAGTGGTAATGAGTCTCATCTGACTAAATTGTCCTATTTTCTTTAAAAACACTTTGGTAAGATACAGTTTCCCTGCAGTTTTTCCTATTGTCTTCTTTTGAAGTTTTAACAAGTTAATTAAATAAACTTGTTCATATTTTGGATGTGTTGACCAAAGTCTTATCTTAAGGGTGTGCTTCACACAGAAACAGAGAATGATAATTATAATAATCAAAGAAGGCAAAGGTAGAGTAGTAATGCTACAAAGGAAATCTAAAGCAAATAGTGAGAATATTCGTGCTAAAAGGGTAGGGACAAGTTGTAACCTTTCAATAATAACGTTAAAGGCAAATGGCATAAACTCTCCAATCATAATACACAGACTTGCTGAAGGGATTACAAGACAAGACCTATCTGTTTGCTATCTATAAGAAAAACACAAACACCATCAAAAGTAGAAGAGTGGAAAAAGATATCCCACATCAATGAAAAGGATAAATTAGATTTCATGCATTCTAGTTTCAGACAAAATAGACTTTAACACAAAAACTATCGGAAGAGATGAAGTCATCACATAATGATGAAGGGATCAATGCGACAAGAAGTGACTATAGTTAATGTAAATGCACACACACACAATGCCAGAGTTCCCAGCTGTTTACAAAAATGCTAATGCATCTAAAGAGACATAGACTCTGATACAATCAATAATGGGGACTTCAGCAACCAATTATCATTAACGGACAGAATGACTAGACAGAAACTCAACAAAGAAACAACAAGAGGTAATCTATGACATCGTTCAAATGGATCTAGTTGATATCTACAGACATTTCATCCCACAGATAGAAAATACACATTCTTTTCCAGTTCACAGAAACTTCTCTAAGACAAACTGTATGACAGGTCATTAAGCAAGCCTCAGAAAATTCAAAATAATTGAAATCATACCATGTATCTTTTCTGACCACCAAGAAATGAAGTTGGAAACCAACAACTCAAGGAACCTCAGAACATATGCAAAAAGCATATGCTACTGAATGAACAATGGGTTATAGAAGAAAACAAAAGAGAAAATTTTTAAAATCCTGCAAATGAAGATAACAGCACAACACATAAAAACTTGAGGGATATAGCAAAAGCAATGCTAACAGGGAACCTCATAGCAATAAGTGTCTATATCAAGAAATTTGAAAGGCATCAAATAAATGATCTATGAATGTAGCTCAAGAACCTAGAAAAACAAAATTAAACCAAACCCTAAATTAGCAGAAAGAAGACATTATGGAAGACATTACAGAGATTCCTCAGATATCTGAAAATAGATCTATTGTGTTACCCAGTCATTCCACTCCTGGGAATATATCCAAATGAAGTGAAATCTACAAAGGAGAAAGTAATCTGTACCCCCATGTGTATATCAGTGCAATTCATAATAGCTAAAATATAGAATTAACCCAAATGCACACCAGCGATGACTGGATAAAGAAAATGTGGTATCTATACACAATGAAATTCTACTAAACCATAAAAAAGAATGGAATCGTGTCTTCTGCAGCAAAATGGATCTAGCTGGAGTCTATTGTGCCTCTGAAATAAGTTAGTCCTCCAACGAATACACATTGTACAAAAAATGTGTAATATTAACATTTTGTGATTTACTCATTGTTTGTAGCCCATGTCTATACTCTTGAGTATATGAATGTATACTGTTACTTTGGAGTAACAGTAGGTCTCCATTTTTCTTTTCTTTTTTCCATCTACTTGTCTCCCATCCAAGTACTAACCAGGCCTGAGATCAGACGAGTTCAGGTGCGTTCAGGGTGGTATGGCCATAGACCTTTCCCTCTATTTGTTATGTTAAGCATATTGCAATGTTAAGCTTGTGACTGTGAAGTGAATAAACATGCCATTGTAGAATTTGGGGAAAAAAATAACAGTGGAGGGGAGAGAAGGACAAAGGGAAAGAAAATATGAAATCTAGTCATTTCATACAATAAAAGAATAAAAAAACAAGAGTTATCCCATGTTTCCAGCAGCTCAGTTCATAATAGCTAAGATATGTAATCAACCTCAATTTAGATCAACTAGATAAATAAAATGTGGAAATATAAATAATAGAATTCTACTTAGCCACAAAGAATGAAATCCTCTATCATGTAACAAAATGAATGTTCCTGAAAACATTATGCTTAGTAAAATTAGTAATTCACCAAAAGACAAATGTCATATGCTTTCTCTGAGATGTGGTATTCATATAAAACACACACATGCAATGTGCAAGAATGAAACAGACATCTCATGATTTGGTTATTTTTATAACCTTTAACTATATTCCTATCAAACAATGATCTTCCTACTTCTCATGAATAGATTATTGCGGCTAATGGCACACTAACAGTGTGGTTAAAATTGAAAGCATGTTATTGTAAAAATTAAAGGAAATAACGAAGAAAAAAAGAGGTGTGGATTGAAGGAGAGAGGCAGGAAAATATGGTTATCTTTTTGAAATTGTATCTATTAAATATATGAAATCTGTTCTCTTTATACTACTAAGAAAGACATGCATCAAGTCCCTCAAAATGTGGCAAAAACATTAGGGAAAGGATATGCATAGACTTCAGAACTTCTTTGTGCGAAAATAGGCTAATCTTTTAACTCATTTTGTTTTCATGTAGTTTTAGTGAACCCACTTATTTTAAGGATGTTAATTATTATTTTAGAATTAATAGATCCAACAATACTTATCTATGGCCATTTGATTTATCCATTATGCTAATCATATTCATCTGTGGGAATAAACAGGTTAAAAGAATTGGAAATGTTAGGCAGAAGTGCTAGGAAAATTATAGGAATTATTCTATGCATGCAAAAGTGTCTAAGGCAAACAAAGCACCCACAAAAAAGAATGTAATAGTTTAAAAGCTTGTCTTGAAAACATCTGAGTATTTTGTACTACAAATGTCTACTTATTCCCCAATAATGCTGTAACTAGTCCCAGCGCCTCTCCAACTCCACAGAAAGTACCTCAAGAAAATCCTTTCTGTGTAGCAGCAACTGGTTTAGGCAATCTGATAACATTGGGTAACACTGTTGGGAGAATGATGGCAATTTCATGTGCAAGAAAATTTTTGTCTAGGAAATCGTGTGATGAAAACATAATGGAACCCGATCCCATAGCTTTATAAGCCACAATGGAAATGCAAACTGGACCCTGAATTCTTGGATAAGATGCTTGCCTGATCCATCAGGTGTGTTCTCTTCATGTTGCCACCTTGCCTATCATAGTTTGAAAAGTGGACTGGACATTCTCCCAGAATTTTCTGAAGAGGTGCCCACCTGTACTTAGGGATCCAGGGCTTATTAAACCTTGTTACCTTGCTTACCTTTATTGCAGCCATCTCTGCTAGCAGGAAGACTTGCCTTCTCAGATGCTAAAAGGTACCCTGTATTAGAGCAAAAGCTGATCACTGAACTAGAATAGAAACTCAGAAACTGAAGTATATGTGTGGAAGTATTAAAAAAAAATATCTGTAACTAGGGACAAAAGAATGGCTCACTCAACAAATTATTGCTGGTATAATACCTCATATCTACCTACAAATTAAATTCCTTATGATATAGATGAAGAGATAGCTAGTCAGGAGAAACTGAGGCCACCCCCTGTCTAATGGCCCCTCTCACTCCATCCAAAACAGTTACAGTCTGTGCTATGGAAAATCAGTTCCTGAAAAACTGCTTCCTGGAACTGCATTGGGCAAAACTAATCAGCATGGCTTCTCGCTGTTTCTTCCCAACTAACTATAATGAATCGTAATTTCATTACAATAAAAGCACCATGGTTGACACTTCTCCCAATATGCACCTGATGCCTTGATGCTGCCAAGATTACCAAAAAAGTGTGATCAAATGAATAATACTCCAATATTACACCAAATGCTGGTCTCTATGAATATTCAATTCAGCCCTGTCTCAGATATCACCCTATATACCTCAGGATTGTATAAAAGGATGGCTTTAAAACTCACTGGGCACCACACACTTCTATAAGTGCTTTCTCACAAAGCTTGTATTTCTTGCATGCAAGCAAATCTATTCCTCTGCTAATGTCACATCCTCAAATTCATTCCTGAATCTGAGACAAGAACCTGGGTCTAGCCAACTCACAACGCTCAGGAGAGTTAAACATTCAGATGCAGCAAATTTAATGAAATCAATAAAAACAGCTTAAAATAAGATTGCATAAGTTTTTAAAATAAAAATACATATGCATACATATATGTTATATTCCCTAAAATCAATAAAAGATAAATGTACAAAGAGCACAAATTATACATATATATAGTCAATTCATAAACAAAATTTTTTCTTCTGTTTCAAATATCTGCTTATAAGGAAAACACCAATTTAACATCATTAGAGTTGACTCTTCAAATATTCAATGAAAAAACAAGGTAAGCACTAGGCATTAATTTTCTTTTACAGCTGTAACAGCCACAAATTTTTATCTTGTTCTACAGTTGAGTCTGATATGAGATTACTTTGCTAAAATCAGCATTTCCCTGGGGATGCATTCCTTTTTCAAGGGTCAGCAGTATGAAAAATGTGGGTTCTGTTTTCTTGCCTTTTCCAGCTTTGGAGTGTGTTTATAATCCTTGGCTCCTGAATCCACCATCTTCAAAGCTAGCAATACTGTATCTCTGTGACCATATTTCCAGAGTCACAACTCCCTGTGAGCTATTTCTTCTTTCATTTTCTTATTTTTCCATTTTTTATTATTTGCTCTGGAATTTCCCTGACCTCCCCAAATTCCCTCCCTTCCACACTGATTTCCCTTATATTATTAATTTAGTGTAGTTCTTGATAAATAGACCTAAGTCTATCATTGTGGGCATGGACAATGGAAGAGAATCCAGCATCTCATTGTCAAGATATATTTTAGCTTCATTGGGAGTCCATCTTTGATGTGGAAGTAGAGATGCATGTTGCAATGTATGCTCACTTCTGAATATGATAGTTTCCATTACAGTTGCCATACATCCCCTTAATGAAAGACTACAAAACAAAAGCAACAATAACAAGAAAAATAGACATTTACAATGCATGAAGTTAAATAACATGCTACTGAGTGACGAATGTGTAACTGAGGAAATGAAAAAGCAAACCAAGAACCTTCTTGAAGAAAACAATGCTACAAGATGATTTATGAGTGAGTGAAGAATTTAATGTGAGGAAAAAATGCTTTGAAGAAATGAAGATAAAAACAAAATAATCAAAACCCATAAGATACAGTTTCTGCTGATCTTTGTTGGTGACACATGTCTCTTGTAGACAACACATAGATGAGTTTTGTTTTTCTGATACGGTCTACTAATCTATAACATTTGATTGATGTAATATCAGTGGGTGGTAATTTGGTCCTGTCATCTTAGCATGTAATTGATTTAATCTTTTGTTGTTATTTTACTGGAATGTTCTTCACATCTGCCTTTGCTTTTGGTGAGTGCTATTTCTTTCCTCTGTCAAGAGAACATATTTAAGTATCATCTGTAGGGTAGGTTTGAAAGAGACATATTCTTTGAGTTTTCTTCTCTGTGGAACAATTTTATTTCATTTTAAAAGACAAAAAAAAAACTTTGCTGGGTATGTTATTTTTTTAAAATTTTATTAATCTTAGTTGATTAGGGTACAAAGGGTCAAGGGCTACAGGAAAGTGGTAATACCATTGTTTCCACACTAATATCATCATTTTTCCCCCGTATCTGGGGTCAGGGGAGAAACAAAGGAAGAAGCCCCACCCAGCCTCCCACCCACCCCCGGTCCCTGATGTGAGGCATGCTCCGAGGGTCATGATCATGCAGTTTTGATAATTCAACAGGTCTGAATTGCTGCCAATTTCACCATTCCAAACATAATGAAACCCATTCAGAATCCACTAGCTGACATAGTCTCTTCACGGCTGGTATTCTGAGACCAGCAGTTTAGTTGGAGGTATCTCCAAAGAAACTTTGTCTGAGGTGATCCCAAACCTAATTATTGTGTGAGTTTGCCAGTACAGGGTCTGGCACAGTCTGTTGCCCTAATCAGCTTAAGCACATGCTGGTCATTGCAACTGCTGGATAAGTTCTGTTTCCAGCACTGTCTTCCACTGGAAACAATGGATGCTGTAGTCCAGCCTGATCCTGCCCACTTCATACTTGGTCCTCATGCAAACCAGTGGGAGCTGCAGCCTAGTTGGGGTGACTCCACGTAACTCCAACCAGGTCTGCTCCCTACCCTGGTTCCCATGCATGCCAGTATGTACCACAGGCTTGTTCAGTCTGTCCCACATCCCATTTAGCTCTCATACTTGTCAATGGCATTGAAGCCTAGTTCAACCTAACCAGCCTACTATCCAGTCCACACACATGCTGGTGGGTGCCTTTCTGTCTAGCCACCCCTGCCACTGTCCTGGTTTTCGTGCTCTCCAGTGGGAGTGGTTGCCCATGAGGGAGGTGCCCACTATTACCCTTGTAGGCCTCTCCAACTCCCAGATGATGCACTCTCCAGGTGGTTCTGGGATTTAACTTAACAGAATTTGCCCGCAGTACTAGCCTCTGCATCAGAATCTGCGGCAAAGTCCAACCAAGCCTCACACACTCTAGTTTTTGCTTGCACCAGTTGGAATAGTCAGCCCAATCTGGCCCTGCCCCAATCTAGCTCACATGAGGCCCACAGGTGTTGTAGCCCTGGCTGGTCTGGTCTACCCCTATCCCAACTGTTGCTCTTTAATGGGAGTGGTTGTCCAGCAGGGGAGCCCAATTCTCCTGCCGGCTTTGCCTCCTCTCCCCTGGTTCTCACATGTGCTGTTTGGGCACTGCAACCACATCTGGTACGGCTCATCTCACCTTGGCATTCCTTAATGTGCACTGGTATGTGTTGCAACTGAAGCTGGCCTGACCCACACTCTATGCTAGTGCTCGGATTCGCCAGCTGTTGATGTGAACTGGTTCAGCCTGGTCTGCCCCCCACCTATACCATATGTATGATGGTGGGTATCTTCCTCTAGGTTGCTCCATATCGTGGTTCTTGTGCTCACCTGTAGGTGCTGTGTTCCGACAGAGGAGTTTTCCAAGCTCCTCCTTCAGAACCTCTCCCTATGCCAGGTCTTGCACGCACTGGTGGTTCCATGGGCCAGCCCTCATTGCTGGCCTTCAATCCATTTCATTTCTTGGTGTTGGCTGTTTCACCCTAGCCAAGGCTTGTCCATACCCAGACACTGCTCACACATGGCTCAGCAGGGCAGAGACCCAGCCTAATGCATCCTACATCTACCCAGGTTCTCCAGAGTGTCAGATGGTGCTGGTGTCTAGCCCAGCTTGGTGCTCCCAGCCCCAGTCCACATTTGTGCCTAGGGAGATTGCAGCCATATCCAGACCAGAATGCAGCCCCTACTGCAGCCCCTGCACCCTCACGTGGGAATCCCAACTGAGAAAGGGCGTACTCTCACAGCTCCCCAACTGAGTCTATTTCCAACCCTAGATTGTGTGCACGCCAGTGGGTGCTCTGACCCAGGTGGCTAAGCCCCTCACCTGTCTCAGCCTTTGCCTTCAATGCTGTGACATAGTATCACTGCCTCATGCAGACCAGTTGGGGCATGAGCCTAGGTCAGAATGACATGTGCTCCATCCTGATCTCTTTTTTGTGTGTGTGAGTTGAAGTTTGCTTGGCCCTGCCTGGTCCACCCCCTTCCAGTTGCAGCTCGCCCCATCCCACATCCTATTTTAGGATGTACCTTTAGGTGGTGCTGCCTTGACCTGCCCAGATTCCCATTGGTTCCTTTACCTGTAAATGATGGTAGGTGCCATGGTCACTCCTAGCTTAGCCCATCACCACCCCAGCTCATGAGCTAACCTGCGGGATTTATATTTCCACAGGGTTGGGCCCACACTTCCCCCACAGAGTTTACCCCCGGACCAAGTTCTCTCACGTGCTGGTTATTGTCTTGATCCTGACAAATGTGACCAGTCCACTATTCCACCACCCAGTCAAGTAATGGTACCTAGCCCTGCCAGACAGGCCCCTATCCATAGCGTTGGTGTGGACTGGTGTATGGCAGTTAGTGATGCTCTATGCTAACAGCCTATCTCAGGATTCCTAATTTGGCTGGTGAATCAGTCTGGCCCAAATTGATCTTATGGACACTCTCCTCCAAACCATCAGGTCTCAGTCCTCATGCCTGAAAGTTTCATGGCCCTGTTACTGGGAATCACCCAGAATTCATGGGTGTCCCTAAGCAGCGATTTCATATCCTAAAAACCTCAGAGTTCGCCACTTAGTGCACTGGCCACCCAAAGCCAAGGACTCAATCACTGCCTTTCGGCAGTGGCTTTGGCCAGAGTTCCCAGCCTTGATCTGGCCCAGCAGGGGAAATCCCCCCCCCCAGATGCCACACTGTGGGGAGCTGTAAGCCGCCCCCAACCCCAAGGCTGGACCCCCCCCCCCCCAAGACTTGGCCTGTTGCAAGGTTTAGAGGCAGGGCGGAGCCAGGACTTTAATACAGTTCCCAAGTTCCCCTCATGGTGTACTCACTCTGGGGGGAAGATCTCTCTTGGGCCTGGAGAAAGCCAAGGACTCAGTCACTGCCTTTCAGCAGTGGCTTTGGCCTGAGTCCCCCACCTTGGATCTGGCCCTGCAGGGGCACCCCCCCACAACCACCACGCTGTGGGGAAATGCAAGCCGCCCCCAAACCCAAGGCCCAGATGGTATTTTATTACTGAGAGACAATTTGCTCTTTTTTTTTTTTTTTTTTTTTTTTACTTTTAGAGTTTTGAGAACATCATTCCATTCTTTTCTGGTCTGCAGAGTTTGCTGTGAGAAGTTAGCTGTGAATCTGATTGCTATTCTTCCATGTCAATTTTTTCACATGCACGTTTAAGGATCTTTTCCTTATGTTTGATTGAAGAGAGCTTGATTATCATGGGTCATGAAGATTGCTTTTGGTCAACCTGATGGATGATCTATGCCTCTCCTGGATTTTGTTTCCCAATTCTTTCTCTAATTTAGGGAACTTTTCCTTTATTATTTCATTGGATACTTTTTAAAGATTTATTTTATTTTTGTTGCAAAATCAGATATACAGAGAGGAGGAGAGACAGAGAGGAAGATTTTCCTTCCTTTGATTCACTCCCCAAGTGACTGCAACAGCCGGTGCTGCGCCTATCCAAAGCCAGGAGCCAGGATCCTTTTCCTAGTCTCCCATGTAGGTGCAGGGTCCCACGGTTTTGGGCCATACTCAACTGCTTTCCAAGGCCACAATCAGGAACTGGATGGGAAGTAGAGCTGCTAGGATTATGATCGGTGCCCATATGGGATCCTGGCATGTTCAAGTCGAGGACTTTAGTTGCTAGGCTACCATGCCAAGCCCAATTAAATACATTTTTTTTTTAACCTAGCTTCTTTATCTTCACGTTCTGGAACTCCCATAGCTCTTATATTTAGCTTTTTAATAGTGTCTCTTAATTTCTGAATTTTTGTTTAGCTTGACCCAGTTCTGCTTCTAGCTTTTTGTTTCTCCATTGTGACAAAAAGTTTCTTCCAATTCTGTGATTCTTTTTCCAGCTTCCATCATTCTATTATTGAGACTTTGCACTGAATTTTTATTTTGCTATGTTGTATCCTCATTCCCCCAAAATTGGCTTGATTTTATTTCATGTTGCTATTTTCCATGTGACACACTCCTTATATTCCTTGATCTCCTGTATATGCTTCTTCTTGTTGATAAGGTTTTATGAGTTCTCTGAATTCTGTATCCCCCATATCCTCAATGTATTGCTCATTTAACACTGAGGTTGGTAAAGGGTTTTTGCTCTTTCACAGGGGAATCTTCAGTAATGAAGTCTTCAGTACAATGAATATTGTACCTGTGTCTCTTCTTTTGCTCTTGGTCATTGTACTTCTGGTTAGCAAATTCTTCTCCTTGGGGCAGGTTTCTAAGCTGTGTTACTCACAGGTTTAAAGTTCAATTTTACTCATTGTGGCTGGTACACAGCTCTTTGCAGTCACTTGTGCCACTTCCTCCAGCATGTTTCAGGTCTGGGCTCATGTGTTAGACTCCACGATGATCCACTACAGTTCCACTACAGTCCCACCTCCTGGCTCACCACTCGCAATCTCCTGTTATACTGTGCTGAGGCTGCACCATCGTCTTTGCAACCTTTTTAGCCACTTCCAGTTTCAGCAGTTCACAGGATTAAGGAGAATCCAGGTGTCCTAAATAACTAGGTTTTGTGTGTGTGTGGTGCTGATTTTGCCAGAAACTGTTGGCATCCTGTGGGATGCCAAAGTCAGTATTATATTCCCTGTGGGTCCAGTGCAATACATTGTCCTGGAAGTGAGTTTGCTCCGAGCTCAGTACATGCGCAGCTCATTGTTGTTTCAATCTCAAAGCTTTTGCCACACTGTACAAAATTGCTCCTGATGTGCCACTGGTGGCATTCTGGATCTGCTGGCCATTAGGTCTTGGGGCTACCTAGACCTATTTTGGGTGGAATCTGTAGGGTGCCACATCAGTGTAATTCACAGAGCCAGAAATTAGATCACTCCCAGCTTAGTGCATGTGCAGTCCTGTCCCACTTTTGCCTTTGCCTCCCTCCAACAAAATTGTGCCCAATGTGCCTCTGGTGGGCGTCTGGGCTGTGAAATCTACCCTGTTCCTTTACCAGTTATTTGGATCTACTGCTCTGTCTCTGCTCCTACTCAAATCAAACAAATCAACGGGAGAAGACATTCTTTGCTTGGGCTCACCTGCTGAACTCCCAGTCAACTCCCCTTCCTACCTGGTTATTGGTGAAGCTGCCACTAGTGGCGCTCAGATAGCGAGTCATGGGTGGAGATCAGATCACTGCTCATTGATTCCCATTGAGGTGTCTGTTCTCAGCAACACCATACCACTGTCTCCACTGCTTTCCTGTTTCCATTAGTCTCCATCTGCTCCTCTGCTGTCTGTCTGTTCTCTCTTATTTACTGAAATATGCCTTCTCTGCTTCACCCTGGTTAATGATTCTTGTTCTGTTTAAATATGTCCTTACCCTAGTCCACCATCTTGATTCTTAACAAGCTATATTCTTTAAAGACATTTATTTATTGATTTGGAAATTCAGAAATATATAAAGAATGCAAGAGGGAGATATTACTTCCCTTGTCTCCGTACGCAGATGGGTGTAATCACCAGCACAGTGCCTGTCTTAATCTAGGAGCTTCATCAAGGTCTTCCATGTGTGTGGCAGGGAACCAGACAGTTAGAAGCATCTTATTCTGCTTTTCTCCAACCATTAACATGGAGCTGGATGGAAAGTGGAGCAGTTGGGACATGAACACATACATATATGAAATAGCAGCATGGCTGGTAATTTCTTTTTTTTTTTTTTTAATATTCATTTATTCATTAATTACATTGCATTACATGACACAATTTCATAGGTACTGGGATTTCTCCCCCCCTTCACCCCAAACCCTTCCCCCATCATGAATTTCTTCACCTTGATGCATAACCACAGCTCAAGTTCCGTTGAGATTCCCTAATTAAAAGTTTACACCATACAGAGTCCAGCATCCCACTTGTCCAGTTCAAGTTCAACGGCCTCTTAGGGAGGCCCTCTCAGGTTTGTAGGCAGAGCCAGCAGAGCGTCACCTTGATCAATTAGACGCTCCAACATATCATCAGCAACAGTCCAGGTATGATGAGGCTGGTGCAGAGTCCACTGATTGACATAGTCCGTCTTAGGGTTTCCCCTTGTCCAGTTTTCCGCTGCAAGCATAAAGCTGAGGTGGTTGATTCATCTACTCCATTTTCCATCTTTTTTTGATTAATGCTTTGATTCCTCCATTTTGTTCAGGGGAATCCCCCTAAAAAAAAACTTTGAGGCATTCCCAGTCCAGGCTCCTACATGTACTACTAGTAAGCACAGTGCCCACCACCGTCGATGATGGGCAGAGCCGGGGAGAGATGCGATACTCATTGGTTCCAATAGAGGTCCGGGCTCAGAAGAGAACCAACCCAGGGGTTAAAACCATCAGCTGATCGGAGTGATGGACGGTGGCGGGCTGGTAATTTCTTTACCTGCTATGCCACAATGCCAACCAAATGAACAAAAAATCAAATAATTATATAAAGATGTACATGATTTTGTAAAAATTTTAATTATATACCATTTTAATGTGAATTTAAAATATTAATAATTCATAAATGTAAATAATATTAATATGCAATTATTTATTACTTATGATACTGTTATATACCTGGAACAATAAATAGGAAGACCAGAAATTCTTGGCAGAAGGACCTGTACTTCTTATGTTAAAATGAATAACATGTTTTAATAAATGGATAAGCGTAATACAGAAGCAAAATGTGCAAATCAGTGAAACAAAACAAAAGCCTTGAAACAGAAATATATGTCTAGTAATAAATATAATCAATAAAGTGGAGATGCAACCAATGGAATGGGAAAAAATCTTTGTACACTGCATAACAGAGCTTCAGAAACTCAACAACAGCAAAACGACACAACACTGAAAAAATGGACAAAGAAAATGAACAGACATTTTTCAAAAGTTTAAATTCAAATAGCTATTAGACATGTGAAAAAATGCTCAGGCTCACTAGCTGTCAGGGAAATATAAATGAAAATTATGTTGAGGTTTCACCTAACTCCAGTGACTTTAGCCTACATTCAGAACTCTACTAACATCTGCTGTTGTGGATATGGAGAGAGAGATACCATGCTCAATGGTCCTGAAGTGTTTCCCCTATTTTTATATCTTCTGATTTCAAGCTTCTAGGCTTAAATTTTGCTATTTAATTGATTTCGTGTTGTTTTTTGTGCAGGGTGAGAGATAGGGGTTCAGTTTCACTCTTCTGCATATGGAGATCCATCTTCCTCAGTATCACGTATTTACATATTGTCCCATTTCCCAAAACATGTTTTTTGCAGTTCTGACAACCACATGTTGATTGTAGTTGTAGATCTGTGCTATTGGTGTCTGAATTTTTACTTGTTTTGTTAGTATCATGCTTTTTACATTACTATAGCTTTGTAATTTATTTTAAAGTCTAAGAGTTTAAAGCTTCTCTTTTGTTCTATTTGCTCCACATTGCTTTGATTATTTCGAGTCTTTTGTCATTTCATGCAATGTTTAGTAAAACTTGATCTAGTTATGTGAAAACTGTCATTGACATTTTGATAGAAATTGCATTGAATCTGTGAATTGCCTTCAGTAATATGAACATTTTTAACAGTGCTACTACCAATGTATGAACTCAGTGTCTTTCCATTTATGCATGTTGGTGTGCGTGTGTTCTTTTCAATTGCTTTCGTAATGTTGTATAGCTTCCACTGTGGAGATATTTCACTCCAGTTGATTTCATTCCTAGAAATATTATATTTTGATAGCTATTAGAAATAGTATTGCTTTACTGATTTTTTTCAGATAATTTGGAATTTGCATATAACGATAATATTGACTTTTCTGTTTCCTTTGTATTATGAAACTGCTGAATTTATTAGTTCTGACAGTTTTTAGGAGTCTTCCATGTTTAAGCACATATCATTCACAAAGAGTAATAATTTGACTTCCTCCTTTTTGATTTATATGACCTATGTTTCTTCATTTTGCTTAATTGAACTAGTTAGGAGTTACCATATTACACTGAATGATAGGGGGCTATCCCAATTCTTTCCCCTACCTTGGAAAGCCATCAGATTTTCCATATTCAATATATTAGCTGTTGGTTGTTACAGATTTTGAGTAATGATCTATTATTAGTAGTATTATTATTATTTGCAATGCTGTTCTATTGCCTCTGGGGTTTCTTCTCCCACCTTCCCAAATCTTCTCTCACTTATTTCCCCCATGTTATTAGTGTAGCACAGTCCTTCATAGACAGTCACACGTGATGATCTTTTTATACTGAATTTGTTGAGTCCTTTATCATGACGGGTGCTGGATTTTTATAAAATGCTTTTTCAGTGCCTACTGAGATGATCATATGATTTTATCTTTCATTTTATGAATGTGGTACAGAACATTTATTAATTTGCATATGCTGAAGTGCGCTTGCATTCTGAGCTGAAGTCCAATCAATCATGAATTTTCTTCCTTCCTACCTTCCTTCCTTCCTTTTTTTTTTCTTTCTTTAACATTTACTTTTTTTATTTGAAAAATATAGTTAAGTAGAGGACACACACACACACACACACACAGAGAGAACAAGAGAGAGAAAAAGAGAGAGAGATCTTTCTTCTGCTGGTTCACTTCCCAAATGTCTTAACGGCTGGAGCTAAGCTGATTGGAAGACAGGAGTCAGAAGCTTCCTCCAAGTTTCCCAAGTGGGTACAGGATCCCAATGGTTTGGATCATCCTCCACTGCTTTTTCAGGCCATAAGCAGGTGAGTGGATGGAAATGGAGCAGCTGGGACAAGCTCAGCATCCATATGGTGCCAGCCCTGGTGAGTCGTCATTCTAATGTACTGTTGCATTCAGTTTGCAGGTCTTTGTTTTTCTTAAAAACAAAAACAACAACAACAAAAAAAAAAAAACGGCACATGCTTAACTGTAGTTGACATTCAAATGAAATTTGCATTCCCAAAATATTATACAGTAATTAGAAAATACCAGCCAAAGTAATATTAGGATTCTTTTATGTGCGGTCTCAACAAATTTGAACAGAAGCAAATTTTAACAAAGGTAAATTTTACAGTGAAACATAGCAGTAGATTAAGGATCTTAACATGTTTGTTTTACTGCTATTTGACACTATGATACAAAAATAAGAGGATTTACTTGACATTTTTAATAAATATCTCATGGGCTGTTGAGTGCCTTACTGGTGAAAAGATTTAACTGGCTAATCTCATCAATCCATTTTGTACATTTAGTAAGCATCAACTCTGCCCTACATAACTCTTAATGCAATTCACAGCACACAAATGGTTATCATATTAAATACATAATCAACTCGGACTTCTCAACAATGAGGAAATTAGTAAACCATCAAATGGACTGCTTACCATACACTTTCCTGATAACTAAATAACACAAAAAAAAATCAAAATAATATTTGTCATCACTCTAAACTATTGCCAGCAACTGACGGAAACTGCCATTTTGCCATATTCATGTTCACAACATGCTAAATATACTCTGCTGTTACTTCATCCATGGAATGCCTACATGCCTAGAACAGAGAATTTTCACCATCTCTTGCTGTGGGACCTGACTTGCAGCAATCTATATTTAGATCAGAACTAAATATAAAGAAGTACAATAATTTTAACAGTAACATCAACCATCTTTTCAATGATTCCCATCTCTAACACTGCATATGCACTTTTACACATACTGATTAAACTAAATGCACAGCTCTTTCAGCTAACTATAAATCATAGCATTTTACAAGGAAAATGACTGACTAATGCAAATTTAACACATCAATCACAGCATGAATAACAGCAGCAACAACATCAACGACAAATTGTAACACCTTGATTAAGTAATGTGTCACTGAGTAGGCAGCACATGCTTAACTAAAAGGAAACACAGAAGTCTCTTAGGAACTATGTTTCTATCGCATACTCCAGGGGCACTTGATGAACTCCACCTTTCCATGTTGGCTTTCTTATATGAGAGAGAATATATGGTATTTATTCTTTTGTGATTGACTCATTTCGCTGAGCATAATAGTTTCTAGTTGGGACCACCTGGTTTTGAATAGAATAATATCGTTCTTCTTGACAGCTGAATAATATTCCATTGAGTAGATATACCACATTTTTTTTAGCCATTCTTCCTTAGACGCACATCTGGTTTGTTTCCATGACATTGCTATTGTGGATTGTGCTGCTGTGAATATAGGATTACAGATCCCCTTCTCGTATGCAGATTTTACTTCTGTTGGGTATATTCCTAAGAGCAGGATTGCTGGGTCATATGGCAGGTTTATTTGCAATTTCCAAACACTCTCCATATGGATTTCCGCAATGATTGTACTAGCCTACACTCCCACCAGCAGTGAAGGAGGGTACCTTTTCCCCCACATCCATGCCAGCATGTGTTGTTTTTCGAATTCTGAATGTAGGCCAGTCTCACAGGAGTTAGGTGGTACCTCAAGGTGGTTTTCATTTGTATCTCTCTGATGGCTAGAGAGCCTGAGCATCTTTTCATATGTTTGTTAGCGATTTGTATCTGTTCTTTTGAGAAACATCTGTTCATTTCCTTTGCCCATTTTGCTACAGGGTTTATTTTTTCACTATCCTTGGGTTTCTGAAGCTCTTTGTAGATCCTAGATATTAGTCCCCTGTCACTTGTGTAGAATGCAAAAATTTTTTCCCATTCTGTTGGTTGCTTCTTCACTTTTTTAATTGTTTCTTTTGCTGTGCAGAAACTTTTTAGTTTGATATAGTCCCATTTGTTCATTTTGGATTTGATTGCCGTTGCTTTAGGTGTCTTTTCTAAAAAGTCTTTCCCTGTTCCTATATCTTGGAGTGTGCTTCCTATGTTTTCCTTTAGTAGTTTAATGGTTTCTGGGTGTAGATTTAAATGCTTGAGCCAATTAGAGCTGATTTTTGTATAGTGCGACAGGTACAGGTCCTGCTTCTTTATTCTGCAAGCTGCTATCCAGTTGTCCCAATAGCTTTTATTGAATAGACCAGGTTTTTTTTACCTGGATTGTTTTCTGTTTTCTTGTCAAAGATTAGTTGACTATACATGTGTGGATCCCCTTCTGGTGTTTCTATTCTGTTCCATTGATCTTCTTCTCTGTTTCTGTACCAGTACCAGACTGTTTTGATAACCACTGCTCTATAGTATGTCTTGAGGTCTGGAATTGTGATTCCTCCAGTTTGATTTCTATTTTTCAAGACAGCTTTAGCTATTCATGGTCTTTTGTGGTTCCAGATGAACTTCTGTATCATCTTTTCTATTTCTGAGAAGAATGTTGCTGGGATTTTGATTGGGATTGCGTTGAATCTATATATTGCTTTCGGTAATATGGCCATTTTGATAATGTTGGTCCTGCCAATCCAAGAACATGGTAAGGTTCTCCATTTTTCAAGATCTTCTTCTATTTCTTTTTTAAATGATTTATAGTTTTCATCGTAGAGGTCTTTCACATCTTTAGTTAACTCAATTCCTAGGTATTTAAGATTCCTTTCCTCTATTTTAAAGGGAACTGTACTTACAATTTCTTTCTCAGGGGTGGAATTATTTGTATACACGAGTGCCATTGATTTGTGTTCATTAATTTTGTATCCTGCTACTTTGCCAAAGTCTCTTATGAGTTCCAATAGTCTTTTGACTGAGTCTTTTGGTTCTCCTATATAGAGAATCATGTCATCTGCGAATAGCGATAATTTCAATTCCTCATTTCCAATTTGTATTCCTTTAATTGCTTTTTCTTGTCTAATAGCTCTGGCAAGGACTTCCAAAACTATATTGAAGAGTAGCAGTGAGAGTGGACATCCCTGTCTAGTTCCAGATTTTAATGGGAAGGCTTCTAGTCTTTCCCCATTTAGTATGATACTGGCATTGGGTTTATCGTAAATTGCTTTGATTATGTTGTAGAGTGTTCCTTCTATGCCTATCTTATTTAGGGTTTTTAACATGAAGTGGTGTTGGATTTTATCAAATGCCTTCTCTGCATCTTTTGAGAGGATCATATGGTTTTTATGAGTCAACTTGTTGATGTGATGTATCACATTTATTGTTTTGCGAATGTTGAACCATCCTTGCATACCTGGGATGAATTCCACCTGGTCCGGGTGAATAATCTGCCTAATGTATTGTTGGATCCTGTTGGCTAGTATTTTATTAAAGATCTTTGCATCTATGTTCATCAAGGATATCGGTCTGTAGTTCTCTTTTTCTGTTGTTTCTCTCTCTGGCTTTGGTATTAAAGTGATATTAGCTTCATAAAACGAGTTTGGAAGAATTGCCTCTTTTTCTTGTTTGAAAAAGCTTGTGTAAGATTGGGGTTAGTTCCTCCTTAAACGTTTGGTAGAATTCAGCAGTGAAGCCATCTGGTCCTGGGCTTTTCTTGGTTGGGAGGGCTTTAATTGTTGATTCAATCTCAGTGCATGTTATAGGGCTATTTAGATTGTTAATTGCTTCTTGATTCAATTTTGGTGGATTGTATATGTTCAAAAATCTATCCATTTCCTCTAGGTTTTCTAATTTGTTCGCATATGGTTGCTTATAGTAGTTCCTGATGATTCTTTGTATTTCTAAGGTATCTGTTGTTACATCTCCATTCTCATTTCTGATACTATTAATGTGTATTTTCTCACTCCTTTTTTTAATTAGTCGAGCTAGTGGGGAGTCTATTTTGTTGATTTTCTCAAAGAACCAACTCTTTGATTGATTAATCTTGTGTATAGTCCTCTTGGTCTCTATTTGGTTTATTTCCTCCCTTGTTTTAATGATTTCTTTTTTCCTACTAGTCTTAGGATTGCTTTGTTGTTGTTTTTCTAGTTCTTTCAACTGTAAGATTAGCTGATTTACTTGGTGCTTTTCTTGTTTTTTGAGATAAGCATTAATTGAAATGAACTTTCCTCTCAGCACCGCTTTGATTGTATCCCATAAGTTCTAATAAGTTGTGTTGATGCCTTCATTTGTTTCAAGCAATTTTTTATTTTCCCCTTTGATTTCCTCTCTAACCCATTGCTCATTTAGTAATATATTGTTCAGCCTCCATATGTTTGTAGGTCTTCCTTGGTGTTTCGAATTCTTGGTCTCAAGCTTCACTCCTTTGTGGTCTGAGAACGTGCATGATATGATTGCCACTTTTTAAAATTTGCTAAGGCTTGTTTTATGGCCTATAATATGATCAATTCTGGAGAAAGTTCCATGTGCTGATGAAAAAAAAATGTATTCTCTGTCAGTAGGATCAAAGGTTTGATAGATGTCAACTAAGTCCATTTGCTCTAGAGTTTGAATGAGTTCTATTGTTTCTTTACTGAGTTTCTGGTTTTTTCATCTGTCCATTTGTGTTAATGGGGTATTAAGGTCCCCCACTATGATCGTATTGGAGTCTATTTCTCCCTTTAATCCCGTTAATATTTGTTTCACGTAACTAGATGCTTTGGCATTTGGAGCATAAACATTTATTATGCTGATCTCTTCTTGCTGGAGGTATCCTTTGATCATTATATGGTATCCTTCTTTATCTCTTTTGATGCTCTTCACATCAAAGTCTATGTCATCTGATATAAGAATGGCTACTCCTGCTTGTCTTACCTTACCATTTGCTTGAAATATCTTTTTCCATCCTTTTACTTTCAATTTTTTCTGATCTTTGTTGGTGAGATGCGTCTCCTGTAAGCAGCAGATAGATGGATTTTGTATTTTTATCCAATCCTCCAATTTATGGCATTTGATTGATGAGTTTAAGTCATTTACATTCAGCGTTATTATAGATAAGGGACAGTTTGGTCCTGTCATTTTGGCGATGTGTTGTTCTAAATTAGATCTTGTGTTAGCATTTTAGTTGGATGTTCTCAACATTTGCCTTTGATTCTGATGGTTGCTATTTCTTTTTTCTTTCATAGGAACTTCCTTGAATATCATTTGTAGGGCAGGTTTAAATGAGACAAAATCTTGAAGTTTTTCTTTATTGTGGAAGAATTTTTTTTCATTTTCAAAGACAAAACAGAACTTTGCAGGGTAAGTTATTCTGGGCTGAAAATTTTTCTCTTTTAGAATCTGGAATATGTCACTCCAGTCTCTTCTGGCCTGTAACGTTTCCTCTGAAAAGTCAGCTGTAAGTTTAATTGGGGTTCCCCTATATGACACTTGATTTTTTTTTCTCGTGCACATTTAAGTATTTTTTCTTTTTGTTCAACTGAGGAGATCTTGATTATCATGTGTTGTGATGAAGTTCATTTTTGATCAACTCTGTTGGGAATTCTGTAGCCCTCCTGTATATTATTTTCTAATTCTTTGCTCAGTTGAGGGAAGTTTTCCTGTATTATTTCATTGAATACACCTCTAATCCCAGCTTCTCTTTCTGCACCTTCTGGAACACCCATAACTCTCATGTTAGACCTTTTAATCATATCTTTTAATTTTTGGATATTATTTTTAGCTTGACCTAGCTCTGCTCCCAGCTTTTTGTTTGTTTCTTCGTGATGGCAGGAAATATCTTCTAATTTTCAAATTCTTTCTTCTGCCTCATTCATTCTGTTTTTGAGACTCTCCACTGTATTTTTAATTTGCTCTACTGTGTTCTTCATTTCTGATATATCAGCCTTAATTTGATGTATTACTGCTATTTCTTCTTAGAACTCTTGTTTGTACTTCTCATTGTTGACCAGGAGCTTTGCAATGAGTTTTCTGAGTTCTTTGTCCCCCATTTTCTCAATGTCTTCCTCAGTTAACTCTGAGAATGGGCGAAGCTTTTGCTCCTTTGTTGAAGAGACTTTAGTAACATTCATAGTGCTTTTGTCTTGTCTTTTACCTTTTGTAGTTGCCAATCTGTTTGACAACATCTCTCTGGTCTGTTACCTCAGATGTATAAATTGACTTTAATGTTCGATCAGTACCCTGAGTTTAGGAAACACAACTGTCCTAAATAATTGCTTTGTCCGTGGCACTGATTTTATAGGCAGCACTGAGCTTATTGCCCCCTGCTAGCCAACACGTCTAAGTACCTCCTGAGGTCGTCCTGGGCAGACTTGGTGGCCAGAAAGATCAAGGGGCTGTCGCAGTCAGCTCCAGGGACTACACAGACCCCCAAGGCTGCAAGACTATTGCCATGGGCTCAGCTCTGCGCAATTAACCAACAACACGCCCACTCTGGATCTCCACTTAGGGTTCACACCTGCTATCCTGCCACCCAATGTGGCTCCAGGTGGAGAACTGCAGTTGCTAATTTTCAGCTCCAGGGACCACACCGACCCCGCAGGGAACAGAGCCGGTGCTCCCCTCCACCCCCAGATCAGATCCACACAAACAGTCAGAAAGGGGCCCGTGTCAACTCCGCTCTGCGCCTCTCCACACAAGGCGGCTCCCCGAGTCCCCGACTCCCTCTACGTGCAGCTGGTCCCAATCACCCAGCTCAGATTGTCAGGTCCCGGACCACACTCGCCCTCCCAGCCCCCTACACAGACCCAGGCTCCAACCTGGCAGTCACAACGTCCATGTGGAGGCCACCGGCGGACGTCTAGCTGGCACTGGAAATGAATCGCTGGAGTCCGGATCACCGGAGCCCACGGCTCCGAAGGCTGGCGAGTCCCCAGCCGGCCACAAGGTCAGTCACGGGAGCTCTTTGTGCCAGGAAAGCCAGGTGTTCGCCCGCCACCACCGTCCAGCGCAGGGACTCCGAGTCTTCTGGAGCAAAAACAGCCAGCGGTGTCCAGCGGGTCTCAGGAGTGTAGTTCCATGTCCGAGACGAGATGGTGAGCCTTTTTTCCTAGCATAGCTGGCATCCTCAGTTTGAGGGTCTTTTTTGAGGGTTTTCCCATCTATGTGCATCAGGATACTGCCCTGTAACTTTCTTTTGTTGCAGCTGTGTCTTGTTTTGATAATAGTATCATGGCAGACTGATTAATCAAATTAATTTACTTTAATTGATTAGTTAAATGTAAAGTTCTGTTTTTCCAAACATTTAAGAAATATTCTATTATTTTTAAATTTTTCTCCTATCTTAATTGAAAGAGAAAAAGGAAGAGAAAGAGTGTGTGTGTGTAAGATGTCTTCAATTCCCTTATTCATTACCTAGATAGATACAGCAAATGGGATGGGCGAGGACAGCCAGGAACTAAAACTAAGCATCCCATAAGGAAGGGAATTACCCAACTCCTGAAGCATCACCTGCTCTCAGCATATGCATTAGCAGGAAGCTGGAATCAAAGGTGGAACTTGGTCGCAAATCAACCACTCATATGGAATTTGGATGCGCTGAAGGGTACTTAACTGCTGTTCCAAACACCCACCCTTTAGTTCCTCAGCTAATAATACATAGATTAGGACTTTGGTGTTGTGTCAGAAGTCAAGGACTTAAATTTTGAGTTTCACAAAGCTCTAGTATTTTAGAGCTTTCAGTTTCAAGGTAATAATATCCTTAAACTAGAAACATGAACTTTGATTTAGCAGGTACTGCTTTTGGTGATTTTTATTAAAAATGTATACTTGACAGTGAAGGTGAAAATTGCTTGTTTTATATTTCTGATTGGTGGCAAAAACTTACATTATTAAAATATTACAGCTATTAAATTGTCTCTTTGGAGCTGCTCATCTGTTGGGACGTTTGACAGGCGATTTCTGTAGCCTCTTACAACATTCAGCTGGTGGCATCAAGTGGGGCTCTCTTATTCTGTGATACGAAATGTTCATCTGGCCTTGTAGCATTCCTGAGGGAAGAGAGGATATAATGTGCCTCAAACCACAGATAGGCAGTGTGGGGGCAGAAAAGACATGCGACCCTATGTTTTCCTGCAGGATTGGGACAGGATAAGTGATAAATGCCTGTGTTCCTACCATCCTTGATGTCACCTGAACTCCAAGGTACTCAAACTCTTCTGTTTTTAAGATTTATTTATTTTGGCTGAAAAGACAGATCTATAGAGAGAAGAAGAGAAGATCTTGTATTAACTGATTCACTCTCCAAATAGCTTCAATGACTGGAGCTGAGTTGATCCAAAGCCAGGAGCCAGGAAACTCTTCCATGTTTCTCATGCTGGTACAGGGTCTGAAGACTTTGGAACATCATCTGCTGCTTTCTTTGGCCACAGCAGGGAAATGGATCTAAAATGGGGGGAAGTGGAGGAGGTGTGACATGAATCAGTGCCCATATGAGATGGTGGCACTTGCAGGCGAAGGATTAGCTAGTTGAGCCATTGCACTGGTCCCTCAATTTATGTGATGCAAAGCTATTAAAAAAAAAAAAACTGGCCAAAACATAAAATTGGAACCATTGGTAGGGTATAGTTCATTATTAAGTCTGTGTTCCTCTCTCTTTCTCTCTCTCTCTCACACACACACACACACACTCACACACACACACAGAGAGAGAGAGAGAGAGAGAGAGAGAGAGAGAAATCAGGCATAAGATGGGGGTAGATAGAACAATGGAGAAGTGAGGCTGTAACAATTGCAGTAGAATGTCTCATTTGCAGATGGTTTCATGGTAAATGCACTTTGAAAGATTTTACCTTCTAGTTTTATCTCCTATTCTCACTTTTACTTTCCTTGATTTTATCTGCGCACATGCAGCATATCAAGATATAGGTAACAGATGTTTGGAAGAAGAGGAAGACAAGTTTGATCTATAAAGTTGGTATTTCAAAAGCTTAAAATATTTTTTAAAAATCAGTATTTTCATAACCAAGTTGAAAATCAACTTGTCATGTTGAACTCCTTGATACTTAGACCAGAAATTGTAAACCACCTCTCTGGGTTCTTGCTCTGGATAAATGCTAACAGGAGATGCTTACCAGAATGAATCAATCAGCCTGCTTGTGCCTTAATCTTGGCTTAGGGTCTATTGATCACATCACTCTTTCTGTCCAGTTGCCTTGATCCCTCAGGTTATTCTCAACAGGTGGTCGTTTTACATTGTGCAGTTTTCCACCCACCATTGTGGAAGTGCTTGCAGTAACTCAGGGCAGCACTCGTTGTCCCAGGAAAAGACATTCATGAAGATGATCATCCTATATTTTCCTCTTGCTTATACCCCAGAGTTGTGCTGGACAGGCTTACAGTTCTTTCTGAAGATTCAGTTGTCCTTTGCCTCTCTCTGTTGAACTAAGAATTCAGAATCTTATTTTAAACAATGTAATTTTCCATTTTGGCTGTTAATTTATATAATAGTCAGTTGGAGGTGGTTCATGAAATTATGGATTCCTGAGTCTTTTCCTTGAAGATTCTGATTCATGTGGCTTGAAATGAAAACCTCTGGGAATATTTCTAATCATTCCCAGTGATTCTGATAATTAGCTAAGTTGGAGAAGCAATTGGAAGAAGCACAATGATTCATTTCTATTTTACAGAGCCCAAGAAGTCAACTTCAAACCAACCACCAAATTTCATTATATATAAATTATATAATTGAGAATTTCATAGCCCTTTATATGAATAAACATGTATATGACATTGAAGTTAAAGTAGTGATATTATATTCAGACTTTTTTCATAAATAATGTAAAATAAATTTATAAATTAATTTTTAAAGATTTTTAACTGTGGTAAAATATACACAAGTTTTACCATTCTAACTCTTCTTGAGTATAGAATTCATTAGCATTAAGTACATTCACATTATTCTACAACCATCACTACTCTCCACCTCCAGAATATTTTTATCATTTGCACTTGTCAAACACTAACCCCCACATACCTGGGAGTGGGCCCAGGAGGAAAACAGTGAGCACCTCTGTCTTGGGTTGCCACTCCCACTGGAGAGCACGAAAACCAAGACTGGGGCAGGGGTGGCTAGACAGAATGACACCCACCAGTATGTGTGTGTAGGCTGGATAGCAGGGCTGATTAGGTTGAACTAGGCTTCAATGCCCATTGACAAGTATGAGAGCTAAATGGGATGTGGGACAGACTGAACAAGCCTGTGGTACATACTGGCATGCATGGGAACCAGGGTAGGGAGCAGACCTGGTGGGAGTTATGGGGAGTCACCCCAACTAGGCTGCAGCTCCCACTGGTTTGCATGAGGACCAAATATGAAGTGGATAGGATCGGGCTAGACCGCAACACCCATTGGTTCGTGTGGAAGACAGGGTTGGAAAAACAATTGGCCCAGCAACTGCAACCACAAGCATGTGCATAAGCTGATTGGAGCGACAGACTGTGCTGTACCCTGTACTGGCAAGCACACACAAGAATCAGGTTTGGGATCATCTCAGATGAAGTTTCTTTGGGGAACCCTCCAACTGAACTGCTGATCTCAGAATCCCAACCATGAAAAGACTATGTCAGCTAGTGGATTCTGAAGAGATTTTATCATGCATGGAATGGCGTGATTGGCAGCAATTCAGACCTGTTGAACTTTCAAAACTGCATGATCAGGACCCTCGGAGTACGCCTCACATTGGGGACCTGGGATGGGTGGGAGGCTGGGTGGGGCTTTTTCCTAATCTCTCCCTTTCCCCAGATACAGAAAAAAAAAGTTAACGTGGAAACAATGCTTTACCCACTTTCCTGTAGCCCTTGACCCGACAATGTAAAGATTATCAAAATTAAAGAATTAAAAAAAAATAACTCTCACGTCCAGCAAAGGAGGACTTCCCCAGATAAGAGTGAATCTCCTGGGAAAGGAGAGGAGGACCTCAGACCTTTCTTGTTGGTGGTACTGCACCTGAGCCAGCAACGCTGAGCTGTGCATCTGACACATGTGAGCCCTGCAGGATTTGGTCAACCATCCTGTGCCCAAGCATTGTCTGGATGTAGTAGTGAGCTTCTAGATCCAAGGATCATGTTGGAAGGTGTGGATATTTCCATAGGAAACTGTGTGTCTGATGACAAAAGCTGTAATTATCCCTCTCCTCCTCCTCTGTTACTACCCCAGTATTCAATATTCATGTCATGAAGGTCATGGCGCAGCCATAATGAATAAGAGTGGGGGGACACCAAGAGCTGAGATTATTTATCTTTGTCCTTGTCCTGGTTGTGGTGGGACTTAGAGCCCAACCCTAATTGCTATGAAACAATACAAGATTTATTTCTAGTACCCCTGAGTTAATGGACAGAGACTTACACCTGTGTGCTGAAACTTTTTAATAAAATAAGTTTTGAAATATCAAGAGAAGCTGGATGCTACAAACATGAGTTAGGTGTACCATAGCATCATGCTTTGTTTCTATTGTGGCATTCAGTTACATAGAAATAAAGTTGATCTTTGGCCTCTATTTTCCTTGCTAGATTTTGAGGCTGAGAACTGCTTTTATCCAGCTTTGTATTTCTACTGCTTAGTGCTACACCTCACATCTAGGAAGCTATCAATTAATGAGTAAATGAACTGTGTAAGGACAAGCTGGCAGCTGAGGGTCACAGCTGATAGAATTTGCACACCTCATTACAATGACAATTTCAATAGTATTCAAGCAGGTAACTGGAGATTATAAAGTGTGGGGAAACTTCTCAACTGGAGAAATTATTTTTCTCAAGCCATAATTCAGAAGTCAATTACAGTGACTTGTAGTGTAGCATAAGCTGTGGTGCAAAACAGTGCTTGGGATTAAAGTGCTATAGAAAATAATGCACATTTATTTCTGTAGAGTTCCCCCAAGAGGTCTTAAACACTGGAACAACTACTTTCACTCCATTGAAAGATTGGTGTTACACTGAAACTGAGAATAAAGTAGTTACAAAAATGTGGGAATTTAAACCCTGCAATGTACATTTTATGAATGAATGAAGTCAGTAAAACATAGTTATAGGCACTTTTAAAAATCTTTATTTTTTTTTAAAGATTTATTTATTTTATTACAAAGTCAGATATACAGAGAGAAGGAGAGACAGAGAGGAAGATCTTCCGTCCGATGTTTCACTCCCCAAGTGAGCCACAACAGCCGGTGCTGCGCCAATCCGAAGCTGGGAACCAGGAACCTCTTCCAGGTCTCCCACGCGGGTGCAGGGTCCCAAAGCCTTGGGCCATCCTCGACTGCCTTCCCAGGCCACAGGCAGGGAGCTGGATGGGAAGTGGAGCTGCTGGGATTAGAACCGGAGCCCATATGGGATCCCGGCGCGTTCAAGGCGAGGACTTTAGGTGCTAGGCCACGCCGCCGGGCCCAAAAAATATTTATTTTTATTTGAAAGAGTTACAGAGTGGAGAGTGAGATCTTGCACACACTGGTAAACTCCCCCAATGGCTCCAATAGCAGAAGCAGAGTCATTTGGAAGCCAGGAGTTCCTCTGGGTCTCCCACAGGGTTTCAGGGGCCCAAGGACATGAACCCTTCTCTGCAGCTTCCCCAGGCCACAAACAGGTAGCTGGATCAGAAGTGGAGCAGCTGAGACTCCTATCGGTGCACATATGGGATGCTGGCACTGGCAGGCAGAGGATTAACCTGTGGAGTCACCCTGCTGGCTCCCTGGTTATATGTAATTTTTAATGCCATCACTTTGCTATCGGAAGAATTTTTCTACATCATTAAAACAATACTTTACACTGTTAAGAAATGGGGAAGTAATTGAAACCTTTGAGCTTACCTTGTGGAACGACAGGAAAGTTACTTGTTTCCAAATTGGCTAAAATCTGTTAAAATTATGGGTCAGCAAACAGCACCTTCATTACTAATAACTGGGTAGATTTTTGGCAATTTGACCCAAAAATCTATACCTTCAATTGGAGACATTTTATTCCAATCACATATGGTTTAAGATTTCAAGTAATGGAGTCAAAAAACAGTTTTGTATGTGGGCTTTACCCCTTTCTGGAAGTGTGACTTTGAACACATAAAAAATCCCAAACCTCAGACTCCTTATCTGTGAATGAAGGACAGTAAATGAACCTGTCTCACAGGACTGTGGTAGGGCACAGAAAACAGTTAGCAGTTGCTGGCATTTATCATTTATTATCACTTTATTAATTATTTATTTTAATGATGTGGAAAGAAATAGAGTCTGATACTAGTTTCTAAGTTAGCCAACTTTCTCTAAGAAATAGAGTCGCTTCTCAAAAGAATTGGACAGTGGAAAGCTAGAGATTGCATTTCACAGGTGGTGGCACATTTCACAGATGGAGTCGGTCACCGTGCAGCCCAGGTTGAGCCTGCTGTGCCAAAACTCTGACTGGCAGACACAGGCCTGCCTGGGAACTTCAGGAAGCACAGTGCAATGAACTACGGTCTCTTGGACTTCCTACACGTTGACAGTTGGTGCATCCCCACAATCATGGTCAGTTGTAATAATTCACTAGAAAGATTGAGCTTACTAAAAGTGCTAGTCTTCTGGTAATAGTTGAAACGCAGAAATGGGAGTCAAATCAAAACTACCCAAAAAATGGAGCTGCACAGTCCAAAGTCTGGGAGGCTGTTAAGCACAAAATGCCCATTAACCTCAGGAGGTGGCACCTTTCTGGAAGTAGAAGGTGACAATACAGTCTCTTGTCTCCTAGCTCAGAGTCCAAAATTTTTGGTTGTTTAGACATGCTTTAGTGGATACCACAGATACTCCAAGGGTTTAAATGTGATCTAGAGACAAAGATCAGCCAATTTTCTTATGATACAGACAATAACTGTACTGATGTGCAGTACATCTTTTGTCTACTTTGAAAGACTGTGGTATTAAGGTCTTTTAAAGGAAAGCCAAGGGGAGTAGAACTCTGGGTACAGAACACCCCGTAAGTTCCCCCTCATGAGCTCCTTTTACTGCTTTTATGTGGTAAACTTACTCATACACAGAGAAAGCAGTATGAGGATTTTGTATTCTACAACAAGATTTTTTTTTCTTTTCAAAGATTGATTTATTTTTATTGAAAAGGCAGATATACAAGAGAAAGAGAGATAAAGAGGAAGATCTTCTACCTGCTGCTTCACTCCCCAAGTGGCAACAATGATTGGAGCAAAGCCAATCTGAAGCCAGGAGCCAGGAGGTTCTTCCAGGTTCCCTGTGCAAGTGCAGGTCCCCAAGGCTTTGGGCTGTCTACTGCTTTCTCTGGCCGCAAGCTGGGAGCTGGAAGGAGAGTGTCCAGGACATGAACCGGCGCCGGCATGGGCTCTCAGTGTGTGCGAGGTGAGGACATTAGCTACTCAGCTATTGTGCCAGGGTCCATAACATGATTTTCACTTGAGCTTTTCTACTTTTGTTCCAAAGAGAAAAGTTACAATTAAGAGGAACAGAGAACAAATTTGATGTCTTTCTTTGCTCCAATTTCTTTCACGAAGCAAACACCTACCCCAACTCTATTCCTTCTAAAAAGAGGCTATGGTCATTCAGTAGTGTGCTATTTAACTTCATGTTGTTGTAAAGTTTCTATTTTTCTTCCAGTTGTTGATTTTGTTTTATGGCTTTTCACTGAAAGGGATATGTACTGTGTAATAAAAAACTATCATATCCAGACGTAAAGATACAATGCACTATGCATCTCTACTTCCACATCAAAGATGGACTCCCAATGAAACTGTTAAATATATCTTGACAATAGGAAGCTGGATTCTTTGTCATTGTCCATGCGTACAATGTCAGTATACACTTCAGTAGCAGAATAACAGGCTCATTGACTGTTTATACTACTGTAATAATACAGGGAAAACAGTTGTGGGGAGGAAATTTGAGGAGCGAGGGAGGAAATTCCAGAGCCTATGGAACTGTATCATTAATAAATTAATAAATGAATATAGGGGAAAAAAAGGAAACTATGATGTAAGCTAAGTGAATAGAGCAATATGACTTTCTGTCATACCCAGGGTTTGCCACATCAGCGTAAAGCATATTCTCCAAAAGTTTTATTCCTAGATTGGAGTTGCTGGAGGCCAGTGTTGATCTGCTCATGCTGCTAGGAAAGAGAAACTATCCTCAAATGGATTTGTCATCTTGGGATGTGCATGAGTGTTAGATAACTCTCTCTGCCCTGATTGCTAATGAGCATTGGGGCTTTCAATTTTGGGCTAAAAATGGAAAGAATTTGACTTAAATTTCAGAATAAGGAAAGCGTCACACTGTCGTCCCAACAATCTAGCAATGTGAGTGAAGAGTAAAGGAGGTCGTCAGGGGTCCTGAGTTTGAATGAGGGGATGAATGCCAGCCATCTGGTTGAGTTGCTACTTAACAATGATTTTTTTTTTCTTCAGAAAAAATTGCTTTAAAAGCCAAGACCTACTTAAGGTGAGAATTGGACTTGGGCTATTATGGATTTTCTTTTTAAATCAAAATTCTAAAGTGGAATCATTTGATTTCTATCATGGCAGAATCTGACTTACTGGAGATAAGATCAATCAAGTATTCAAGGCATAAAATAAGCTTTCTTTTAGAAATAGATTTTATAGAACATTGCTCTCTAATTGCATTTGCCACTCAGACCACATTACCATGGAGTTTATGGATATTCTTTTCATAATATTCGGCACCATAAATGCAATCTCATGTATTCTTTCCTTATTTCTTTATTTATTTTATTTGAAAAAAATTGAGAAACTTAGAGTTACAGAGAGAGGAAGAAGCAGAGAGAGGGAGAGAGAGAGAAAGCTTCTTTCCACTGCCTCACTCCCTAGATGGTTGCAGCGGCTGGTATGGGACCAAGACAGGTCAAAGCCAGGCGCTTCATCCATGGATCCCTGTATTTAAACACTCATCCACTGCTTTCCCAGGTGCATTAGCAGGGAGCTGAACTGCAAGTGGAGCTGTTAGGACAAAAACTAGCAGCTATTTGGGATGTCAGTATCACAGTGGTAGTTTTACTTGCTATGCTATAATGTTGGCTCCATCCTCATACATTTTTGAAGTAACTCTAGAATTGCTTTATACACTTAAAAACATTTAGTTATTTTTATTGGAAAGGCATATTTTATAGAGAGAAAGAAGGTCTTCCACCCACTGGTAGATTCCCCAAATGGTTGCGACTCACCAAATGCTGATCTGAAGGTAGGGGCCAGGCGCTTCTTCCAGGTCTCCCAGGTCAATGCAAGCTGTAAAGGCCTTGGGCCATCCTCTGCTGCTTTCCCAGGCCATAGCCAGAGAGCTAGATCGGAAGTGGAGCAGCCAGCCTATGAACTTGTTTCTTAAGGAGATGTCAGCTCTGCAGGCTGAGAGCCAGTTAAGCCACTGTGCCGGCCCCTTGATATACTTTTGCTCTTTCATTGTCATTAGATCTCAATGTGGGTATATTCCTTGCTATGGTTTGAATGCTTTATCCTTAATAAAATTAATTGCTATGGAGTGCTATTGAATATGGTTAGAGAGTATGTATACAGGCTTTGTGGGCAAAGCTTAATGCTCATTAAGATGAAGCAGGCTTAATCTCACTGTGGTATTTAGAGGTGGAGCATTCAAGAGATTGTTCAATTAGATAAGGCCGTTAGGATGGAGGTCCTGTGGCCGATTCTAGTGGCTTTACAAGTTGAGGGAAAGAGAACAGAAGACACTCATGCCAGTTCCCTGTCTCTTACCAAGGATGCCCTGCTCTGCCTTGGGTCTCTGTCAGCAAGGACATCACTACATGCAACCATCTGCCTTTGAATCAGAACCATGAGCCCAAACAAACCTGCTTTCTAATGTTATGACTCACTTGGCCTGTGTTATTGGCAATAGAATTTGGATTAATACACCCCTGTTGCAATTTAGCTGCCATTTATGGTGGTATTAGAAGGTGGGCCTTTCACAGTTGATTTGGGCATGACCAAGGATTAATTCCTTTCTCTTAGAAATGAGCTTTTGTTGCAAAAGGGCTAAGGAAGTTACCTGTGTGGATTGTTATAAAATGAGACCACCGCTTATCTCTCCTATTCACACACATGTGCCAGTTTTCTCTCTGCTTTCTGCTGAGACTTGCAGTAGCAGGAAGTCATAGGCTCAGGAGATGTTGGCACCATGCCCTTGGACTTGACAGTCTCCAAAATTCATGTCTATTCTAAATGAATCACCTTGTCATATATATTCTACTATGGCACCTGACTATGGTGTCATATGAATATTTTAATAAACTGATGTAGCAACGTTTTCTGCAATAGCAGAAAGCTGGATTCAGGAACCAGAAGTGGGCGTCTACTAGGTACTCCCACAGAAAATGCATTTCCTGTCTGGCATCTTAACTGCTAGGCCAAACACCTGCCCTCAAAACAATTTTTTTTTTTTAAAGCAAAGCTGCTATTCCCATTTCTGTTTTCATCTACCAAAGTTCCTCTCCTGTCATGTAACCCTGTGTATTTTATTTTATTATTTTTACCTGTAAATATAAAATAAAGCAAATTATATTCTAATGCTTCCTCATTCTGTTAAAAGTAATGCATCAGCTATATTATATTGTAACATTATTAGAAGTAAGTTTTAGAAACATTTCCTGTGAGAGCAAAGCAGCTTCTTAGGCTTTTCCATAACTTTGCTATACACTGTGTGAATTTTCTGAGCCAGAGGCTGAGTGATCCACATGGGTTGTTTCCAAGCTGTTAGTGATAGAAACCATGCTTTATAGTGGTATACATCATTTATTGTGAGCACAGAAGTTGCTAGAAAGTATTCCTCTGAGTACAATTGCTATATTCAAATTAAAAGTATTTGTCATTTTTGGTAGAGATTTTTGTAGAATTAAAAAACAATGTACAGATTGCCAAGCTATCCTCTATAGGGTTTTATTCCTTCTGTCATTACCATTAGTGATGTAGAATGGTATTTTTTTGCCACTTTTAGGCACAGACCAAAAAATTTTTGGTTTTGCTTGTGAGTGAAGTAGATCAGATTCTCTTCATATGTTCAATATCCATTTATATTTTAATATAAAGTTCATTATCTCATTTATTTGCTAATTAGCTTGGTTGCCTGACTGTTTTTTCCAAAACTGGTGAGGTTCTTTTCTAGCAACTTTATCAAAGCCAAGTTGGTGTGTCATAGGCTTGCTTTATTTATTTATTCATTTATTATTTTATTGGAAAGTCAGATTTGCAGAAAGAAGAAGAGACAGAGAGAAATATTTTCCACCTGCTGTTTCACTTCTCAAGTAGCTGCAATGGTCAGTGCTGAGCCAATTCGAAGCCAGGAGTCAGGAGCTTCTTCAGTGTCTCCAGCATGGGTGCAGGGTCCCAAGACTTTCGGCTGTCCTTGACTGCTTTTCCAGGCCACAAGTAGAGAGCTAGATGGGAAGTACAGTAGCTCAGATATGAACCAGTGCCAATATGGGATCTCAGTGTGTGCAAGGCGAGGACTTTAACCACTAGGCTACCACACCGGGCCTGTCTTCACGTATTTCAATGGACAAATCAATCAATTCTTAAGAAAACACATATCTATGAATATATGGATATCCATACACCTATATCTGTATTTCCATAATCAAGATAATGTACATTTCTGTTAACCCTAAAGTGACAGTTACTGCCAAATCTGTATTAGACCCTTGATCTAAGAGGGAAGATGGTTACCTTTGACTCAGGTGGGAATACTGTTTAGAATGTTTTTCTGGTTTTCCTGCCCTGTAGATGGGCATGAATGATCCCAGCATCAGCAGCCATTCATTGTCATCTCAGAGACTGAAAATTATTTTGTCTTTGAACTACAAGACTTATGTTTTTTTTTCAAAAAAAATTTATTTATTTGAAAGAAAAAGTTACAAAGAGAGAAGGACAAGACAAGTGCAGACAATGATCTTGCGTCTTCTGGTTCATATCCCAGATGGTTGCAACATTCAGGCATGGTCAGGCTAGGCTCGGGTCGGGATCTTCTAGGTCTCCCAAACATGTGCATGAGCCCAAACATCGGAGCCATGCCCTGTCACAGCACCATCAGGGAGCTAGGTCAGAAATGGAGCAGCCACGATATGAACTAGCACCCATGCAGGATTCTGGCTTTGCAAGTGGTGGTTTTACCTGCCAAATCACAATACCAGCCCTTTACATTTTTCCTAAAATGCTTTAAATTAAATCTTTTTAAAAGATTTATTTATTTTTATTGGAAAGGCAGATGTACAGAGAGGAAGAGAGACAGAGAGGAAGATCTTCCGTACGATGATTCACTCCCCAAGTGACCGGAGCCAGGAACTTCTTTCCTGGTCTCCCTCCTGGGTGCAGGATCCCAAGGCCTTGGGCCATCCTTGACGGCCTTCCCAGGCCACAAGCAGGGAGCTGGATGGGAAGTGGAGCTGCCAGGACTAGAACCGGTGCCCATATGGGATCCTGGCATGTTCAAGGCGAGGACCTTAACCACTATGCTATCGCGCCGGGCCCTAAATTAAATCTTGAAAGTAAATGTAAAAATTATACTTCTCTAAATTTAAAAAAGTTTAACTTTTTTTTTTTTGCCCTATGTATTATGATAATACAAAAAAACATGGTTTTCTGGAGTGGTGACAGGCTTATTCAGGCAGGCCCACAGAATTCGCATGATAGTAACCCACCTGACACTACCAGCAACTGGGTCTGGGAGAAGGATGGGTGGAGTGAGGCTGTAGCATCCACCAGCACACGCAAGGGCTGGAATTGAGGACAGAGCAGGCTAAGCAGGGCCACTGCACCTGTTGGCATGCGTGAGATCTGGGGCTGGGAGCAGGCCTGTTAGGGGAACTTGGGGAACTCTCCTACTAGGCTATAGCTCCTGCTGGGAAGCAAAAGAGCCAGGGCTGGAGGCAGGCCAGGCCAGATGAGGCTGTAATACTCATCAGCATTTATGTGGGCCAGGTGTGGGAATGGGCCATCCTGGGCTAGGGAAGCATATGCAGGCACACAGGAGAGCTAGGACAGCATGTGGGCCACACCCAGTTGCACAAGGCTACAACACCACCAGTGAGAACTGAGACTGCAGGTGGACCATCCCAGGCTTGGTTGAAGTACTGGCCAGCATATGTAAGTCCCAGGACTAGGATTGGGCCTGATAGGGGAACTCTGGGGATGCTATTGCTGGGATACAGTTCCCACTGATGCATGCGAGAACTGGGGTTACGTGCTGGGCAAGAATGCAGCATCTATTGGGTCTTGGGACAGGCCAGACTGGGCTATTCTCCAACACTCATTGGGGATTGCAAGAGCCATAATGGATGTGGAACTGGACAAACTAGCTCATGACAGCCCCAGATCACAACAGAGCTAGGACTGGAGGTGAGCCAGGCTGGTCTAAGTTGTAGCACCCACTGGAGAGAGCTGGACGGGAGCAGGCCAGTCAGAATAGGCTGAAATACCCAATGATGAGTGCCAGGATGAGGGCTGGCTGTGTCAGTCTGGGTAGCAGCACTCTCTGGCACACATGAGATCTATTGATGGAGCATGCCTATCTGAGGAATGTGTAGAACTCTTCTGCTAGGCACAGATCCCAAGAGCCAGAGCTGGGAGCAGGTGCTGGGGCTGGGAGCAGGTTGGGCACAGGCAAGGCTATAGCACCCATTGGCATATATGTGAGCCAGGTTTGGGGGTGGGCTAGAAGGGTCAGTCTTCAGTACAGAGTGGCATGAGTGAGAGGACAGGGTGCAGGCCAGGCTGGTTTGGACTGCAACACCCACTAGTTTACACAAGGGGTAGGGATAGGCCAAGCTGATCTAGGATGTACACCCTCTGGTGAGAGCTGGGACTTGTGGTGGGAGAGGCTGACCCAGGCTGTAACACCTGCTGGCAAATGCTGGGACTGAGGATGGACCATCTCAGACTGGGCCAAAGTACCTGCTGTCACATGCTAGACCTGCAGCTGAGAGCAGGCCTGTAGGGGAACTTCAGGGAATTTTTTTTTATTGCAGTTTCCATTGGTAAGCATTGGAGCTGGGATTGGGGGCAGGTTGTTTAAGGGTTGGGCCAGGCTGGGTTAGGCTGCTACACCCAATGGTGTGCACAAAAGCCACATTGGTTTACGCCAGTCATGCGAGCCAGTAGTACCAGCCGGAAAGTGCCAGACTGGGTGCAAGTTGTATCAGGCTAGACCACAGAACTACCTGGTAGGCACAAGATTCAGGGCTGGGAACATGCCTGGCAGAGAAATTGTAGCACTCCATAATGTTGATTAGCACAACAACAAGGACTCGGGGTGGGTCAGGCTGAGAAGGCATTAGCACCTGTTGGCTTGTGTCAGAGACAGTCTAGGTGCAGGTTGGCCTGAGCTAAGCCACAGAACCTGTATATGTGCATGAGAGCCTGAGGGAATGTGGACTGGGCTGGGCTAGCCTGAACCAAAGCCTGACACATGCAAAAACTGGGGTTGAGGGCAGGCATGGTAGGGGTTAAGGCAGGGATTACCTGACTAGGCCACAGCACCTGCTGGTATGCATGAAGACTGGGTCTGTGACAGACTGGCTGGGCTGGGTTGCAACACCCACTGTTTCAAGATAGGGTACTGGGGTGGAACTGACCAGAAACTTGAATCCACCAGGATGTGCATTGGCTGGTGATAAACCACACTTGACCTGGCACTGGCTGGTGCAACAGTCAAGTCTGAGGTCACCCCAGGAGGGTTTCTTGGGGGATTCCCCAACTAGATTGATGGACTCAGCCTCTGGCCACTGGGGAAATCACAGGATGTGTGATCAAACTTTGGAGTGTATGCATCAGACCTGGGCCTCATCAGTTGCTGATGCCTGTACAGTGAACAGCATGTCCAGATGCACACGGGGAACATGGTGGCCAGCTCATCTAGGCCAACAGGGGACTTCAGCTACCTTGTCAGAGGATGAAAACCAGAACATGTTGGGCAATTCCTGGCCAAGCATTGGAACATATTTCTGGGTCTGTGGGTGCACTAAGGAGGATTCTGTCAACCTGGGAAAGATTTTCTCAATCCTGAAGCAACGAAACCAAAACTATTAGAACTATCAAAACTACTCAAGTAACACCCATCAGAACACTATCCGCTCCCCCCCACCATCAATGTCTCTAAGGCCTCTAAGGTCTTAAATGACTGTCCCCCAAGCCTGGGTGCTGATGCAGTTTGACGGCAAGGAGCAGTTGCCTGCATCTCCTCCATGGGGATATTAGGAAAAAAAACAAACAACTGGAAAATGTCACCTTCCCCCATGTACTTACACGTTCCCACCCTAATCAGAGGCCCTCTAAAATATGTAAGCAATATTAAAAAGAAAATAAAAATTTTGAAAAAACGTATTTCTGTGCAACTGGTAACATTATATATGATGTTATGAATTGCAACTTTTTAAAAAGCTCTAAAACTTGCCTATAAATGAACATATTACCTTCTTGTGGAGCTAAAATTCATTGTGGCACTCTTCTCATGTAACTGTAATACGATGCTATTATTTTTACAAGTGATTTTTATAAACCAATTCCAACTCATTCTGAGTTTGAAAACACTGGTTTAATTATCTGGAACATAGTGGTGAGTTTCGAATTTAGCTGTGGCTTCTTTAATGATATAACTTTTCTCTCAAATTTCTATTCATTGATGTGAAGCCTAGATCTTTAAGGGTAAGGTCACTGTCATATTAGATACAGAATATCAGCAGTCAAAAAAAAAATTAAAGGAAGATTTTCTCTTGGACATGGTTTGATCCTCACAAAACCATTCAGCTAAAAGCATTTTAATAAAAAATATATTTTTAGGGGCGCTAAATCAGCTGCTTCCTACACAATTAAAGAGAAAGCACCTGCTTGTCAGTGATTCGCACTATTTGAAAAGCACAATTTGTGGTTAAATGTTAGAAATACTGATTATAGGCCATTATTTTATTTGTACCCAAGAATAGTGATAGCGGTAATAACAGTAACATTTACTGAGAAATATGTGTTCCAAGAACTGTGTAAAATGATTGAAAAGAGCTACATCATCTAATCGTCTGTGTGGCAGCACTATTATTATGTTACTCTTCTAGGTGAGATATGGAGATGTAGACAGCTTAGCAGTGATTGAAGCTGCCTGGCTTTGAACCCAGGATTTGGATCACCAATACTCATTACAATGACTAGGTTGTTGGTTTTAACTATACTTTCATAACAGTAAACATTGGCAGATTATCATTTCTATATTTTATTTTTTAAAAGATTTATTTACTTATTTGAAAGCGGAGAGAGATATGAAAAAAGAGATCTTCCATCTGGCAGTTCACGTCCAGAATGGCCGCAAGGGCTAGGGCTCGGCCAAGCTGAAGCCAGGATTCAAGAACTTCATTCCACGTTCCGGGGCCCAATCACTTGGCTTCTTTAATGATATAATTACATCTGCTGGTTTTCTGAGGGCACTGGCAAGGAGCTCAATCGTAAGTGCTGAGCCAGGACTCATGAGAGATGTTGGCATCACAAGCAGTGGCTTTACGCACTAGGCTACAATGCTGCCACTATGACTGATTTTTTAAAAATTTTTAAAAATTATTTATTATTTTTAATTCATTAATTACATTGTATTATGTGACACAGTTTCATAGGTACTTGGGTACTCCCCTCTCTCCCCAAACCCTCCCACCATGGTGGATTCCTCCACCTTGTTGCATAACCACGGTTCAAGTTCAGTTGAGATTCCCCCATTGCAAGCATATACCAAACATAGAGTCCTTAAATGAATATATTGATATTACTCACCCAAGATTTCATATTCAAATTATTTGTGAACTTAATAGCCCAATTCTCTGAAAAGTTTATTTGGAGGTTCTAGCGGGGGAGTGCACCTACTAGTATGCCCTTGACCAAAGACCAACTCACTTCCAGTGGGGATGATCATCCCCTTTGTGGTAGCAGGCAGCTGTGAGAGGGACACACGTGGAGCAGTGGAGAGGAAGGGGACACCAGCCAGATCAGCCAGATATGTTCTGGAATCCATGGGTTGATGTCACAGCTCGCTCTCACATCCAGTAGCACAACACGCTTAACTGTTGAAGATGATGTTGTGTAACTTTCTGTGAAACAGAATGGAATACATGTGTCAATTACTGTGAAATAGTCTGTGATGTTTGTTGTAGCTACCCTGATCCAGTCCTGGCCATCGAGGGCATCTGAGGAGTGAGCTGGTAGGTGGAAGCAACCTCTGTCTAGGATTTCCCCCTGTCTGATTCTCACACTGTCTCAAATACATCTTTACAATTATAAAATTTAAAAATATACCAAGATTATATATAGTTTATATTATGAACTCATTAATTCTGGCTATTTGTCTAGGTTAGATATAAATATTGCTATTCTGTGTTTCTATATTTCATATATTTATTTTTATGTATATATATTTTGTGACATATAAACAAATATATTAAATTCTTTATATATTAGTTTATTATACATAAATGTTGCATGTATTTATCTAGAAATATTTTATATGTTACATTTTATCATTTGTATGATCAACAATGTTAACTTACTATATTTTTATCTATTATTATTCCATTTTGCAATTTTTGTTTTGATTCTAGGCTTCCTATTTGAATAATGCTGCCTTTATGTCAACTGGGTATGCTCATGGAACCAGAGAGCAGTCACCAAACCCACGCCACATGTATGAATGCTTGGGTTTAGCTCCTTGCTCAGTGGACACAATGGAAGGAGGAAAAGGACATGACTTCTTGCTTTTTCCTGTCTTGTTAGGCTTGTCTCTGGGAGCTTCCTTTAGAATGCTAGAAGATTCCTCTTGGGTCCCAGGATACCATGCTAACAAGCTCATTTTTCATAATTAGCATCAAGAATAGAGTTCCAACTGATCTTTGTGAAATATCCCTAGAAGGAAAGAAAACTGAAGGCGGGTCATGTAGAATACAGTACAAAGATCAAAAAATGTCAGTGGGGGTGAGGAATCCTGGACATCTGTAGAACCAAAGGGGAGAAATATTGCTTTCTGTCATTGCAAGTTAGTAAATATTACATCAACTTCAAACATCTAAATTCATCTACGAAGAGTTAATAATGGCGTGTTATAGGGCTTATTTTGGTTTGAATGGGTCCCCCAAATCCATGATTTGGAAAATATTCACAATTCAGCTGTGCTGGAGCTGGGGCTTGTGTAGGACACTGGGATTCGGTTGTCCTGAGGGATTACAACGCGTTTGGTGGGGCTGGTGAGTCCACTCTCTTCTATTCTTCTACCTTGTGAGGACACAGAGTTTGTTTCTTTCCTGCTCTGCCATGTGAGGATGCAGAGAAGCCTTATTCCAGATGTCCACTGCTTGACCTTGGACTTCTGACCTGCAGAACTAAGAGACATTGAGTTTCTATTCTTTATAAATTATGCAGTCTCAGGCTTCCTGTTATGCCCTCATGAAGAAAGTGGACATCTGCTCTTGCCTCTGCCTTGTACAGATAGCATCGTTGCAGTGCTTAGCTGTGCATTTCTTTTTTCCTATTGCAATTCATCTTGGTGAACTCTCAAACAACTTTGCTCCTCTATTCCTTGACCCTGGGGGAAACCACAAGGATCCCATTTGACCTATCAGACTCCCTGCACTGGAAATTTGATCAGAGTAATGCCAGACTAGAGGGTGTTGTTCTAATTCATACCAGTTGTTGACCTTATTTTGTGGCTTCTCCTTTAAGGGAATATATAGTGATGGAGTAATAGACACTACCATATCCAGATGTGGGCATACAACGCAATATGTATCCCTGCTTCCAAATCAAAGATGGATTCTCAGTGAAACTCTTGGGAATGTGTGGACAATGGGATTCTGGACTGTCTGACATTGTCAGTACCAGCAATGTCAGGGCACAACTAAATAACAGACTGATGGAATAACGATTCCTTATGAAGGACTATACTATTGTAGCAACGTGGGGAAAATCATTTGGGGGGGTGGGACTTTGGGGGATGGGAATCCCAGTCTCTATGAAATTGTACCATACAATTAAAAATTCAAAATAAAAATTTAACAAAAGAAATTGGAAAAAATGAAAAAAAGAAAGAAAGAAAGAAAGACTAGAGGGTGCCTCAGCTGAATTCTGTGGATTTCCTGAAAAGCCTCTTCTACTTAAATTTTCATTTGATGCTGTTTGTTACACTTTTAAAAAGATTTATGTATTTTTATTTGAAAAGCGTATTTTATACACAAGCAAAGACAGAGAGAGAGAGAGAGAGAGAGAGAGAGAGAGAGAGAGAGAGAGAGAGAACCAGATCTTCCAACCATTGGTTCACTTCCCAAATGGCTCCAATAGCTAAAACTGAACTGATCTGAAGCTGGAAGCCAGGGTCTTCCTCCACATCTCCCATGCGTGTGCAGGGCCCAAGGCTTTGGGCCGTCTTCCACTGCTTTCCCAAGTCAAAAGCAGGAAGGTGGAAGGGAAGCAGCACATCCGGGACCTGAAAGGGGGCCCATGTGGGATGCCAGCTCTGCAGGCTGAGGATTAGTTTCACACACCATCATGATAGCCTCCTCGTCAATGTATTTTCTTTTCTATTTAATGATTATTGTTTTGGTGATGTTACTTGTGAACCATTACAGGAATATTATATAAGAAATCCTTCATAAAGAGCTGAGTAGAAATGGTTTCACAATAGTAAAAGCAGAGTTTTGAAAAATTTCTTCTATTTGAAACTAAAGAATTAGAAGGAAAGTATTTATGTGATTACCATCTGTTTCTATGGACAGATAATTGAGGGGATTTTCACTCTTCCTTTTTGTGATTTTTTTGCTTTGTTTGTTTTGTTTTTTTTTTTTTGTTTCCTTGTTTAAGATTTATTTTATTTATTTCCAAATTATTTTAAATTGGAAAGTCAGATTCTAAAGAGAGAAGGGGAGAGACAGACAGAATGATTTTCTGTCAGCTGGTTCACTCCCCAAGTAGCTGCAACAGGTAGTGCTGAGCCCATCCAAAGTCATGAACCAGGAGCTTCTTCAGGGTCTCCCATACAGGCGCAGGGTCCCAAGGCTTTGGGCTGTCCTCAACTGCTTTCCCAGGCCACAAGCAGGGAGCTGGATGGGAAGTGGAGCATCTAGGATATGAACTGGCATCCATGTGGGATCCTGGGGCACGGAAGGCTAGGTCTTTAACCACTAGGCTACTGTGCTGGGCCCTCTTGTTGTTTTAATAATGAGTACTTATAATTTTTGTGAAGATTTATTTATTTTTATTACAAAGTCAGATATACAGAGAGGAAGAGAGACAGAGAGGAAGATCTTCCGTACGATGATTCACTCCCCAAGTGACCACAAGGGCCGATACTGCACTGATCCGAAGCCAGGAACCAGGAACCTCTTCCAGGTCTCCCACGTGGGTGCAGAGTCCCAAAGCTTTGGGCCGACCTAGACTGCTTTCCCAGGCCACAAGCAGAGAGCTGGATGGGAAGTGGAGCTGCTGGAATTAGAACCGGCGCCCATATGGGATACTGGCGCTTTCAAGGCGAGGACTTTAGCCACTAGGTCACGCCGCCGGGCCCATGAGTACTTATTATTATATTTTTACGTCTATGTCCAAGAAACCGGCCTATTTCTGGATCAAATTCAGCTATTTAACATAGCTTTGAAAATATAGTAGAGAACTTCTGTCCCAACTCTTACAAATATACCAATAGCAACCGGAATGCAAAGCCCTGGAATGGCTGGTGTTGTAGCACCAAGGCTCAGCTCCTGCCTGGGATGCCTGCATCCTCTTTCAGAGGGCCTGCTTTGAGACCAGCTGCTTGGCTTCTGATGGAGCTTCCTGCTGTGAGTAGCCTGTGAGTCACCAGCTGACAGTCTAAGAACATGGGTCTCTCTGCCACCCATGTGAAACACCTGGGTGCAGTTCCAGTCTCCTGGGTCAGGAATGACTGTTAAAGTTATTTGGGGATTGGATCAGGGAATGCAAGTTAGTGGTGTCTCTGTCTTTTTGTCTGTCTCTCTGATTTTCAAATAAGTACAAATAAGTAAGTAATGTTAAGAATACTGGGCAAACTTTGAGGATAATTGTGAATATCTGTCATAAATGATCAGCTTTTCATATTAACACAAACTTACAACACAGCAGCATCTAAGGCCTGTGAAGGGGAACTTCCTTTCTTATGTATACAGTCTTCCTCATTTCTCTGTCCAGTACTTATTCACCGAGTGCTAGTATTTTCTGTGTGTGTGGTGCTGATCGACCACCAGAGGAACAAATTAGACCATAAATTAGCAAACTTCTACTGTGAATGGCCAGATAATACGTATGCTAAGTATTGTGGACCCACTAATCTATCTCAACTGCTCAAGTCAGCTGTTGCAATATAAAATTCCCCATGGACAACAAGTCAATAAATAGATGTTTTGATAAAACTTTATTGTAAAAAATGGAGATTTGAGGCTTGACGCGATACCTTAGTGACTAAAGTCCGTACCTTAGACACCCCGGGATCCCATATGGATGCCGATTCTAATCCTGGTGGCCCCACTTCCCATCCAACTCCCTGCTTGTGGCCTGGGAAAGCATTCGAGGATGGGTGGCACAAAGCTTTCAGACCCTGCACCTGCATGGGAGACCCAGAAGAGGCTCCAGGCACCTGGCTTCAGGTTGACTCAGTTCTAGCCATTGTGGCCACTTAGGGAGTGAATCATTGAACGCAAGATCTTTTTCTCTGACTCTCCTCCTCTTTGCATATCTGACTTGCCAATAAAAATAAATCTTAAAAAAAAATGGAGATTTGACCCATTGGTAGTAGTGAGGGCAACAATCTCTGTTCTGTTGAAGCTTGCTTTCAGATTGAAGGGAGAGCATGCTCATACATTTGTAGTCAACTCATTTTGAAGACGTGTAACATGCTATGAAGGAAATCAGATAGGTAATGTGATTGACAGTGACTTGGAAATGAGGGCGTGCTTTTTCCAGGTTTGCCATGAAAACTTCTTTGAACAATAAGAAACATCTGGTCAGGCAGACATTTGGGAAGAGGAAACCTCAGATTGAACTTCCATTGATGAATTGTGAAATTATGTACAGTGTTGACTACCCTGAAGAGCACTCTCACTCGCTCATCAGCTCTCTGCCCAAATCAGGAGGCTGGCATGGGAAGAATCCCAGACACAGGTTGAGAGTTGGGTGTAGGGAAATGCCAGTGGGCATATGTCTTCAGCTTAGGAGAGCATTTTGTTGTGTGGGCTGAACCTTTTGCTAGTTAGGGTCAGGGCACCAGTTGAGGAGGGCCAGCCTTGACGTTCAGTGTAGGTGTCAGTTATGGTACAAGCTCGGCTCCTTCACAGTCTGAAATATCTCAGAGATTCAGCAGTGATGTCTTGTTTGCCCATTAGTCTTTTTTTTTTTTTACGTTTTAATTATTATTTCCCATGATATGGTTTTATAGCTACAGTGATTCTCCTCTGCATTCTCCCTCTTCCTCCCTCCCCAATCACTCCACTGCCACTTTCCCCTCATATTATTACAAGAGTATAGTCCTTCAGCAACAGTCACAAATTCAAGATTCTGCTATTTAAGAGTATCATAGCATTGTAGGTATAGACAATGGTTAGAAAGTCTACTATCCTATTTTCTAGGTATAGTTAACAGTTTCATTGGGAGTCCTCCTTTTATTTGGGAGTAGAGATGCACATTGCAAAGTATCTTCACATCCCAGTATATTACTCTCCATTATACAGTGTATCTATGAAAATATATGTATATACTTGTTCACCTATCTTTTTATCTTGGTTTTAGTATGAAGGTTACCTTATACCAGAGAGAACATATGATATTTGTCCTTTTGTGATTGGCTAACTTCACTGAGTGTTATAGTCTCTAATTGGAACCAATTTGTTGTAAATGGCAGAATTTCATTCTTTTTAATGGCTGAGCAGTATTTTATAGAGTAAACGCCCCAGTTTCTTTATCTACTCCTCGTTGGAAGGACATCTGGATTGTTTCCATGTCTTCACTATTGTAGATTCTGCTGCTATAAATATAGGATTGCAGATCACTTTCTCATATGCAGGTTTCACTTCTCTTGCGTCACATGACTGATCAAGTTTCAGTTGTTTGAACACTCTGCACTATCTCAAACTGCCATCAGTGGAGCAGGGCACCCTTTTCCCCACATCCATACTACTAGCAGGTGTTGTTGGTAGAATTCTGAATGTAGGACAGTCTCACTGGATTAGCTGAAACCTCAATGTGTGTGTGTGGTTTATTATTATTATTATCGTTTTATGATACAGTTCCATAAGCTCCTGGTATTTCCCTTATCCCCTCCCCAATTCCCTTCCCCCTCAATGAGTTCCCCTATATCATTACTATAGTACAGTTCCCCACACACAGTCATATGTCCATAATTGCGGGTATGGACAGTGGCAGAGTCCAGAATCCTACTGTCAAGATATAGTGAACAGTTTAATTGTAAGTCCTTCTTTGTCTGGAAGTAGAAATGCATACTATATTGTATCCTCATATCTGGATGTTAGTCTACATTTCACAGCTACTGTACATCCCCTTAAATGAAAAGTCATAATACAAAATCAACAATAGAAGGAAAAATAGAAATTTACAATGCCATGAAGTTAAATAACATGTTACTAGATATGACAGTCTCCATGACACAGCTACTATACATCCCCTTAAATGAAAAGCCACAAAACAAAATCAACATCAGGAAGAAAAAAGAAATTAACAACACCATTAAGTTAAATAACATGCTACTAAATGACTAACGTGTAGCTGAAGAAATGAAAATAAAGAATCTTCTTGGAGAAAATGATGCTCCTGTATGATTTTTGAGTCATTGAATGATTTAATCAGAAGAAAGTGTTTTGAAGGGATGAAACTAACAGAAAACAACAAAACCCATGCGATATAGTTTCTGCTAATTTTGTTGCTGAAGTGTATCTCTTCTAGACAACAAATAGATGGGTTTTGTTTTTAAATCCAGTCTACTAATCTATGATGTTTGAGCTTAAGCCACTTACATTCAGGGTTAATATGTATGGGTGGTGCTTTGGTCCTGTCATTTTAGGAATGGGTTGTTTATTGGTTTAGTCTTCTGTTGTCATTTTACAGGGATGTTCTTCATATTTGCATTTGGTTTTGTTTGGTGCTATTCCTCTTCTCTGTCAAGAGAACATCTTGAAGTATCATTTGTAGAGCAGGTTTGGAAGAGGCAAATTCTTTTAACTTTGCTTTACTGTGAAAGAATTTTATTTCATTTTCGAAGACAAAAGAAAGCTTTGCTGGATATGTTATCTTAGGCCGACAATCTTTCTTTTAGATTCTGGAATATGTCACTCCATTCTTTTCTTGCCTGTAGAGTTTCCTGTGAGAGATCTCCTGTGAGTTTAATTGGCATTCCTTTATATGTCAATTGATTTTTTTCATGTGCACATTTAAGGATCTTTTCCTTATGTTCAATTGAAGAGAGCTTGATGACCATGTGTCTTGGTGAAGATTGCTTTTGATCAAGTCTGTTGGGAGTTCTGTGCCCCTCCTGGATCTTGTTTCCCAATTCTTTCTCTAGATTAGGGAAATTTTCCTATATTATTTCATTAAATACATTTGCAAACTCAGCTTCTCTTTCTGCACCTTCTGGGACTCCCATAACCCTTACATTTGGTCTCTTAATAGTGTCTTTCCGTTCTTGAATACTTTTTTTTGGCCTGATCCAGCTCTGCTTCCAGCTTTTTGTTTGCTTCCCCCAGATGACAGGAAATATCTTCCAATTGTGAGATTCTTTCTTCTGCTTGCTTCATTCTATTTTGGAGACTCTCCATTGTGTTTTTAATTTGTTCTACTGTGTTCTTAATTTCTGATATATCAGCCTTGATTTGCTTTATTGCTTCCTTAAATTCTTTGAACTCTTGTATGTGCTTCTCATTGTTGATCAGAATCTTTAAAATGAGTTTTATGAATTCTACATGCCCCATTTTCTCGATATCTTCCTCAGTGAACTCTGAGGTTGGCATATGGCTTTGCTCCTCTGCAGGGGAGTTTTCAGTAATATTCATTGTGCCTTTGTCTCTTCTTTTGCTCTTGGTCATTGTACTTCTGGTTAGCAGAGTCTTCTCCTTGGGGCATGTTTCTAAGCTGTGTCACGCACAGGTCTACAATGTGATTTTACTTATTGCAGTTGGTACACAATTTTTTGCTTGCAGCCACTTGTGCCATTCCCTCCAGCGAGTTCCAGGTCTGGGTTCTTATGTTAGATTTCCACCGTAGTCTCCCCAGCCCTGGCTCCTGGCTCACCACTCTCTACCTCCTGTGATACTGTGCTGAGGCTATACCATTGTCTCTGCAACCTTTCTCCCGCTTCCGGTTGGAGTAGGTCCCAGGATTAGGGAGACACCAGGCATCCTATAGAGTTAAGTTGTTGGTGGCACTGATCTTGTCAAAACCTTGTTGGACGTTAGGTCTGGGTGCCACACGGACCTATTTTGACCCGTATGATGCAGTTGGTGTTATTTTCCTGCGGGACCAGTGCAATTCACTGAACTCAGTGAGTTCTCGTGAGCTCAGCACATGTGCAGTTCACTGTTGTCCCCTGTAGTCCTAAAGCTATTGCCACAGTGTACAAAATGGCGCCTGACATACCACTACTAGAGTTCTTGATCTGCTGGCCATTAGGTCTGAGGGCTACCCAGACCTGTCTTGGGTGGAACCTGTAGAATGCCACGTTGCTGCAGTTCACCGAGTCAGAAATGAGTTCACTCCCAGCTCAGCGTATGCTCAGTCCTTTCCCTTGCCTTTGCCTCCTTATGCACAATGGGGCCCAATTCGGCTGTAGGGGGATGACTGGGCTGTGAAATCTACTCTGTTCTCGCAGTATCCATCTGGGATCTGCTGTTCTGTCTGTTCCTGGTCAAATCAAACAGACCAGCAGGAAGGATGGTTCTTTGTCTGGGTTTACCTTCCAAGCTCCCAGTGAAAGACCCTTCCCACCTGGTTGCTCATGGAGTTCCCGCTGCTGGTAGAGTTCAGATTGCCATTAGCTGAATGCTGCTGGAGTATCAGTCACTGCAACACCACACTGTTGTGTCCGCTGCTTTCCTGTGTCTGTCAGTCTCCAGGTACCCCTCTGCTGTTGTTCTGTCCTTTCCTATTTCCTAGAATGTGTCCTCTCTGCTTCATCCTGATAAAATGTTTTTCCATCTGTTAAACGTGTCCTTATCCTATTCCGCCATCTTGATTCTCCTCTTTTTTTTTTTTTTTTTTTTTTTTTTTGCCTGTTAGTCTTAATGTAGTCTGCAATCACAAGGGTTGAGAGCAACCTCCTTACTGAGCGGTCCCCATATGATTCTAGTATCTTTGCTCCATGGCTCCCTATAGCTTTCTGCATGTGCGAAACAGTTCATGGCTTAATAAAAGTAAGTGCTTGCCTGCCCTGTCTCCATCAGAATTTCTATTTTGCAGATCTGATAAGTTGGATTTATCATGCAGAAAGAAATCTTATGGCTTATTTTCCTGTCTCACTAGAACTCTGCTTCCTTTTCTGCTCCCAGCAGGCTTTGCCAAGTTCTTTGACAAAGGTTTCATTGAAGCAGAAGGTATTGTGACTTTCCAAGTCTACTTGGCTATGTCTTTTCATTTCTTTCCTAAGAGAGGAGACAACAGGAGAGAGAGGGGAAGCACACATTATTATGTACATCTGTGGTGCGGAGACACACTCTTCCTAAAAAAGGCAGTGTTTCCAGTATTCTAAGGTCAAGAAACAAGGCTTAACCAAATTTAGTAATTTGAAAGAAACTTTCAACTTCATAACTAGAATTTGAAATAAATTTTTACCAAATTTGAATTATTTATATCATGAAAATTTTGTGATCATGTGCTAGATACTATAGGTGTGTAAGTCCATTTAATACAGAAGCCACAAGACTTGATAAATTGTAGTGATCTCTCAAAAGTCTAACAGCTGGAGAGAATATTGCCTTCTTTCTGCATTATACACATATACAACACAGATACACCATTAAATGTGTGACAAAAATTTCTTTTAAAATTTAATTTTACTTGAAAGGCAGATTTTACAGACAGAGGAAATATACAGAGAGAGTTCTTCCGTCTGCTGGTTCACCCTCCAAATAGCCACAATGGCCAGAGCAGAGCTGATCCTAAGCTGGGAGCCAAGAGCTTCTGCCTGATCTCCCACATGGGTGGTAAGGGCCTAAGGCCTTGGGCCATCCTCTGCTGCTTTTCCAGGCCATAAGCAGAAAGCTGGGTAGAAAAGTACAGGGAGTGTGACATAAACTAGCACCCACTTGGGATGCTGGCACCACAAGTGGAGAATTAGCCTGTGAAGACACAACACTGAACCCCAAATTTTTAAAACTCCAGCTGCTACTTCTGTGGGTTGCTTTTTTCTTGAATCACCCCATCAATATACAGTGTTTGCAACTTGGTTTAGGATTGCTTGCTTATGACTGGATAAAGAGTAGGTAACCATTAAATTCTCATTGAATAAACCATTAACAAAATTTCAGTCTGTAAATGTGCTTTAGATTTCAAAGTGCTTCCTTTCCTATATAAATAAGATTATTAAATTTGTCTCCAGTCAGTTGAAAGTATATTTTAATTGGACTGTATAATTTAGTTTTATTGACTGGTTTGATTTAGAGGAGAATATTTCATGCCTTTGGCACAGACAAATAAAACTTCCATTACAAAAGATAATCTGTAGCCTCATTAACCTTGTAAGATGTATCATACAATCATATAAATTATTGATATACTCTGTGGTAGCAGTTCCACTAAGATTGCATCAAATTTTGCAGTTAAGAATGAGCACAAAATTAAAAATGTCTGAGTTTACTTCCTTGCTCCTTCATTTACCAGCCATGTAATATCAAACAAAGTACTAATATATCTTTGCTTTTTCACTTGCAAAGCAGCACCAAGGTACATAAATTTTATAGGGTTGTTATGGTGATTAATGTGTAGAACAAAGCTGTGAAAAAATACCTGGCATTTTGTGAGTCCTTAGGAATTGTTACCCATTTTTATTTGTAGAACTCTGGTAAGAATGTTGGGAGAAATTTAGAAACGTTTGAAGTCAATGCAGTTTTTATTGCTGAAGGCTTTTATTTGTGTTTTTCTTTGAAAGGAAAATTAATAAAGAAAGAAGCTGAGAGAGAGAGAGAGAAATGAGAATGAATCTTCTATTTCCTGGTTTACTCCCCAAATGGCTGCATCAGATAGAGCTGGGCTTTTCTGGAGTCAGGAACCTGGAACTTCTGGAGTTCCCACATGGGTGTAGGGATTCTAAAACTTGGTTCATCTTCCACTGCTTTCTTAGGCATATTAGAAGGAAGCTGGATCCAAAGTGGAACAATCAAAACTTGAGTCAGCCCTCAAATTTGATGCCAGAACCAGGGGTGGAAGCTTAACTCACTTTATCACAGGGCCAACTCCAATGCATCATTTTTCATAATATACATTTTCAATGAACCCTTTCCTTTGAAGAACTCTTTTTTAACGTAAGAAAAATAACTTTATTTATGAGCAAAGTCAGGTATCTATTTAAAGTGCATGGGAGATATTATAGTCTCCATTACACAGTTACTATACATCTCCTTAAATGAAAAGCCACAATACATCTCTACTTCCAGGAAAATATGGACTCCCAATGAAAATGTTTGCTATATCTTGACACTAATATGCTGAATGCTGCCATTGTCCATGCCTGCAATGATGGACATATGACTGTGTGTGGGAAACTGTACTATAGTGATGATATAGGGGAACTCATTGAGGGGGGAGGGAATTGAGGAGGGGATAAAGAAATCCCAGAGTTTACACAACTGTATCGTAAAATTATAATAAAACAAAGTAAAAAAAATGAAAAAAAAAATTATATGGGAGAGTAATGTCTTTCACTTAGTTCAATGTCTGAAGTATGCTAATTATAATATTACAATAACAGTAAATCAATGCCAAATATATCACCATATAACTATAGATAGATACAAAACAAAGCTACTTTGATGAAAAAAATTATCTTTCTTCCCCAATAAGTATTACTGAAGATTACCCTGCAAAGGAGCAAAACCCTTTGCCAATCTCACAGTTAACTGAGGAAGACATTGAGAAAATGGGGGATACAAAATTCAAAACAATTGTTATAAAAGTTTTTATCAATAAGGAGAAGCACGTAAAGCAGGACTCATGGAACTTAAGAAATATATTCCGCAGGAAATAGCAGCAATAAATCAAATCAAAAGTGAAGAATGCAGTGGAACAAATTAAAAGTACAGTGAAGAGTCTCCAAAATAGGATGAAAAAGGCCGGAGAGAAAATCTCAAAATTAAAAGATTTTTTTTTTTTTTTTTTTGTCACCAGGGGGAAACAAACAAAAAGCTGGAAGCAGAGCTGCGTCAAGATAGAAAAAATTCAAGATTTAAGAGACACTATTTAAAGGCCAAATATGAGTTATAGGAGTTCCAGAAGGGACAGAAAGAGAAGCTGCATTAAAAAATGTATTAAGTGGGGCCCAGTGCAATGGCCAAGTGGCTAAAGTCCTAGTCTTGAACACTCCAGGATCCCATATGGGCACCAGTTCTAATCCTGGCAGCTCCACTTCCCATCCAGCTCCCTGCTTGTGGCCTGGGAAAACAGTCAAGGATGGTCCAAAGCTTTGGGACCCTGTACTCGCATAGGAAACCTGGGGAGGAAGCTCCTGGCTCCTGGCTCCGGATTGGCCTAGCTCCAGCCGCTGTGTTCAATTGGGAGTGAATCATCAGACAGAAGTTCTAGCTCTGTCTTTCCTCCTATCTGTATATCTGATTTTGCAATAAAAAATAAACATCTTTAAAAAATGTATTCAAAAAAATGATAAAGGAAATATTCCAGATTCTAAAAGCAAAAAAAAAAAAAAAATTGTAAATCAAGAATACGGTACTGAGCTAAGCTTCCCTTTGTCTTTGAAAATGAAATAGAATTCTTCCACAGAGAAGACAACTCAAAGAATGTCTCTTCCAGACCTGCCCTACAAATGATACATAAAGATATTCTCTTGACAAAAAAAAGAAGTAGCACCCACCAAAACCAAAGGCAAATGTGAAGAATATCCCAGTGAAATAACAACAGATGACTAAATCAATAACAACCCACTGCTAAAATGACAGGACCAAATTACCACCCATTCATAGTAACCTTGAATGTAAATGGCTTAAACTCATCAATCAAATGTCAGAATAATAGACTGTATCAGAAAAACAAAACCCATCTATTTGTTGTCTGCGGAGACATTTTACCAACAAAAATTAGTGGAAACTATAACTCATGGATTTTGATTTTTTGTTGTTTTTGTTTTTCATCTCTTCAAAGCACTTTCTTCTGATAAAAATCTTCACTGACTCATAGATAATACAGTAGCATCATTTTCTTCAAGTTGGTTCTTGATTTACTTGTTCATTTTCTCTGTGAGACATTAGGCATTCAGTAGCATACTATTTAACTTCATACAGTCGTTCATTTCTTTGTTCTTCTGTTATTGATCTTGTTTTGTGGCTTTTCATTAAAGGGGATGAATAGTAACTCTGTAATGGAGACTATTGTATCCAGATATGAAGATACAATGCAGTATGCTTCTCTGCTTCCAGACAAAAATGGAGTCCCAATGAAACTGTTTACTGTTCTTGACAATAGGATGCTGGACTCTGCATTGTCCAGGCCCACAGTGAGGGACATATGACTGTTATGAAGAAGTAAAATTAGGGAAAAGATACTTAGCTGTCAGACTCGCATCATTTGGTAAGACTGATAGTAATAAACCAATGGATAATAGCCAGCTGTTTTTGAATTTCTTGAAGAGGATATTATAGGGCCCGGCGCGATAGCGTACTGGTTAAAGTCCTCGCCTTGCACGTGCCGGGATCTCATATGGTCTCCAGTTCTAATCCTAGTCGCCCTGCTTCCCATCCAGCTCCCTGCTTACGGCCTGGGAAAGCAGTTGAAGAGAGCCCAAAGCCTTGGGACCCTGCACCCATGTAGGAGACCGAGAAGAGCTCCTGGCTCCTGGCTTCGGATTGGCGCAGCACTGGCTGTTGTGGTTACTTGCAGAGTGAATCATTGGACGAAAGATCTTCCTCTCTGTCTCTTCTCTCTGTATATCTGACTTTCCAATAAAAACATATCTTTTTTAAAAGAGGATATTGTAAATTTGTATTCCAAAGATGTAATTCTGCATTTGCTTCACTCTAGGAATTGCAATAGTCATGTAGTAGGCATTCTCTTAGAAGAACATGTATAAACCAAGGAGTCTTTTGTGTTTTCCAGTCCCCAAATGGAATCAATACAAAAAGAGCCCCATTTTTTAAAAAATAAAGTAACTAGAGTTTTTGCCTTTGATTCTACACATTTTCCATTCTTTTCCAGAGATTGTTACCTTCTTGTCTTCTAAGCTCCTCCAGGGTGAGACTTGCCTCCCAAAAGCTATAGGAATGAGCTGGGAAAACATCTGAGTGCATGTTGTCACCAAAGGAAATAACCCTGGGTTCAGGTTTGCCAGTCTCTTCCTTCACAAGTTCAGAAAGCTGGGCAGCGTTCCCTTGGGAGTACCACCCGGACTCACCCTTAGATGGCAGCACATCCTGCTCCTCATCATTCTCCTTTCAGCAAATGTATCCTTTCCCAAATCAAATGTTTTTTGACCACTGTTGTGCTTTGCTGGAGTCCACCACTCGCACATATAAGAGCTCCTGGTCGGTCAAAGTAATAATCATAAAGATAATGCTTCTCGGAGTGGCAAAATATGTCAGTGCCCCATATGAAGTGGTTCTCCTTTTTCCATGTGCCTCTACCAGTGTGTCTGGAGTCATCATTTTGGTGCTAAGTGCATCTTGCCCTAAGTGCAGAGCCATGATCTGCAAGTTTTATTAAGGGTCTGTCTTCCAGATCCAATGCCAAACTTTGCAACTGAAACCCCAATCCTCAGACATCCCAGTGAGTAATTCTTTATGATGGCCTCTCTCCTTGACTAGCAACTGAGCAAGGCTATTACAGATGAGCAGGGTGCTCTCAGGCAGGTTGAAGCGATACAGAGTAAGATCTAGGTTTAAGTGGACTATGTCAGAGGTGGCCAAGGAGAAGTGCTGAGCTGTGGCTGCTAATATGCAGCAGTGGTGAGCACCTCTGCCAGGTAGGCTAGCAAGGAGAGATAGGTTGCTAGAGCTGGCCCAGCAATAGGTGACCGGACTGCCAGATAACTCTAATGATACTGTTGCAATGAGTATGTTACATGGAACATAGGGAATTACAACTTAAGGCATCACTGTCTTCTATAAGAACTAACACTGGGTGGAAAATGATACATTAATAGGAATGGTAGACAAAAGATGTCTGCTGCCAAAGAATGTGTAGAAAATACACCATAACTAAAAATGTCTCCTTGTTTGTAGGCCTCTTAGCCAAAAGAAGCTGATAATGCTGGTTTGGTATGCCCAGTCTTTATTTCATCACTAGATCCAGTTTGTAATGTTCAGATCTTCCACATCTGGGGGTAAATACCCAGCTAGAAATAAAAACGCAAGTTCTGTCTCACTACTTCTCTGTGATAACTTTCTCAATTTAAATGTCATATTGGGAGCAAAGAGAGAAATAGATGATACTCTTAGATTGGAGGTTATTGGCACCTGCTGGGAGAAAAAGCACTATTGTAATGTAATAAAGAAAAGCTCTCTATGAGAGTACATTAGTGGCTACCACACAATAAATGGAGGGTTTTAATGAACTTAACTACTCTGGCATGCCAAGGGGGAAAAAATGTGAATAGGCCACAGGGAGTATAATGAGCTTTTTGAGATTTGTATATAACTGTATTTTATATGATATGCAGAAATCACATGAGCTACCAGCTGAAACACTTAGTGTAAACTAGTTCCAACCTCTCCATTCCAGTGGGTTGAGATCAAATGTTGTACTGAAATATTGTGGGTTCTACCTGTGACTTGTGATATCTCCCTTAGTTACATGGATATAGGACAAGGTAGGAGGATGAGAAGAGTGCAAAAATGAAACTTCATTAACATTCATATGTATCACCTGCTGAGATTTTTGTTTATGCAAAGCTAGCTCCAGGAAAGCATCAATCAATTTGCAATGGAATTGATTGTTCACGCAATAGTCATTCTGCCATATCAGCAAGGACCTTAGTTATAAGCAATAGGAACTAATTCTGTAACACTGAACGTGGAGTAGGCTTATTACATAGATATGCAATAACCCATAGAGCCATTGAGAATTTTGGAAACCTACCATCAATCCTGGATAAGTCTCTAGAGAAACACAATAAAAATCATGAAATACAAATATGTATGTGCAAATATTTTTGTATATGTCTTGTTTTATATATTGAAGTTTGAGATACTAGATATATTATATAGGTATAAACAGAAATTTAAAAATTGTACATTAGCCCAGAAACAATGAAAACAAAAATGAAACAAAGGAATACAAGTTACTATATAATCATAAAGAAGCAGAATTATTTCTTTTATTATTATTATTATTACTATGATTTTATGACACAGTTTAATAGGCACTGGGGTATCCCTTCCTCCTCCTGAAGCTCCCTCTCCTCCTTACTCTTCTCCCCTCCAGTCTTACAATGGTTGTTTTTTGTGAATTTTCACAAGTTATGCTGCCACTGAGGTGTCTCCCAGCAATTAGGAGATTATCAGTCATTTCACTGTGAGTCCATCCTAGTACTGCATGCATGGGGACATACTTCTCTCTGCTTCCACCTATGAACAGATTAATTCCTGCTGCACTTCCATTATGCATCCCTTAAGTGTAGTTCACCATGGGGAGAAAAAATAGTGAAACTTCATCTCCATGAAATTAACAAACATGTAACGAAGGTATCAAAGTATGGTGAAAAAAAGTGTCCAACATTTTCATGTAGGAATAAATGCCAGTGTGTATCCCATGTGGCACTAACGAAAGTACAATAAGGACTAGATTATACTTATTTATGCGCAGTAACAATAACAGTGATAAAAGGGGCATTGATTGATTAATGAATTACATCAGAAGATCTTATTACAAAAGGTACAAATAACTAGGAAATACAAAAAGGTAGAATTCACAGGTAAAATCCTTACATTGATATCATATTGTCTTATATTAGAGCAAACATATGCTATCTGACCTTTTGGATTAACTCATTTCCGTTAGCATAATGATCTCCAGTTGGCCCATTTGGCCACAAACAATTGTATTTATTTTTTTTTTAAATAGCTGAGCAGTATTCCATAGAGTAGATGAACCACAGTTTCTTTATCCAGTCCTCTGTCAATGAACATTCGGATTGCTTCCATGTTTTTGTGATTATTGATTGTGCTGCAATGAACATCGGGGTGCATGTTGCTTTCTTATGTATCAGGTCTTTTGGTTATATTCCTAGAAGTGGAATTACTGGGTCACTTGGTAGGTGGATTTTCAGTTGCTTGAATATCCGCCCTACTGACTTCCTTAGTGGCTGCACTAGCCTGCAATTCCACTAGCAGTGGAGTAGGGTTCCTTTTTCCTTTGTAACCTCACCAGCAGATGTTGGTAGTTTTCTGTATGTGATACTTACTGATGTTAAGTGGAACCTCAGTGTTGCTTTTATTTGAATTTCCCTTATTTCCAGGGAGCTTGAGCGTTTCTTTCATATGCCTGTTAGTCGTTTGGATTTGTTCCTTTGCAAATTGTCTGCCCATTTCCCTTGCCCATTTCTTGGCTGGTTGGTTTGTTTTGGTTGTCCTGGAGTTCTTTGCATATTCTGGAAATTAGCCTCTTGTCTCCTTTGTAGCGTGCAAAGATTTTCTCCCAGTTTGTTGTTTGCCTTTTTACCTTGTTTTCTTTGCTGTGTAGAAGCTTCTTAGCTTAATGTAGTCCGATTTGTTTATTTTGGTCTTGACTTCCTTGCTTTGATGACTTTTCTAGGAAGTCAGTGCCTGCACCTGTATCTTGCAGCATATTTCCAATGTTTTCTTCCGGAAGTGTGATGGTTTCTGGATATAGATTCAGATCTTTTATCCATTTTGATTTGATCATTGTATACGGTTGTTGTCCCAACAACATTTATTGAAGAAACCTTCCTTTTTCCCTGAATTGTTTTTGTTTTCTTGTGCACGCTTGGGTTCCGTTCTGGAGTTTCTATTCTACTCCATTGGTCTTCTTCCCTGTTTCTGTGCCAGTCCCAGACTGTTTGGTAACTATTGCCCTATAATATGTCAAAGGGTCTGGATTGTGATCTCTCCTGTAGGTTCTTATTCTTCAGGATGGTTCTGGCTATTGGTGTTTTTTTGTGTTTCCAGATGAAATTTTGTATCATTTTTTTCCAGCTCTGTGAAGAATGTTCTTAGTGTTTTGATTGGAATCATGTTGAATATATATATGACTTTTGGTAATATAGATATTTTGATGATATTAACTCTGCCCATCCAGAGCCATGGTTTATTTTTAGAAGTGGAATTATTTTAAATAGCTTAAAATACATGGATTTCACCAACTAAGGTTAGTGAATGTTTTCTAAGGACAAAAATAATCTCAAAATTATACATGACTTAATTAGCATAATTTTGCTGATAGTATTGGTACTGACTTTTTGAGACTTTAAGTTGATAATTATGTTGATGTTGGAAAATGGCATTTTGTCGTGGGGAAAAGCAGATGAAATATAAGATTGAAAAGTTAAGTAATTTCTCTACGTATAAATTTGACTTAGAAGTGTTATTATAAAGTCATAATTTATTTTTTAAGGATTTATTTATTTTACCTGAAAGAATTATATACAGAGAGAGGGAGAAATGGAGAGAGCTTCCATCTGCTTGTTCACTCTCCAAATGGCTGCCATGATATGTGATGGGCTACTCTGAAGCTGGAAATCATCCTCTACTGTTTTCTCAGGTCATTTGCAGGGAGCTAGCTCAAAAGTGGAGTAGCTGTGATCTGTATAAGATGCTGGCACTGTAGGCAAAGGATTAACTTTCTGTGCCTCTGATGATTTACTTTAAATGTGTATTATTTTGGTTCAGCCGTGGGATTGGGGCTAAAGGAGCCCCCTGCAGTGTGGCGGCTGTGGGGGAAGCCGCAACCAGGACAGACCCAATGCTGGGGACTCAGGCCAGAGTCACAAAACATACTTCTGTTGCAACCAATGGAAGATGCCTAGTGAAGAGCTATAATTTTAAAAATTAGTTAGTAAGTGAACAAAAACTGCATGTCCAAAAAACAAAATAAGTAACAATAAGTCACATGTTCAACATGTTTTTCTTGTGTGAAAGGTACACAAGGAGAATCGTGCAGCTAATAGTTTTTCTTTTCAGAAATGTGAAAAAGAATGATGGAAAAAGATTGCCATTTGATACCTTACCAATAGGTTCTTTACCGTTTCCATGTCCTAATTTCTTTGACCATTGTACTCGGAATGTTAAGACCAAGGCCAAATTCCTTGTCCTGGCCTTCTGAACGGGATGTGAAGTCGCTCGGTGAAACAGCACACACCAGTCGAAGGATGCAACAGCAAGAGGTTTATTTCATTCGCGAATGGGCAGCAACGCTCCAGTACTCCTGGTAGTTGCTGCTGCCCCGAACGACATTTCTAACATGGCGGCTATTCTTAAAATGGTTGCACTTATGTTAAGCCTTATTCTATTAGCAAGCAGAGTACAGAAGCAAACCAGCATCATTAAAATCATAAACACTTATAAAAAGACTTTAAGACTCTTCATTCCCCCCTCTTTCTAGTAACTAATCAAATCTTTGATTCAATAACACACTTTACATGTATACAACACAGTTCTGTCAGGAACCAGAGACCCTAACTGCCTATCATCTCATCTGGCTCCTATATTTCTAGATAGAGGACTGGACCCCAACAGTTTAGGGAAAGGGGACGTCGTTGTCTGCTCTTGACTACTTCCTGCTGACAGGGGGGTGCAGTTGAGTAACAGCAACAGTGGGGGGCCCATCTAATGGTTCCTGATAGTAGGCAGAAGTCATTAGGTGTCCGATGTACAGCCTGGCACTTGAAAGGCCCTTCTTTATTGAAATCTAGATAACAAAACATAACATAATTATAGTTTTTCCAATTTAGTAGGTCATGAGTTTAGCTAGAAACTTCAATTTGAATACTTGAGCTCTAGAGCTTAGATGCAGAAGAATTACCAGGTTTTAACCTTTGTTTTAACAAATATTATTTTAGTGGAACACATGAAACTCTTTGACATTTGAAAATGCAACAGTAGTTTTACATTTAGGTAGGTGATGTCCACCAAAGTAATTAGAGGGAGGTGAAGTTTGCCTCTAATCAAACCTGGAATGCATGGCAGAACTCTGGTGGGGCCCCTCTCAGGTTGGAGACCACCATAGCACTAATGAGGGGCACAAACCCACATCTCTCCACTAAAGAAGGGTCGAGGTGACCCTCATTTTAGCTTCCATGCCAAGCAGAGTCCAAAAAAAAACCTCTTTCTCATCTCCATGCCCATTTTTCTCCGCAGCCTTTAACTCCAGGTCTGTCTGTTGCATGGGGAAGGGAAGCCCGTGACCATGACTCCCTGAGACAAAGGCCATTCAGATTCCCTTTATATACTTGGCAGAGTTCTTTCCCTGAAAATTGGCAAATCCAACAGTAGGGAACAGGCAAGTGTTAGATTTTTCTAAATTATACTTTACCAATTGTTGCAAGTCCTAAGAGTTTCGGGATGACAGCATAGCCTAGAACATAAAGCACAGCACTGAAAGCAATCTGTTGCAAGACCTACCAGTCATGCTATTGATGGCAAAAGATTTAAACAGGCTTTCATTTACAATAACTCAGTAGTTTGTAGTATTCTGACAAGAGTTTACAGAACTTTATACACTTTAAGGCAGAGGTAAGCAATATACTGGTTATAGTCTAATAAGCTATGTACTTGCAATTCAAGAATACAAGAATCTTAAGTAGGAGAGCAAACAGATTCCAAACAGTTTGGCAAGTGAGGAAGTCATGAACTCTGCTTCAGAGCACTCAGGGTGTCCTACCCTAGGAAGGCTTAATTGTGGCACTGGTTGAGTAGTCATAGGCCAACTAACTTATAGGCCACTGGTAGCCACTGTATTTCAAGCTCTTCTTGTTAATAAGGCTTTTTAGATCCACAAGACACTACTTAGAGAAATCTATGAATATTAATAATATATTTTTCTAGTATAACTCTGAAGTTACAGGTCCTGCATGGGAAGTCAGTACACAGTGACTCTAATGAATTTAATAAATTAGCACTCTTATGTGTGATGTCAGTGATCACCTGAGGCTCCAGACACATGATGCTTAGGCTGTGGAAGCTTCTTCACAACAACCCCACGAGGAGACAAGGCCACACACAAAGTGGAAGTTCTCTCCTCCATTGAGAGAAGAGCACAACCATCTTTGATGGCTGCTTCTTTGCACAGGGGTATGGACCACAGAGGTCCTTCATGGAGGGACACTCTTTGCAGCAGTGTCCTGGCATTCCACACCTGATATGTTTGCTCTCTTGCTGGCTCTTCTGTCAGACCAGAATGCCTTTGGGCTGATTCTGAGGCCACCGAGTGCTTCTTAAAATTGACAGCTGTAAGAGCTGTTTCCCATGTTGGAGCATTTTAACATTCTCTGACATCTGAGTTATCATTAAACACTTGCATACATATACCCATATATTTTCCATCTAGCTTATGAGGATTTGGGCTCCCATGGCCAATCTTGAAACTGTACGCTAGCAGTAAGTCCATTTAAAATCATGTAGAACTATTAAGCTGAACAGATCTTGTAGGTCCTAAGAAAACAGTAACAGACATGACTCTCTAAGAGCTTAATTATGCATCTATACATAATTTTTAAAAAGGATTTAGCTTAGCAATTCTCATTCATAAACATGTACATGCATATCAGGTAACACACATGAAACAAAACAGCTTTTGTAACAGCTACTTGAGAATTCTGTTAAGTATGTTCAAGTTACCAATTGTTTAGAATTACATTTTGCTCTTAGTAATCTGAATAAACCATACCTATAGTTTACAATTAAACTTTAGCTTTAATGGATGCAATAGGCTTGCTGGAATCCTAGAAAACAAAATATCTATGTTTAGCGCCGTGATACTACCTGTAGGATGTTACACACTCTGGTACTTTTTAGACTTAGCCGTCCTGGCTCCCCACTGGCAAGGTTTCCCAATGTCTTTTCTGCAATTGCCCCCTCCCCCACCATTTTTTTTTACAGATCTAATCAATTATCTGTTCTATAATTAATTTCACTAACCGAAAGATGCAACCTTTGAAACACATTCTTCTGACTTTGAGACTACTAGGGGCCTATTTAGAAATTCCAGAACCAGAAGAGTTAAACCTATTAAATATGCCAAGAGTTCTTAAAGTATCTGATCAAAGATTCCTCATTATAATATCCATTCATTTAGTCAGACTGATTCAAACAGCAACACATCAAAAAAAATTTTTTATCACTTATAAATGATCACCCAAACATTTTAAAGTAAATACATACCAGAAAATACCCTTAAACACAGTTCTTTTAAATCATGAGAATTTAACAAAGACAATATACAGAACACAAGGGATTATCTAACTGAAAGGCAAAATGTATATTTCCTTAGTCAGTCACTAAAAGGGAAATATAACCTTAAACATGGGAATTAGTGCACAAAATCATCTCTTAGCTGTTTAAGAACTGTAACAAACTCAAAGGTTGGAACAAGAATAGAGCTTACTGAAGCTGGATAGACAATTGACAAAGTCACCAATTTGTTTTCATTAACAATCCTTTAAACTCGAAACTTCCATTGTCAGATATTCAGGAGCACTTCCACAGACGTGCACTTCACAGGCATTTTGCAAACAGATTTAAATATTAGCATATATTAGACATTAATGTTAAATACATAAACAATGCTATAGCAATATCTTACAAATTATAGCCAGATTCATATCTGAAATTTCTTGATTTGTACCTTTTTCTTAACATGCTTAAACCTTTAGGTATTTTGTTTTACCTGTCCCTTTGCATCTTATAATAGCCATACTCCTGTAGGACAAAATATTTTAATGGTGATGTTCTTTTTAATAATTTTTTTACTATAACCTTTTTACCAAGAACACATTTTCAGACTTCATCTGCCAATTCTTTGGATTTACATTCTGGAACATTTAAAACTACAAACCAAAACATTTTCTAAATAAAAACAGGTTAAATTTTAAACACAATTGCTTCAGGCAATCTTCAATTCTTTCATATATGGCCAATCTATGAAAACATTTTAAAATGCGAACCCACTTGGACACTAGAAGCAATTACCTCTTTCCAGCTAATTTGGGAACTTTTCCATTTTTAAGAATCCCAATGGCAAGGACAAAGGCCAGGCTCCAAGCATGCCCTTCCCTTTCCCAGGGCCTGGAGCATCTTTTTATTTTCTGTTTTAGAATTCCAGTCTTGGTTGTTGTCTTAGGAGGTTGCCTAAGAATTTACTGAACTTAGTTAGCAGGTTAGTCATAAATAAGATGAAAATAGTTTAAAATGCTGTTCTCTGACAAGGGATCAAAGTTCAATTTCAATTCTATTGTTTTAAAGGTTAAATACTTAGAAAATGTACACAATTTTACCACACATTCTTTAAGAATTTGTTGTCTTCCTGTAAGGCAAAGAATCAGAAAAGATGCTTTTTGCAAATTAGAACACAAATAATCCCCAACTTGATATAGCTTCATAATTAAGACAACTTGACCAATAGACATAACCACCAGTATATGCATTAGCAGCTTTTGGAACTTTAGCAAGCACCGCTCTAGGTGTAAACAATTAGGCCAGATCTGATCAGGGCTAGGATGGCACTATAAACCAGTAGATAGTTAAAACTTCAAGACCAAGAAAACAACAAAAGCAGCAGAGAACATTGCAGAATACTGAGAGCTCATCACTGAAGTCAGTTGCAATAATACAGAAAAACCTCGATTCCGCACATGTTGTAACCTAACAAATACTCATTTACTTTAATAGAACATATGAAGCAACATATAACACTGTCACATTATAATTAAGTCATCTAAATTTCTCTTCTATCTTTGAGAGGTCCAGGGATCCTGCTGGACATCCCAAAGCCAGAAGGCTTAGTTTAAAGTTTTGAGGAACTTAAATGTCCAATTGAGTCTAACAAACAAGTCTTTTTTCAGCCAGCCCCCGTTGAAAGTGGGCCATTCCGCACAGCAAACAGTGTGCCAAGATTTTCTTAAACCTGGAGGGAGAGACTATGAGCCCTTAACTTCAGTCCAATGGTTAAGAGTCAAATTAAGGGGTGCCGTCACAGTCTGTCCCATTGTTGTCGTCACAATAACACTCAAAAAGACAATTAACAAAACACACAACCAGATGCGTCCCCAGAGTTCTTTCCACAACAGAAGAAACACATCAGATGGCTTTGGCCCCCCAGAGACGTGATCAGTCTCAACCAGACATACAGATGTTGAGGCTTGGTCACTCTCACATACAGACGGGGGGGGGGGGGGAGGGGTAGACTGGCTTTTACAAGCACCACAGACTCAACATGAAAACACAGACAGACAGAAACAACAGGCTGCGCGCTAGACAAGAACTCCTCAGGGTCCGATCCAGACTTCTGGGCAGGATTCCACGTCTGCCCACGGGCAGGATTCCACGTCTGCCCGGGTAGGATTCCACGTCTACCTCAGTCTCGAGACGAAGACCACTTAGTCCCATCTCCCGAGCGGTGGAGCGTCCTCCACCTTCAGATACAGATCACTGGAGCGTCCTCCAGTACACAGGAAAACATCGCAACCCAAAAACAAAACAATGAGACTTTACGAGTCACACGAACAAAACAATGAGACTGTACGAAGCACACGAACAGACATTAAAAGCCGGCCAATCTCACCTCCCTTCGTGGCTTAGCTGGTCACCGAGGACGATCATGAAGTTCCCAGCCAATGCACCAGGAATAGTGTGACTAGGGTTCATTATAAACACCTCAATCTAGTATGTTTCAGTATATTTTTGTTTTTGTCTTCCACTTCTTTCATGATTGCTACAAATTCATTTGCTTTGTAAGTGCTCATAATATAGTGTGAAATACTCCCTAGGTCATTATAAATAGACTTCATTGACTTAATCTAATTTTTGTAGCCAGATTTTCACTTTGCCTTTTTTTTAATCAACATTCATCTGGTATACTTTTGGTCACCCTATTATTTTAAACTATTACGCATCATGTAGTGTTTGTATCTCTAGTGATCTAATCTGAATTATTTCATTTACTTACTCTTTATCTGCATGAACAAGACATCCCTCATAACATTTTCAATTTTGTTCAAACATGCAAAATGTAGCTAAGTGCTCAAAAATGATCAATTAATGTTTAGACAAAGCCATTCTACAAAGATCAGTGTCTCCTTCAGTTCTGCCCTTTCTGCATCTCAATATTTTCTCTTCTCTCCCTAACATCTCTAAGACTTACAAAATAAAAATAAATAAGATCACTTTGGAGGACCTGGGAGACCACCTTGTTAACAAGGAAAAGGACCACCTTGTTAAAAAGGGAATACGTCTGATGTAAAAACAAATAGGACATATACTGCTTGTCTCCACATAGAGTACAGCAATTTACTCACTTTACCCATCTACTCCCCCTTTAGCTTGTCCATCACCCAGGTTCTGGCAGGGGCTCAACATTAAACAACAGGGCAGGGAAAACAAACAAGACATCCCAAGCATGGTCCATATAATAGGCAGAATCCTGCTGTAATATAAGCCAGTTTCTCCTCTGAAAGCAGAGGAGGAGGGAGACACATCAGGCTTTTGAGACATGACATATTCATTGTGTATATGTGGCTGGCAGGATACCTCCTAAAAATCGTAACATGGATCCTGCTTTTTTCCTGGAGCTTTGGAGAATTTAAAACTGATATTAGGTGGCTAGGTGGCTAGCAGGGGTACAACCTGATTAAAAACAGACCTCAAGGACAGAAATATTATCTGGCTCATAGAGGATCTGGTGTGGGACTCAATACCAGTTTTTAAAAGATGTGATAAGTCTGTTTCTTTTCCTCTGAAAATAAAATTAATCACATGCATGAGTGAACTCACCCTGCTATCATCCGTCTTTTCAGAACATCTCCCCCCTCCCTGTGAAACTTAGTAATATATGTTGAGTAGGGATCTACTGAGTAACACACCCTGTACCATGAATTTAGACTATGCTCATTATCAAATGTTCCCAGAAAAGGAAATAAGAGTTGGAATCCAAATAATTAACATGATTTGAACACAGAGTTTTATTTTAATTCTTCCTCGTCTTTATGAATCCAACAGTCCTTAGTCTAACTGACTCAAGAATACCACTTCCAAAGCTATCGCTTTATGTTAAAAGGAAGAACTTTATTTTAGCTTTGATTTTGTTTTCTTTGGATAATCCAAAGCCTCATTTCTGAAAGCTGATGGTGTCTTGGCGCCTAGCAGAGCAGGGTGCTGGCAGCTTTTCCCATAATTTATCTTATGGATCACAGCTAAAAACATCCCCTTTGCTGATGGGAGTTTGAGACCACAGAATCTATACTTACAGTGACTTACATACATGGACTTATTAATGGACTTGTCTTCACTCCAAAGTACAAGTTTTTATTCTATATACAGAGTTAATGAAACCAGGAATGTAAGTGTAAGACTTGTAGTAGAGTCATGAAAACTGGGCATAATAAGATATTCCATAATTCATACCACTTTCTAAAAATCACCAGTCTAGACCACAAGTAAGCACATGAGCCCTGGCACAGAAGACAATAGGTCTGAAGGTATCCAAGGAGATCATTTGTAGAGTCCCTAATCAAAGATGTATTTCCAGAGAAGCTGTACTGCTGAGGAGAACTTAACATAATGGCAAAGGTATCCATAGCAAAAGAAAGCTAAACAAATGGGAGGAAAAATACAACTCTGATCATCTAACTCTCCTGACTGTCTCCCTCTGGGAGAGCTCTGGGAAGAAGTCCAATATCAGCTCTGTGATCACAATCTGACGTAAGGTGTCCCATTTCTGTGTTCAGCCATGATCAAGTGTGACATGAAGCTCTTGTGAATGAAGTCATGTGGGACAGATAAGGACACACAGACATGTGAGCCTGCAAACTGCTCTGCCCCAGTTCACCTGTGCACATAGACAGGAAACTAGCATCACAGTTGGGTAGGGTTGCTTATAACTAGAAGCCAGTAAGAGCACATTCAAAATAAAACCAAAAATAAAATAGAGAGAAAAAAAAGAGTGCTTCTACAAAGTCACAAAAGTCACATTCACTTTTGATATAGCAATCGACCACATTTGACACCCTCCAACTCTTTCCTCTTCCTGCTCTAAATTCTCCAAAGGATCTACCAGGTATCTTTACTCTTGGTGCAATGCAGAAAACTTCTGAACAGAGGGAATTGGAATAGCCTGCAGAAGTAGCTGTACATACCACATAAAAGTCTTCCCCTCTACAACTTTGATGAGATGGATTTCATACATTGTGTAATTCACCAATTTCCCTATTTATACAGTACAGTGATTTTCTAACATATTCAGAGTTGTGCAGCAAACACCACAATTTAATTTTAAAACATCTATATGGCTCCAAAAAGAAATTATGCAATTAGTAGTAACTCTCCATTCTTTCTTTCCTATGGCCCCAGGCCTAGGCAACCGCTAAAATACTTTCTGTCTCTTTGGATTTATCTATTCTGGAAATTTCATAAGACTGGCATCACATAATATGTGGTATTTTTGTCTGGCGTCTTTCACTTAGCATAATGTTTTCAAGGTCCATCAACATTACAGCATGAATCAGTTCTCCATTCTTTTCAATGACCACATAATATCTCACTGTCAGCATACCATGTTTTGTTTGTATCTCTTCATTTATTGATGGACTTTTGGGGTTTTATTACTCTGGCTATTATGAATAGTGCTGAAATAAGCATTCATGAAGAAGTTTTTATGAAGACATATGTTTTCATTTCTCTTGAGTGTGTATACATACTTAGGAATTGAGTTGCTGACTAATACGATAACTCTATGTTTAACCTTTTGAGGAAATGCCAGTTTCCTAAAGCAGCTGCAACATTTTACATTGCCAAAAGCAGTGGATAAAGGTTCCAATGTCTCTACATCCTTACCAACACTTGCTATTATCTTTTTGATTATAGCCATTCAAGTGAGCATGAAGTGGCATCATATTATGGTTTTGATTTTCATTTCTTTTATGAGTAATAATGTGGAGTGTCTTGACATATGCAAGCTGTTCATTTATGTATTTTCTTTGGGAAATGTCTACCCAATCTTTTTCCCAAATAAAAATTGGGTTATTTATCTCCTGCTGTTTATTTTTAAGAGTTACTTAAGTGTTCTGGATTCTGGACCCTTTCAACTGTCTTGATAGTGTCTTTGAAGCACAAGTGTTTTTATTCTTGATGAGGTCCAATTTGTCTACTTTTTCTTCTTATTGAGTGTGTTTTAGGTGTCATATAAAAGAAATCCTGTCTAATCCAAGGACATGAAGAAACTACATCTGCATTGTTTTCTCAGAGTTTGTAATAATCAGCCTTGTATTTAGTTCTTTACCCATTGCAGATAATTGCTGTATATGATTTCAGGCAAGGATCTAATTTCATTCTTCACCATGTGAATTTCTGTTAGTTCCAGATTGCTTGTTCAAAGGATTGTTATTTGCTCCAAGGGTTAGGTTTGGCGTGCTTGTCAAAAATTATTCAAACACCAATAGCAGTTAGTATTTTTTTTTAGCTTTATTTATTTTTACTGGAAAGTTGGATATACAGAGAAGAGGAGAGACAGAGAGGAAGATCTTCCATCCATTGATTCACTCCCAAAGTGGCTGCAACGGCCGGAGCTGAGCTGATCCAACCAGGATCCAGGAGTCTGTTCTAGATCTCCCACGCGGTGCAGGGTCCCAAGGATTTTGGCCATCCTCGACTGCTTTCCCAGGCCACAAGCAGGGAGCTGGATGGGAAGCGGGGCTGCCAGGATTAGAACCAGAACCCCTATGGGATTCCAGAAGCGAGTGCAAGGCGAGGACTTTAGCTGCTTGGCTACCACGCTGGGCCCAATAGCACTTAATCTTAAATACTTGCATTTGAAGTAGTTTTGTGAAAACTCCTCCCTCCCCATATTGTTTTTGCTTTTCTGGGCTTCTTGTTAAGGAAAGGGTGAAATATGATCTTAATTGGTTTATCAATGTCGAATGTGTTTATAATATGGCTCAAGTCTGGTTTGTATAGATCTTCTGTTAAGGTGTTCTGATGTAGTTGAAAGTGAATGACTAAAGCCACCAACTTTTTTTAATTTAATTTTTTATTTTATGATACAATTCCATAGGTTCTGTGATTTCTCTTATTCCTTCCCCACGCTCCCTCCCCCACCATTGATTTCCCCTCTATTTTTACGGTAGTGTAGTCCTTCATAAACAGTCATAAATCCATGACTCTGCTATCTAAGTGTATTCTGACATTGTGGGTACGGACAATGGCAGAGAGTCCAGTTTCCTATTGTCAAGATACATTTAACAGTTTCATTGGGAATCCATTTTTGATTTGGAAGTAGAGATACATACTGTGTTGTATCCTCACATCTGGATATGATAGTCTCTGTTACACAGTTATTACACATAGCCTTAAATGAATAGCCATAAAACAAGATCAACAGCAGGAATAGAGTTAAAAAATTTACAGCACCATGAAGTTAAATAGCATGCTACTGAATGACCAATGCATCAATGAAGAAATGAAAAAAAAAAATCTTTTGAGAGCAAACAATGCTATTCTATGACCTATGAATCATTGAAGAATTTAACAAGAGAAAGGAGATTATTTTTAAGAAATTAACATAAAATGGGCCCGGTGGCGTGGCCTAGCGGCTAAAGTCCTCGCCTTGAACGCCCTGGGATCCCATATGGGCGCCGGTTCTAATCCCGGCAGCTCCACTTCCTATCCAGCTCCCTGTTTGTGGCCTGGGAAAGCAGTTGAGGACGGCCCAATGCATTGGGACACTGCACCCACGTGGGAGACCTGGAGGAGGTTCCTGGTTCCCGGCATCGGATCGGCACGCACCGGCCCGTTGCGGCTCACTTGGGGAGTGAAACATCGGATGGAAGATCTTCCTCTCTGTCTCTCCTCCTCTCTGTATATCCGGCTTTCCAATAATAATAAAATCTTTAAAAAAAAAAAAGAAATTAACATAAAAACAAAAATGTCAAAAACTGCTAGTTGCAGCAAAAACAGTATTAAAATGACGATTGATCCTGTATTTTGCATGAAGGTTGGCTTGTATCAGAGAGAACATATGGTATCTGTCCTTTGGGGATTGCCTTATTTCACTGAGCATAATGGTCTGTAGTTGGGAACATTTGGTTGCAAATGGTAGAATTTCATTCTTTTTGACATGTAGTAAGTGGTGAAAGCGAACATCCATGTCTAGCTCTAAATCTTAGTGGAAAAACTTCTAATCTTTCCCAATTTAGTATGATGCTGGGGTTGGGTTTTATGTTGCTTTAATTGTGTTATAGACTGTTCCTTCTATGCCTATCTTGTGTAAGATTTTTAACATGAAGTACTGTTGGGTTTTATCAAACGCCTTCTCTGTATCTAGTGTGATGATCATATAGTTTTTGTTTTTCAACTTTTGATGTGGTGTATCACATTTATTGACTTGCAAATGTTAAACCATCCCTGAATGCCAGGGATGAATCCCATTTGGTCCAGGTGAATTATCTGCCTGATGTACTGTAGGATCTTGCTGACTAGTATTTTGTTGAGGATCTTTGTATAAATGTTCATCAGGGATATTGGCTGTCATACTTTTTTTCCTGTTATGTCTCTAGCTAGCTGTGGCATTAAGGTGATATTGGAAGTTGGCTACTATTATTGTTGAGTTGTTTATTTATGTATTCAAGTCTGTCAGTTTTATTTCTTGTATTTTTAGGGTGTCTGGTACATATATATTATTGTAGTTATATATTTGTGATGAATTAATTTTTTATCACAAAATTGTCTTACCTAGAAATGATTTTTATTGTTTTCAAAAATTTTAGGGATTCATTTATTTATTTTCTAAGTTAGAGTTACAGATAGAAGGCCATCTTTCACCCATTGATTTACTTTCCAAATGGCTGCAGTTGGTAGAACTGTGCCAGGCCAAAAACAAGAGCCAGGAACTTTATCCAGCTTTTCACACAAGTAGCAGAAGCCCTAAAACTTGGGTCATCCTCCACAGATTTTTCCCAGGCTATTATCCGGGAGCTTGATCAGAACTGGAGCAACTGAGAAATGAACCAGTACCCACATGGGATGCTGGTGCCTCAGGTGACAGCTTAATAAACTATACTACAATACTGCTGCCCCATGGGTTGTCTTTTTTAATTTTATTTTTATGGGGATGCATTTTTAAAATATTTTTAATTTTTATTTTTCATGATACATTTCAGGGATTTCCCCTCCCAGCCTCCCTATTTCCTCTCCGTCCCCCGCATCACTTTCTCCTATATTATAACTCAGCAACAGTCACGAGTTCATCATTCTGCTATTTAAGTGTATCGTGGCATTGTAGGTACAGAGAATGGTAGAAAGTGTGGCATTCTATTGTCAAGATATTTAATGATTTCCTTGGGAGTCCATCTTTTATTCATGAGTAGAGATGCATACTGTGTTGTACCTTTACTTCTCAGTATGTTATTCTCCACTATATAGTTGTTCTAGATGAAAATAAGTGTGCGTGTGTATGTATGTTCACCTATACCTCTATTGATCTTGTACTTTGCATGAAGGTTGCCTTATATCAGAAATAACACATTCTCTTTTTAAAAAGATTTATTTATTTTTATTGGAAAGGCAGATTTATAGAGAGAAACAGAGACAGAGAAAGATTTTCTGTCTGCTGGTTCACTCCCCAAATGGCTGCAGCAGCCAGAGCTGAGCCGTTCTGAAGCCAGGAGCCAGAAGCAGCTTTCTGTTCTTCCACGCTGGTGAAGGGTCTCCAGGCTTTGGGCTGTTTTCTAGTGCTTTCCCATATGGAAAATGAAGCAGCCAGGTCATGAGTCAGCACCCACATGGGCTCATGGTGCATGAAAGGAAAGGATTTAGCCACTGAACCATCTCACTAGGCCTGTGAGTTTTCTTTTAAGGTTTTTATTCCCCCCCTCATGTAAACATAAATACCATTCCAGCTCACACTCTCGATTCTCTCCTTTTCTTTAAAGACTTTTAGTTCTTATTTGAAACAGTTTCAGAGACAGAGAGGGAAAAGAGAGAGAGTGTGAGTATGTCTTCCCTTCATTGGTTCATTCCCAAAATGGTTGCATCTGAGACAATCCACAGCCAGGAGCTTCCCCTGGGTCTCCTCATGGGTACACGGTTTGAGGGTCCAGACCATCATTTGCTGCTTTCCCAGGCCTGCGAGGCTACTGTGATGGCCCCTACCTGACAACTTTGTAGTAAACTTTGAGTTTTCTGAAAGCTGATAAAGTAAGGATTCCTTCTACTTTTTTCCTGCTATACATTTTAAAAAAAACTTATCTTTGTACTTTTACAGTCTGATGAGTTTTACAGTCTGATTTTCATTGTTAATTTATGTTAATATTTGCATCTCTTCTTCAAACGACTGTATTGTTTCTTCATTGTCACAATATATAGTATTCACATTTTCTGCTGTTACTCTGTTGGTTATCTGAGTGTTTGTTTTGGTCTTAAACCTACAATTAGTCTATTTAAAACTTTCCAGAAATTCTTTTGCTTCAATTACTCATATTTTCTGATAAAGATAAATGATATAAATATTGTATATAAATGTTTGAGTTCCTGAATAAGAAAACAAAACAGAGCAACAAATACCACAATGAAGTTATGGAAAACGGAAATCTCTCAAGATGAACTTGAATAAAAACACTTTTTTAAAATTTATTTTTTATGCTGTGCTGTGTATATATTTGGATAAAATAGGCGAAAACCTAATCAATGGGTCACAATTATTTTAAAAGATTTACTTATTTACTTAAAAGTCAGGGTTATTGGAAGTAAAGACAGAATGAGAGAGAGGGAGAGAGAGAGAGAGAAAGAGAGAGACTGAGAGAAAGGTAAATTTATTCACTTGTTCATTCTTTTTTGAAGGATTGCCCCCCAAAAACCCAGACCACTAAATGTCTGATGAACCTGAATTGCAAATGTTCTGGGCATACTGAGAATTTTGCAGAAGGCCAACTTTCTGCTAAGATTGCGGACCACCTTGTAGACAAAGTGTGCCTGGAGAGGTGTGAGGCATGCTATCCTTTTCCACTTTAGTGATTGTGGCCTGAAAGTATCTGAGTACAAACAAAGTTCAATTACATTCCTTTTCTACTTAGATCTGTTTGTTTACTGATATTGGTTCCTGTAACTCAAGTTTACTTATCCTGTTGCCTGAGACCTAGGGATTGTTTTCCAAATCCCTTGTGATCTATTATTACAGGAGTTTGTATGCTATTATTTAGTTAGCTAGTAACTTTTATCCAGCTGCTTACTCAGGCAAAATTATGGTGTGAGTTGCCCAGTATAATTCAATAAAGTGTGCATTGGTTCATCTTGCCTTTGCATCCCCTGTCTCCCAATTTCTTCTCTGGGCGAATGTCACACCTTGAGTCCTGGTCCCCACTAGAGGGACCTGCGAGAACTCCCCAGATGGTTGTAAAGGCTGAGACTGAGCCAGATCACAGCCCTCTCTATCTTACACCTGGGTACAAGTGCTCAAGGGCTTGGACCACCTTCTGCTTCCTTCCGTGTGTCATCATCAGAGAGCTGAATTGGTAGTGGAGCAGCCAGGACTCAAGCCAGCATCCTTATGGGATGCAGGCATTATAGGCAGCAGCGTTACCTGCCATGTGGCAACACTGCTTCCTGGATCACACTTTTGTTTTTAAAAATTTTATGCATTGCTCCTTTGTGTTTGAGTGCTGGAATGGAAACTGAATCAGATTGATGTTTTTTTCTCTTTTCAATGATTTACTATTTTTTCTTTATTTGCCAGAGGGTTCCTTCTTTGTTTTTGAATTCTAATGCTTAAATTAAAATATATTTTAGTTTTTATTATTTTGCATCTATTTTTCCTGTTGCACAGTGGGCAGTTTCAATGTTATTGTATTTTAAATTAGAAAATATGTTTGCATTATAGCTTTAAATATTTTCCCCTTATTACATTTGTTTTCTTATTTGGAGACTCCTCTATATGTGCATTAGATTTCTTTCTATTAAGTTGCATTTATTAATTTTTTTAAAAATTGACACATACAAAGTTACTTCAAGAAGTCTCGCATTGGTGCTACTGCTTTAAGAACTATTTTTTTTAATTTGATTAAATTTCATAAAGAAGTAATTAACTAAAATTTTTTTTAAAGATTTACTTTATTTTTATTGGAATGGGAGATATACAGAGAGGAGGAGAGACAGGAAGATCTTCCTTTGATTCACTCCCCAAGAGGCCGCAATGGCCGGAACTGAGTTGACCCAAAGCCAGGAGCATGGAGCCTCTTCCATATCTTCCACGCGGGTGCAGGGTCCCAAGGCTTTAGGCTGTCCTCAACTGCTTTTCCAGGCCACAAGCAGGGAGCTGGGTGGGAAGTGGGACCACCAGGATTAGAACCAGCTCCCATAAGGAATGCAGGTGTGTGCAAAGCAAGGACTTTAGCTGCTGGGCCACCACACTGGGCCCTGACTAAAGTTTTTATCTGCTCCATAGTAAGTAGTATCTCTTAGATAGCATATACAGCTTTTTCTCCCCTTCCTTCCTTCCTTCCTTCCTTCCTTCCTTCCTTCCTTCCTTCCTTCTTTCCTTCTTTCCTTCTTTCCTTCTTTACTTATCTAATCTCAGCTATTTCAGCAATCCTTGAATATGTTTCAGAGCATGGAAAACTTACTTTTCCTGGTTTCACTTTTGAATTATTTGTTTTGTTTTCTTACTTTCCTTTAAGCTCTGAGGTAATTTCCAGGAGCAAAAGAGAATGCTTTCTAAATATTTCTACCCTGTTAGCACCAGAAGTTCTCTTGTTAAATCAGTGTTTGGTTGAGATTCTTACTCTCCCTGACCTGCTGTGCCTTGTGCAGTCATATGTAGCTCACTTGTCCTCATTGGATCTTTTTCATTCACTTGAAATTATTAAGTATGCACCATATAGAAGGTCTTCTTTCAGCATGAATGTTTTTTAGAAGTGAGTAGTATTTTTTAAATTATTATTATAATTTTAGGTGAAGTTTATATAGTTGATACAATTGGCTGCCACATCTCTGTGCACCACAGTCCATCATCCAGCACTCCATTGTTGACACTGTGGAGGACTACTTCTCACTGGTGGGCCATGGACCCAGGCCAGGTTACCCGGACCTGGCTGGGACCCTGACACTGGGGCTCACGGACTCTGCCCCCACCATGCAGGTGGGCCCAAGAACCCAAGCCAGATGACCCAATCCCCACCAGACACTCCACCCCTGGAGCTCACAAATCCAGCACCTACCACGCATGTGAGCACTAACATTTTGCTAATCTTTGAAATAGTACTTAACAATAGCTTAGCTTAGCTTATTTTATAGACACTTTTCTATACTATTAAACAAATCAATTTTCTAATGTGCATGTGAAAATTTACATCTACAAATGAGAAAAAATAAGATGAACCTATAAAGAAGTAAAAGCAGGACTGGCCTTGTGGTACAGCATATTAAGGTGCCTCCTGAAATACTGCATCCCATCTGGGCATACGTTAAAGACACAGCTGCTCCACTTGTGATCCAGGTCTCTGGATATTCACCTGGGGACTAGAAGAAGACATCCAAAGTGCTTGGGTCCTTTTCACACACATGGAGCCCTGGGTGGATTTCCAGGCTCCAGACTTCAGCTTGGCCCCTTCTTGGCCACTTACGGTCATTCGGGGAGTGAATTGGGCAATGGAAGAACCTCTCTGTGTGGTCTCCTCCCTCTATCTCTAATTCTGCATTTAAAACAAACAAACAAGCAAACAAATAAAACTTTTATAAGGAAAATATTTAAGAGCCCAGCATGGTAGCCTGGTGGCTAGGTCATCACCTGTATCCTGTATAGGTGCCAGTACTTTCCCAGCTGCCCATCCAGCTCTCTGCTTGTGGCCTGGAAAATCATTTGAGGATGGCCCAAAGCCTTGGGACTCTGCACCTGTGTAGGAGACCCAGAAGAAGCTCTGGACTCTTGGTTTCAGATTGGCACAGCTCCGGCCAATGCGGCCACTTGGGGAGTGAATCAAAGGAAGGAAGATCTTCCTCTCTCTTCTCCTCTCTGTATATCTGACTTTCCAATAAAAATAAAATAAATCTTAAAAAAGAAAATATTTAAATGTGTACTCCTCTTTTTAATAATCATATGCTAACTGAACTTCTGTAATAAAATAAATATCATTTATAAGAGTGTTCAATCAGAGACCAGTAGTGTAGACCATTGTTATTTATATTTTTATGTATCAATAAACTAAGGATCAGAATGACAGGTCAAAGTTTAGGTGAGATGTTGAGCCAGGAGTATGGTAAGTTTTGTAGGCATGTTCTCTCTGTTACCCCTCTCAGAGTCTCTAGTGAAGGGACAGTGGCACTCAGTTATCTCTGGCCACACATCCAGCAGTTTTTCTCAGTTTGTTCCTAGTAGGAAGCCAGATAGTTCTAGATACTTCCTCTTCCTGCCTGTGCTCTCACAGGAAAATATTTAAGAAAGGATTCTCTTTTTAAGAGCACCAGGAAAATGATATGAAATGTCTTTTTACATACCAGCACCAACCAGGAAAGTGTGACAGATGGGAAATTAGGAAGTTTGGGGATCCTTGATGTATTCCATAATTAATTGTAGCATTATGCTTCTATAGGCCCGGCATGATAGCCTAAGTGGCTGAAGTCCTCACCTTGCATGTGCCAGGGTGCCATATAAGCTCTGGTTAGTGTCCTGGCTGCTACACTTCCCATCCAGCTCCTTGCTGTGGCATGAGAAAGCAGTTGATAGTGACCCTAAGTCTTGGAACCCTGCATTCACATAGGAGACCTAGAAGAAGCTCCTGACTACTGGCTTTGGATTAGCCCAGCTCCAGCCATTGTGTCCCTTGGGGAGTGAATCAGTGAATGGAAGATCTTCCTCTGTGTCTCTTCCTCTCTCTGTAAATATGAATTTCCAATAAAACAAAAATCTTTAAAATTTCTGTAAAGAAAAACATATCTAAGGAATTGGGCTTCTAGGAAGCAGGCTTGCTACACATCAGTACTGTTTAGGAATGATACCAGTTCCCTCATAACAGTTACTTGTGTTACCTAACATAGAAGAACTTTCTATCTGAGTAAGTTTTAAGCACTGTGCACTGTAGTCTAAGGTAAGCCTTTGTCACTGTGCCTCAGATGGCTTTGAAGACTAATGGCTGCTTTCTATTAATCTTGACTATTTGCTGCCATGTAAAAATGAAAGACTCGGGCTGGTTTCTATGCACAACCACTTCATTCTCTGAAAAAAATCTTTCCTTACCTATACTGACTTTTTTTGGAGACAAATTCTCTTGTTCAGCATTTTCTCTAGACTTTGCTTCCTTTCTGCCATTCCATTTTTCCCCCAAGGCCTATTTATTGTCATTGGAAAGCTAGATTTACAGAGAAGTAGAGACAGCAAGATATTCCATCTGCTGGTTCACTCCCCGAATGACCATAACAGCTGAAGCCAGGAGCCAGGAGCTTCTACTAGGTCTCCCAAGTGAGTGCATGGTTTCAAGGCTTTGGACCATCATCTACTGCCTTCTCAAGCCAGAGCAGGGAGCTACATGGGAAATGAAGCAGCCAAGACATGAACCAGTGCTCATATGGGATCCTGGCACTTCTAGGGAGAGGATTAGTCAATTAAGCCATGGCACTGGGCCCATGCCATTCCATTTTTCAAACTAAAAGATTCTTTGTACCCAAATTGTTAGCAATTGTATTTTTCCTAAAGATTTATTATTTTTACTGGTTTGGCAGAATTAGAGAGACAAGGAGAGACAGAGAGAAATATTTTCCATCTGCTGGTTCACTTCCCAGATGACCTTATGGCTGGAAATGAGTTGATCTAAAACCAGGAGTCAGGAGCTTCTTCAGGGTTTCCTATGTAGATGCAGGGTCCCAGAGTTTTGGGTCACCCTCCAGTTCTTTCCCACCCAGCAGCAGAGAGGTAGAAGGTAACTGGAACATCAGGACATGAATTGGTGGTTATATAGGATTCCAGCATTTGCAAGGTGAGAATTTAGCCCTATAGTTCTATGTCTTGCATATCTGATCTCTTCTCTCAAAACTCTTGGAAACAGATGGTGTTGCTTAAGCTCCCCTGCCCCAACCCCTCCCTGAATTAAATAAGGCAGGATTTAAATAAGAAAAAAATTCTCTGGTTTCAAATTTATTTTAAACATCAAACCCAGATGTTCCAGTTTATCCAGATGTCATTAAATGAATGAGTTCAATTTTCCATTACTCTGTAAGACATAATTCAGAGTTATGAAATGGCATGACACAAAAGTATTTTTTGAGTACTCAGAAAAAATCAGTGCTTAGTTATCTCATAAATTTTTGGGATTAACTCTCTAAAACCCTTTCTTTTGTCCTTATTAACTACTAAATTGTGTCCTCTTAGAATTCATATGTTGATGCCCTAAGACTCTCTCAACCCCCACCACCAATTTGATCATATGTGGGGAAAGGAGTCTTCAGAGGTAATTAAAATTAGTTGAGCTCCCAGAGCAGAACCCTAATAAGAAAAGCTGTTTCATAAGCTGAAGAGCCTATCTCTATTTCTGTCCTTCTCTCTCTGCTTCATTAGAAGCTATAACAAGAAGGCATCCATCAGAAAGCTATCCAGATTCTCGCTGAAGATACAGCAAAGTTCTATACGTAAGAGCCGAAAACACCAAATTACTGGAGGAAGATACAGGGGAAGCACTGGAAGATACAGGCATAGTCTAAGATTTTTTGGCTATGAACTTAGAAGCAGAGGCAGTACAAGCAAAATATTGGCAAATAAGACTACATAAAGAAGCTTCAGGACAACAGAGGAAATGAAGAAAGTGAAGAGGCAAGTAACAGAATGAGAGAAAATATTTTCAATTCATGCATCTGAAAAAGGATTGGTATCCAAAATATCTGAGGAGCTCAAGAAATTCAACAACAGCGACAACAAAAACACTCTATTTAAGAAATGGGCAAAGGGGTGTGACAGGCATTTTTTCAGAGAACAAAATACAGATAGTTGACACATAGGAAAATGCTCAGGCTCACTAGCTATCAGTAAAATTCAAATAGATACCATCATTGGGTTTCACATCCAACCAGTTAGAATGGTATCATCCAAAAATTAAAAATAACATGCTGGTGGAGAGAAAGGCACCCTAATATGCTGCTGGTCGCAAAATGAAATAGTAAAACAACTATAATTATGGAAGACAGTACAGAGATTCCTTAGAAAACTAAAAATATACTTGCAATATGAGCTGGCTATCTCAATCCTGGAAATACACATCCAGGGAAATGAAAGCAGGAGGTTGAAGAGATAGTAGTGCCCTTTTGTTTATAGTAGAGCAATTAATAATAGCTAAGATTTGGAATCAGTATAGATGTCCATCCATTGATTACTAGATAAAGACAAATTTTTTATAAATATATATGATGGAATACTATTCAGCCACAAAGCAAATGGAATCTTGTCATTTGCAATATGATGGGTGCAAGTGGAGATCGTTATGCTTAGTGAAATAAGCCAGACTAAAAAAGACACACCTCATATATTTTCTCTGATTTTGGATAGCTAATATATAAAGTACAAGCAAATTATATCTATATCTATATCTATATCTATATGTAAATATTTGTGTGCAAAATTGACTTCTTGGAATGTATTATAGCTCTTGTCTATATTCCTACTGAAGTGGATTTTCTACTTTTTTACTTGTTGACCTTTTTATATAGTAGAGCATTGGGCCTTTAAGTTACAAAGCAAATTAAAAATATGTTATTGGAAAAATTTAAAAAAGATCTTGCGTGTACTGGTGTGTGAAGCTTGGTTGGGCTTTGCCACAGCATCAGATGCCAGAGACTGATACTGGGGGCTAATTCTCTTATGTTAAACTCCAGAACCACCTGGAGAGTGCATCATCTGGGAGTTGGAGAGGCCTACAAGGGCCTACAAGGGCAATAGTGGGCTGGTTACCCTCATGGGTAACCACTCCCACTGGACAGCTCGAAAACCAGGACAGGGGAATGGGTGGCTAGACAGAAAGGCACCCACCAGTATGTGTGTGGGCTGGATAGTAGGTTGGTTAGGTTGAACTAGGCTTCAATGCCCATTGACAAGTATGAGAGCTAAATGGGATGTGGGACAGACTGAACAAGCCTGTGGTACATACTGGCATGCATGGAACCAGGGTAGGGGGCAGGCCTGGTGGGAGGTATGGGGAGTCACCCCAGCTAGGCTGCAGCTCCTACTGGTTTGCATGAGGGCCAAGTATGAAGTGGGCAGGATCAGGCTGGACTACAACATCCATTGGTTCCAATGGATGACAAGGCTGGAAACAGAACTTACCCAGCAATAGCAACGATCAGCATGTGCATAAGCTGATTAGGATGACAGACTGTGCCAGACCCTGTACTGGCAAGCACACACAAGAATCAGGTTTGGGATCATCTCAGACGAAGTTTCTTTGGGGATCTCTCCAACTGAACTGCTGATCTCAGAATCCCAACCATGAAGAGACTATGTCAGCCAGTGGATTCTGAACAGATTTCATTGTGATTGGAATGGCGAGACTGGCAGCAATTTAGACCTGTGGAGCTATCAAAACTGCATGAGCAGGACCCTCGGAGCATGCCTCACATTGGGGACCGGGGTTGGGTGGGAGGCTGGGTGGGACTTCTTCCTTTGTTTCTCCCCTTAGCCCAGATACAGGGGGAAAAATGATGATATTAGTGTGGAAACAATGGTATTACCCACTTACCTGTAGCCCTTGACCCTTTGTATGCTAATCAACTAAGTAAGATTATTGAAAAAAAATTTTAAGAAAAAAAATGAAGGGGAAGAGAGTAAAATATTCTTAGAATCACATCTGTGAATTGTATGAAATCTGTTTTCTTTGTGTTAATAAAATATAAATAAAATAAATTCAAATTGAATTGACCAGCACCCTTTGGACTTCCCCTGTTCAGAACTGTGAGAAGATAATTTTCTGTTTGCTTAGCCTGTGATATTTTACTCTGGAAGACCAAGAAGGTGAGAATACTCCTGATGTGCTAATCTCTTGGCTTCTAGGCTCAATTTCAGTAATATTCAACAAATTGGTTTATATAATTTTCATTTATCTTATATATTTTAGAAATAAATTAGGCAGGAAATTTATTGACATATTTAAAAAAATAAGTAAGCCAAAGGCTACAGCTACATGCCATATCCTGTAAGTAATATATTCTACCACCTCTGAATACCAACTCTCCTCTCTGATCGGATTAACATTTTGGACAATAATATCTAATTTACTCAAAATGTTAAAAAGCATCACTGAGTTTTTGTTTTATAAAATAGTGACTTTAAAATTTTTAATTGAGGTTAGAGCATTCGTACAGAAAAATGTGCAAAAATCTGGCTGAATAATTTGATGAACTTTATTGTAAATATTGCCGCTTAGCCAACACCACCTACTGCATCTGCTCTGTGGCAGACTCCCTCATGCCCTGAACTGCTGTATTCCAGAGTTAACTGTTGGTCTGTCTTGGATCACCATAGATGAGTTTTACCTTCTCTTGAATGTCATCTAAATGAAGTCATGTGAACAACATGTTAGTATTTGTGACATTCATCTATATTGTTACTTTTGCAACAATGGTTCTGTTTGGTTCATGTAATATATTTTACTGTATATTTAAATTTTTAAAATTTTTATTGAATGGACATGTAATAGTTTAATTTTCATGATATTATTTGTTGGTATGTTTAATATGAAAAAAGTGATAGTAGCAGTATATGTTGTGTGATGTTTGTGTTTTATATTGATATCATGCCGACTTTTTAGTTTCTTTTCCTTCCTCTTATATCTATGCATGCATCTCTCCTTGGAAATTTAACGTTGGCTTCTTGGGATAATAGAGGCTTTTGAGTCTTTCTAGTTTGATAATTTTTTATTTTTAAATAAGGATACATTAAAATTCTTATGGAAGATGGCATTAAGCAAACACAACTTCATTTTAGTATAAAAGTAATTACTCCTTGTCACCTGTAAGTCTAATCTACTTCTATTATGCAATTTTTAATATAGAGGATTGAAACCCACTACTTTCAAATTTTGCCTCTGTGTCCCTTCGATCTTTGACCATTTCCTATTTTATTTTGCAGTATTTAATTGCTGCCATTTTGATGACTAAAAAATTAATAGAAATATCCCTAGTTTGCATTGCAACACTGGTGATTAGATCTTCAATTTTTTTTTATTAATGTCAGTCTTCTTAAAAATCTGTCATCTTATTTCATTGATTGCCCCTATTTTCTCATTTCAGTGTAAGTGCTGTAATTGTTTTAGTATTTATTGAGTGCTTTCTAAATGGAAGATTGTATTATGAACTGTAAGGAAAATGCTGTCTTCCAGGAACACAGGACCTATCCTGTGGTTTTGAAGGTTTCTTTGTGGTCCTAACTGGAAACAGATGGTTGGTCTAGAAGAAATTGCTTTCTATAAATGCCTTCAAAACTCAAGTCTCTGCTTTCACAAATTTCTTGGTGATCTTAAAAATTCAGTTTATCACTGGGATTAAAGGAAGAAATCTTTAACAAAGAAATCATAGTGACTTGTACAAAAACATAGTTGTATTGTTCAGAACAACCTATAATGATGATAAATAAGTCTTTTTGATCATCAAAATACCTCTTCTTCAAAGTGTTACATCATTTCCTAGAAAAAGGCAGACAGTTCCATGAATTATACATGTGCTATTGACTTCAAAGTTAAAATTTCTCCAATGTCTCTGTCGTTGTTACCATTGCATGTATTAGCAAGTTAGTACGGATATTATATTCCTGGACTTCTCATTCCATGTCTGTCATGCAAGGATGTAAAGTTGGATAGCTGAATAGTTGACGCAGAACTCTGACTTGGGTATTTGGGCTAGTGCTGGATCTCATGTTTTCTGGGGTATCAATTATCAGAAGGAGTCTCCTCTTGCTGTTTCTCCTTCAACTTAGCTTCTAGTGATTGTAGGTAAAGGATTAAATTAACAATATTTATACTCTAAACATGATGGTTTAAAAATCACTTTTCAAGGAATTTCTTCCCCCTAATTTTAAGTAACAATGTTACAATCATACAGCTATGTTAACAGATAGCCCTTTTATTAAAAAAAAAGTTTTATTTTCATGTATTTGAAAGGCAGAGAGACAGAGAGGTGGAGAAAGAGCCCCTCTCTGCTGGTTAATTCTTGAAATTTTCACAACAGCCATGGATGGGCCAGGCTGGGCCAGGAATTCAACTCTAGTCTCCCACACGAAGGGCTGGGACCCAAGTGTTTGAGCCATCATTTGCTGTCTCCCAGAATACACACATTTGCCATTATTAGAATTGAAAACAAACCAAGACTCAAAACTGGGCACTGTGATAAGGGATACAGGAATTCCAAGTGACTTCTTCAGCACTGTCTCCCTGTATTATTATTTTAATAACTATAAAATACTATCTTGTGTGAATACTTTAACCTTTGTTTTATTGATGAATTTTAAGATATTATCTTTTAAATAAATAATAATACATGAAACATATGCACACATCTCTATGTGTGTATCTGCTGATATAAGTGGAATAGCTGAGTCAAAGAATATGAGCATTTAAAACATTGGTAGATACTACAAACCAACTTTTACAGAATTTATCTCTTCTCTTATTGATGGTCTTTTCCACTTTCTGTTTCCCTTCACCCTCTCGATGCTGTGTGTGATTAAGGCATTAGTTTCTTACAAATTTGATTGCATTAAAGTACTTTCACATTATGGTATTAATTACCATTTTAAAGATCATGGATGAGCATTTTTTCTTGTTTCTAAGACTCTTATGTTTATACACATTGCCAGATTTCTGTTGAGTGGTTTATTATTACTGAGTGTGAGATGCTCTTTGTATATTTAGAAAGTAATCTGTAGTCTCTCATGTGTATTGCACATGTTCTCTTTCTCATTTGAGTCTGACATTCCTTACATTTTCTTTGTCATTCAACAGAATTTAAAATTGTTTTCTTCACCCTTTTCTTTGTAGTTTATTGAGATATGTATTTGACCTTAAATGGTCTTATCCTTCCCAAGTTTATAAATTATTCTTGGTAGATATCATGTTTAAAAACTTTAATCTCTTGTAAATTTTTTTTTTGTGAGAAGAGTAAGGGAGAAGTTTAGTTACATATGTTTTTTCAAATGTATTGCCATTAGCCTATATGCACTTTCTAAATGAATCATCTCTGTTTTGAAATGCAGTCTTTGCTATAGATTTATTCTCATATAAAAACTCTGGGTATTTTTTGTACTATTAAACCAGAGCACTTTTACTTGCAGAATCAAGTCAAAAGTAAACAGTTTCATTTCAGGATTAGCAGGAATACCAAATATTATTTGACAACTGCCACTATGTGCTTCTTCCACTCTGACACAACTGGCATTGAGCCAGGCGTGCTATGTTTACGGCAATTTACTTTCTTTCATTCGCGAGTTTCTTTAGTGATGCGTTGCTCCTGCATCTGGCTATAGATAGACTTTGTTAGATATCGATGACGAACTATTCATTTTATGTGAGGATGATGTTGAAGTTTCTCCTTTAACTTCGAGATATAATCTTTGGCTGCTTTTTCTCATGATATAATGCTTTTCAGAAGCATTAGCTTACCACAGATGGATGTTCGTTTCATCAGATCAGCACATGATGTACATGCTGTCAGAAGTCCATTTTACACAGATAACGTGCCGCGTTCACTTTGTGTGATAGACTTTCCTGCTTTGACTTTTGTCCACAGGAAATATTCTAGCAGATTTATTAAAAGTAGCAGATACAAGCTCATTCCCAGTTGGAGAGCAATCTGCATCAAGTACTGCTGAGATGTGGTCCAGATGGCCTATCACAGGAATATCCAGTGCATGCATACCAAAAGTTGTAATCTTCATTTGCTGTAGTAAAAATGAAAGCTTCCACAGGGTTCCAAAAGACTGTATTTATTTTCACATTCAAGATGACTTTCAGAGAAGTAGTTTGCCTCATATTATGTAGTATTATATTCCGGTCAGAAGAACAACTTCCCAAGAGAAATTTCTCAACTACGTTAAATTTAACACTGTTTGCACTGTCAAACCCCCAAGCCATTGAACATGTAGGATTGGTTCTTTGTTTATCCCACAAGTCTGTCTGTTGTCCTACTGTGGCCAGAAGAGGATCTTTTCAGTGATGATCAATGCCAGTAGAGATGGTCTTTCCTAATATCATGTCCAGTGGTTCCCCTTCTCCATCCTTTTTCCACTGCCTCACAATTCTGTCAACATCAACAGATAAAAAAAGTAAGTTCCACAAAAGCATGTACACATTTCTTGTACAAAATCTTCACGCACTTGGGTTCTACAAACACATCTCTGCTGAGTCAGGTTCCAAATTCTAACCTCTCCATCACACATCCTGGAAAGGACAGTCATCAGGCTCTTTGGATACATAGCCAAGCAATTGATTCCATCACAGTGAAACATCCAGAGAAGCAAAGAACGGTTTCACAAACACCCGTTACAGTTTGGTCTCATGTAAAGCTTTTACATGTTCTAGTGGGATTTCAAAAGGATATAAGGTAGGATCGTAGTTTCTTGAAACTCTCACATTCACAGATGTAATTGTCTGGGTTCTGGTTCAACACCTTTACCTTCATCTCGGCTGTTTTCTCCCGGACTCCACCTGTAGGAGTTTGACTCACCACCTCCATCCCTCAAAATTGCTGATATTTATCCAATAGATTAAAGTTGGACATGGCTAAAATCAGTGTTCCCCTAGAATCAGAGGTTAGGTGGGGATAGTCACTATCTCAATTGATTTACTCATCTACCTTAGATTATTTTATATCTAAATGATTACTTGATAGTAGTCTCAAGAGCCTCGCAGTAAGTACAATACCCAATATTTATATAAACAATAAGGAAATAATGAAATCCAGAAGTATATTAACTTAAACTAACAGAGTCAATGATTAACTGACTAGTGAACATACAATAAAGTTTCAGCTGATAACTAAGTCTTGCTGTTCTTTATGGAGATATGAATAAATTCCATTTGAGGTGGCATTACTTTCTATTGCTTTGGCTGGTGCATGGCACTGGATCTACTTTTATTCATAGCCTGCTCAAAGATTTAGAATGCCAGCATGAGTGGAATCTGTAGGAAAATGTCAATGAACTGGTTGACATAAATGTTGACATCCTTATCCTTAGCTACCATAGATACTTGAAAATTGGGGACTCAATTTACTGCAATGTCTTCGATATAAAGGCAGAAAGTAGAATGAATTACAATTTATTCACTATCCAAATTTACAAGTTAGTGAAAATTTTCCTTGTTCTTTTTTTTACATTTTATTTAAGTTTTGAGGAGTTAGGTTGACTAATGGGTACTTAGCTAGTCGAAAGGCAATTAGGTCAGTCAATTGCACTTGTTGCAATCCCCACCTTTTGATTAACTGTTGTTCTACTCCTTCTCCAAGTGGTGTTATACATAGATTTAATTTTCAGAAACAGACCAATCAGAGATGTCTTTATAGTATAAAAATCACGTTGTCTTTATAAAGGGCAGTTGTGGGCAAGCTTCTTTGGCAACTCCTTACTTGGAGACCCCCTCCCCAACTGCTCCAGCAAGAGTCCTCTCTCAACAAGTATTGCCCTGCTCACTGTCCCCACATGGAAATTTTTTGGTGTGAGATAACAATCAAAATTTCCCTGTCCTCATTCTCCTATAACAGGGTAATTTTAAAGCATCCTACTCCCACATACATCGACGTACATTTTAAAAAATATACAGGAATTACACATAACCCAAAATTCATTATATTACCTAACAAAATGGTTAAAAGGTTTTTTGAAAACCTATTAGAAAATCTATTTCAAGATCAAAGTATCCAATTGCATAAAAGACAAAAATGCTTTTCAAATTCATTTTTTCAAATCAGAAGACAGTTTTAACTCATTATATTTTTATTTTGTTGATCAGCTTCATTGAAATATAATTGATATTTGAAGAACAGCACATATTTAATGGTACAATTAATGAGTTTAAACACATTCATGCCCAAGTGATTACCAACCACAGTCTAACACTTCCTTATCATTTTTAATTAATTAATTTTTTAAAACAATCTTACTTAGTTGATTAGGGTATAAAGGATCAAGGGTTACAGGTAAGTGGGTAATACCATTGTTTCCACACTAATATCATCATTTTCCCTCCTGTATCTGGGCTAAGGGGAGAAACAAAGGAAGAAGTCCCACCCAGCCTCCCACCCAACCCCGGTCCCCAATGTGAGGCATGCTCCGAGGGTCCTGCTCATGCAGTTTTGATAGCTCCACAGGTCTAAATTGCTGCCAGTCTCGCCATTCCAATCACAATGAAATCTCTTCAGAATCCACTGGCTGACATAGTCTCTTCATGGTTGGGATTCTGAGATCAGCAGTTCAGTTGGAGAGATCCCCAAAGAAACTTTGTCTGAGATGATCCCAAACCTGATTCTTGTGTGTGCTTGCCAGTACAGGGTCTGGCACAGTCTGTCATCCTAATCAGCTTATGCACATGCTGATCGTTGCTATTGCTGAGTAAGTTCTGTTTCCAGCCCTGTCATCCACTGGAACCAATGGATGTTGTAGTCCAGCCTGATCCTGCCCACTTCATACTTGGCCCTCATGCAAACCAGTAGGAGCTGCAGCCTAGTTGGGGTGACTCCCCATACCTCCCACTAGGCCTGCCCCCTACCCTGGTTCCATCCATGCATGCCAGTATGTACCACAGGCTTGTTCAGTCTGTCCCACATCCCATTTAGCTCTCATACTTGTCAATGGGCATTGAAGCCTAGTTCAACCTAACCAACCTACTATCCAGCCCACACACATACTGGTGGGTGCCTTTCTGTCTAGCCACCCATTCCCCTGTCCTGGTTTTCGAGCTGTCCAGTGGGAGTGGTTACCCATGAGGGTAACCAGCCCACTATTGCCCTTGTAGGCCTCTCCAACTCCCAGATGATGCACTCTCCAGGTGGTTCTGGAGTTTAACATAAGCCTGGTCTGGTCTACCTCCATCCCAGCTCTCGCTCTTTAATGGGAGTGGTTGTCCAGCAGGGGAGCCCACATTCCCATGCTGGCTTTGCCTCTTGGTTCTCATGTGTGCTGTTTGGGCGCTGCAACCACATCTGGTACGGTTCATCTCACCTTGGCATTCCTTAATGTGCACTGGTATGTGTTGTGACTGAAGCTGGCCTGACCAACACTGTATGCTGGCGCTCAGATTCCCCAGCGGTTGATGTGAACTGGTTTAGTCTGGTCTACCCCCCACCTATGCCATATGTATGATGGGTGTCTTCCTCTTGCCTGGTCTGGGTTGCTCCATATCGTGGTTCTTGTGCTCACCTGTAGGTGCTGTGTTCCGACAGAGGAGTTTTCCAAGCTCCTCCTTCAGAACCTCTCCCTATGCCAGGTCTTGCACGCACTGGTGGTTCCATGGGCCAGCCCTCATTGCTGGCCTTCAATCCATTTCATTTCTTGGTATTGGCTGTTTCACCCCAGCCAAGGCTTGTGCATACCCAGACACTGCTCACACATGGCTCAGCAGGGCAGAGACCCAGCCTAATGCATCCTACATCTACCCAGGTTCTCCAGAGTGTCAGATGGTGCTGGTGTCTAGCCCAGCTTGGTGCTCCCAGCCCCAGTCCACATTTGTGCCTAGGGAGATTGCAGCCATATCCAGACCAGAATGCAGCCCCTACTCCAGCCCCTGCACCCTCACGTGGGAATCCCAACTGAGAAAGGGCATACTCTCACAGCTCCCCAACTGAGTCTATTTCCAACCCTAGATTGTGTGCATGCCAGTGGGTGCTCTGACCCAGGTGGCTAAGCCCCTCACCTGTCTCAGCCTTTGCCTTCAATGCTGTGACATAGTATCACTGCCTCATGCAGACCAGTTGGGGCATGAGCCTAGGTCAGAATGACATGTGCTCCATCCTGATCTCTTTTTTGTGTGTGTGAGTTGAAGTTTGCTTGGCCCTGCCTGGTCCGCCCCCTTCCAGTTGCAGCTCGCCCCATCCCACATCCTATTTTAGGATGTACCTTTAGGTGGTGCTGCCTTGACCTGCCCAGATTGCCATTGGTTCCTTTACCTGTAAATGATGGTAGGTGCCATGGTCACTCCTAGCTTAGCCCATCACCACCCCAGCTCGTGAGCTAACCTGCAGGACTTGTATTTCCACAGGGTCAGGCCCACACTTCCCCACAGAGTTTACCCCTGGACCAAAGTTCTCTCACGTGCTGGTTAGTGTCTTGATCCTGACAAATGTGACCAGTCTACTATTCCACCACCCAGTCAAGTAATGGTACCTAGCCCTGCCAGACAGGCCCCTATCCATAGCGTTGGTGTGGACTGGTGTATGGCAATCAGTGATGCTCTATGCTAATAGCCCATCTCAGGATTCCTAATTTGGCTGGTGAATCAGTCTGGCCCAAATTGATCTTATGGACACTCTCCTCCAAACCATCAGGTCTCAGTCCTCATGCCTGAAAGTTTCATGGCCCTGTTACTGGGAATCACCCAGAATTCATCTCTTACCTACGCTAAAATTGGCCTTATTCATGGGTGTCTGTAAGCAGCAATTTCATATCCTAAAAAAACCCAGAGCTCGCCACTGTGCAGCCAGCCATATAGTGTACTGGCAGCCCAAAGCCAAGGACTCAGTCACTGCCTTTCGGCAGTGGCTTTGGCCTGAGTCCCCAGCCTTGGATCCGACCCAGCAGGGCAACACCCACAGCCGCCACACTGCTGGGAGCTGCAAGCTGCCCCCAACCCCAAGGCCCAGACTCCTCCCAGACTCATCCTGCCACAAGGTTTTGGCAGCAGGGCAGAGCTAGGACTTTAATCCAGTTCCCAAGTTACCCTCATGGTATAATCATCCTGAGAGAAGATTCCTCTTGGGCCTGGAGAAAGCCAAGGACTCAGTCACTGCCTTTTGGCAGTGGCTTTGGCCTGAGCCCCTCACCTTGGATCTGAGCCTGCAGGGGCACCCCCCACAGCTGCTACTTTGCTTGGAGCTGCAAGCAGCCCCCAACCCCAAGTCCTGGCTACTTTTTCTGTTTCTCTCTGTGTAAAGAAAACATGAGATTTATCTTCTTGGTATTCAAAGCATATTACTAACTATAGGCAACATGTAGATTTGTTGATCTCTAGAATATATCTTTTATAACTGAAATTTTATACCCATTAGCCCCCATTACGATCATTGTTAGATTGAGAGTTATTAGTCTTAATTATTTTTAAATGTTTTACTGGGAAGGTTTGTATTTTGAAGTGTTTTGAATCTGACTTAAATTTTTTCCAAGGGCTCATGGATATGTTAGGAGCTTGGTCTTTAACAGGTGAGGTCTGTTTGAAGGTCATTACTGAGCTGTCTCCATCTCTGTCACACATCCTGCCTTGCCTTTTCACATACACTCCTACTGTTACGTCAACATTTCTCATTAGTTCCTGTAGGAGCTGGGATGATGCTGGTTAATACCGTGAACAGAGCTGAGTGTTAAATAAACATCTTTTTTTTGTCAAGAATTCAACTTCAGATATTTCAATCCAATAATAGAAAACACAAATATGTAAGGTTTCTAATGGCTGACTCAATATTCTCACTGATAAATAATCAGCTCAGATTTTGTTTCCTCATAAATTGGCCTTTATAGATTGATTGTATGTAGGAATCTATTCATTTCTTCTAGAGCCCCAGGTTAGGTATTGTATGCTGTTTTCGTAGTTGTCTCTTATGACTCCTTTTATTGCTAAGACATTAGTGGTGATATTTCTGCTCTTATTTCTGATTTCATTACCTTTTTTTAAAGATTTATTTATTTTATTACAAAGTCTGGTATACAGAGAGGAGGAGAGACAGAGAGGAAGATCTTCTGTCCAATGATTCACTCCCCAAGTGACTGCAACAGCTGGTGCTATGCCGATCCGAAGCCAGGAACCAGGAACCTCTTCCGGGTCTCCCATGCGGGTGCAGGGTCCCAATGCATTGGGCTGTCCTCTACTGCTTTCCCAGGCCACAAGCAGGGAGCTAGATGGGAAGTAGAGCTGCCGGGATTAGAACCAGCGCTTATATGGGATCCCGGGACGTTCAAGGTGAGGACTTTAGCTGCTAGGCCACGCCGCCAGGCCCATGATTTCATTATCTTGAGTTGTATTTTATTCCCCCTCAATATTTGATTTTATTGAATATTTTGTTTCTCTGCTTTGTTTCTTGGCTTAATTCCTTCTTCCCTCCCTCCCTCTCTTCCTTCCTTCATTTAGAGATTTGTTTATTCATTTGAAAGGCAGAGTTACAGAGCAAGAGTGAGTGAGAGAGAGAGAATGAGCGAAAGATAAATCTACCATTCACTGATGCACTCCTAAAATGACCACATTGACTAGGGCTGGGCCACGCTAAAAACAGAAGCCTGGAGTTTCATTAGCAAATATTTGTAATTTTACTAATTATTTAATATTTATCTTGTATTTAAAATTATAAACTATTTATGCATCAAGATTACAGTATTGTAGTACTCTGTTATATATCTATACTTATAAGCATGTTTTATATATTCTCATATGCTTCTATATTATTCTTTAGCATATTTTCATTTCTCCTTGAAAGAATTTGTATGCAAATATTTTTATTCTTAATTTTGGGAGGAAATTTTTACTGGGTATAGTGTTCTTAGCAGTTTTTTTGGAGAGTGGGGGTGTTGTTCGTTTTCACATTTGGTGTCTCGACTATGTCATACTACTCTCTACTGGTTTTCAGGGTTACTACTGAGATACCTATTGATAGTCTTACAGGGCTCACTTGTGCAAGACAGTTACCTGGGTGACCTTGTGGTAATCCAAATCTCTTGCCGTTATTGTTTATATTTCTCATGAGTAACTCTAGAATATGCTAGGAATAAAATGTAGTGACATAGCAAGGGAGTGGCCTGGGAAGCCCAGGTTTTATGCCTGTCCCTTCTATCACTCCTCCTCCCTAAGAACAGGTGTCATGCAATGCATTATTTCAGGCATACTTGAAACGAGGGTGTAAAGCGCAGGGTAGGTGACTATAAGCTGGGCACACACATGTAAGATCCACTCGTCTTGGAATAAACGTCAAGGCAAATGCATCTTTTCATTCTAAACTCTCCTGGCTTGTGGGGAGCACTGAAGCAAGTAATCTGAATCGTTTCTTTCCCACATTTCAAGTGTTTTCTGTTACATGATCATCTAAGCCACTGCAACTTCATAAATGGAATCTGGAATTCTTATAAAGGTTTCCTCTGACACAGTTAGTGTTTTGTTGGTGTTTGTGTGTGGGGGGTTGGGGCTCAAAGGCTAGGACTATTACTCCTTTTTTCCCTCAGTACTGTGAGAAAACAGGCTAATTATTTTTTGAATGTGTTTAATAAAAATATAGTAGGATGACCCATATTACTGGAATATTGAATCTCAACTGAAATACAGAATTTCAGGCCCTACCCCAAATTAGAACATATAGTTTTTCTACGTATCCATACTTGCATGTCCATTAAAAGTGAGAAACACTGCTTAGAAATATTTTTCACTCTGTTTTTCTCTTTGCTTTCTGGTGCTGTCATTTACTTGTTTCCTCACTTCCATCATTTTCTATAAACAGATGCTGTACAGGTATCAGTAGCTCTAAATTTAGATTCCAAAACTTCATTAGCTGGTTTTCTTTGCTGCTTTTATCAATCTGGGTCCAAGTTTATAATCTTTTATTGATGTAATATTAAACCATGCTGATAAAAAATCAAGAGATATTCTACTTTCTTACTTGTCAAACTCTGGATTTTAACATCTTGGCAAAAACGCTCAGATAAAACCTAGAATTCAGGAATCTATTTGTCTTAGTACTTGGTAGGATTCTATTGCACTGTATTTTAGAATAGTTAAGATACTTAGTTTATAATGAACACTATATACAGCTTATATACAGAAATCTAATCATGACATCAGTTTTATTGTATTTATTAAGTAGTTATTCCCCTTGGGCAGGCACTATGGTGAAGGTGCAGTTTGTAATGCCACTATCCCATAATGAAGCTGTGATTCGAGTTCCAGCTACTCAGCTTCCTGCTAATGCAACTGCAAAGGCAGCGGACGATGGTCCAAGTACTTCAGTCCCTGCCATCCATGTGGGAGACTCAAATGGAGTTTCTGGCTCTTGGCTTCAGCTTGGCCCAGATTTGGTTGTTGTCGTCATTTGAAGTAAAGAAGAAGCTCAAGATTTTCTCTCTCTTTCTCTCCCTTTCAAAGGAATAAACTTTAAAAATTAAGCCTTCCTTGGGGTTAACAACTTGTAAGGAAAAAATCAGTCCTTAATATTTTATGATCTTGAAATTATGTATTTCTTTCTGATTTTGATCTTTCTTCCCCAATCTTCAAATCTTGCCCCTGCTTTTCTCTGGGCACCACACTTTCCTCTTTTTTGTATATCAGATTATTTTTATTTTTTTTGTTTCTATGTTCTACTCTAACAAGATTGTAATATGTCAGCTTCTCATTACTGTAACACAATACCTAAAGCAGGCTTATATAAAGTTAAATTTGTTCTATGGTTCTAGAGGTACAAAATTTAGATGACTCTTGTGGCGATGGCTGTCTGGCTGGTATTGTCCCAAGGTGATGTAGCTCCTCTTCTATGTTTACATTATTCACCCTCTCATAAAGCCACCAGGGTCTGTAGGATCATACATGTAACTTACCTCAATACTAATCACCTCCCCAAACTCACACCTCCAAACACCATAGTCAGACTAGGTGTGCCCACTCTTAATTGACTGAAAATTAAACTTTTGTGCAAGCCTGGGAGGATAAGCCATATTCAGAACATAGCAATTGTCTTGTTATTTTATGACTTTCTTCAACTCTCAGACACTCTACTCGCTTGTTCAAATTTCCTCTCAATATTATGATAGGCTGAGAATGAACCAACAAAGATGCATGAATCTTACTCTCTGAAACCTGTGAACATGTTACCTTCTCTGATAAAAACAAACTTCGAAAGTATAGTGAAAGTTTCTGAGAAAAGATTTTACTAATTTTACGGGTGGATGAGAGAGAGGATGGAGAAGAGGTGGGGTGGTATGTTTTGAAGGATGGAAAAAGGGGCCACAACCAAGCAATGTAGGTGGTTTCTGGCAGCTGGAAAAACGCGAAGAAATGGATTCTTTTCCAGAGCTTCCAAAATAAAGTTTAATGTGTGAGTATGGGAGATTGTAAACTCCCTCAGATGACATCTATTTAGTCTTTATTTCCTTGCCTCTTTCTTGGATTTCTAGCTTTATTTTTACATTATGATTCAGAAATCATTCATCTCTACAACATCAGTAAGCTGTTTGAAAATCAAACTATGTGCATTATATACTTCACTATAATTGTTCTCGTTAAAATGTAGCTTCACAAAATTAAGCACAGTGGGAACCACCACAGTTCAAACTGATAGGAAAAAGGGAGCCTTGTGCCTTGGTTTTACAACACACAGTTACGATTTCTCCTTTAGTTAAATTTCAGGGCCATCAAGCACTCACCACTGTGTATATTTAATTAGGGTTAGTGGTACACTGCTGCCAAGATGGGGAAGGCACAGCTCGCATTTCCCAACAGAACATGAAAGCTCGATAGCAGCAGTCACTTCCCTGGAACATCACCAGCCAGGGCTCATCATCTGGGCGAAAGTGGGTTTTGTTTTAAATTTGGAACACCACATAGTCATGCTGTTTCTCTCCTTTTGGAGTATGAATAGAGTGATAAACACCTGCCAGGCATCTAGAGGTTTGCCAGAGTGTTTTTACAAAGAAACTGCAGAATCAAGACAGCCCAGATTGCTTCTTCTGGCAGGAACACATCTGCCTTGCCCCAAAGGATAGGTCTATCTGTATCCATAGAGATGTAGTAATAGCTACATTAAAGAATTATTTCTCTTGGATCAAGGCAGTGAGATTCGTTATTTATATATCATGATGGTTATTTGTCTTTTCTATAGTTTAAGAATGATTTGTGTGTGTGTGTGTGTGTGTGTGTGTGTGTGTGTGATGCTAATGCATAGAATAGAGCCAATCAGATAATGACTATAAATAGTGGTTGTGACTACCTACTATGGAAGAAGTGAAAGCAGATATATCCGAAAGCTTTACTAATATTGACCACATCACGGATGGCACCAAACATCCATCACTGATATCCTCATTTATTCTGATTGATCTGCATCTTCCCAACAGAGATTTTTTTTTTTTTTTTGGCTCCAAAACAAACCTGTAAATAGGCCTCTATTTTCAGTCCCGACTTCTTATTCTTTTGAACTCAAGTTTACGCTTGCTTTTTAAGGCCTCAGTGTTAAAATATCTATGCATGAAATTCATCCTCTGCCTTTCCTCCCTCCCCTGACATTATCTCCCCCAAGTGATCCTTTTTAACATGGAAATTCAGACACGTGCATCTCTGCCATGGTGTCTTATGTCCCTTCATCTGTTCTAGATGCACTCTGGAGGAAATCTGATCATGCCCCACTTCTGCTTGAAATTTCTCTATGGTTTCATTTTTTTGAAATGTTTGCTTATTTATATTAAAGTTGGTGTTATGGGGTGACGAGAGTGAAGGGGAGCCAGAGAAAGAGACTGAGAGAATCTCTCGTCTGCTGGTCCACTCTCCAAATGGCTGTAATATTCAGGGCTACACCAGGCCAAAGCAAGGAACCTGGACCCTCTTCCAGGGCTCCCGTGTGGGTTACAGGAGACCACGGACTTGGGTCACCTTCTATTGCTTTTTCTAAGCACATTGGCAGGAAGCTGGATCACAAGTGGAGCAGCAAGAACATAAACTGGTGTCTGTATGGGATGCTGGTACTGTATCGCCAGAAAAATATTAAGAAAGTAGCTATAGTTTTATTTATTCTATTGGTGTTTTTAAACAAATGTTTGTTGTTGTATTTACCCCATCATTGTATATTTTTTAAACTATCCTTATAGCACTAGAATTTAGTTGAAAGAATAATACATTTACTTCTACTTTGCTTTTTTAAAAATAAAAGATTTATCTATTTTTATTGGAAAGTCAGATATACAGAAAGAACAAGAAACAGAGAGGAAGATCTTCCGTCTGCTGATTCACTCCCCAAGTGACCACAACTGCTGGAACTGAATCTGAAGCCAGGGGCCAGGACCTGCTTCTAGTTTTCCCAAGTCGGTGCAGGGTCACAAGCCTTTGGGATGTCCTTGACTGCTTTTCCAGGCCACAAGCAGGGAGCTAGTTGGGAAGCGGGGCAGCTGGGATTAGAACTGGTGCCCACATGGGATCCTGGTGTGTGCAAGGCAAGGACTTTAGCTGCTAGTCTACTGCACCAGACCCTGCTTGTTTTTTTTTCTTAATGTACAGACGAGTTGTATTTGAATAAAATCAGTGTTTTAAATTTAAATTTAGAAAGTGGTGTTTTTTCTGCTATACCAAAATACCAGCCCCCCGCCAAAGGTTTTCAATTATCTCTCAGGCAGAAGGTAGGCTTATCAGGATTGAATTAAAATGCATTTTCATGATTCAGTCTTCAACTTTGTTTATCTCCACATCTTCAATTTATACTCCTGTTGAATGGTTTTATTTACAGATTCCCAAATAATCTTCATTCCTTTTTATCTCTGAGCATTTCAGTAATCATAAAATGTTAATGAACAAAATTCCCCAGTTAAATCATGGAGGCAATAAATTGCATTGTGAACATTCAATGAAAGTCTCCGTGTAAGAGAACATAAACATAAGCATAAATGCAAAAAGAAGGTCCTCTGTTACTTTGCAAGAGGAAAATAAACCAGGTAAATAATCAAAGTAGCCAGATAATGCTCTATTAATGTAAATACATGTCTCACAGGAAAAGCATTATTAAAGAGAAAGATGGTTAATACACAATAACAAAAGATTTAATCCACAAAATAATAACTTTTAAAATCGGTTACATCCTCAAATAACATATAGAAAGAATATTTTATACAAATGAAAGGAGAAATGCAGCAGCCCACATTTACACCAGAGGACAATTGCCCTCATTCTATAACAGTAGATCAGTAGATCAGAAACCATGCAATAATTTCTTATTTGAATCTCTGCAATCCACAAAAGTGGAACCAACTGTCTCAGGTCAAGGAAGTAGATAGTTCATCTCTGATCTACTCTTGCATTACAGTAGTACAAGTTAAAAATGAACTAGATATCAGGGATCATGTAGATAATCTCAAAAACATGATGCCGAAAGACAAAGCTGCACAATGTGACATGCAGCATGACTCCAAGCGGAGATGTGACTTGGCAATGGGATTGTTGTGCTTGCGGAGCCGACTTGGGCTAGGCAGAGTTGGCTATTGTCGGTATCCGTCTTTTAACCATGAAAATGCATAGTCACCAGGGACCGTTATTGAATACAAAAGCCCAATTCAAATCCCTGGAGCTTTCTGACAATTAAAGATCAATTTGAGGGAAAGAGAAATAGATGAAATAGAGAACGCAGCCTCACTGATGGAGCAGAGAGAGTGACATGTCTAGGTAATGGATTAGGAAGAGGAAGAATCTGACTTTTTTGAGTTACTTGACTGCTGCCTCTAGAATAGTATTGTGTAACATGAACACTTATTTTGTGAAATCATTACTAGTTATATTTCCTGTTACTTGAAGCCAAAAAATCATGTTCTTCTGTCCTAGCTACATTTTTTAAATCTAGAAAGGTTGTGTTGAGTGAATGTATTAAGTGTTCATGGGGGTTGCAAAGATCACTAAGACAAATCCTAATTCAAGAGCTCAGAGTCTAGCTTAAAGAAATGCATAATTAAAGCTGTAAGAAATTATAAAGCCTGAAATTATTTTATCATGGATATAACAAAGGCTGTGTTTTATGGATATTTGTTTGTTGTCATAATAAAAGTCCTTGCACACCTTGGCTTCAGAGGAAGGTCTGTCTTTGTAGCAGATTCTATTTCATTTGAACCTTGTAACCAATCAGTCAGGAGAATATTGTCCATGCTTTATAGAGGGACAAACTGAGGCTCACAAAATTACACTTATGTTTAGATGTTAATACAATTGAATCCAGGCTTGTTTAAGTCCCGACTGCCTGTTCTCTTTTATAAAGGGACTAGTGAACTTTAACGGCAGACCTGAAACACAAGGTGGACCATCACAAAACATTACAACCCCTGCTTCACTCCCTGTACTTAGAAAATGCTAGGTATTTATTGCATCGCTCCTTCAGATCGCTCTCCACACCTAATAACCTAGCTTCTGCATGATTTGTTTTGAATCGTCTTGATCCTTGACCCGCAAATTCAACATTAGAGATATAAGCTATTTGTAGACATGTGTGTCTATGCACTTTCTTTAAATTGTATTGCTCACTGCTCTTTACACAAAATTAGATTTATCTGTACAGATTGTTTGCTTTAAGATCTCACTTTGCCCTAACCTTTTACCTACCTCCAGCATTATGTTTGAATGCGTGACTTAACTATTTACTTGGCTTCAATTTTTTTTCCTGCATTCCAAATGAACTTGTAATCAATATCCTTTACTTTAATAGTGTTTGTCTAAGTTTTCTCACCTATAAATCTTTTGGACAACAATCCTTTTGATCTCCATCCTTATACTTATCACTGCCATGGGGCATCTTTTACATATGTTTATTTGCCTAAATATTGCCTTATTTATTAGGTGAATGATTTTTATGTCTCTATTGTTCCCATCATACCTAGTTTTCTTACATAAAGTAAACTTTATTTAGTCATTTCATTATTCTTTCAACAAATTTATGACTAGAATATACAAAAAGAAGGAAAAAATAGCTTCAACGTGTGAAGCACAGAACAGTGATCAGGTAGTAACTTGAAAAGCATGTGTAAATCCATATTATCTTTTATTTTGTATTTTAACTCAATACCTTTGGTATTTTTTTTCTTTTTAAAGATTTATTTATTTTTATTGGAAAGGTGGATATACAGAGAGGAGGAGAGACAGAGAGAAAGATCTTCCGTGCAATGATTCACTCCCCCGGTGGCTGCAATGGCTGGAACTGAGCCAATCTGAAGCCAGGAGCCAGGAGCTCTTCAGGGTCTCCCACGTGGGTACAGGGTCCCAAGGCTTTGGGCCACAAGCAGGGAGCTGGATGGGAAGCAGGGACACTGGGATTAGAACTGGCACCCATATGGGATCCCGAGCATTCAAGGCGAGGACTTTAACCACTGCGCTATTGCGCTGAGCCCTTTGGTCTTTGTTAAAAGCCAAGAAGAGGGCAGCTTAGGCAGGGATTTCCAAGAACAGAGGAATTATAGGTACAGTAAAGTTTTGGTAGATTGAGTATCCAGTTGTGGATTGCCAGTGTGTTATACAAATATTGCTGTTAATTAGATCATCTCTTGAAAAACATTGTTAGATTTCCAAGAAGTAGATGGGAATGTGTTTTCCAAAGAGTAGTACTGGGATATATACACACATGTAGTAAGAGTAGACAAAGGAAAAGGATGGCAGGAGAAAGAGAAGAAAAGAGCAGTTTAAGAGACAGAGAATTGTGAAGAAGCTGGCTTAGGGAGTGGTGCAGTAGTTTAGTGGCTGAAGTCCTCACCTTGCATGTGCTGAGATCCCATATGGGCGCCAGTTCAAATCCCAGCTGCTACACTTCCCATCCAGCTCCCTGCTTGTGGCCTAGAAAAGCAGTCAAGGATGGCCCAAAGCTTTGGGACCCTGCACCTGAGTGGGGGACCCGGAAGAGGCTCCAGGCGCCTGGCTTTGGATTGACTCAGCTCTGGACATTGCCACCACTTGGGGAGTGAATTAGCAGACAGAAGATCTTTCCTCTCTGTCTCCTCTCTCTATGAATCTGACTTTCTTTTTTTTAATTTTTTTTTAATTACAATGTCAGATATACAGAGAGAGGAGGAGAGACAGAGAGGAAGATCTTCCGTCCGATGATTCACTCCCCAAGTGAGCCGCAATGGGCCGATGTGTGCTGATCCAATGCCAGGAACCAGGAACCTCTTCCAGGTCTCCCACGCGGGTGCAGGGTCCCAATGCATTGGGCCGTCCTCGACTGCTTTCCCAGGCCACAAGCAGGGAGCTGGATGGGAAGTGGAGCTGCCGGGATTAGAACCGGCGCCCATATGGGTCGGGGCGTTCGAGGTGAGGACTTTAGCCGCTAGGCTACGCTGCTGGGCCCAAATCTGACTTTCTAATGCAAATAAATAAATCTTTTTTTTTTTTTTAAGAAACTGGCTCACATGATCATGTGGGTTGGTAACTCTGAAGCTTGTGGGCAAGAATCAATGCTCTAGCCTCGAGTGGAGAAGCAGTCAGAAGCATTGGCCTTCCAGGGATCTCAGCCTTTTCTCTTAAAAGCTTGTTCTAATTGTACCTTTTCCTCAACATCTGCTAATTTTAATCTAAATCACATAGAAAAATACTTTCATTAGCAACATGTAATTAGGTGTTCACCCAAATAACTCAGTACCATTGCCAAGCCAAACTGACAATGTGAAATGAATCGTCACATGATGGAAGCCAAATAAGCAGGTGAAAGTTTTGGTTTGGATAGGAGGATGGTCAGTTCCTCCTGTGTGAAGGTAGGTACTAATACAGGCAGTTAGTTTGTCATGGAAGTGGATTCTTCTGTGAAATAGGAAACATCTTCTGGAGTGGAAAGAGGCAACTGAAGATTTAAGATAATAGGTTGGCAAATTCACTTAGATGTGTGGAATAATAAATGTCTAATAGAGTCAGATTGTGAGCAGAGCTAAGAACCAGTGACTACAGTCTTAAGAGGAATACAATATTAACAAATGTTCCCTGGAATCTCCTTTATCTAGGATGGCATCTCTGTGCTCATACAGGGTTGCTTTTTACTTTCCACTAGCAAATGTCACTCTCAGATGATGAGTATGCATTCTTCTATAGTGTCTCTTACTACATCTAATTGACCTGAGCAATGTTTGCTCTAAAGTGCTTGTTGATGGACAGCATTGTTTGCCTTACATATTCCACACATGAGAAATAACCAAATTTCAGGTGGTGTACCGGTGAAGTTTAAGGAACGGGATGCTGTCAATGAGAGGGGGATTTCAATGCTCAGAGTATTTTACATGCTTTTAGGGACAGCCTTATCAATGACAGCACATCTTTCAAAGAACAAGTGTGAACATGTTGCAATAGAAGCTCTCTAAGTTTTTGAATGAACCAATGAATAATTCGATTGTCTTGATTTTGTTATTTTGTTTCTAATACGTTTGCCAATTTGCAAACAAGGCACATCCCAGCAAATGATTAGGAGAAGGAGTTTATCTGTGGCTTTCAATTTGGTGTTCTCCGCTTCCTAGATTTATCTTTTCTGATATTTGGAATTCATCTAAAAGTTACTAAGAGTTAAAGAAAATATTTTTAAATCATAGAATTAGAAGACCTAGCTAGGCGGTGGCAAACCCTAACCTGCACATAAATAGAACACTTCTGCTATAGCCAAGTACAGCACATGTACTGGCAGATACTATGATCTTGGAATTGCATTTTAGCTGAGGCTTTATTACTCATTCTACTTATAGATTTGGATAAATAATTCATCTCCTGCAGGCATCCTTCCTTTAATCTGTAAATTGTTAATTATACTTGTTTTACCTAAGGTGTGGAGTTAACACAAGGATTAAATAAAATAACGTTATATAACAGACTCCTCAGATTATATAAGCATGAAATGTGCGTTAGTCACAGTTCTCCACAGAGACAGAATCAATAGGAGATTCTGGGAGACTGGAAATTTAAGGAAGAGTTGGTGTTACAGGCTTTGATCTCAAACCTGCAAGCTGCAAACAGGCAGAGTTTCTTGAGGCAGCCTTGCTGCTTCTTTGAAAAATCTTTTGTCCCTGTTGTGAAGGTCATCAGTGGATTGTATGAAGGCCTTCATTATGACTGATCATTCCTTAAACAGTACTGGTTTACCTGGTGTAGTAGCCTAGTGGCTGAAGTCCTCGCCTTGCAAGTGCCAGGATCCCATATGGGCTTGCTTCCCATCCAGCTCCCAGCTTGTGGCCTGGGAAAGCAGTTGAGGATGGCCAAAAACCTTGGAACTCTGCACCAGTATAGGAGACACAGAATAGGCTCCTGGCTCCTGGCTTCAGATTGGATTGGCTTAGCTCCGGCTGTTGCGGCCACTAGGGGAGTGAATCAGCAGGTGGAAGATCTTCCTCTCTGTTTCTCCTTTTCTGAATACTTGACTTTCCAATAAAAAGACAGATAAATCCTTAAAAAAAAGTCTACTGGTTTAAAATTATAATCAATCTCCCCAGCAGTCTAGGCTAGTGCTTAACCAAAAAACAAACAAACAAAAAACTGGGTATCATTCCTTGGCCAAGTTGGCAAATAAAATTACCCACCATCACCATGCAGCATTATATTTAATCCGTGACCTTTTGAGATAGGCTGCCTAAATTAGAGCTTGGAGTTTTTGAACTAGTGCAGTACTTTGTGATTCAGTCTGCTCCTCTGTTCGACAGTGTGACAAGAGAGGTTCTCAGACTAAATAGTAGATGCAGAATAAGTGTGTGCGGAATAAGGTAACTCAAAATAATGTGTGTGAAATATAGTTATTATCAGATATTCATATCATTACTATTTTAACATGTGCAAGTAAGACAATCCAAAAACTTTAAATGGAAAATAATTTTCTATTTGTTAGTCTTGCTGTTTTCCTTCCCCTCAGGGTTTGAGTACAAAGAATGCCATCAATCAACCCTAGATTTACAGGAACAGCCATAATTCCAATATTCTGTCTCACTCTCAAGCACAGTCTTCTTTGTTAGCACCTTTATTCTTATGTTTGATTTACAAATTATCCATGCCAGGGGCAGGTGCTGTGGCACAGTGGGTTAATTCTGATGCTTACATCCTTTCCTGAGTACCTTGTTTTAGTCCTGGGTACTTTGCTTCTAATTCAATTTCTTCCTACAGCACCTGGGAAGGCAACAAAATGGTCCAGGAACTTGAAACCCTGTCACCCATATGGGAGACAAGGGTGGAGTTCCTGGATCTTGGTTTTGGCCTGGCCAGTCTTGGCTCTGGCTCTTGCAGAGTCATTTGGGCATGGAGCCACTAGAGAAAAACTCAATCTCTTCATGCAAAATATAAAATAGATAGACATAGGTGAACAAGTATATACATAAACAACATTTTAAAGAATTTTCCTTAATGATGAAGGAATAATAACTGTTGAATGAAGGAATAAGATTAATTCAGCAAATATTTTCCATTTTATTGTTGGAAATGAATTGACAATATCTCCAAGTTTAGGAACACTTGAAGATGCAAAGTTGTTTTTGTGGTCTACACTACAGTTTACTTCAGTTGTGTTTTTTTTTATTTTATTTATTTTTATTGGAAAGTCAGATACACAGAGAGGAGGAGAGACAGAGAGGAAGATCTTCCATGTGATGATTCACTCCCCCAGCAGCTGCAACGGCTGGAGCTGAGCCAATCCGAAGTCAGGAGCCAGGAGCTTCTTCAGGGTCTCCCACACGGGTGCAGGGTCCCAATGCTTTGGACCATCCTTGACGGCCTTCCCAGGCCACAAGCATGGGCTGAGTGGGAAGCAAAGTTGCTGGGTTGAGAAACCGGCGCCCATATGGGATCCCGGATCATTCAAGGCGAGGACCTTAACCACTATGCTATTACGCCAGGCCCTACTTCAATTCATTTTAAGTCTCCAGACTTCCCTAGATGTGGACCTGGTTTTTGAAGTTCTAAATGTCTTATGCCCGATGGGTATGCTGAAATTACCAGTCTAACTGGTTTTTATGCATTTAGGATTATGACAGTGAGAGCAAAGATTGGTGAGGATTCAAAATTGGGCAGAAGAAGGTGAACCATCTTTGAGTTGCCTTGATTGAAGTGAAAAATCAGCTGTAACTGGATCAAGGACCTAAATCTGCACCCAGAAACCATCAAACTATTGGAGGAAAACTTAGGAAGCACTCTCCAAGATACAGAAATTTGGAGAGACTTCTTAGAAATGTCACCAAAAGCCTAGGCAGTCAAAGCCAAAATAAGCAAATAGGACTACATTTATTAAAAAGTACAGAAGTACAGCAAATGAGACAATCAACAATGTGAAGAAGGAACCAACAGAATGACATAAAATCTCTGCACATCATAACACACTGGAGATTAATATCCAGGATATACAAAGAGCTTCAGAAACTCAACTACTGCAAAACAAACAACTGTGAAGAAATAGACAAAGGAAATGAAATGACATTTTTCAAAACAAGAAATTCAAATGGGTAATAAACATAGGAAAAATGATCAGGCTCCCTAGCTGTCAGGGAGATATAAATGAAAACCATACTGAGGTTCCACCTAACTCCAGTGACATTGGCCTACATTCAGAATTCTACTAACAACACCTGCTGGCATGGATGTGGGTAGAAAGGCACCCTACTCTACTGTTGATGGGAGTGTAGGCTAATGCAACCACTGTGGAAGTCAGTATGGAGAGTGATAAGAGAACTGAAAATTGACCTGCTGTTTGACCCAGCTATCACACCTCTGGGAATATATCCAAAGAAATGAAATCTGTACATGTGAAAGGAATCTGTAATCCAGTTTTCACAGCAGCACCACCTACAATAGCAAGGACATGGAAACAACCTAGATGCCCATCAAAAGAGAAGTAGATAAAGAAGCTATGTACATCGATGCCATGAAATACTATTAAGCCACTAAAAAAAATGGAATTCTACCATTTGTAACCAAATGGTCCCAACTAGAGACCATTTTGCTTTGTGAAATCTATCATTCTCCAAAGGACAAATACCATATGTTCTCTCTGATATAAGACAACCTTCATACAAAATAAGAGATCAATAGTCCTTTCAATATTATTTTTGCTACATCTCAGCAGGTTTGATATTTTGTTCTCATTTTTGTTCATTCAGAAAAGTTTTTGTTTTTCTTATCAAATTCCTCATGATTCACGTGTCACATAATAGAATTATTTGCTTCAGGAAGGTCTTTGATTCTCTTTTTCATTTCTTTAGCTATACATTAGTTATTCTGTAGGGTACTAATTAACTTCATATTGTAAATTTTCTAGTTTTTCTTCCTGTTGCTGATTTTGTTTTATGCTTTTCATTTAAGGGGTTGTGAAGTAGCTGTGTAGTAGAGACTATCACATACAGATATGAGGATACAGTGCAGTGTGCATCTCTACATACAAATCGTCTCTAAAAATTTCTTTTTCATGGCAGTGAGTATTGAGGGGTATGGGTTTCAGGAGCTGGCAAGCAAGAATAATTTCTTAATTTCAAAATCTCAATTTCAAAATTTTTAAACATAGTCATTTGCTTAAAAGATTGATTTTTTTTTATCTTCTTTAATTCCAGTTTGAATCAGCCTAAAGATGCTAAGCTGTGGATGTACTAGACTTCAAAGGAATTGAGCATTCTGCACAATTCTAATAATCACTTCAGAAAGCTTTGAATAAGCTTTTCCTTGGGGTATTTCAATCTAAGAAATTTTTACCTGAGCAGTCACTTTGTATTCTTTTTTTTTTTTTTTTTATTAATTATTATGCATTATGTGACAGTTTCATATGCTCTGGGAATCCCCCCACCCCTCCCTACACCCCTCCCCCCTGGTGGATTCCTCCACCTTGATGCAGTATTACAGTTCAAATTCCATCAAGATTCTTTCCTTGCAAACATATACCCAGCATAGAGTCCAGCTACTCATTGTCCAGATGGGTTGAACAGTTTGTTGGGGAGACCATTTCTGGTCCAAAGTCAGAGCTGGTAGAATATCATCCCAGTCAATTAAGAGTCTCAATATAACATTAACAGCAATTTGTAACATTATGGAATTGACAAGGTTTTGCGTAACCAGTATGTTAAAAAAAAACAAAACAAAACAATACAAAACAAAAAAGAAGCAAGTTCTTAACCACAACCTATGATTAGCTCATTGACATTTCAATTTTAGTTCATATACAGGACCAGCTGCTATATACCTTAAAATGGCTATAAGGTACCATTCAGCTGTCTCGTGTCTGTTTCATTTTAGTATTTAGCCATTTGTTGTGTTGAAGTCTAATTTTACTGATCTTGGCAGATTTTAGGATAATCTAGACTGGCTTGTAACTCTAACAAGACATTTGTCAGCAGTTAAGGTGCAGAACATTTTTTTTTTTTTTTGGGGGGGGGGTGTGCAGGAAAGTCCCCAACACCATGGTAAGGAGTGACTAATCTTTGTGTCCTACCCAGCGAGGCATTAGCCAATCCATGCCAGCTCTTTCCTGTCGGATTTCAAGCTCTACTTTTTGTTGTTTGTCTATTTATTTTAGGTTTTTTTTTTAGTTTGTATGATTGTTTGTTTGCTGTGAGGGGTTTTCGGAGCGATCCTGATGGTCATTGCAAGGGAGGGTGGGGGTCCAGAGGTGGAGCCAGGCTCGGTCCAGAGAAAGCTCTCCTCCCTGGTCCCGAGGGACGTTTATTGTTCTTCTGTTTCTGCGGACCGCTCAGGGCTTCTGGTTGTCATTCCGATGACGTTGGTTTCTGCGCGGTAGTGTTTGGACTTCTTCCATCCCCTGCGGGAGCTCCGGTTAGGGGTGGGTGACCTCAGAGTACTCGGCCTCCGAGGGCATCCAATTCCCTGTGGCCTCCTTGGCAGTTGGGATATAGTCCTTGTTGCTCGTATTAGTAGTTTGTGGTGAAGGTCTGGGAGTCTTCATGGTTGGGATCCAGGCTTTCTCCTTGCCATCTGCTCTACCCTGGAGTGCCCCCCTGCTCCACGCACATGACCTCCTGTTAAGAGGTTGTCAGGATCGCACCCGATTCCCCCCTCATGCATTGGTATAGTAGTTTTACTATTGTTTAGTGCTGCTTTGAGTCTGTTGTCTATGAATTACCAGATTTGATCATGATAGGCTATATTATACTTTTTCCTCACTCTTTTTATGGTCCTGAAAGGCTTCCCTGCACTCCCCCCCATTACGGATTAACATAACGTATTGAGGGTATAGTAGGTTTTACAGTTTTTCGATGTAGATCTTAAGTATTCTGACATTAATTGTTGGTTTATAGATTATATCACATTATCTTATTGTATTGGATACAGGTTGTTAGAGATTGCAATAATATTACAATATACAGGTACTATCAGGTTGTCATCTTTTCATCTCAGATTAAGGCAAACATGTGGTATTTAACCTTTTGGGATTGGTTCATTTCTCTTAGCATGATGGATTCCAGTCGGGCCCATTTGTCCACAAAGAACTGCATTTCGTTTTTTTTAATAGCTGAGTAGTATTCCATAGAGTAGATGAACCATAGCTTCCTTATCCAGTCTTCTATTGATGGGCATTTTGGCTGCTTCCAGGTTTTTGCGATTGTAGATTGTGCTGCTATGAACATTGACGTGCATGTTGGTTTCTTGAGTAGGAGATGTTTTGGATATATCCCTAGGAGTGCTATTGCTGGATCATATGGCATGTTGATTTTCAGTTGCTTGAGTATTCGCCAAACTGATTCCCATAGAGGCTGTACCAATCTGCAGTCCCACCAGCAGTGGAGAAGGGTTCCCTTTTCCCCACATCCTCGCCAACAAGTGTTGGTGGTATTACGTATGTGTGCCATCCTTACTGGAGTTAGGTGGTACCTCAAGGTTGTCTTCATTTGGATTTCCCTTATTGCCAGGGAGCTTGAGCATTTTTTCATATGCTTGTTTGCCATTTGGGTTTGTTCCTTTGTGAAATGTCTGCCCATTTCCTGTGCCCATTTCTTGAGTGGCTTGTTTGTTTTGACATTTTGGTTGTTTTGTAGTTCTTTGTATATTCTGGAAATTAGCCCTCTGTCACCTATGTCGTGCGCAAAGATCTTCTCCCATTCTGTGGGTTGCTTTTTTACTTTGTTGATTGTTTCTCTAGCTGTACAGAAGCTTCTTAGTTTGATGAGGTCCCAATTGTTTATTTTGGTCTCGATTTCTACTGCATTTGGAGTCTTTTTTAGGAAGTGAGGGCCTACTCCTAAGTGTTGCAGTGTGTTTCCAACATTTTCTTCCAAAAGTTTGAAGGTTTCTGGATGTAGGTTTAGGTCTTTTATCCATTTAGATTTGATCTTAGTGTATGGTGAGAGATGTGGGTCTATCTTTTTGTTTCTGCAGGCTATCAACCAGTTGTCCCAACAGCATTTATTGAACAGACCTTCCCATTTGCTTGGATTGTTGTCTGTCTTTTTGTCAAAGATTAATTGACTGTATCTATGTGGATTACTGTCTGGTGATTCTATTCTGCTCCATTGATCTTCCTCTCTATCTTTGTGCCAGTACCACGCTGTTTTGATAACCACTGCCCTATAGTATGTCCAGAGGTCTGGAACTGTGATTCCCCCTGCTAACTTCCTGTTCTTCAGGATGGTTCTGGCTATTCGTGGTTTTTTGTGCTTCCAGATGAACTTTTGGATCATTGTTTCCAGTTCCATGAAGAATGTTTTGGGCAGTTTGATTGGAATTGCGTTGAATGTATATATCGCCTTTGGCAATATAGACATTTTAATGATATTGATTTTACCTATCCAGGAGCATGGGATGTTACTCCATCTTTTGAGGTCTTCTTCAATTTCTTTTTTAAGTGGTTTGTAGTTTTCCTCAAATAGGTCTCCTACATTTTTGGTTAGGTTAATTCCCAGATACTTCATAGTTTTCTCTGTTATTTTGAATGGTATTTTGCTGCTTAGATCTTTTTCCAACTTGGGGTTGTTTGCATACACTATGGCTGTTGATTTCTGTTCATTAATTTTGTACCCTGCCACACTCCCAAACTCTCGTATAAGTTCTAGGAGTCTCTGTGTTGAGCCTCTTGGCTCTTCTATGTAAAGAATCATGTCATCTGCGTATAGTGAAAGTTTGACTTCTTCATTTCCAATTTGGATTCCTTTGATTTCTTTTTCTTGTCTTATGGCCTCAGCAAGTACCTCTAGGACTATGTTGAATAGCAGTGGAGAAAGTGGACATCCCTGTCTTGTTCCAGTTCTTAGTGGGAAGGGTTCCAGTTTTTCTCCATTCAGTATGATGCTGGCGTTGGGTTTTTCATATATTGCTTTGATTATGTTGTGGATTTTTCCATCTATGCCTACTTTGGTTAGGGTTTTTAGCAGGAAGTGGTGTTGGATTTTGTCAAAAGCTTTTTCAGCGTCTATTGATACTATCATGTGATTCTTGTTTTTCAGTTTTTGGATGTGGTGTATCACATTTATGGATTTGCGAATGTTGAACCATCCCTGCATTCCAGGGATGAATCCTACTTGATCCGGATGAATGATCTGTCGGATGATTTTTTGAATTCTATTGGCTAGGATTTTGTTGAGTATCTTAGCATCAATGTTCATCAGAGAGATAGGTCTGTAGTTTTCTTTCTCTGTAGGATCTCTGTCTGGTTTTGGGATTAAGGTAATGTTGGCTTCATAGAATGAGTTTGGAAGGGTCGCTTCCTTTTCTATTATATTGAAGAGTTTGTAGAGGATTGGGGTTAGTTCTGTTCGGAATGTTTTGTAGAATTCTGTAGTGAAGCCGTCTGGACCTGGGCTTTTCTTTGTTGGGAGTTCTTTAATCACTGATTCAATCTCTGCTTCAGTTATGGGCTTGTTCAGGTCGTTTGTTGCCTCTGGGCTAAGTTTTGGCAGGTTGTATAAATCTAAGAACTTTTCCATTTCTTGATGGTCATCTGATTTGTTGGAGTACAGTGCTTTGTAGTAATTTCTAATTATGTTCTTAATGGTTGCAATGTCTGTTGTTATGTTGCCTTTTTCATCTTTGATGCTGTTAATTCTTGCTTTCTCTTGTTTTTTCTTTGTCAGTCGGGCCAACGGGGTGTCTATTTTGTTTATCTTTTCAAAAAACCAGCTTTTTGATTCATTGATTTTGTGTATGGTTTTTTTTATTTCTATATGGTTGATTTCCTCCCTTGTTTTGATGATTTCTTGTTTCTTGTTGTGTGTGGGGCTCATCTGCTGTTGCTTCTCCAATTCCTGGAGGTGTGTGTTTAGTTCCTGTATTTGGCGCCTCTCTTGGGCCTTGACATGAGCTCCAATTGCGATGAATTTACCCCGTAGCACTGCTTTGGCTGTGTCCCACAAGTTTTGGAATGTTGTGTCAGAGTTTTCATTGGTTTCCATAAATTTTTTGATCTCATCTTTAATTTCTTCTCTGACCCATTGTTCGTTCAATAGCATATTGTTCAACCTCCAAGAATTTCTGTATTTCCTTGGGCATTTTGAATTGCTGATTTCCAGTTTCATTCCATGGTGGTCTGAGAGGGTACATTGTATGATTCCTATCTTTTTGAAGTTACTTAGATTTGCTTTGTGTCCTATCATGTGGTCGATCCTGGAGAAGGTGCCATGTACTGCTGAAAAAAATGTATAATCTGTGGCTTTAGGATAAAAAGTTCTATAAATGTCAACCAAGTCCAGTTGTTCTATTGTTTGTATTAGCTCTGTTGTTTCTTTGTTGAGTTTTTGTTTTGTTGATCTGTCTATTGTTGTTAGTGGGGTGTTAAGGTCACCCACTACTATTGTGTGCATATCTATGTCTCCCCTTAAGTCTGTAAGTAATTGCTTCACGTAGCTAGGCGCATTGGGATTTGGTGCATATATGTTCACGATGGTAATTGCTTCCTGATGGATCAATCCTTTCACCAATATATAATGTCCTTCTCTGTCCTTTTTGATGTCTGTAAGCTTGAAGTCTATATCATCTGAAATTAGGACAGCTACCCCAGCCCTTTTTTCTCGTCCATTGGCGTGAAATATCTGTTTCCATCCCTTCACTTTAAATTTCTTAGAGGCTTTTCTGGTTAGATGTGTCTCTTGTAGGCAACAGATAGTTGGATCTTGTTTGATGATCCATTCCGTTAATCTGTGCCTTTTGATTGGTGAGTTCAGGCCATTTGTGTTAAGAGTCAATATTGAGATGCTGCGATTTTGCCCTGCCATACATATGTGTCTTTGTGGGTGTTGTTATCTGTGTAATTACCCCTCCTTGTGTGGGCTTTAGTGGGGAGATCTTCCTGTTTGCCATCTTTGCTTGTGGTTTGCCCCTGTTTTTTCTGTGTTTAGCACATTTCTAAGGAGATTTTGAAGAGTTGGTTTTGTGCTGGCATATTCTTCAAGTTTCTCTTTGCTATGGAAGTATCTGATTTCGTTCTCGAATATAAATGAGATCTTTGCTGGGTACATTAATCTTGGTTGACAGTTGTTCTGTTTCAGGATTTGGAAGATCTTTGTCCATTCTCTCCTTGCTTGTAGGGTCTCTTCAGAGAAGTCAGCCGTGATCCTGATTGGTTTTCCCCGGAATGTGATCTTTTCTCTGCTTCGTACTTGTCTTAGGATTCTTTCTTTGTCTTCGTTGGAGTGGAACTTGAGCACCATATGTCTGGGTGAAGATCGCTTTGGGTCATATCTGCTGGGAGTCCTCTGACCATCCTGGATTTGGGCTGGGTTCATGTTCCAAGTGTTTTGGAAGTTTTCCTGTATAATTTCGTTGAGCACCGTTTGCATTCCTGATTCTCTTTCTGCTCCTTCGGGCAGTCCCATAATTCTGATATTAGATTTTCTTAGGTTGTCTTTCATCTCCTGAATGGTCTTATTGGCTTTGTTCAGGCTTGTTTCTAGCTGTTTAATGAGCTGGGTGTGTTCATTTTGTGTGTCTTCTGTTTCAGAGATCCTCTCTTCTGCTGTATTTATTCTGTTAGTTAGGCTCTCAAGTTTGTGCTCTAAGTCAAGGATTTTGTTTTTGACTTGCTGTATTTCTGTGACTATGTGGTTCTTGAATTCCTTGAAGTCTTCCCAGTTCTTCTCATTGTCTCTGACAGCTTTTAACATTATTTTTTTAAATTCCTTGTCTGGTAGAGCTTCCATGTCTTCTTCTCGTATCTCCGAAATAGATATTGGCTTTTGGTCTTTTTTTGGTGAGGTACTGGCTCTCTCGTCTGGATCATTCCCTTTTCTGAAGTTTCTTCTCATTGCGTTATTGTTTCTTGTTGATTTCAGGGATGTATTCTCTGATTTGTTTATCTACAGTTTCTGGTCTTTGTGCAGTAGTTTGGAGTAGGTGTGAGTTCGCTGCTTCCTTTAGGTTTACTTTTGAAGGAGAATTTCTTTGAGTTCTATTGGAGATGTTTGGTGCGGGGGGATAGCTATATCAATCCCTGAATGTCTATAACCCTCTGTAGCTTGGTTTCTGTAAGGTCTGTTGGTTAGACCTTTCGTCCTGTGTGTGTTTTCAGGGGTAGGGCTTAGTAGCAGTATTTTGTAGCTTCAGGGCTCCTTGTCTGTAGTTTTGGGGTGGATTTGGAAGACCCCTAGCGCCCCTCAGGCCTGCAGTTGTGGAGCTGCCCAACCCTGGCCTGATGTGAAACTCAGATGCTGGTGTGCTGAGGGGTTTGCCCAGAGGGATTCCTCAGAGGACTGCTGTTGTTGTGCTGGGGCAGTTTTCCTAGGGGGATCCCTCAGAGGAACCGAAGCAGCACTCCCGCCGCAGGCGCGCACTGCTGGGGACCTCCTCTGTGGGGCCTCGGGGATTCAGCAGTGAGAAGCTGCAGGCGCGCACACCAGAAGTTGCTGTTGCACCGAGTGGTTTTACTGAGGCAGCTCCCTCAGAGGAACTGAAGCAGCACTCCCCGTTGCAGGCGCTCGCTGCTGGCGCCCGCCGCTGGTGCCCGCCTTTGTGAGGCCACAGGCATTCAGCAGTGAGAAGCTGTGCTGGCGCACACCAGAAGTTGTTGCTGCACCAAGGGGTTTTACCGAGGCAGATCCCTCAGAGGAACTGAAGCAGCACTCCCTGCCGCAAGTGCTCGCTGCTGGCGCCCGCCGCCGGTGCCCGCCTTTGTGAGGCCACAGGCATTCAGCAGTGAGAAGCTGTGCTGGCTTGCACCCCAGTTGCTGTTGTTGTGCTGGGGCAGTTTTCCTAGGGGGATCTCTCAGAGGACCCAAAGCAGCACTCCCTGCCGCAGGCGCGCACTGCTGGCGGCCTCCTCTGTGGGGCCTCAGGCATTCAGCAGTGAGAAGCTGCAGGCGCGCACACCAGAAGTTGCTGCTGCACCAAGGGGTTTTACCGAGGCAGATCCCTCGGAGGAACTGAAGCAGCGCTCCCCGTTGCAGGCGCTCGCTGCTGGCGCCCGCCGCTGGTGCCCGCCTTTGTGAGGCCACGGGCTTTCAGCAGTGAGAGGCTGTGCTGGCGCACCCCAGAAGTTGTTGTACTATGTGGTCTGCCCAACGATGTCCAGTAGAGAGAGTTAAGCTGCGCAAGTCTCCTGCACCTTACCACTGGGGGACCTGTAGGGACTCTCCGCCCTGGCTCCCACACAAGTTGGAACGTTCAATTCTCGCACAGCCTCAGACTGGGAGAATTCTGGGGGACAGGGGGCACTGAACAGGGACAGTCTCAGTATAGCTCTCTCAGGGAGCGAAAAGCCCGAAAATAGTTTTTTTTTTTTTTCACCTCTGGCGCACTCCACCTCTCTGGGTTTCTGTGTGTCCCAGCGCCACAAAGTCGCCAAGCTAGGTGCCTCCAGGGGCCAGTGTTGCTGTCTCCAGCTGCCCTGGGTCCTCTGGGCTTCCCGCTGTTGCACCCCCTTCCCGGGATGACTCACCACGTTTTAACTGGGTCTTTGTGTTTCTTGCGTTCCTTCTCTGGATTTCTTCCGAACCATGTGTTTCTTCTTGGATGCTCGATGTCCAGGGAGCTTCTGGCACTCCTTCCTGTGGTTCCTCAGTCCGCAGATCTCTCTCCAGCCGCGCCCTGTCTCTCCTTCAGCGCCTCCCTTTCTATGCCCGTCCTCCCAGGTCGGCCATCTTCTCTCCCTCACTTTGTATTCTTTTTAAAGAATTCTAGTCAGTGTCCATTTATTAATGTTTATGTCGTGAAGCTTAGACTCTTTCAAAAGGAGAATTCATGACTAAAAATCAAAGTAACACATTATTTCCTTTATATTCCTATATGACACTCAATTGAAGGAGATATTAATCATTAGTATTATATATCTATTAATGCTTCTAATTCCAGTGATTTATTTTTATATTTGTAATTATTCTTATTTTTACTTGATGGCTATTAGGGTGATCCTAAAATTACATAGCTTCCTACTTTTGGGTGGTTTAGAAATTTGCACATGATTTAGTGTCGTGAATGTTCCAAAGGCTTCCAGGTTCTTCACCTCTAGGGTTAATTTCCCTTTGAATACCCAACAACCACAGTGTGATCACATTTCTGGAATATCTGCAGGGGGTAAGTTCATCTCTTCTTTAATATTTTGAGCCCCAGAAATGCTGACCTTTTCATAACTGCTTTTAATTATTAGGCATCAAAGTCTGAATCAGCTAACATAAAACTGAGCTCAGATTGGGAATTTGAGAAGGCATTGCAAAACTGGTGGTTTGGTAAGAGGTTTCTGGGATTTGGCATTCTCTTCCGCACCACATCCCCTGGATCAGCCTCAGTCCAAGCTTCTCCTGCAATCCCAGCGTGGTGATGATCTGCCTTGGTACTGCAGACTTCCATGCAGACATTTGCATCATTCTCTTCAATGTTGAAACTCAAAGGGCAAGGTTGATCACCCTGAATTCATCTGGATGGACGGACACATCCATGGTATTAATTATTTTAAAACTACTAAGCATTTTTAAAAAATTAAAAACTCTTCTATCACAAGAGAATATAACAAACTGCTACTCATTTCTTATCAGTACAAAAGAGCTTAATCCTTCCCACCAACAGTCTCCAGCAAGGGAAACAGAATTATCAGAAAGGGTGCATAATGAACCCCAATTTTTCACCCCCCTCTCCCAAACCTCTACCTCAGTTAGGGTAGAAAGTGGATATTGGGAAATCAGTCTATAGTATACTGCTAGGGGCTTATGATGGTCTTAAAAAGTAACTTGTTAAACCTTACTGTTATTCTTTTTTTTTCCTTTTTAAAAATATATATTTACTTGGAATTTTTATTTTAAATTTTTGAATTTTATGGTACAATTTCATAGAGTCTGGGACTGTTATTCTTACTTTTCTAGAATGTGGACAACTCCCTGTCCTACCTGACTCCAGCCATGGACAATGGTAAGCTTAATGCTTTCAAACACAGGCGTTTCACCGAGGACAGCTGGGAATTCTAACTTGGGAAATAACACTTAACCCTGTGTTTTGTATTGTTTCTAAAAGTAGTCAGCTGAGTGCCATCCCTACACATGGGTCACTTTCGTGTGTTTTCTGCCCCCATTCCAGGGTCAGCGTAACTCCTCTTGGTAAGGTCCTTTTTACTTTGTCTTTTCTTCTCCAAGGTCAAAGGGTCACAAACTGCTCTGTTATGGGTCAGGGTTTAGGGGCTGAGGATGGGGAACAAGGTAGATTCTCTCAGACCAAATCTAACCAATGATCTCCAAGTTAAGGTTTCAGGCTGATCTTGCATTTGAGGTCTGTACTGAATTAACAGTGCCTGTTTTAATAGTGCCTGTATACTATTTAAACACCAAATAGGCAAGTCATATGAGCAAACCTGAGAACTAAAAGGAATACTTGATTTCAAATTTAAGCTTTTTCTCTCCTAGACTTCTCGACAAGTAGAAATAAATTTATTTGTTTATAAAAATTCACCAGTTAATAAAACCAAAGAACTTGCAATTAAATTAGAATAACTCAAATTTTCTGTGACACCTTAAAAAATTCATCAATGAATTCTGTTGGCTTCATGTGCAAAAAAAATGCAACTGGAATGAACCCACTTTTCTGTATTGCTACTGTACCTGTTAAAAATCACAGCATCATTTACCTAACTTGTTTCTTAACAGCTCTTCTTGTTGTCACAACATGATTTATTGGCCAAAAAGTTTCCTGGCAATAAATATATAAAATCATGTAACTTTCTCAAATGCATTCTAGATTTTAATCCTTTATTATTTATATGGGTTGCAATTATATTTGTGAATTTTCTGGCTGGTTTTTTTTTCATTTCTTTTAATGTTTTGAGCAATGTAGCCTTTATTTTTAAAACTTGGCAGGTTATTAGTTTAAAATTTTCTATTTCTGTTTTTGCTTTAGCAAATTCTAACCTGTGTCAGAACATGTTTCTTCATATTTTGTGCTGGGCATTTTGCTTTTCTTTTCAAACTTAAATTGTTAAACTTCATGGGATTGATTTTTGTGAGCAATACAACACATATATCAGTTCCTCCTCCTCCACTAGTGAAACACATTAGTTAATACATCCTCATTTTCCCATTGATCTGAATTCCAAGTTTGATCATAAATTAAGTTTCCATTAATATGTATACTAGTTTGTAAAGGCTCTCTCTTTAGCTCCATTGACCAAATTTCCAGTATCTGTGGGAATATCACATTTGTATTTGATTTTTACAACTTTACACATTCTTTTTTTACTACAGTTAAAGCAAATCTCAACAGCTTATTCTTTTGCACTAAGTGGATTTTGGCTCTTCTCTGGATCTTTCTCTTTAGTATGTAAATTTCATAGAGTTTTGCCAACTTTCATGAAAGAAACATGCTTAAGTTTTAGTTAGAATCTTTTTTTTTTATAAGATTTATTTTATTTTTATTACAAAGTCAGATATACTGAGAGGAGGAGAGAGAGAGAGGAAGTGGAGCCGCCGGGATCAGAACCAGCGGCCATATGGGATCAAGGCGAGGACCTTAGCCACTAGGCCATGCCGCCAAGCCCTAGTTAGAATCTTACTCAGCCTTTAAGTTAATGAGATTAAAAACTTATATATCTTTTTATTTCCCTTCCAAGATGGCATGTCACTGTATTTGCTTGACTATTTTATGACGGATTTACAAAGCCCTTTCCCCTCCTTTTGATTAAACTTAGAATTTCTATTTGTAAAAAATAGAGTTGCTTCTATTTCTAAGGAAATAAAGTTGTTTCTTCATATCGATTTCATTTCAATAATTTTGCTAAGCTCTTAGTCTAGCCTAATGATTTTTTTTATAATCTATTTTATTGTGTTGTTGTTGACAATCTTTACATAGTTAATTACAGTTAAAGAAAAAGAAAAAAAAAGGTTCAGGGGGATAGGGAAGTGGGTAATACTATTATGTCCATATTGTTTCCATCTTGTATCTGAGGTAAAGGGGGATATTGAGGGAGAAGCCCCACCCGGTTTCCCGCCCACCCCGAGTCCCGGATGTGGGGCATGCTCTGAGATATGTGCTCGAGTGGTGTTAATAGTTCTCCAGTTATGAATCGCTGCCAGTTTCGCTCGATGAGGTCGTCCACTGATTGATATGGTCCATCATAAAGTCTCTGCCCCATTTTTCGCTGCCAACATATAGCTGAGATGAATGATTGATCTGCTCTGTCTTCTGTCTTTTCTTGATTAGAGTTCTGAGTCCAGCAGTTCGATTGGGGAGATCTCCAAAGAAACTTTGAGGTATTCCCAGACTAGTTTCTTGCATGTTCTAGCAAGCACAGGGCCCGGCACAGTCCATCACCCCGATCAGCTGGTGGTTGCAATTGCTGGGTTGGTTCTGTTTTCAGTCCCGAGTTGCACTGGAACCAATGGGTGTTGCAGTCCAGTCTGGTTCTGCCCAGCACGTACTCGGCCCTCACACTAACCAGTGGGAGCTGCAGCCTAGTTGGGGCAACCCATGATAACCCACACCAGGCCCGCCCCCTACCCTGGTTTGCCAGTATGTGTAGCAGAAGACCAGTCTGTCCCCCATCCCATTTTAGCCTAATGATTTTTATAGATTATTTTATTTTCTGTGTAGACTTTCTACTATATCATTTTAACAATTACCTGATTTGTTCTTTGGGTTTTTTTTTAAAGATTTATTTATTTTATTACAAAGTCAGATATACAGAGAGGAGGAGAGACAGAAGGGAAGATCTTCCGTCCGATGATTCACTCCCCAAGTGACTGCAACGGGCCGGTGCGCGCCGATCCAAAGCCAGGAACCAGGAACCTCTTCCAGGTCTCCCACGCGGGTGCAGGGTCCCAATGCATTAGGCCGTCCTCGACTGCTTTCCCAGGCCACAAGCATGAGCTGGATGGGAAGTGGAGCTGCCGGGATTAGAACCGGCGTCCATATGGGATCCCGGGGCTTTCAAGGCGAGGACTTTAGCCGCTAGACCCCACCGCCAGGCCCTGTTCTTTGTTTTTAATTCATATCCTGTTACTTACTTCTTCAGATGAGATATTTAAACAAAACTGAATAGAAAAAGTGAAAATGGGAATTCTACCCTTTGCTGGATCCAAAGAGATTGTCTATAACATTTAAATGTGAAGATAGATGATAGTCTTTGCAGAATCCTTTAAAATGAACATTTCCTTTTACTTCTAGTTGGATAAGAATTTTAATCATGAATGGCCACTTAATTTTGTTCAAAGTTTTCCCTGAATCTATACAGGAAATCATACAGCTTTTCTCTTTGCAAGTATTATTGAATGCAGCATGTTGACCAATGTGCCAATGTTTAAACAACCTTAAAATCTTAGAATAAACATAACCTCTCAGCCACATGTTATTTTGGTGAGTACATTATTAGCTTGACTCACTAATATTTTGTTTGGGGCTTACCTTAATCCATTTTGGCTTCTATATTAAAACACCAGGGCCTGAATAGCTTTTAAATAACAGAAATTTATTTCCTATAGTATAAGAATCCAGAGAGCCCAAGATCAAGATACCAGCAGACTTGTTTTCTGAGGGGAGTCAGTCTTCTGGTTCAGGTGGTGTCTTCCCACTGTTTCCTGTGTTGAGAAAGGGCAAGACAGCTCCCAGATGCCTCTTTTATAAGAACACTAATCCCATTCTTGAGGCCTCTAGCCTCTTAACCTAGTCGTCTTCCAAAGATTGCTTCTCCCAAGACCATCACGCACAGCATGCAATTTCAACACGGGTTGGGGATGAGTCTCAACATTTAGACCACAGCAGGACACTTACACTTACGCAAACATTTTCAATTCTTTCTATTAATTGTTCTTAGATGATATAAGCATGGCATGAAGTCAATGTTTAAGAAAAAAATAAAATAATTCTTGGAGTTGAAAGAAGTAATGTACTACAGGGGATTAACTTTCTTTTTTATTCAAAATTATTTGTTTATTTTTACAAGCAGAGACAGAGAAGGCTTGGGGAACTCAACCAATGCTCCAATCAGCCAGGACTGGGCCAAGTTTGTCTCCACGTGGGCCGCAGGGACATCAGGGCTTGAGCCACAATCAGCCACCTCGCAGGGTACACAATAGCAAGTATCTGTAATTGGAAGTGGAGCCAGGTCTAGACTTGAGCATTTGAATATGACTGACAGACTAAGTAGCATGTATTCACTATTGTATTAATGACTGCCCCAGATAATTAAATTTATCCAAAGTAATTAGAAAAGGTGTGAGAATAATATATGAAAACTTCCTGTCCAACAAAGGTAAATGGAGGCTAGAGCAGCCAAAGGAAACTGACCTTCCCTAGTAGCTGTGGCTGACTCTGGTCATTCTGCGGTGACAGCAGCTGGAGGGCAGTTGAAGGAACAGTCTCCTCCTCTCTGCTGTCGGCACAGCTGAAGCTGCCGCGTTCAGTGAGTAGCTGCCAAAAATTGGAGGCAAATCACTTTTACGTTTGCCTCATTTTCTAGTTTCTTGTCAGAGCCTCACATTAGCAGAAGCTTGCAGGAAGCCAGGTGACAAGAAGACTGAAATACAGCTGGCAGGCTTCCAGCTCCGGGGAGCAAATCTGGAGCAAAGCAATGGCATTTCACCAGGCCAGCCTCACAGACTGAGACCCGGAAAAAGCGCCTGGCTTCGAACTGGCTCAGCTCCAGCTATTGTGGCTGCTTGGGGAGTGAACCAGCAGACATAAGATCATTCTCTCTGTACCTCCTTCTCTCTGTAAATCTTTTTTATGAAAAATAAATTAATCTTAAAAAAAAGAAAATTAAGTGGCTGATCCAGTTTTGAGTATGAGGGGGATATATCAGAATTTTCTTTTCTAGTTTTGCAATTAAAGGAAAGTGTCCACTAGGTATAAAAGCAAATATTCATATGAGGAGTTATTAAAAATATTCAAACATTCCATAAGAGAGGCACTAGAGTGCTGACTTAGGAAATTCAGTTTAATTATTTAATAAAGATGGAAATTGGAAAATTTAATAACGGATCCTGATTCACTTTTGTATAGTTTTACTACAGAATTAATTTAGACCAACTTGATGTTAATATTTTTGTCTGATTGTTAAAATATGTTTTAAATAACTTTGATTGCAGTATGGAGGTCAATAGTTTCTTTAATTGTTATGATCCATTTTTATAGCAGTAGATAGATTGTGGCCTGAAGCAACTGAGCGTCTATCAAATTTGATATACTTGTTTTGAAACAAAACCACTTTTAAAAAGTCCATTTTTGGATTGCCAATTACATCTGCTGCTTTGGTAATATCTTTTCATATTCATGTAGTGTGTTTTTCGAAATATTCATGGAGGAGCCACCATTGTAATGCAATGGATTATGGTACTAGCATCCTATTTTGAGTGCCTGGTTCAAGTTCCAGCTACTTCAGACTTCCAGTACAGCTTCCTGTTAATGAGCACCCAGGGGGCAACAAATACTGCCTCAAGAACTGGGTCTCTGCCACCAGGTGCCAAGTGTAGATGGAGTTCCAGGCTCCCGGTTTGGGTCTGCCCCAGCCCCAGCTTTTGTGGGCAGTTGAGGTGTATATCAGCAGATGAAAGTTATCTCTCTCTTATTTCTCTATTTGTATATTTATATTACTCTGCCTTTCCAACGAAGATAAACTTTTAAAGCACCCATTCACAGGAAGTGAAAGCTCTGAAAATCATGGATTTCAGCAATCTTTGCACCATCATAAACTTTTTCTAATTTCATTTTTTCACAAACTTTTTGAAATTCTCTTGTATGTGGTGAGATGGTTTAGCTTTGTGTTACTATAGATCACATGAGAAAATGAAGAATATGCCGTTAAACTCCTGAAAGCTAGAAAAGGCTCTCTCTACCACCAGATTTTTAGAAGCTTAAGTGTCCTAGGGAGGGTTAAAACCCCTTCACCCCAGCTCAGTCTCCTGGATTTGGCAAGTTCATTCATTTACCTAATTTTCTCTGTTGTATTACACTTAAAAAAAAATTAAGACAATTCCCTGGGAGAGAGCCGCTGTGACAGCAGACTTGATCACCCTGGAAAGACCCAAACACTCAATTTTGATGTCACAGAGGACTTCCTAAAAGAAAAAGGTGATATTAATTTAGAGGACAGTAATCAATTTCTGGATCAGTAGATTAAGGCTCTAGAGTAAGGAGATGATAAAGCTTGCCTCGAAACAGGGGGAAAATTGTTTAGTTGACACACTTTTTAGATAGCAGTTCACAATTAATTACCTTTATAACCTTATTCCAATTTAATATATCCCAAATACTTGGAAAATAAAGTTATGCGGCTACTTCTCAAATACTAATTACATAACTGAAATTTATCAAACACACACATGATTTCTTGATGTTACAATTTTTGATTACTATCCTTATTTTAGTGGTAGATACTTAGACAATTTAAATAACCTCAGAAAATTCAGGAGTGACAAAATCAGCTTTCATAATCTCTGATGGCAAGACTTAACTTTGGGGCTGAAGCAGTGGCATAGCAAACTTATTTTCTGCCCTAAGCAACTGTTTCCCATTTGGGTACTGGCTTCTCCTTTTCTGATTGAACTCCCTGCTTATGGCCTGGAAAAGTAGTGGAGCATGGCCCAATCATGCTTGAGTCACAAAGTCATTGATAATGCTTTAAAAATGATTGACATACGAAGCTATAGAGTAAACAAATCATACAGAGAGGCACAAATATTTTCCTCTTGAAATACTTGAGCCACAACTCATTCATCAACCAGGGAAATTTAAAAGAGGACAATAAGACATCTCAGAGTCACCAAGATCTATCACATTGCGCAAGAAAAGGATACTGGAGGAATCTGGGATACCAGTTACTGAGTGGGGAGCTGGGGCCTCTTTTCACTGCCTATTTTTTTTTTAAGATTCTACTTATGTATTTGAAAGGCAGAATTAGAAGGAAAGAGAGAGAAATCTTAAAACTGCTGCATTACCTCTTAAAGGACTTTGATGATGGTCTATGGCAGGCTGAAGAGCCTGGAGCTTCTTCTGGGCAGTGACCAAGTACTGGCTCATCCTCTGCTGCTTTCTCAGGAGCATTAGCAGAAAATTGGATTGGAAGTTGACCAGCTTCTGTGTGGGGTGGCAGCAATGTGCAGGTGGCAGTTTAATGTGCCCTGCCACGGCACTGGCCTTTTCACTGCCTTTGAACTTGATAAGTAGTGTCTGATTATCCTTTACTAGGTTACTTAGCCCATGGAATCCAAGAAGTAGGGACTCCCAACCTGATACCTTTTTAGCTGCGTGCTTCCACATTCCCATTTTTTTCCTGGCTCAGAAAATAATCACAGGATAGTCTCAAATGAAGGAACACATCTTTCCCTAATTTTCAAAATTGCAGGTAATTTTGTATTGAATTACGAAATGCCTGCTTCTGGACATAACCCCTATCCTAAATCCAAGTCTCCAATGGGTTCTGGATATCCAGAAGAAAGAAAGAATTCAGCATGCCCACTGCCTCTCCGTTCGGACGTCATGGAATAGCATTATCTCAGAACTTTCTGATGTATCTATCCATTAGGGTCACAAAATCAGTTTCAATTGTTCTACAGGATGTAAGACATCATCACCCTATTTGCCTCTGTCTCTGTATGAATATTGAAATATCTGTAATGCAAATGTGATCTTAGTAAACCATTGTATTTTGAGAATATTTTATTTCATATTTTGTGAGTTCTTGAGTCCTTCATGAGCAGAATTTTTATTAATAGAAACATTTCATGTATTGTATTTTCATCATAAACCAAAGGAATGACTTGCTTTCAAGGTTAATTATTTCTGGCGTCTAAAAAATGCTCTTTGGTAGATAAATTATTTCAATTCCCCTTGTTTAAAAAATGATGTGCAAAATTCCACTTCATCACAAAATTTAAATACATTATACATAGACACCATTCTGGCTTTGAACTAGGGTACACAATTTTCATGAATGTCATAGTTCTTATATTCTACTTTTGTGTAATAATTTTCCCTGGCAATAAATAATGTACCTCTATTGAATTGAAAATTACTGTAAATGTGCTACATTCAGACAATTTTGCACCTGTGAAATCCCATGTCCTGCAACAGCAGATTACATATCTCAAAGGTTTAAGGATCTGAATTATATCACAAATTTATGAGTTGAAGACTGATTGCAATTGTGTATTGGTTAATAGTGCCACTTTTTTTCTACCACATCAAATATATGGATCCTCACAAGACACAAATAGACACAGAAGTGTGGTGGATTTGTCAAGTTCAAGTATTTCTTTAAAAAAATAAACTGAAAACTAAAAAATTGTATTCTTTCCCTAGGGATTGAGGAAGCAGGGTCTGTCTGAGCTAACCCACTCCTGGGATACTAGCAAAGCGGACCTTGCATGTGAGCTCAACTGAACTATGCAGGGGAATTAAGGGATAGAGTGAAATGCCATCTCACTGTCCTGATGAAGTACCACGCATTCTGTCCATCACCTCCGCTCTCTGTCATTTCCACAGAGAAAAGGGAACCGCAGCTATCAAGGATCTTGAAACTTTCCCTATATTTTTTATGACTTCTACTATGAACATAGGCTTCCTCCATGTAGCTACCAAATTATTGCTTTCATTGTAGCTAGAATCATAACATATTGTGACTAGAAGATAGCTTTAAAATCATTTAAATTTTCTGAAAGATGGCTTTTATGAGAGCTGAAGAAGTAAGACTCTGGCAGGATTTCTCTTAAAAGCAAGAGACAAGGCAAGCTCGCTAGTGCACTGGGCTTCCCTTAGGCGCTGCTACGGTCATGCCTGTGGCTCCACGAAGCCCACAGACCAAGATGCTGGGCCTCCCTCAAGTAGGGAAGGAATGCATCTGGGGATGGATCATTCTATACTTTGTAAATTGGTGGAGACTTAGGGCCAGAGGAACAGCTCAAGTGTTGAAATCACAATTTGGACAGAAATTTGTAGGATGACTGTTTTCTTTTGGCTCTTTCCTGATTCATTTCCTATATTCTGGTCTGGAATTTGACCCCTTTGAGAAAGGCCAAACATATGTCACAGATCCTACTTTGCTGAATACAGATTGCCTGGACTGACTTAGTTCATGGGATGCCCACCCTAGGGTCCTAACCTCAGCAGAGGATTTTTTGGTTGGTTTGTTTTTCACAGCAAACTGCTCAATCTTGATGTGTCTGGGTTGAGGGAAGGGTTTTTGTTAGCTTCTCACACATTTTCGTTTTGAGCCTCCTCCTCTTCCACTAAGTGTATAATTGAATAAGGCATTGAGAATAGGATCTGTCTTGCTTCATTTTCAACTAAAGCATCAAACATGAGAAGTCAGACACAAAAATGAGTGTGTGATAAAGCCTCTCCTGCAGAAACTGCAAGAACATATTTGAGAGCCAAGTTCACATTTTAAAAAAATCTTGCCCAACTTCAAACATGAAGGCATTGGGAGCAGGGGTAGGGTGGGGTGGTATCTGTGACACTCATGCAGACATCATCTGTGTTGTGGAGTCCTATTCCTAATGAAGGAGTTAGTAGGGACATCTCTGCTTCATAGAGAGAAGGGGACACTGACTTCTAACTGTATCTTGAAGGAGAGAGGGGAACGCTCTGAGAACTTGGCTCAGTTCTTTAGTCGAGGATGAGAAAGCCGAAATGTCTTTTGCCACAGAAGAGTGGTGTCTGCACTGCCCAAGTTTACCAAGGCAAAGGATACATCAGACAGAGATTTCTGCAGCTGGAAGTGTCAGCCACATGTGTCAGAACAAAGAAGAGCCCAGGGTGCTGTCCTTTCCCAGAGGAGCTGCCGAATGGGGGGTAAGCAGACAAAGACAAAGGGCAGCCAGCAGAACAGATTTTGCTCATTATAGCGAGAGGGTCTCTCATGAGCCCAAGGTAGCACCCAACAAAGGAGGAGGCTGCTTGAAACATTCACCACCCAGAGAGCATCTCTTCCCTCTTTTTTTTCTATTTCCCAAGAATGGGGGAGGGGGAACTGAACATATAGTTAGCAAAAAATGCAAGAAAAAGCCAGGAAGAGAGAATGCACCTCTAGCAAACATGTCTAATAGGCAGATTCTTGTCTTCGTGAGTTGTGGCTAACAGAGAGGTTAGCTACCACCCCTTTGCACAAACAAATATGAAAATATTGACTGATGTATGGAAATAGGCATGCTTACTGTGTAAATGGGGACTTTGTTTTATGATTTTAAGTGATGGTAGAACTTTCCACTACCTAAGAGCAATGACTCATGGAATTACCAAAACTTTTATCAAAAAACAGAAGATAATCCTTCAATAGGTTAAGCCACAGCCTGGAGCTGACTGCTCCACTTCTGATCCAGCAACCTACTAATGTCCCTGGGAAAGCAGTGAAAGATGGCATAAGTGCTTGGGCCCCTACCCCCATGTAGGAGACTCAGAAGAAGCTCTTAGCTCCTGGCTTCAGCCTGACTGAACTCCAATTATGGTGGCCATATGGGGAGTGAACCAGTGGGTGAAAGATCACCCTCTCTGTCTTCTCCCCCACCCCAGCTCTCTCTCTTTCTCTCTGCGTCTTGCTCTATGTGTCTCTATCTCTGCAATTCTGCCTTTCAAATAAAAAAAATAAATATTTTTTTCCCTAAAACAGAAGACAGCATCCACTAAAGATGTTTTGAAGTGATAGTGGGAACACAAAGACAGTAGTGTGTGCACTCCTGGGTTGTATTTGATTCACGTTCTGTTATAAAGTCTCCTTTTCCAGTGAGTTCAGGGCCAATCCGGTTCATGGGCAGGAGAGAGTGAAGCAATTTTACTTCATTCATTCTGGATCTCAGACTCAAAGTTTTAATTCTTCTTGTGAATCAGATCATGATTTTGAGTCTGCTGTTTTTGAAAGTCACCTTCTTGTGTTAAGGTTATTAGTCATGTATCTTTTGCTTTTTTGGTCCTTGATTTGCAGGTGGACACATTTTCACAAAAATCTGGTGATTTTTCTGGCTGGGTTTATTCTTTCTTAAGGGAAAGATGTGAACCTGCTGCTGGGGCTTAATGTGGCTAAGAATGTGAGGCAAGGGCAGATTCTGCTTTGTAGAATCACCACCTCTCAGCTATCTTTAGAGCTCTTCTCTTCAGTGGCAGCTGCTTAGGGTGGTGGCTCAGCAGAAGTTCTCAACTGGAGCTGCAGCAGAATCACTTGGAAGTTTTAAACTTCTCCAAATCTGTGATGTGTAGATGTGGCTAGGGGCATAGGAGAATGTGCTGTTCTAACAAAGTCCCAGGGGAGGCTGTTGGTCTGGAGACCAACCACACATTGCAAACCACTGCCTCTCCGTTGGATTTCTTGGCACTATTGATATTTTGCACCAAATAATTATTTGCTGTATAGAGCTAGCCTGTGCACTGGGAGGATGTTTAGTTGCATCTCTGGCCTCTACCTATTCCCAGGGGTGAGAAGTGTCTGGCTCACATAAAGCTCATGAAATAAATTGTTCTGGCCCCGCCAAAGAATTGATTGTTTTGTATTGCCCATAGATGCTATTGTAAATATCCAAATGTTCTTTAGCAGCAAAAGGATTCTGCTCCCTGCCCCTGGATGCTAATAGCAGCATCATCCATTGCCCTACAGCACCGTTGTGAGCACCAAACCTGTCTTGCGGTACTGTCAAATATGCCCCACTGGCAGAAGTCACCTTGGACTCAGCTACAAATGGACTGCTGTAAGTAATTCTTTTGTCTCCTGCCTGAAAAGTAAGAGCTCAGATGCAAACAATCTGTGAGGCAGGGGGAGATAGGGCTCTAGGGTCTCACTTTTCCATAGGTTGAGAAAACTGAATTCCTCATTCTCCGTTTTTCTTTTAGTCATACTGCCCAGTCCTTCATTTCAGCTCTTAATCTTTCCAAAACATCCTTTAGTCAACGGGGTAGAGAAGAGCCAGGTTCCAGGGGAAGAGAGCTGGGAATCTAACTTCGCACATAAACTCAGTCTATCATTCTTCTTGCAGCTTTGCCCTGAGGTCTTGCTTTGGAGGTACCTGCTGTCTCTCAAAATTAAGTTTTTCTGAGGCTCAGTGGGGCTGAATGACTTTCTCTCCAACAAACTCACAGTTCCATTTTCTCTGATCAGTTGAACCGATGACTATTTATCCAGCTGCTTCCTGATTCCAAAGTCTCATTGACATCTTTCGCTAGCTGCTATCTGCTTTCCCATTCTCTTCATCCTTGCAAATTTTTGCCATTTTATGCATTTATTTTCATTTTGAAATGTCACAAAGAAACAACAATAAATGTATGTGTTTAATCTGCTGTGTGTATCCAGAATTCCCAGGTGCTCTTTTTTGAAATCAGCTTTTGGTTTCAGAGAGAGTGGAAAGGGCAGGATGTAGCTTGGAGAAGTGTTATTAACAGTCTTGGTGAAAGACAAAAAGCAGAAATGTGAGGGTACAGAACACATTCTTCTCATATTTCACTTCTTACCTAAAGTTCTGAGAGTATACTGTCCTTTCTCCAGTAAAACATAGCATATAATCTTTAAGAGACTAAAATAAAGAACCTCCAAAATAAATGTGTGAGAAAGACAGTATTTATTAAAACCCTTTATAAATTTCAAATATATACTTACAAACTTACTTACTAAGTTATGAGTCTTCACTTAAAAACATGAAAATTATAGATCTTAATTTTGTCCACAAAAGCAAAGCTATATGTTCTTATGAATAGCTTACTCTTTACTGTGAAAATAACACAGGCATTAACCCTAGTAGCTTAAAAGTGAATTTAAAGCTCTCAGAAGTTAGAAAAGTGTTTGCTGTTAATACCAACATTAAAGGAATTACTGATCTGCTTCTCTCAAATATTAACTGTACCCTTTGATGCAATCTGAACGTGTAGCTAAGTGTCGTACTTGCTGGCCTGTAACTCTTGCCGTACTGAGAGGGTCAGTTTCATGTCTTCAGGGGATTGATGGAATTTCAATAAGAGGTAGCCAAAGAGAGCGTTGAATTCCCATTCCACAATTAACAGAATTCTAGGTACAAATTCTTCGCAGGTAAATATCTGGCTCTGGAAAAATAACTAGATCTCTTGGGAGTAAAACACCCTCAAAAGGATCGTGAAGAAGACATCATCACAATACTTAGTGTCATAGATGTGAGACTCACATTTGAGCCCCTACAAGCTTTCTAGATAATGTGATAAAACAAAATTTATCTCCAACTGCTAAAAATCACTGTTTTTTAAAAAGCACATTAAAATATGTGATCACGTAATCATTAAATAGAAATAATTTTCCAATGTTATATATGGACAGATCAGATGCTCCTGCTGAAATTACATGCTATGCTGTGCTTTGAAGCTATTGAATATTGAAAATGATTTGGTGGCCTTTTCAATGTTGAATAACACTGGCAAGCTGTGTAACCTAAGTATGCCAAAATCAAAGCTGCAATAATAAATGTGGGAGAAAGACTGGATGTTGTGACTTGGTGGGCAAAGCTATTGCTTGGGATGGCTGCCACACAGGAGAGGCTAGTATGAGTCTTAGTTAATCTTCCTCCAATTCAGCTTCCTGCTAATGCACTGAAAAGGTAGCAGATGACAATTGTAGCAATTTGTGTGAGACCCAGTTGGGATTGCTGATTCCCAAATTCAGACTGGATCAGTCCCAAATGCCGGCAGGCTGCCAGCCTCTCCAATTTGCCTTTTTGACTTCGAAGATGTGGAAGAGAAAGAGGGAAATCCTTTAAAAATGAAAAAAAATATGGAAAAGGAAAAAGTCATAGCTACTAACTATCTTAAAATATGCCCCAAATATGTAGATATAAAATATAAATATGAATATGGTTTAGAGGTTCATACAAAGTTGGAATGGAGGATGTATATGTGAGGATATTAGTTTCATTGAAGACAGTGAAATAAGATATCATAGCTAGAGTATTATGCATTCAGAGACCTTTAACATTGACATTAAATAATGGCACTTGATTGGTCTGAGATTGCATTTTAAAATCAATAATATAAGATAATATCTGTCCTAATTCAGAAGAGCATAAAAGCATTTATTGAGATAAATATGTGTGAATGCATTTCTTAAACTATGCGTATTTCACACAAAGTTAAGTTGCTGACAAAAACAGAATCATATAGAAAAATAGGTGATGTTGTCCAAAGGAGAATAATTGTTTATCAACTTGCCTAAGTTGTTTAGGGTAGAAATTTATCTGTGATGATTCTAATAATTTCACAGCATTTTTACTTTCTCTAAGCATTTTAAAATTTTGCATAATGCTTTTCCAGTATAATTTTTAAATTATTCAAAATTCTTATTATACAAGAATGTACCATATGCATGACATTTTATTGCATTTGTGATATTATTTACCTCTCTAAAGATAAATTCCTTAAAATGAGATTCCCTGATGGATTGGGGTATTTGGAACTTCTTGCAGTGAGTTTGAATGTGTTTATCTATGATAAGGAACCATGTTGGGAAAAGATTGATACCTTTCAATACATTCTGAAAGAAAGTAAATGAATTAAAGAATTTAAGTAGAGGAAAATAGATAATAGAATGTAAAAGAAAATGAAGAGAAAAGGACTAGAGAACTCAAGCACATTGTTGGGCAATGCATACTAGTATGTTGTTTGTGCCTACCAAGAAAGATGGTGGGAAAAGTCTAAGTTTTAGATAAAAATTAATAATTAAAAATTAATAACATTGTCACTGAAAGCTTAATATATTCAGACACTGTGACAGCAGCTGTAATTCATGCTGCCACTATTCCACACAAAAGCCCCTTGAGATAGCAAAACAATCATCTGCCCTTTCAGGATATATTTGGCCCACTTGTATGCTATTCCAAGGTATATTTTAGGATGATTCTGGGGCTCACATTTTTAATTTTTAACAAAAACATTTACTTATTTTTATTTGAGGGTAAGATTTACTGAGAAGAGGGATAGGGAGGAATGGTCTTTTATCTGCTGTTTCACTCCCCAAATGCCTGTAACAGCTTGAGCTGAGCTGACTAAAGCCAAGAGCCAGGTGCTTCCTCCAGGTATCCCGTGTGTGTGGGACCCAAATACTTGGGCCATCCTCTATTGATTTCCCAGGCCACAAGCAGGACGCTGGACCAGAAGTGGAGAAGCCAAGACACAAATCAGCACCCGTATGGGATGCCAGCACAGCAGGAAAATAATTAGTTTGCTAGGCCAACCTGGGGACTGAAGTTTTCAGTTTTAGAAGGATAAATGAGGGCCTTTGCCGCCCAATGCACAGTGCTTCAGGAAGGTCTGAGTAAATATGATGGCATCAATCAGTTTTAAACAGCTTCAAGTTAGTTCATTTCATTCAGGTCAAACTTTGATGCCAAATGAGTTGTGAAAAAACATTGATTTTTATGTTTAAGATCTGGGAATTGCAGCTGAGAGATTTTAAATCTTTATTCGAGATGGACTTTTGGTGGATTGGTTGAGATACCATTGGGGTGCCTGTATCACATATTGAAATATCTGCATTTGAATCACAGCTCTGCTTTTGATTCCAGCTTCCTATATGTGTGCACCCAGGACACAGCAGGAAATAGCTTAGGTAGAAGGCATGCATGAGTTCCCAGCTCCTGAATTTGGTTTGACACAACTCTGGCTAGGGTGGGCATTTGAGAATAATACCAGCATATGAGAACATTCTCTCTCCCTCTCAAATTAGCTCAATTACCAATAACTTAAACCTGTGTTATTATCATTCAAATTTTATACCAGAGAAAATGGCTTAAGTAGCTTAGTTAATGACCCTTGTGGGCACAGCAGGTATCAGAGCAAAATGAACACCTGGAGCTTCTGACTTCTGGTTAATGATATTTTCTGAATTTAATGGATATGGGTTAATGGACAATACTAAGAGATAGGATTTGCTTTTGCTTCTTAGCCACTGCCAGTTTTCTGCCTAGCTTTTCTTATTGTTACTATGGGTTAACGTTTTCCCTAGCAACCATAAGCAGTTGTTTTAGAGATCAGCATCCAGTGGGTTTAAGTTCAAACTCTATTCAGAGTCAGCAGATGACGGTTCAAGAAGTTGAGTCCCCTTAATCTACTTGGAGATCTGAACTCAGTTCCTGGCTTCTGGCTGTGGCTTTGGCCTGCCAAAATTCCTGCTATTCACAATATTAATCAATGAATTGAAGCTCTTTCCTTAAGTATGTTTCTCTCTGTCAAATAAATTAATCAATTGAGAGAAATGGAAGCAGTTTAATGTAAGTTCATCAAAGATAGTTGAATGGGAAATAAGCACATGAAAAGAGATGAAATAGCATCTTTCATTAAGAAAATGAAGATTGAAATAATGAAATGATATCACAATATACACTTCTTAGAGAGCCTAAAATTTTAAAAAGTGACCATCTCAACTGTTGAGAAAGAATGTGGAAGAAATGGACCTCTTATGTAGTTAATGATGAAAATGTAAGGTGTTCCTCCAACTTTGGAAAAAAATTTGACTGCTTTTCAGAAGGTAAATATATCTGTTATATGATTCTGATATTATGCTCTCATATAATTACCCAAGCTAAATGAAACTATGTCTACATGAATGCTTGCAGTAGCTTTATTTGAAGCAGTGAAAATACCAGAAATACTCCAAATGTCCACTAACAGAAATGGATAAACACACTGTGATATGATCCTACAATGACATAAGAATGAATTATTGATACACCAATAAATGGGTGAATATCAAATTATATTGTTAATCATTATTCATATAAATGAATGATTATCTTTATAGAAGATTCTAGAAAATGTAAACTGACCTGTAGCTACCCCAGGTGCCTCTGACTTCATATTTTGTGCCTCATTTCCTTGTTTCCTGGGCTCCAGACAAACCAGCCTCCTTACTGTTCTTCCAGGACATTAAGAATGCTGTGGTCTCAGGGTTGATATGTTTGCTGATCCTTTGACCAGGACAGCTTTTCCCAGGCAGCTTGGTCTTCATTCTGGTCCCCCATCTAATATCGCCATATCTGTGGAATCCCCATTGATCTCTGACTTCTAGAATCTGCCTCCTTGTGTAGTTCCCTGCTCATAGGGTGGTTAGGCTTAGGGACTCATGTTTAGCATTCAGAATCATGTTAACTGGAAGAATTTTTGCCTCAAGGATGAGATCAGGAAAAGGCACTAGCTTTCAGCTCACATGCCCTGTTGCAGATTCGTTTACCGTTTGTTTCTCACAGGCCTCTGAGCTGCTCAGTGGAGAAGTCTACCAGGCAAGGTCCTGATGGCGCTGTCCAATAGACAGTACCTGGGACCTGCTAGCTAGTGTCACCATCATCTCCAGTAGTGCCTTGGAATGACTGCAGGCCCCGCTCACCTTCTGGTGTTGACTGCCAGAGACCTTGACTCACAGACACCAAAGTCAAGCTGGGTTATGACTTAAGGAAGCAGTGAAGCAAAATCGATTTATGATTTTGAGCTGCTAAATTGATGCATAACTTTTTAAAGTAACACTAAATAACTAATATGTAGGCTTTTCCTAGAGACCTATGCAACCATCTCCCTCCCAATATATACACAATTCTGTTTTGTTGTTGTAAAATTCAAGATGTTTTTCATTTACTAAGATAATATTGTTTTTATTTTAACTGCTAATTTGTTCTGTCCCTCTTTCCTCCAGCAGAATATAAATTCCATGGAAGCAAGACCTTTAATGTAAAGTCTAAAACATCGTTTGGCCCCATTCGCTCGCGCTCTCTCTCTCTCTCTCTCTCTCCCTCTCCCAAATGAAGCTACTATGAAAGAGCAAGAGATATAAAAAGAAATTTGACAGCTTACCTAGAGCTTGAAAAATAAATAGTCCATACTGTAAGGCAAGTTTCCTTGGTGATACATTTCTCTCAGCAACACAGAGGGCTTCACAAGAAACAAGAAGAGTCAGGTATTTCTTACGCTGTTTGTGCCCTTTTTTCCGTAATCAGGAAGCTAAGATATGATTTACCATCCGTTAAAAATATTAGTAAAAGAGGAATAATTGAGGGGGGAGAAAACCCCCAGTTCTCTGAGTAAATGAAGCGAGGGAACAGGACCGAGCCACAGGGTGAGAATCACCGGCAGGAACTCATCAGTGAGCTTCCAGGGAGCCATCTGCGAGGCAAGGCTGGAGACACGCACCTGGGAGCACAAGGGAAGAGCAGGTGGAGCAGGTGCAAGGCGGGCTGACCCAGAGCAGGGCCGGCAATGCTGGATCTCTATTCGGTGTGTGTGTCAGTATTTGGAACCAGCAGCAGGCTGAGAGTGACCCGAAGACATTGCTTTTCTTCCCAATTCACGGTACAGGTTGAGGTTTTCACCCTGCTGGGGAAGATCAGGAGCTAGGAGCAAGAGTCGAAGGTCCACCGGAAGTAAGTAGAGAAGTCTCCAAGAGCTAAACACAGCTGGTTCAATATAAATGGGAACTGTTCATTCAAAAAATAATGTGGCATACGTGATTTTGCTCATAAACTGGAAAGCTAGCTATCACTTCTGCTAGTTCTATGTTAAAAATGGTTTTTGTGTTCACAGCAGACAGCATAAAACCAGAAAAATTGAAAGAATCAAATCCGGAATTACTTGAATTAAAATTTCTGTCCATCGCAGTGGCTGTTGCTGGACCCACTAGGTGGCAGTGTGGTAGCGATTTGCTGTGAAAATACAATGGAATCCCTAGGGTGGAATCTCAAGTTACTAGCTTTTGATTTTTTTCCCTGACATTTACAAGTACACAATAGAAAATGTTCAAGGAAGAATAGATGAAAAGTCAGACAACGACAATCCAGTGAACAGTTATTGGCATAGAAGATCAAAATGTTTTACAAACAGTTACAATGGAGTGTTTTATAAAAAGTCAAAACAGCAAATAATGCCGGCTATTCATAATAAAAATAATGTTTTTAAAATTCTTCCTATTAGTGAATGTTAGACGCATCTAAAATAGATGCATCTAAAATAAAATATCAAATGAATATATGACTAGAACAGTAGATAAGAACAGATAACTTTTCCAAGATCATAAAGAAGTCAGTTTCTAGAGCTGGTGCAATAGTCTAGCATGATAATCTTCCAGCTGCAGTGCTGGCATGCGATATGGGAATCAGTTTGTGTTTTGGCTGCTCCATTTGTCATCCAACTCCTGTTCATGACTAGAAAAGCAGGGGAGGATGGCTCAAGTTCTTGGGCCCCTGCATCCACGTGGGAGACTCAGAGCAGGTTCCTGGCTCCTGGTTTTAGATCTGGCCATTGTGGCGATTTGGGGAGTGAACCAGTGCATGTCTCTCCCTTCTCTATAAATCTGTCTTTCCAATAAAACAATAAGATCCTTAAAAAGTTGCAGTCGATTTCTCTGAGGTCTCTACTCTGGGGTTTTTAGCAATGTACTCCCATCTCAGCTTTGCCAAACCACACACCTTATTTCTGTTTGAGATGTTATGGGAAACAATGTTTGGTGAGTCACCTCATCTATCATACTTCATAGTTCATAATTTCCCCAAATTATATACCAAGCATACTGATATTTTTCATTGATAATTTCTCTGTTCTTTTTATTACCAGAACCACCACTCAACAGCTGTTTAATCTAGGACAAGTTATTTAACTCATGAGTTCCACATTTTCTTTAGCTAGAAATATCTATGTAGGGTTATTTCAGGATGTAAGTGAATTAATAACAAGTACTTGGTCTGTTGCTGTATGTGATAAAAAAAAAAAGAAGTTTCTTTCCAAGCAGATTGTAAGGGAAAGGGGAAGAAAATGTACTTTCTCTCCACTTTCATTATTGCCTTTTAAGTGATGGATATACAGCATATGCTCAATAGAATATTCAAATCAATGCATGAATAAATGAATGGCTAAAATATAATGATGCACATGAGATGCACAAGGGATGAATTAATAAATACACTCTGGCATTTAGCATCTTGAAATATTTTATGAACATTAATTCTGCATGGTTAAAAAATAGAACATTTTACGTATAAAAAGTCTTCAAGCCATGTCAACATTTTAGATACAGAAAATGTTATTAGGCATTAGGATAATAATTTAAAAAGCTTGGTTGAATCCCCAAACAATGGCTTAAGCAGTAGACTTAAAATTAAAACTTTTCTTCGAGATAACAAGCTAGCTATCTTATTTTCAGCTTTGAAAATCAGGTTTTGGAATTCAGTCAAATTTCCCCCAATAAACATATTTCAGTTTCAATTTGTCAAAAGTTGTGAGCATCATGATTATGTTGATTTTGGTCGGCTTTACTGTTAGGATATGAATGTGAGCTCATATGTGGAAGGTCAAAAGTTAATTTCATCAAGCGAAGAGTAGCATAGAAAACAGACAAATTAGGAAGAGGAAGGCCAAGGGGGAGGCTGGATAACCTGATCCCTCCTAAATCAGCATCTGAGGAAAGGATGAATGACAGATATTTTTCTGTTTCAGGGGAGGGGAAGGTCCCATCCAAAGGCCAAATGTGACCATGAGATCATTGGGTCTAGCCCTGGCAAGGCAACTACAGGGAGGACTCAAAAGTCAATGGATCTCTGCTCTTGTATTTGTCCCTGGGTTTTAAAGCTTAGTTCTGGCTAACCAGCTCGGCCATCCAGCCCCCACAGATGTTGTTGAGTTCCTCTCTGTCCAGCCACCCCAGCCCACTTCCAAGTTATCATGTCCACCTAGGGGTTGATTGCAGCTAAATAGTCTCCCCAAGAAGCTGTACATTCCATCTGGACAATGAGCAGCTGGACTATGTGCTTAGCATCTGCTTGCAAGGGAAGAATCTTGATTGAATTTGAACTGTAATGCTGCAACGGGCGGGGGGGGGTCCACTGTGGGGGAGGGGCATGGGGAGGGGTGGGGGGGAACCCCAGAGCCTATGAAACTGTCACATAATACAAAATAATTAATTTTAAAAAAACTGAAAAAAAAATGGATCGGGCCCGGCGGCGTGGCCTAGAGACTAAACTCCTCGCCTTGAACGCCCAGGATCCCATATGGACGCCGGTTCTAATCCCAGCAGCTCCACTTCCCATCCAGCTCCCTGCTTGTGGCCTGGGCAAGCAGTCGAGGACGGCCCAATGCTTTGGGACCCTGCACCCGCGTGGGAGACCTGGAGGAGGTTCTAGGTTCCCGGCTTCGGATCGGCGCGCACCGGCCCGTTGCGGCTCACTTGGGGAGTGAATCATCGGACATAGGATCTTCCTCTCTGTCTCTCCTCTTCTTTGTATATCTGACTTTGTAATAAACTGAATAAATCTTTAAAAAAAAAAAGATACAATAGGTTAAAAAAAAGTCAATGGATCTATAGCATGTTCATTTTTAAGTCCACAATTGAGTGTGGCCCACAAATGATATAAATATCCAAATGGACTTTTGCAAAAAAAAAAAAAAAACAAAGGTTCCCACCGCTAACTGTTCCCTGCTCTCACTACTGCCATCTGTATGCAAGTCTGAGCATGCAGCATCTCTTATTTGGATGACTACAACTAGCTACTGCTTTTTTTTTAAAGTTTATTTTTTTTTAGATAGCTATATCTATATCTAATCTAAATAGAGAGATCTATCGGCTGGTTAACTTCCCAAATGGTTGCAATAGCTGGAACAGGACCAGTTTGAAGCCAGGACCCTGGTGCTTCCTCTGAGTCTCCCATGTGAATGGCAGGGTTTCAGGCACTTGGACTGTCTTCTGTTGGCTCTCCCAGATGCATTAGCAGGAAACTGGACTGAAAGTGTAACAACCTGAACTCAGACTGGCATTGCAGGCAGTGGGTTAACCTTCTGTACCACACTGCCAGACCAGCAATAGTTTTTATATGGACTTTCTGGCTCCTGTCGTATCTTCTCCCACCTGCCTTAAATTCAGCCTCATTTTTTGTTCACCTGCCCTTGTATTTTATGCTCAAATTGCTCTAGGTTGGTTATTTCTCCTGACACACAGCCTGACATTTCTTGACTTTATGACTTTATCCATGATGTTCTCTCCTTTAGAAATACTGAGTCATCTTTCTTTATTCACAAACTCCTGAGAATCTCACAGCTTGGCCCATATGAAACATTTTCTAATCATTTTTTTCTGAAGTCCAAGGTCATTTGAGGTGCCCCTTTCCTTTTGTCCTGTTGTACGTTGCATTTCCCCAACTGAATAGCTACTGTGCCATGTTCTACTTTGCTGTTTATATATCTGCTTTCTAAAACATCCTCCTTTGGGAGATTCCTTCTTGGGCAGCGTGGCAATTTCAGGAGTGCAAGAAGGCAACGTATAAGCATTTATATTATTTTTTCCATTTATGGCAGAAACAAATAGTTTAGATGGCATAGAAATTCAATACTGCTACTAATTATAAATGTGCCAAATATATCTAAGACCAGCTGTACATATCCTATTCTGTATTATCCTGGGGCTGGGTACTGGCCCTATGTATTTAGAGTGGAACGGTTGCTCTATTTCTTGATTTTAAACTGAATAAGACACTGAATAACGAGTCTGACCTGATAAATATCGAGAAGATGCAGCAGTGATACAATTGCCAACACTAAAATATTAGATTAAAAATGATAATTGATTCCCTGCTTTTAACAATCAGATCTATTACTCATTAAGCACACAGTTCTTCATCTCATATAATAGTTCATCTCATACTTTCTCTTTTTTAAAAAACCAATTGTACTAGTATGATAGGCTTCCTCTCAGCATGAAATGAACAGATTGTGAAATGATTTGTCATTTTTTGTTGTTATCTTTCTTTTCTCCATGATTTTGCAACCCATGGAACATGGAGATTATGAAGATAATATAGGTAGATGCAAGTCAGTAGATTCTTTTTAAAAATTAATTTTCTTTTTAATATTGTTTGTAGTTGAGAAGGATGCATGCCAATATAGGCTCCTGATTAGGGTGGGGATGGCAAGTACCAAAGAATGTGAGTGAGACAAATATTTCAGCCCTTCCCTTTCTCTCTGTATCGATCGGGTTTCGAGGAGGGAAAGGGAGAGAACCACTCTTTGCTGTCTGTCAAACTACATTAGCAACTAGGGATAGGGGACAAGCATTTGATGACACATTAGAGACCACAATGTGGGGAAGGGTGTTCCGAGGATGTTACTTGAGTAATTTCGATAGTTCTGAGATGTAGTTATTTCATTGCTCCAAGGTGGAGAAAATCTTTCCAAGATCATCTGTTGGTTGACAACCTCTACCTTAGTGCCTCCACAGACCCAGCAATGTGTTGCAAAGTTTGTTCAGAAAGATTATCCAACCTATTTTGCATTCCATCCTCTGACTATGCAGTTGAAGTCCCCTGCTGGTCCAGATGTCCCCTGTGTGCATCTGGACATCATTGCACAGGCATCAGCAACTAAGGAGGTCTAGGCCCAATATAGTCACTCCAAGGTCAGCCTGCACATCCTTTAGTTTTCTATGTGGCCAGTGTCTGAGTCCAGCAGTCCAGTTGGGAAGTCTCTCAAGAAACCTCACCTATGGTAACCTCAGCCTTGACTCTTATGTGCTAGCCAGACCAGGTTTAAGTACAATCTGTTACCTGCTTCAGCCAGTGCACATACTGGTAGATGCAGCTGCCTGGGCAGTTCTGCCTTGGCCCATATATCAGGCAAATTGACAAATACTACGTTCCAACCCAGCCACCCTGCCCCCAGACCGGACCCTCACGTATACCAACAGGTGCCCCCCCCATTTGTCCAGCCTGGCCCGCACCCAGCCATCATTCTTATGTTCACCAGAGATAGGTACAGCCTAGCAGGGAAGTGCGCACAGTTCCCTTGTCAGACATGTCTGCAGCCCTGAATCTTGCACCTGCCAGGGTATACTGTAATCCATGCTGACATGACTTGCATCCTGTCCTGACACTTTCCAGTTGCTACTATGGCCTAGTCCAACTGGCCTGCACCATTCTGGCCCTTGTGCATGCCAATGGGTAAGGCAGCCTAGCCCAGCTTAGCCTATCCCCAGACTGGCCTGCCACTAATCCCAACTCTCATTCTAACTAGTAGAAGCAGCTGTCCAGCAAGGAATTCCCTCAGTTTCTGCTAAGGTTTCCTCCCAGCCCCTGGTCTTACAATGCCAGCAAGTACTGCAGCCCAGCCTGAGATGGCCCACTCCCAGTGTTACAGTCTGGCTAGGCCCAGTCCACTCCAAGTCCCAGCTCTCACTGGGAGAGTGCAGCAATCTACCCCAACACGGCCCCACCCAAGCCCTCATGTGACCTGGCAGATGTTACGGACTGCAGCCTGTCTTGGCTCTCACTCAAGTCAGTGTGCTATGGAATGACCCTGCCCAACCTAACCCCAGACCTGGCTCACTCCTATGTCAAAGGGCATTGAATGGGCCCTGGATCTTACATGTGCTGGTGTGTGCTTCAATCCAGCCTGGGCTGGCTCACTTGCAGTTTCAGCTCTTGCTGGTAGGTGTGGCACACACCTTGTCCTAATTCTCCTGTGTTCCAGTGGGTGCCTCAGTTTGGCCCAATGCCGTCTGCCCCCAGACTCTGCTCACCAAAATGCTGACAATACTGCAAACTTGCATGGCCTGGCCTGCCTCCATCCCTGGCTCTTGTGCTTCCCAGAGGGAGCTGTGGACTGTTAGGGGAGTTCCCCAAGTTTCCCTGCCAGGTCTGCTTCCAGCCCTGCGTCTCACATGTCAGTTGGAGCAGTGGCTCTGCTTGGCATGATCTGCCCTCAGTCCTGGTCCTTGTATGTGCTGGCGAGTGCTGCAGCCTGACCCTCCTGGCCTCCTCCCAGCCCCAGCTCCTGAGTGTGAGGTGGGTTTCTGTCAGGTGAGTTCCATAGTCCAGCCTGACTTGGCCAGTCACCACCCCCAGCTCCCCATGTAAGTGAGTGGGTGCTGCAGTCACACAGGGGTGAGCATACAAGTGCCCTATAGAATCTGTCCCCAAATTCAGTTCTCTCACTCTTGGTGCATGTTGTGGCCCAGCCTGATGTGGCCCACTCTTGCCCTGACACTCATGGGTAGATATGTGCCCTAACTAATCAGGCATGCCCCCAGCTTCAACTTTTACATGTGGCAGCAGGTGTTAAGCGACACAATTTAGCCAGCCCAAGTTTCCCACACAGGCAGGCTCCTTGACTTCGCCCAGACACGTCCTCTGTCTTCCTAATGCTACACCACTCTGTCTCAACTCTGTTCCCTATCTAAGAGTCCAGTGACCAAGTCTGTGGAAGACCCTAGAATTCTTTCCATCCTTGTCAAACTTGCCCTCTGTCATATGTCCCCAGACCTACTTCCCCGAGCAATCTGTAGCACGTCCCCCCCCCCGCGGGGGGGGGGGGGGCAGGATGGCATGTCCCAGGCAAGATTTCCCTATCTTCTCTCTTCTCTCTCTCTCTTTTTTTTTTTTTAAAGAAAGAGGGCCCGGTGTAGTGGCCTAGTAGCTAAAGTCCTTGCCTTGCTCATGCCAGGATCCCATATGGCCACCAGTTCTAATCCTGGCAGCCTTATTCTCCATCCAGCTCTCAGCTTGTGGCCTGGGAAAGCAGTCAAGACGGCCCAAAGCTTTGGGCCCCTGTACCCACTTGGGAGACCCAGAAGCAGCTTCTGGCTTCAGATTGACTCAGCTCCAGCCATTGCAGCTGCTTGGTTGGTGAATCACTGGACAGAAGATCTTCCTCTCTGTCTCTCCTCTTCTCTGTATATCTGACTTTGCAATAAAATAAATAAATCTGAAAGAAAGAATGGAAGGAAGGAAGGAAGGAAGGAAGGAAGGAAGGAAGGAAGGAAGGAAGGAAGGAAGAAAGAAAAAGAAAGAAAGAAAGAAAGAAAGAAAGAAAGAGAAGAAAAGAAAAAACAGTAAGTATGTTGGCATATTGTTAGAGTTAATACAAATTTGGCATTAACGAGGTCCAGAATGCCCACCAGCTACTGGCTGCTTTTCTCCCAGCAGTGTAACACTAGTTACAAGGCAGCTTAAACAGTTGCCTTCAGCTGGGGAAGTCAATGGATTTTATGATAAAATATAGGTATTGGCTTGTAAAGCTATGAAATTATTCTCATCAAGCAAGTCAATCAAAAAATTGAAAACAGTTAATTTTTATTTGAGACAGAAGGACACAGAGAATGAGCACTCCAATTTACTGGTTCACTCCCCAAATGCCTAAAACAGCCAGATGTTTGCCACATCAAAGCTGGGAGCTTCAACAGCAGGAAACTCAATACATCAGCCATCATGTCTCGAATGCAAGAAGTCAGAGATTGGAGCTGTACTGGTACCTGAGCCCAGGCACTTCCATACGACGTGGGAGTCTTCCAAGCAACATCTTTTTTTTCAATATTTACCTTTATTTGAAGGTAGAATTGAAAGAAAAAGGAGAAATATACATAGAGATCTTCCATATGGGAAGCCAGCACCGTAGGCACAGGGTTAGCGTTTATGCCATGGCGCCAGCCCCCAAGCAGTAGCTTAACCATTAGACCAAATGCTTATTCCAAAATTGAAACATTAATAATAGATATAATAGTTAACTCAATGAAAGCTTCTAATAAATATATATTACAATTTGCCACATTCTAGAACTATATTGAATGAATTAATCATTGAATATTAGATTTATTGTTGTTAAAAGATATTAAAATGTAAATTCTATATTTAGTAACTAGGAAATTAGTAGTTAATGAGAGTGGCAAGCCAGACAACTCTTCCAATACAAGGAAACTATTATAAATGGCTACTAGACCGTTGTACCAAAAATACATCAAAATGAAAAGGACAACTTGGCACAAAGTTCTGGTAGATTTAATTCAATTGAAGGGTGGCATTTATAATTTGTGTGAAACAGTTTTGCCACTGTTTTTAATTTTTGTTAATTTTTATTAATGTGTTAATTTTTTTGACCCTCATATTAAGGGGTATGTATTAGGTACTATACTAATTGTTATGAGCTTTTTAGCATTTTGTCACTTGAATAGTGAAAAAATTGATCAGGAAAGAGTTACAAAATTTCTCTGAGAAGCTCTGGAAGGAAGTGGAAGACATGTAAGATTGGTAGAAGTTGGAAGGACCCTAACTATAGAGTGATAGCCCTCCATAGTTAACATTATTTCTGGGGATGAGCAATGCTGGTTTCATGAATCTTCACTGTTGATTCAGAAATATTTAACTATAATTAATTTTTATTCATGCCTTCCTTACTTTGTATCTGTTCATATGTGTGTTTCCTTGATCATAATATGTATATTGCAATCATTTCTGGTTTTTATTTTGATGCTTTTTGATGTCCAAGTGTAGTAGATAGATTCATTAGATACATTTGATTAAATGAGTCATCTGATTTACCACAATCATCCCGATTCATTTATCATCATAATTTGTTTGGTTGCTGCTGTGGCTTTCCAGCTGCTTCTAGTCAGATAGTTCCACATCCTGCACATGATCATCAGAGGCACCGTTAAGTCTTAAGTCAGACCAACTCATTTCCATCATAAGAAAAGGCCATGATCTGCTTCTCTGTCTGCTCTTCCCCCTCTTTGCTCTTCAACACATTCACCTGCTCTTGGTTTGAAAGGTTTTCTGGTGTTTTTGTTTCTATTTCTTGAACATGAGAATCATCTCCTACCCATGGGTCTCCACTCAGACTTTTTTTTTTTAACTTAGCACGATTAACCTCATTGTTGCAGGGCCTACTTCACCTTGATGCTCAGGTATTGTCTCAAATGTTACCACTTAACAAAGGACATACCTCACTGCACCACATGGAGTTGGACACACACAACAATGCACATACCCATGCATTTTTGTTCTTTACCATCTTCTAAGAAGTCAGTGAGTACCCTATGTTGGTACATAATAAAAATGAATTTTATTTTTTATCTAGTCACTCATATGAGTTTTCTTCATGAGCAAAATATACTTTCTTAAAAACTTTTGTGAAGTTTTAATTAATGAATCTTGTTTTCTTGGTGCAATGTCAATGTTGTTTTCTCCTATATGATTACGGTTTGTCTCATTTAACTTCCATGCATTGTTGAACTGTACAGTAAATCCCAAGCAATGCTGAACACTAGCTGTGATAGTAAGCAGTGATCTTACAGTTCTGACTTTTATAGAAATAGCTTCAGTATGACTTCATGTGTGGGGGTTTCATGAGGAGTGATGAGAAGTGGGGAAATCTGCCTCTGAGTAGAATAAGAACACAAACGTGCAGGAATGTGTGTTAGGATTATTACCTGAGTTGCTGGAGAGTTTCAGCACTCACAGAGAAAGGCATCTATCTGCTTTTGCATGCCCCAAATCTTGCAAAACTTGGGGCTGGGTCAGGCCAAAGTCAGGGGTTCAGAGCTCACTTCAGGTGTCCAACATGGGTACTGTAGAGCCAACCACCTGAACTTGCTGCCTTCTTGGGTACACATTAGCAGGAAATTGAAATCAGGAGGTGAGCTGATCCTTAAAGTCAGACACTTAGGGAATGAGGCATTTCACGTGGGGATTTAAGATCTAGGCCAAACATCTACCCCCGAGGTCTGAACTACCCTTGTACCTCTGTGCTCCTCCCTCATCTCATCCATTTACCTTCTCTCCAGAAGTGATGGGATTCTGAAATCTGTATTGTAACAATATGAGTAGACAGTTTCCTTTCTGCCTACTTGTTTTGTAAATGACAGCTAGCAATTATAGTATTAAATAGAATTGGATCAATTAACAATTCTACTGGAAGTTGAGACAAATTTAATATAGACTTTTGAGTAGCTCATTTAATTCCTTTAAAATTGCACCTTGTAGTTGGAGCCTTATGTGAGATTATAAACAGAAGGATGATAGTTTTCAATAAAGCTTCCATATGCAACTGACTAAGGTTTGAGTCATATCCAATATTGTAGAGCGGGTGTGATTCAGTCTGCAAACTCTGGTGGCAAGAAACATCTAATTTACTTATTATTTTAAATCAACATAAAATCAGCTCTCAGCCCCTATACTGTCAGACAGGTAAGAAATCTAGCCTGAAGTCTTTATAATAATTTACAAAAGTGTTCATAATGCTGATACATTGAGGGGGATGTTTGTCTATGAGTAATCATGCTTATTTATGATTACACCTCATACCTGTGCCCTGTGCAGTGCTAGTCTAGGGCTCTTTGCTGAGACTGCAGAGTGCACGAAGGACCGAGATGCTCTGGTCCCGCGTACAGTGCATCGCTTCCCTGGGGTTCCGCGCCGCAACTCCACTCAGCTTCATGCACCTCCAACTCTCCCTCTGCCTTCCCTGGAGAAATTATTCTACTTCTCTGTCCACCTGAAAAGCACTGCTTCTCTTTTCTTCTGCCTCAGCACACTTCTCACAATAACATCAAGGAGCTCAGATTTTCACAAAATGTAAGAGATTCTTTGATTCCAAGTGGGTTCTGCTTTTCATCTCACCACAAGTGTCCTCTGAGGCAAAGCAGTGCAAGCCTGCCCACCCCTTGATACTGGCTATGATGGGTGGGATAGCGGGAACACACACACACATCACCTCTCTCTTTGTATGGTATGGTTTATTTATTTATTTGAAAATTAGCGTTACAGAAAGGAAGAGACATGTGTTAGTTCGCTCCCTAATGGGCGCAATGGCGAGAGCTGGGCTAGTCCACAAGAAGGAACCAGAAATTCCAATCCAAAGTTGTCAGGGGCTCAAAACCTTGGGCCATCTTCCATTGCTTTTCTCTAAGCACATCAGCAAGAAGGTGAGTGGGAAGAGGAGCAGGCACAACACAAATCAGCACCACATGGAATGTTGACATCACAAGCCTTAGCTTAACCTGCCACACCACAACACCGACCTCTCCAAATTAACATCTCAGTGAATGATCCTGTAGCTCTTCTACATAATGCATGGATATTGTATTACAGAATTTAAAAAAAAAAAAAAGAAAAGAAAAAGGAGAAATTACACCTTAAAGGGCATTGATTTTGATCTTATGTAGTCTTCTCTGAAAACCTTAGAGGTTTCTAACTATTTCATTTCCTTCATTTTCCTGAAGATGTAATTGAGCTCAAAAGGCAAAATGAGACAGTAGGAAGAGCAAAGATTTTGCAACTAGGAAAACTAGTTTAGCTTTTGCATTCTGCTACTTAACCCAGTAATCTTGGGCAAGTTAGAGAATATTTCTGAGATTCAACCATGGATAATTATTCTATTTAGGGTCGTAGATAAATTTTAAAGGGGTTATATACATATATGATATTTTACCAGAGGACGGAATGAGGAAAACATTCGATGATATGAGTTTTCTTCCTTTCCTCAAAGCCACATGCACAGTGTGTGGTAGAAAGACAAGAAAACACCATGCTTCCCTACAAGTTCACCTTGAGGGTTCCTGGAGAGAAGAAATGACCTGAAGAAATGTGGGGACAGTGCTCTGTTAGGCAAATGACAAGGTTTATTTCCAGGGTTTCATAAAACAATAGTTTCATAAAACAATAGTTCATAAAATGAACATAAAATGTTTCATAAAACAATAGTTCAAACATAACTCAGAATTAGGTCATGTCTAGGAACAGAGAGTACAAAGAAGCTAACAAGATGACTTATTCAAAGAGTTATTGAAACAGGGACTAGATTAAGAGTACTGTCTGTCCTTGATTGACTAGACAGAGAACAGATGTATGCCTATCTTTAAGGAGAGAAAGAAAGCACATCCAGGGACTCACTGGTGGCAAGAGCACTCTCTGGGTGAGAGGCCTTCCGTCTTCTCTTTGCTGGAGCCTCTTCTCAACAGGGTCCCATGGGATTCCACTGTCCCAGCTATCCTCCTGGCTGTGTTCCAACACTCCTTACTCCTGGTGCTATTCTTCTCAGATTGAACCATTGAACAAGGGAAATTTGTTACTAGCAGACAGGTGACAAGTATGAAAAGGACAATTTGTCTTCGATCAACCTTTCTCATTTAAAAAATTTATACTGTTTATAAAAACACTTGGCCATATCAATTACTTTAGTTTATGAGCTGCTGGGGATTAGCCAAGCCTGACAGTAGCGAAGTGCCAGGTTCCCAGCCACTATTTTTCTCAAGTTGGCTTTCCTACTCCAAAAAATGAGCCAAGGCATCAGCAGGCAGACGATTAACAGATTTGTCATGCTGCAGCATGAACAGAAATAAAGCCCAGGTTGTAGGTTCTCTCTAGTTGTGGACAGGTATGTTCAAAAAGTAAAAAAGCAATGTGGCAAGATCGACAGGTCCAGCAATCAACCAGCACTCCGATGGGCGTGACTTATCACCAGGGCGAACATGTCAAGGAATGTGCTGGTTCAGCCCAACCCAGTCACCATGAAGGAGACAATTCCAACAGTAAGTCATTAAACTCATTCTCATCACATGTCACAGACTTCACTCAGATCTACGTTAATTGATCAATTAATTCAAGCAACATTGACAATCCTGGGGCTTGTATATAACAGCATTATCAACAGCATACCCTGCATCATCAAATTACTGTGCTTAATTTATTCAAATAAAAGCTAAAATATATTAATATAACTTACTAATTCTTACATAAATTATTTCTTTAATCATAAAGAAATACTTAGGGGATGTTTTCTAGTTTGCCTGCTATATAAATAGGTTCAGATTGCTGGAGTCACACAGAGGCAGAGCCTGTATTTTTTTAAAAGTTTTATTTATTTTTATTGCAAAGTCAGATATACAGAGAGGAGGAGAGACAGAGAGGAAGATCTTCCATCCAATGATTCACTCCCCAAGTGACCACAACTGACCGCTGGAGCTGAGTCGATCCGAAGCCAGGAACTAGGAACTTCTTCCAGGTCTTCCACACGGGCACAGGGTCCCAAGGCTTTGGGCCATCCTCGACTGCTTTCCCAGGCCACAAGCTGGATGGAAAACGGGGCCGCTGGGATTAGAATCAGCGTCTACATGAGATCGTGGAGTGTTCAAGGTGAGGACTTTAGCCACTAGGCTACCGTGCCAGGCCCCAGAGCTAGTATTTGTTTTTGCAATTTTTATTTATTATTGTTATCATTTTATGATACAGTTCCATAGACTCCCGGCATTTCCCTTATCCCCTTCCCAACCCCCTCCCACCTAGTTCATCTATATCATTACTAAAGTATAGTTCTTCATACACAGTTATATATCCATCACTGTGGGCATAGACAATGGCAGAGAGTCCAGCATCCTATTGTCAAGATATAGTGAACAGTTTCATTGTAAGTCCATCTTTGTCTGAAAGTGGAGATGCATACTACATTGTGTCCTCACATCTGGGTATGTTAGTCTCCATTTCACAGTTACTGTACATCCCCTTAAATGAAAAGTCACAATAAAAAAAATCAACAATAGAAATTTACAGTGCAATGAGGTTAAATAACATGCTACTAGATATGACAGTCTCCATTACACAGCTACTATATATCCCCTTAAATGAAAAGCCACAAAACAAAATAAACAGGAGGAAAAAAAAAGAAATTAACAAAACCATGAAGTTAAATAACATACTACTGAATGACTAATGTGCCACTGAACAAATGAAAAAGAAAATCAAGAACCTTCTTAAAGAAGCTAGTATTTTAAAATAGTATTTTAAAATAGCATTTTAAAATAGCAGAGCTAGTATTTTAAATACTATATGATATTATCTTTAAAGACTTCAATAAAATGTGGGAAAATTTCTGGCAATTTTCACTCTGAATAAGGGCAGGACACTAATTACAGTCATAGAGGATATACCGAGGGAGTAGAAGCAATACTTTTGATAACTGGCTCCACATTTATGGATTACCCATAAGTTAAATGGGCATCTCACAGGAATTTTGATTAATGAGGTGAAAATCTCTCTCTCTCTTTTTTCATGGACACTGCAAAGTTGCAGCCTTACAGAAGCACTTATTAAAATGCAGTCATTTTATATCTGAAGATGTAGTCATCAATCTTACCATAGCAGATAACATCATTTAAGTGTTTGAAAACACAAATGCAATGACAGTCAGAAAATTCCCAATTTTAAATTCCAGTCATTGTCAAATGAGAGTAATAGCTAAAAACGCACCTGGACACGTTAATAATTTGGGGGGAGGAGGGTGCCTGATGGAATTTCAAGCCTCTGCACTGTGCTGAAGCCTAAAAGAGGCATTTGATCACAATTTTGTTCTCTATACAAGAAGAGAAAGATAATTGCTAAAAGTTGTGAGCCTCTGAGACAGAGCATAGAACTTCCTTGTTCTTTGTCAGAATCTTAGCATGTAATGCATTCTTTCTTTCAAATCCCATCCCCTCGTGCTCACTGAGAAATTTGCAGCTTGCTAGACAATGCTGTAAAGATCTTTGCCCAGAATCGATTTTCAGTCACCTCTTACGTGAGTCAAGATCCATATTCAAGAAGCTTTTTAAAGAAGGGTCTTTAAGAAGTTCACAGAAATGGTGATTTCTCTTTCAGTTCATTTTAGAGAACTTTTTGAAAATTCCTGGTATAAATTGTTGTGATTGAGTTATAAAATCTCAACATAAGTTACAATTAAAATTTAGCTACACCATCAAATGCCTGACACCACCCTACAGAGACTGTAAGCCTAACGCAAATAGCAAGAATGAATGTCACCAGCATTTACCTTCATTCAACTGCACAGACTACAGCTGGACAGCTAAATCCTTGATTATGCCCTCTTTCCTTTTCTCCAGCCCAAGACCACCTTTTGTAAGAAAACAGGACTCCTAGTCATCAATTAACACTGTTACTATGTATGTTGAGTCAGTGGGTTTTGAAATGATACCAGGAGACTGTACAGTGAGGTAGAAGTTCCGATTCAATCTAAGTTGATCATGCAAGTCAAACATTTTATGTTTCTGTTTCTCTTGGTTTATATGTTCGAGTATACCCTAATATAGTCCTCCAAAAGCCAGTGGAATCTTAATATCATGAATGTTTCCTTGAAGAATGCACACAAACTCAATAATGTGCATAGGAGACAATCCTATCCTCCCCTCAACCTAGAACAGTGACTGAAACATAACCTATAATGCAGAGTTGATTACACATATAGCATTGTATGAGAGGCGTTCAAATAGTTCATGAATATTGTGAAAACATAATATGCAGATTTAAATCTCTTTTTTTGTGCCCAAACAGACTCGTATCTTGTTAAACATGTCTGCACAAGATCAAGTAGGAAGCAGTAGGAAGAAATCAGTTTGAAAGGAGATGTTTTCAGATCAACATGAATTCTTGTAAAATTGAATACACACAAAGTTTATGTTGAAGGCTGAATGAAATAATAGCAAAATCATGGATGTTATGAAAAATTTGTGGGACAATGTTCCAATAAATTAACAACCTACTAACAGATAGCTCATTTTAAGAGGGGAAGAGACAATACTCAAGAAGAAATCTGCTTCAGAAGCAATTTGTAAGAAAAAAAATTTTTTTTCCTCATGGCCTATTGCAGAGGCCTGGAGATTAATACAAATGAAATATCCAGTGCTATAGACATCTTAGTTGGTTCATCTGACACAATTCTGACCCCCAAATTAAAGTGAAATTCTCTTTCTGGCCCACCCACCTGCTTTGTTTCTTCCGGTGCCAAAATGGCCGTGTCCAGATCAGCCTCAGACAAGCAGTTTTCTGTGAAAATATTCAAATAGGATCAAGATCCTGAACCATTTCTTCAAAGAATTGTAACAGGAGATGGAATTCGGCTTTCCCAGTGTGTTCCCAAAGACAACGCTTGATCAAAGCAGTTGCCACGAGAGGTGGAAATGGCCCCTTTGGACCAAAATTGGATGGACCAAGAACTGATGCTGAGGTACCAGGTTTTGAGAGATGTTCAATGCATTTTCTTTTGATTTTTTTTTTTCCTGAAAAGAGAAAGGGTGATACTATCTGCTCATCAGGAAAGATTTTTGAGAAACTTCAGTGAACTGATGCTAAAAAACACCCAGGAAAGCTTTCTTGGGAATCTCTCCACCATGACAAGGCCCCTGGTAGTTGCCTTTATCAAACAAGGGCTATTCTGTGAGAGTGTTGATGGAAAATCATTAGTCACCCATTTAAAGCCTGATTTGCTTCCTTCTGACTTTGTATTTGCCACTCCTAAAAAATCTTTTAACAGTCATTTACTTTAATTCTGTTAAAGGGTAATTGCATTGGCATCATTTAATTCCTCATCTCTTTAGTTTACTCCTCATATATACACCTTCTTCTCTAGGGGAGGAGAAGGGGAGGGGTTTCCTGGAAGTAATTATCTTCATTGAAGCAGGGAAGGAACTAATCATCTATATTGAAACAGGGGAGGAACTAATTATTTAAACAGGAACAAGGGTGGAGGTTCTATTCTGCTTGCTTTACACAGGATGTTCTGGCCTAAGGTCCTGCTTGCTGTGGCCCTGCTTGCCCAAGGCAGGCTTTGCAATGCAACAGGCTGTCAGGTAGGCCAAGTCTAAGGCCCATAAGTCTGTGGCTCCTAATAGGTAGTGTCAACATCTCCAAATCCATCTTCTAACATTTTTATATATAAAATGACATCTATTTTCACCCACTATGCAATAGAACCCCAGAACTACAATCTAGTACCTATCCACATATACCAGTTCTTCACATCTTTTTATTCAATTTTGGATTTGATTTTCTCTTGTTTTTCTAGTTCCTTGATGTGCAATAATGTTCTCTATCTCTCCTCTCTCTTCCTCATGCAGACATTCTTTTCTACAAACTTCCTTATTAGTATTGCTTCAGCCCTGTCTCATAGGATTGGGTTATTGTCATACATTTTATTTCATTCCAAAAATTTAAATTTCTTCCATGACTTCTTTGATTCATTCATTGCTCAGGATTAAATTGTTTATTTTTCATGTATTTATATAGTTTGCAGCATTTCTAACTGATTTCTAGTTTTACAATGGTCAGGAAATTAACTTCGTATGTTTCTATTCTTCAATAGTTTGAGTTTTTCACATGGTCTATTCTGGGAAATCTTCCATATAAGGCTGAAGAAAATGCAGATACTACAGGTGTTAGATATAATTTTGGTAGATATCCATCAGGTTCAATTAATGTAAGGTGAAATTTAACTCAGTGGCTTCTTTGTTGATTGGCCAATTTCTGTAATGAATTTTATAATAAATTTGCTTGAGAATGACAGTTCCTGTATTTGCTGTTTAAAATATTTATTATTATGTCTTTTCTACTTAAATGTAAAAATTGACATTATAAAATTGTATATATTTATGAGATTCTATGTCCTGTTTTGTGGTATGTATATGTTGTATAATGTTGAAACAGGATAAAAATATTTACATTTATCCTTTCAAGCATTTAACATGTTTGGTAGTGACAACATCTCCAAATCTACAGGTAAGGGCCTGGATAGCAGGCCTAGTGGCCTCAGCCCAACTGAAGTTTTTTTTACAGTGTTCCTGGACCTGGGATCGTTTGCTTTCCTTTTTCCTAGCAGAAGGTGTCTTTCCATGTGCTCCTTGGAGCTGAGGTGACATGGGCCACTTCTACCTTTTTGCTTGCTTTAATGCAACTTTTACTAAAATCGTAAGACAAAGTACTATGATCTCTTACCTGCTTGTAAGGGTGACTTGGTGTGTATACAGCTGTTTAAATTGGTGTCTGTGGGCTGGCGGCATGGCCTAGCGGTGCTAAACTCCTCGCCTTGAATGGGCCGGGATCCTATATGGCTGCTGGTTCTAATCCGGGCAGCTCCACTTCCCATCCAGCTCCCTGCTTGTGGCCTGGGAAAGCAGTCAAGGACGGCCCAAACCCTTGGGCCCCTGCACCCGTGTAGGAGACCTGGAGGAAGTTCCTGGTTCCTGGCCCCGGATCTTAAGCCTGTTAGCTGATTAAAATACTAAAATGTATAAATATGTATTTTTACACAAACCAGTTTTATAAATTTGGCTCAATGAATTTCAACTGATCATGAACTATTTCTGTTTTTCTACGAATAGATTAAAATTGACAGGAAATAGAGTTCCTACAGAGCAAAAGCAGGCAAAAGCAGGCAGCTCTCGTTTCCTTAACATCCGTTCTTGACATGACATTTGCACAAGGATTTTGAACTTTGTGTTTATGTAATTTGGAAGCATCACAGAAGGATGAAGGTCATCAGAGAACCCTTTGCAAATGTAGGAGAAAGATGTGATATGATTGCATCTGCTTTTCCTGGATGGAGATAAGCCCTAATTTTCCCCACATTTTCAGTGGATGCTCTGTTTGATGTTTAATTAACAGATCAAATGAATGGTTGAGGAAAAGAAATTTAGAACTTCTTAAATTTTAATGGAACTTCTTAACAAGATGGTGCTTATAAACCTCAGGAAAATTGCTTTAGAATCATAATGAGCTGTTTTTGTTTTTTCATGCATAAACTGAGCAAGAGCTTTTTGGAAAATTAATGTGAAAATGTAAAAATATAATTGCTAAGCAACCTGTGCATTAAGCATCAGTTTCAATTAATTTTAGCTAAGAATTTCATTATTAATTTTAATATTTCATAATTACATTTGTATTCAATCAATTACTTTAAAATTCACCATATATGCTCTGCAAACCATGATGCATTTCTGTTTTTTTTCAATAATAATGTAGACAGGCTTCCACAATATTAGATGAAGTTCCATAATGAGATTTTATTGGTTTCACATAGATAGAAATGAACACCTCTTTTTCTTTAATGATAACTTAAAAGGTGAAATTATTATTAAAATAAAAATGAAGAAACCTGTTTAACTGAATATTAGCTGTAGAGTGATTTTCAGAAGTAAGTCAGCATTTTAATTCATTTGAACTGCTATTGATTTATAATAAGTTAATAATTTTCATGATAATTAACAATAAGAAATATTACTTGAATTTCATAAAATGATTAAGCATTATCTATAGAGCATGCAAGAAAAGGAAATACTAGTACGATTCAGTAAACAGCACTGACAGTGAACATGAAAAACTCCAACCATACTGAGAGGCTTTTGTTAAAACATACTAGAAATGAAAAGGACTTTTCTAGAGTCATATAAGTTACTTCAGAAACTTCAGAAAGAAGGTAACTTTAGAAAATGGAAATAGAATTTAATAACCTCCAGGATTATTTGCTATTGGTTTATGTATACTATTCATGTGATTTTATATTAAATCTGGTATAAAAGACCATTTCTAGAATGCATTATCAATAGCACTTAGAAACTTTCTCAGATAACCTTTTTTGCTTAGAAAATATTTAACTCTGTTCAAAGATCATGAGGGCTCCTTGAGGAGCCCTGAGTCAATCCCAAATCTCTACACTTGGACTGTAAGTGAGCTTCCCATTTCACAGGAAACGTCCAAGAAAGCAGAAGAGGACCTTGTAAGAAACTCCACTAGCTGTACAATAACATATCCATGTATGGCTGAGAAATTTCTTAAATATTGAAAGACATGTCTGCATTGTACACCAACTTTGCAATTTTGTTTTCAAACATTGTCCACATGCTTCTCTCCTAGGAATCAGATCATCGGTGCTTCACTGTGGAGACAATTTGGTCCCAAGGACAAAGAACACAGCACAGGATGGGCTGGACAAGTGGGGCACTGTAAGTACCAAGAGTGGCCATCCAGTGGAGGAAATAGGCAGGAGAGACTGTGCCATTCCTAGAAGAATTTACCAGCCAGGCTTCGTGGCTGTATACAGCTCCAACAGCTTTGTTGAATCACTCAAGGTAGCAGGTAACCCTCAGGGATGAAAGCTTTTTCTGGTTTTCATTTCCTTTGCCTTATTGATAATTTATTTTTCTTCTTACAGAGTGACAGGCATTCATTGTAGAAAATTTGGTATTACACAAAAGGAAAATTCTCCCAGAACCATCCCATAAACATGTGCTCTTTGTGCTCTTATGTCAAAAACAGAGACTGGGTAAATATAGAAAACAGGCATTAATTTTTACTGTTCTAGAGGTCAGCAAGGCTTAACACCAAAATGCTGGCAAGTTTGGCATCTGATGATAACCCATTGTCGGCTTCCAAGCCATAGGATGCTCATTGCTGCATCCTCTGGAGGGCACACATTGCATGTCTGGAAGAAGGCAAAAGGAGTCTTAGCAGCCCCTTTCCACTCCTTTACAAGGTGCTAATTCTATTCAGGAGCACTTTCCAGAGGCTCCACTTCTTTTTTTTATGTTGGGATGGATCTCTTTATTATGCAAGAGTCTTCTAGCTGCAAATAACAGAGCCTGATTTGGGCAGAAGTGAGACTCTCGATTCTATTTCCTGTTTCCTTTGAGGAAAAATGTGACCTTCCACAATTTGTGATTCAACCTTCCACAGTTGGAAAACATTCAGGAAAAATTTACATCTTCACTGAACTTACACAGAATTTACTTTCTTGACATTAGTCCCTAAATCATAAATCATAGCATCGATTTACACAGCGTTTGTACAGGTATTGTAAGCAGTCTTGGAATGCTTAAGATATACAGAAGATATGCATAGGCTATATGCAAATTCTATGCTATTTCACATAGACAATTGGAGCTTCTGTGGAGTTCAGTATCTACAGGGGGGATTCTGGAACTAACCCCCTGTGCATTTTGAGGGATGACTGTCAGCTCAGCTTGAGATAAGTTAACATTATCGTTCCAATCAACTATGATTGGGGAGGGATCATATTGTACACGTATGGCTGGTAGAAATCCTGTTCTGGCCATCTGAATGCCAAGGCATTGAGGGAATAGATATGGTATTCCCAGAGCTGGTTTGAACTGGATTAACTTCAAGACTCTTCCTTCCTATCATACATAAGCTTGTAAAAATCCCCCACTTCAGATAATCTAACTGGATCATATAAATACCAATTATATATATGACATGCATTCATCCCTTATACAGTATGCCCCAAATTCATATTGCTATGGAATCCAAAAGACTTTTCTCTTTTATGCAGCTAGCATTCAGGATTAGGGTTTAGCATTTTGGGGGTATTTCCATTGCTCTTCTAGTTTAGTCTAGGTTTTTTTCTACACGTGATTTCCCTCTGTCTTATAACCTATTGACTATTTTTTTATTATTAATTATTTTGCATTATGTGACAGTTTCATAGGCTCTGGGAATCCCCCCACCCCTCCCCACGCCCCTCCCCCCTGGTGGATTCCTCCGCCTTGATGTAGTATTACAGTTCAAATTCAATCAAGATTCTTTCCTTGCAAACGTATACCAAGCATAGAGTCCAGCTACTAATTGTCCAGATGGGTTGAACAGTTTCTTGGGGAGACCATTTCTGGTCCGAAGTTAGCAGAGGCTCCACTTCTTAAACCACTGAATTTGAGGATTAAATTGCAGCACAAGTTCTGTGCAGCCTCCAACACTCAAACCACAGCACATCCTAACCAGTAACAACAGCTACTGACACACTTTCTTCCACTGTTTTTCCTGTATGCATGCTTCTATTTCTCTGTCTTTACACCTTGACAAAATCTTGGAATCCAGTTTTTCAAATTAAATTCCGTTTCTTAATGAATTATGCACATATATTTCCCCAGAAACATTAGATTCTGATTTTGATTCTGAACAATCTCTTCCTGCAGATACCACCTGTCACCCAAAATATTAATATTTTGCAAGAAGGAAAATAATGAAGAGGGAGACAAAAAGAAAAGGGAGGGAGGGGTTTGGGGAAGGAGGGAGGAGAGGAGAAGCGGGGAAAGGGGGAAGGACTGGAGATGGAAAGAGATAGGGAGGGGAAGGAGAGAAAGATCTTATTTGACTTGGGTGGAGGGAGTTTTCTTTCTAACATTTTGGGAAATTTGCCCCCCACTGTGCTTAACTTACCCTAATCTGTCTCCTCTATCAAAACACCTCAGTTTGTTTATATCTGAAACACACACATTAGTTCACAGAGGGGGGCAGGCACTGTGGCAAAACTGTTTAAGCTGCCATTTGGAATACCTGCATTCCAAATCAAATGCCTGATTTGATTCCTGGGTTTGCTTCCTACCCAACATTCTGCTAATGCAGATCCTGCGACACAGTGATGAGAACTTGGGTACTACGATGTCTGCCACCCAAAAGGGAGACCTGGATAGAACTCCTGGATCCTGGCTGTGACTGGTAGCCCAGGCCATTAAAGGCATTTGGGGAAGTAATCCAATGATAGAAGAAACTCTGTCTCTCCATTACTGTGCTTTTCAAATACAAAAGAGAGATAAACTTGAAAAAAAGAATAGCATAGAAATGGATGGAAACGAATGCTTGACTGATTTAAAGCTGAACTAATACATATCTGTCAAATTCATTAGGCTTACTCCAGATTTCTTAAGGTGGGTCAATAAACTCAGTGTTGTCAAGCTTTTGGTCCATGACCTCCCAATTGGATTGGATCTACTCAGGTGGAACAAGCTTGACTACTGAGGGTCACCAGGCACTTGCATGGTGGTGGAGGTAGAAGCCAGGGGGTTCCACTCATGGGAGGGACATGAGCAAAAGGAGCATGGGGATGGAAAGATCAATTTCAGAAGCTCAGGGTCGCTTTCTTTGGGTCAACTTGATATTAGATGTCATCCATGGATGTATTTCCTGTCCAGCAGTGACATAAAGAGCCCCTCAGCTTCTCCTGCCTGTGAGGGTGCTAGGCAAAAGAGCTCCGGAAGGAATTGTGTTACTCTAATTACTTTGTGTTACTCTGTAACTGTATATAGTATTGTTACAGGGGAGTAAGAACTTCCCAAGCAGTGAGTGACAAACCTTAAGCAAAGTTATGGACATGATTAGCTTGACGAGGTGAGGATAGCAGAGCATCCAAGTTATATGAAACATCCCAGAGAATCAGCAGGACTTGAGATGCCTCTAGAACCTTAGCACCTGGCATATGGCAGGTTTTTGGCACCTATTTATGGAGTGAAAAAATACCACAGCAGCTTTTCTAAGCTGCTTCTCACAGCAATGAGGTTAGAATTCATTGGTGTCCTCAAGTAGTACCAACAATGTCTGGATGCCTGGCTTTCCAAAGAACAAAAGGGAGCATGCAAGGAAAAAAAAAGCAGCTACCCACAAATGAGACTTTCTAGAACATTCTGTTTCCATCCATGATCCATGAGTGGCACCCTCTTCCCAAGTTAATTCAGAACTCTGGGGAGCCAAAATTGGTGCCATGCAAGTGAGTATAGATAAGACTGGAAGGTGAAAAACACAATTTGGAAGAAAATGAATATGTTGCATTTTTTCGTGTTGCATTTAAGCAGCCCCAGAAGTTTTGGGGCAGAAAATAACTTGATTAAAAAATAACATGGTTGATTCATGTAAGAAAGAGAGATCAACATGAGTCAGAGAGTTACATTAGTGAATAAAAATATAAAGGTTTTATATGTAAAATTCCATTAAAATCATTTCAGCAATTTTCCTTACAATGTTTTAAAACTTGAGTATGACTCATACTTTGGTTTGCATGTTTTTGTCTCCTCCAAACTTCATGTTGACACCTGATTTGTAATGCAATAGCAGTTGGAGGCGGGGTCTACTGGGTGATGGTCCTGAGGTCTCTGGCCTCATTCATGAACTCATGCCATTACAAAGGGCTTGATGGATGGGATCAGCACTGTCTCCATCCTTCCACCTTCTGCCATCAGATAGCAGATGATGGTGTCCTCGTTTTCAAGATCCCAGACTCCAGATGCACAAGAAATAAATACATTTTTATTGATTTTAATGCTTCCAGTCTCAGGTGTGCTGGTATAGCAACAAAAACAGACTGTTTTTACGTAATTTACAACATACTTTCCTTAGTATAAATGAAACTTACCACCACTAGCAGCCACCAATCCTCATATTTATGATTACAAGTTACCTCCAGTCAAATGGACTCTAAATGTTCTCCTCATCCACACAGTGCAAATGCAAGAGCAAGAACAGAACAACTGCACTTAGAGGAAAATAATTGCCAAATAGGAAAATTTCTCTGTCCCTGAACTCACTTCCAGAGTGTCTATGGTCTTCATACACCTAGAGTAGAGTTTAGCATTTTGAAGAGTAGGCATTTATTCTGTTGTAAAGATTTATTTATTTTAATTAGAAAAGCAGATTTAAAGAGAGAAGGAGATACATAGAGAAAGATTTCTGTCCAGTGATTCACTCTCCAAATGGCATCAATGACCAGAGCTGATCTGAAGCCATGAGCCAGGAGCTTCTTCTGGGTCCCCCGCATGGGTGCAGGTTCCCCACGTTCCTGTGCTGCTTTTCCAGGACACAGCAGAAGCGTGGATGGGAAGTGGGGCAGCTGAGACACGAACAGAGGCCCATAGGGGACCCTAGCGCTTGCACAGCGAGGGTTAGCCAATTGAGCCAATACACCAGTTCCCGCCCCAGACCCTTATTTACTTGGAGTTCACAGTTAGCGTTAAGCAGGAAACATATACCACATTGGATAATTAATGGGTCTTCATTGTCAGAGCTTTTAAATAAATGAGCTGCAGTTGATAGAGTGTATACATATTTTGGTTTAACTTAATTAACAACTGTCAAACCATAGTTTTAGGAGAAATTGCAGCATTTATTTTCCACATCTTCAATTTTCTATGGGAAAAAGTCTCGAAGAGTTCGTTCTTGATTGGAATAAATACTTCTTGCCTCTTGCTCCACTCTCTTTGGGGCTTGAGTTAAAGATTCCTCTCATCCACATCCCTTTACCTTGAAGATGTTTGACTCACCATCAGTTACAAAGCCCAGCGCACTGATCTGCCTCCAGGCTGTCTGCTCCTGTAGCCCTGCCTGAGACGGAGCAGCCAATGATGCAGAGAGAAGGAGTAATTTGGATTATAGTAATGCTTCCAATATAGCTTTTATTTGAAAGCACTGCAATTTGAGAGTTAATTAGTAATTTCCACAACCATCAATGAAGTTGATATGCTGGCCCCTACTTGGCTATCAGTTCTTTCTGTATATGTATACTGGTAAAACTTGAAGTGGAGTGGGAAAGCAACACAACACCTAAGGGAAGCATTATTCTTTTATTTATTTAGAATATTTTTTCCTTGGCCTTCCTTCCAACCTTCTTTTAAAATTATTGTTACCATTGTATGTTACAGCTCCACTGTCCCTGGAGTTTCCCTTCCCCAACTCTACCCCCCAACAACTGAGTTCCTCATAAGCAGTCATAAGTCCATCATTGTGGACATGGACAATGGCAGAGTCAGGCATCCCAATGTCATGACACATGTAACAGTTTCACTGGGAGTTCATACTCCATTCGGAGATAGAGATGCACATTGCACTGTATCCTCAGGTCTGGACATGACAGTCTCCACTACACAGTCACTATACATTCCCCAAGTGAAAAGCCAAAGAACAAAATCAACAACAGAAAGAAAACAAAGAAATTTACAATGTCATGAGTTAAAAAACATGCCACTAGATATGATAGTCTCACAATATTTGCTGTTGATGTTTTTATAGTTTTGAATGGGTTTCCATAAATAAAATCCCAATTTCTATCATTGCATTCATTACAATAGTCAACAAATGGCGTGATTTACAGTCATCCTGCAAGCAAATAACATGTCAGCTAGATCTTCCTGCTCTCTCTTTATTCCAGATTCTTAGCCCTCAAATTTACTACAAAAGCAAAATCAATGATCAAAAGTGTCCTTCGAATACTTGTGCATATCAGCCATGTCAAACACACTACTTCAGGGAGCAAGAGGATAACAGGAAGAATAATTGAAGGCAAATGAGACCAGAAGAAGAAATCAGAAACCTGGAAACGTGGGACTCACAGAGTCGTGTGAAATCAACATTATATCAGTGTCCTCAGGATGTAAGCTGTCTCTCAGACATCAGTCCTCCTTAGCTGCTTGATATTGCAGAAGCACGTTTCTCTATGGAGTGACACTGATTACTAGAAACCTAGAAACATCCTTGTAAGCTTTTCCTCAGTTAGGTGGAGGTTTCCCACAGAAACTGTACCTTAGGGCTTTGTGCCCTCGATGCCATTGGCAGCAGACTCACAGAGTGTATCTGTCTGTAAATATCAATCCCGCACACAACTCTTCGTTAACCCAATTCTCCTTGTCTGTTATTGTCTGCAACAATAACAGAAAATACTTGAAGCCTGAACTGCAAAAGAGGTTCATTTAGTTCAGAGTTTTGGAGGTTCAAGGACATGGCACTGGCATCAGCTTGGTTCTGAGGAGGACCTCAGATCGAATGGAATCACAGTGGTGGAAGACTGTGTGAGAGGGAGCAATTGCATGGCAAGCAAAGAGGCTGGGAGCAGGCATTGTGGAGTAGTGAACTGATCCACAGGGTGAGATGCCAGCTTGCCTTCTTGAAGTGTCTCATTCATGTCCTAGCTACTTCACATTTCGGATCTAGTTTCCTGCTAATGCTCCTGGGAGGCAGTTGGCGGTGGTCCAAGAACTCAGCTTCTTGCCATCCACAAGGGAGTCTCATCCGTATTATGACAATAGTATAGACCTTCATAAGAAGTCATAAGTCCATCATTCTGCTATTTATGTAGGTCCTGACTTTGCAGGTGCAGACAATGACAGACAGTCCAGCATTCTATTGTCAGGTTAGACTTTTATCCCTGTAATGTGTGTGTCATAAACTGGGAACAAAGGTTAAATCATAAAATGTGAATATAGAATTTCATTGTTATTTTATTTTTATTGTTTAATAACAATATTGTTATTGTTATTTTTAGCTTTGAAGATCCATGTATTTTTTTTTTTTGTCTCATTATTTTTCCTGGCTTATTTTATCTTTTTTTTTTTTATCCATTTTATTGTATTGTTGTTGACAATCTTTACATAGTTAACTATAGTTGAAGGAAAAACAAGAAAAAGAAGAAAGAAAAAAAAAGGTTCAGGGGGATAGGGAGGTGGGCAATGCTATTATGTCCATATTGTTTCCATCATGTATCTGAGGTAAAAGGGGATATTGAGGGAGAAGCCCCACCTGGTTTTCCACCCACCCCAAGTCCCGGATGTGGGGCATGCTCTGAGATATGTGCTCAAGTGGAGTTAATAGTTCTCCAGTTATGAGTCGCTGCCAGTTTCGCTCAATGAGGTGGTCCACTGATTGATATGGTCCATCATGAAGTCTCCATTTGTCCCATATTTCGCTGCCAACATGTAGCTGAGATGAATGATTGTCCTATTCTGTCTTCTGTCTTTTCTTGGTTAGAATTCTGAGTCCAGCAGTTCAAGTGGGGAGATCTCCAAAGATACTTTGAGGTATTCCCAGATTAGTTTCTTGTATGTTCTAGCAAGCACAGGGCCCGGCACAGTCCATCACCCTGATCAGCTGGTGGTTGCAATTGCTGTGTTGGTTCTGTTTTCAGTCCCGAGTTGCACTGGAACCAATGGGTGTTGCAGTCCAGTCTGGTTCGGCCCTTACATCAACCAGTGGGAGCTGTAGCCTAGTTGGGGCGACCCACAATAACCCCCACCAGACCGCCCCCTACCCTGGTTTGCCAGTATGTGTAGCAGAAGACCAATCTGTCCCCCATCCCATTTGGCTCTGGTACTTGTCAGATCCATGTATTTTAAAAATTCTCTAGGAAGACATCTTTTCATTTGTTTTTTAAAAAATCCCCCAGCAAAACTGCCAACCCAGATGACTGTTGCATATTAATTTTTGACTTGCCATCATGCCTGGTAAATCATTTATCCTTTTATCATAACTATCTTCCTGAAGACATATTTTTGCATAGGAGAGTACTGAGCAAGAAAATAGAAGACTTGCATTCCTATCCTAGCCTTTGCAAAGACCAGGTGCAACATCCCAGACATGTTAAATTCTTTGAGCTGTAACATTACGGTATGTATTTTTTTCTTAATGTTAAAGGTAATTTTAAATCCTCTGAGAGATAACTGATCAGGCTGTGACACAAAACCTCTTAGTACTCTACAATTATTTTTAACCACTGTAAAAGAGCAGTATCCCTCAGTATATTTGGGTAAATTTTGTGGAAGAATAGTTCTCATATTTTCCTGTTGTTCCATGTCAAAATTTTGTTTAAGTAATTTACCAGAAAGCTGACAGGAAGACAAGAGATGATTTGACAAGCATTTATGAAATGGGAATTATCTTGTCAGTGGGAAAAGAAATGCTAAATTAGTCACAAGACTAGTTAGTAGGGTTAATGTCTCTAATAGCCACAATTTGTCATTTTCTGTCTGTTCTTATATAAGCTGTAAATTTCTAACAAAATGCACTGTGGAAAAATTGCCTTCCCTTCTGCCATAAAAGTATAAAAGTCTAACAAGAAATTATTCTTCACAATGAAATATTAGAAAACCAGCCATAACTCTGCTTTTTCCCCCACATTTTGAGGTAAATTGGTTTCTCATGTATCCAAAAGAAGGAAATGAAATGAAGCTGCACATTGATGGAATTCGCCAGAAGATTCCTCAGAACTTTCTTTCAGATAGAAGAAAAATTCAGGAAGGTTTCAATTCAGTCTGAAGATCTTGGTAAGTACACTTTTTGTATTTCATTTTAGCGTATTAACTATAAAGTGAGTCCCAATTTTTAAATCTATAATTGTAAGAATGTCACACTTGGAAGAAAAGTTCTGAAAATATAGAGATGAGCTTCTAAAATTCTTCATTTATCAGTGAGGCCCATCCTATTGCTATGTCCATACTGCACTCATGAGAAAATACTCAGTGGTTGTTGTTGTCTATAAAATATCCATCATAAAATTCGTACAATATTAATATAAGATTAGAACAAAATTTTCTAAAGTAAAAATTAGAAGGATCCTTCCAATCCATAGTTTCATTGCCCACTGGCATCCTCTGTTAAAGTGTTGGTATTCTACCATGCTCTAGATGCACACACATACATACACACATACGTTTTGACAAAGATGTTACACCAATTGCTCTACATCTTGTCTTAAGAGTGTCTCTTTGATATCTGCTTATGTAGATCTTTTCTGCTTAATGATGGGGTGATATTGCATTGTTCAAACATGTACTTTAACTAGTCTCCTCCGGATTGGCACACAGGTGGTTCCCAATTTTCCCCGAGAGTCAGCCATCACACTTGCTGAGGGTACAGAATTTAGGACTGAGTTCACACATTGGGCTCATAAACTCCATTGCTCCATTAACTTGTGTAAGGTATCTATTCTCCCTTCTTCCCAGGTTTATTTGTTGAATTTCTGATATGTACTAGGCATCACTACATACTCATAAAAGTGAAGGTCTTAACCTAGTTGTTTGAGTCAAGGGTCACATTCTGTACATAAAGTCACACTACCACCACCAAACAAAACATGGCTACAAATGCAACATTCGGGCTGCCATTCTGGAACAGATTAACGGAAGGAGTCAAATGAGTAGGGAAATGTGAACTAGGTCTTCATTATGTACCATTCAAATGTTTGTCCTAGAATTTAAAGATGTCTTCAAGTCGCTTGAGGGTGTTACTGAATTGTGGAGTATGAGTCACCAGGTTTGAGTAGCCAGATTCTAATGACAAATGACTGATTCAGCACCCTGGACAGTGGAACAGATATGCTAATCACTGTCTTTTTTTTTCTTTTCCAACTGCTCATCTAATGTTATCTTCCTTGGGTACATTCTTGTAACAAAATACATAGTCAGAATCCCGCCCCCCTCCTTTTTTTAAGTACTTCTTGGACCCGGGGCAACTACTCAGTGGCTAAAACCTCACCTTGTATGCCGGGGATCTCATGTGGGCATTGGTTCATGTCCCAGCTGCTCCATTTCACATCCAGCTCCCTGTTGTGGCCTGGGAAGCAGTAAAGGATGGCCCAAAACCTTGGGACCCTGCACCCACATGGGATATACAGAATGAGTTCCTGGCTCCTAGCTTCGGATAGGCTCAACTCTGGCCATTGCAGCCACTTGGGGAGTGAATCAGCAGGCAGAAAAATCTTACTCTAGATCTCTTCTTCTCTCTATAAATCTAGCTTTTCATTAAAAACAAACAAAGCTTTTTTTTAAAAAAAGAAGTAATTGTTAGGAATGGCATTCTGGCATTTAGAATAAGGCCACCACCTGTGACATCAGCATTCTGTATGGGCACTGGTTTGAGTTCTGGCAGCTCCATTTCCAAGTCAGCTACCTGTTGATGTGCCTGGGAAAGCAGTAGAATATGGTCCAAGTGCTTGGATCTCAGCTATGCACACGTGAGATCTACAAGATGTTTTTGGTTCCTGGCTTCAACTCAAGAAGCCTTGGCTTTTGGAACTATCTGAGGACTGAGCCAGCAGATGGACGATTTCTCTCCTGTAGCTCTGATTTTCAAATGTATAAATCATATTTTTAAAAGTGCTTCTCTGTTGTCTTTCTGTCACATTAGTGCAAATCAGTCCAGGGAAAGAAGTGGTGCCTTGGAAAGGAAAAGGTGTGCTTTCTTTTTCATTCTCTTGAACGATATGCTGTCAATGTCACTGAGGTGCACAGAATCTAATAGAGTCTCTCATCTAATCTGGAGGTTAATACAGAATTTATAAAATTTTAAGTACTAGTATCAACTTCAAGATAACCAATAAAAAATATATTTGAGAAGAGTTAGCACTCACACACAAAAAGGGAATCAGCAGCATTCTGTCAGCAAATCCACTGAACTAAAAATCCATTGAACATAATAAATATGATGAAGTACCAGTTAGAATCTCAGCGTAGTAAAAATTGCCTTCATTTATTTAAACATGTGTTTTGCCACCGCTTTATTTCTTCTCTGCTCCTTTCACTACGGACAAAATCAAGAAGCTCATTTTCTTTTCTGACTTGGTTCTTCTCTAAACCCTACATCAAAACAGCAACTGTAGTTGCCAGAAGAAAGATCCCCATGGGTTTTTAAACTATTTATCTGTTTCACAGCTGGAATAAAGTAATTCAGGCAAAAATCCTGAAAACAACTCTACTTGTTTTCCACTGTAGACATTTTTGGTTCCTAGTTGAGGGACCTCTTTCAGCTTTGGGGAAGCCAGGAGCTACATTTGTAGGGAAAAGTGAGTATAATCCCACATGACATTTCTAATAGGTCTTCTTTTAACCTTTGTGTGTGATCTATTTAAGCATACTCATTATTTTTCATTACAATGTATGTTTCCTAAATCAATTCACTAACATTCACTGCTGTAGATTAAACTAATATTTATTCTTTACCAAGGGTGAAGATGTTTATCTTTATAGTTCAGTCATCTCCTGAAGTTAATTCTTGATTCCAGAGACAGAATCTTCTTTAATGACTCTTGTTTTAAGATGCTTAAATCAAGTCTGGTGTGTGTGTTACTAAATGTGTGTCAAAAATTGATGTGATAGGTAAGAAACTTACATGCTATCTCATTAAATTTCACAAAAACATTTTGAAGTAGGTATTTCGTTTCTGCTTGAGGGATGGGAGAAGCATAGTTCAAAATCTCTTCCTAGGTGCTGTGCCTGAGTTACAATAAAGAGTGTTTTCTTTTCTCATGGGCTCTTTTTGGAATAGGCTTGTTCTGCTGGAAATTCACACATCCCGGCAGGACTTCAAAAAACACTGTGCGTGAACCACGGTGAGGTTCTTGATGGAGAGAGGAACAATGCAGTTCAATTGCCATCCATTACTTGAAAAGCAGTTATTGAGCTAAATTCGAAATCCATTAACGCTATTGCATATTCACTGGAATCCTGTCAGATGGAAACGTGTAGTGGCCATTAGCAAAGATTAAATAATTTACCTGGACTTGCATTGAGCACTCAATTCTGTGGGAAGAATTTGTAGCTAGTATCTTGGTAGTTTCCCACGCTAGTGAATTACAGGTAATTCTCTATTTGCAACGTGTAATCCCAATCTTTTCTGAAGCTAATAGTAATTATTTCAAAAAAGGAAACTTAGATGATCTTACTCAGCTCACCTTCCTTCTTCCCGCTGTCCTTCCCTCACCTCTGCCCTTCCTTCCCTTTCTCCTCCTGTTCCTGGACCAATCAGTAAAATCCGAGTTCCATTTGAGAAAGGACCATTCTCCTTGGCCATAAGAATGTTCTGATTTATTCCTTCATGATGCAATCAGCCCCCTTCAGAGAAATGCTCACCTAATGCCTGAAACGGCTCCATGGCTGTTTTAAACCTTTCACAGCTTGTCCTAGATAGTGTGTCATGTTAAATGACCCCTATTGACAGTAGGACTCCATTACTCATTCCCAAGGAAGCAGGGTGCTCACTCTAAAGGGGTTTTATAGGAGGATTATGGCCTTAGGGTATTCATAAAACATAGAGGCAAGAACTGGGAGGCTGACCCAGGGGAATCACACAGCTTCAAGTTGTTCTTTGACAAATATGTAAGAGAACCTGAACAAACTGAGCACGTGGAACTGGGCTCAGGATGACTAGATAAAGGTGGGGTGAAAACACAGCCGCAGTTGCTTTACTGAACTGACTCATTTCCTTTGCCTTCCTCCCTTCTCGCCCTCCTTTACTCTCCCCTCCTCTTCCTTCTTCCTCTCGTGAAATTTCTATGAAAAGCACCCACGCTCATAGTCTTTAGGCCACGGCAAGCCGTTCACTCCCCCTAGGACACTCATTTCGCCCCCTTACCATATCCGATACTTCCTCCAGTCTCTGACACATACCTTTTGTGCTCTCAGACAGACTTTTCTTGACATTGTGCAGATCCTACCCTTAAATTCACAAATGGACCGCACTAGGATGCCTTCTAGTCCAGAGTGAACAACATGCCCGGGACACACCCAGGGACACCACATTCCCAGACCCTGCGCAGGTGTGTGTGTGGGGGAGGTGGGGGATTTGAGCTTAATGTACATTGTCATCATTTTTGTGTGTCTAATGGACAGAAACCATTTCCTGGGGACACCTTTTACCCACAATAATATTTGGCAGCAAAGGGTTAACCTGAACCTCCCTTTGGTTTCACTGTTCGCTTATTCAACTTCACTGCTCAACGAAGTCCTTAGAGACCCAGTACGCTTCTGTAGTCCCTTCCCACCCTTGGGCCCCCAAACCGCTGTCTCAGCCTAGAGCAGTGTAGACGGGGCAGGAGTTTCCTCCTCCACTCCGCTCAGGTGTGATCCTCTTCGCGCAGCGTCAGCGCAGCCACCAGGGGGAACCCGGACCCACCCAGGAGGCTTCTGGTGAGAAAGCGTGCGGGGGGGCGTGGAACCCAGGGTTCCTCAGCGCCTGCTCCAAGAATACCCTGATCCACCAAGACGGCCCCTCTGCTCCCTGTCACTGAGGAGGTCCGGACTCCTGGCTGTGGAGACCCGGACTACGCCGTGGCGAGGGGAGCGCCTCAGGGGGGGTGTGCCTGTTTGCGCCCGCCGGCCTTGCAGCCCCCCTCCCAGAGCGTGGGAGCCCGCACTTTGTTCCTCGGGCAGGCTTAGCTCTGCTGGCGACCTCTGCTCGGGAAGCTCAACTTTGCGGTCTGTGGCTCTGGGTGTCCTGGAGCGGAGGAGGAGATCCTGTCCGCATCTTCCTGGAAGAAAGGGAGGCAGTGCCGGGGTTCTCACGGGTCGCGGGCGGCAGCGAGATTGGCTCAGCCCGGGTCCTGAGCGGGTGGCGACGCTCCCGGGAGCACGCCCCGTCCCCCGCCCCCAATCCGCCTCTTCCAAGCTTGGGGCTGGGATCCGGCTGGTACCGCGCAGAAAACTTTTCCCTTCCTAGCGTCCGCGCCCTTTTGTCTTCCTGGCCGGCGGCGGCGGCGCCTGAGCTGCGAGCGCCCGGCCCCTCCGGCGCGCCCAGACGCTGCGCGCCCCATGGCGGCGCCCGGCGACCCCGCAGCCCGCGGCGGGCGCAGTCCGCGGCGCGCCCCCGGCCCGGAGCCCGCCGGCGTGCCCCCAGCGCAGAGGTAGGGGCGTCCCCTCCGCCTCCGCCCGCCGCCCGCCCCCTCGCCTGACTCATCCGCCCGCGGTGACCGCAAGCGTCCGCTGCCCGCCGAGCCCCGCTGGGATGGGGAAGGAGAGCACGGCCGCTGCTGGTTGCCAGGATTCTCGCTGACGCCCCCGAGTCCGCTGCTGCCTTCTGTCTCCGGAGGCGCCTGAGGAGGTCCCGACAGCTCCCAGAGTGATAACCGCGAAAGGCCACCAGATCCCCAAGTTCCTCGCCCAGGTCAGGTGAGTGCAAGGTCGGGGTCTGCTGGGCGAGGGGAGGTGGGTGGGAGTCGCAGCAGCAGAATCGGGGCGCGCCGTCAGCCCCCTCTGCTCGCCTCCGCTCCAACCTCCAGAGTTCCCGGAAGCGCTGCCTCCCGAAGTTTGGGAGACAGACCAAGTCCTCCTTCAGGTCGGCACTCCTTGGTCCCCAGGGCGTGAGAAAAACCGCGTGGGGCAGCTCCGGAAGCACCCAGCACCAGAGCGCCTGGCTGGGATTCTGCCAGCTACACCCTCCTTTGTCTCGGTTCCAGGGAGTCAGCGTTCTCTGTCAAGATGTCCACAGAGCTAATGGATGGCCCAGTAGAGGACCTGGTTGTACCTGCATAGGCAAAATGGAGAGGCAGGGTCGTTGTTAGCATAATTCAGCACTATTGTTCTCTGGATAGGCTGTCCTGGAGAGCTTACAAGAATTGCTTCATTAATCATTGTTCTTTGCTATCATCAGTTGTGCAAGCCAGCCCTTCACATTGTGTAGGCTCAAGCTCAGTTGTGTTTACTGGCCTTTGGTGTGTGTGTGTGTGTGTTTATAATTATTCAGTGCTAGGCATTGGTAATGTCACCGAGAAAGGCAGATATTTCACATAGCCATCTATTCTTGGACTAATTGGAGTCAGGCTCTGCAAACCTTATGTGTAGTTCAGTAGCAAATATGTTGGGCTTAAGTGTCTCAAGATCTTTAAAAGTGGACAGTTACATAGAAAATATCAAAAATCAATAAATACTTGTTGTCGACAAGAACATAGAACTCACGGTTTTTGCAGTCACACCAAGTTCAGAGGCGTCATATTAGCAGTAGGTATGAATTGTCACTTCTTGCCACATGGAAACAATTTCCCAGTGACTTTCAGTGTGTTTTACACACAGTGTGTCTACTATCACTAAATCATTTTACCATTTCATGAAAAGTAGGCTAAATTTTGAAACTTTCCAAACCTTATTTTCCCACTATTGTTTACCCACACAGAAGCATCTCATTGTAGTTTAGTACTTTCCAAGTGGCGCCGATGACAAATCCAAGTACTTCCTAACATAATTCTTGTTTTAATAATTGAATGCCTAAGTTTGTTTTCTTAGTCTTAAAAATATATATCCATGACTTTTCTCTAATGAAGTCTACTGGAGAGCCTACAGTTATGACGTGGCAATAATAATTACCTTTGTAATTGGGCGGGGAGTCTTCATTGAAAGAGAGTTGTTCCGAAGGAAGTCTGGGTGATTTCCAGATAGTGGGGAAATACAGTCTTCACCTGCTGCCTGGGGTGGGGTTGGGGAACCCATGTAAACACATGTGGAATCCCGGAGACCCCGTGATGCGACGGATTCCTGAGATCATTATAAAGGGGAAGCCTACACTTACTATTCTCACTTAGAGAAATTTTCAGTGACACTTGTAAATGCTGCAAGTGTTAGATTGCTATAATAGGACTTGTGTAGTTTCAGAGTTTTGACAGCAGCTCACTGGACAAGATGAGATAATCACTGACATACAGAGGGCGTCAATGTGAACTGATGCGCAAACTTTTCTTGCTCTCATGATGACACTTAGCGTAAAGGACACAAAATTCATATTTAGTTTAGGAAGACAGATTAGAACAAATATCAAAGCAAATGTCACCTTTTATATCTCTTAAGTAAGATTAGAAGATAAAAAATAAATAATCATAATAATGCACATTGTGCTAAGTGGAATGTAGAGTGTAAAGGAGGAGGCGGTTTAAAAGTAAATTTCATCTACTGTTACTCTCCCTAAATAGGAGATAGCACAGGGAGTCTTTATCCAGCCAAATATATTTGAAAAGGAACTTCTGTCAGGACAGAAAAACAAACCTATAAGGACATAGAGGCTTTGTTGTCTTAAGGAATGTTTGATTTGTGGTTTTGTCAACTGCACAGGCTGATTTCTAGACATAGTGTACATTTTTCCTGCTAAAGTCTGGTATGTGTCTAAGCACTGAGTGTTGACAAGCCCTTGCGGTCCCATTCTAGCCATTGGACTTCTATCTAGCCTCTTGCATGTACAAAGGAATTTATAGACTCATGCTGAGGGGATTATGTATTTCTCAGTCACCCAGCATGGGTGGTTTCCAGTACCAGGGGACTGTTGTAGACTGTAGTGCAGTCTGGGGTTGCAAAGGTCACAGGATGGATGAGTTGTCATCTTGACCTAGTCCATGATGACATTGCTTTGAATAAGTTCCTCAGTCCTCCAGTGCCATCATCTGCAGAGTGAGGGCTGCATGATGAGTCTGGTTGAACTAAGGGAGAGAAATCAGTGTGTGTGTGTGTGTGTGTGTGTGTGTATTGGGCAGGAGGTTTATAGGGTTTAGGTGGGAGAAGCACAAGGTGGAGGCTCTGCTGGATGCCAGGAAACTGTAAAGATTATTTTATGGGTGGTCAGGGAGTCTTGGTCCAGGGCGACTGACCCATCCGTGATTTCCTGAGTCAACAATAGCTGATACAATAATGACCAACATGCAGGCAGTGGATATTGAATGATTTTGCATGAATTTTCACAAATAATGACAATTTATTTTTTCCTGATTATCTTCAATAGTATTTAGAGCAGAAAGGTGATGACACCAGACTAGTATTACAAAGTATGTTTGCACCAGTATGCGCCACTGCCTTCTTGCAAGCTTCGTAGAGGCAGGAGAAGCCAAAGCTCCGTTTGAAAACCCTGAGTCAGATGAGATGGAGAGAGATAGAGAGAGAGAGAATGTATGTGTGTGTGTGTGTGTGTGTGTGTGTGTGTGTTGAGAGAGACAGACAGACAGACATTGGTGTCAGATTTTAATGGAGGTTGAATTATTTCTGGGTTACAGTTTGCTTATCTTCTGCAAAGCAAGGGTCTCCAGTTGTGAGAGCAAGAATTCAGGCAGCGTCTCAAGTTTTGATCCCTGATGGTTCTCCTTCCCTTTTCCCAGCAGGAATTCTGGGAATTTAACTGTAACAAAATCATTGGTAAGACTTCCAAGAACCTTGAGTGCAACCAGAAAAAGGAAGTGTCTACATCTCATATAAAGGTGAGACTTCTTGGGTCATTGTTCTGTTAATGGAATCTCTTTACTAGCAAGTGGTGTTTTGGAAAACTAATTAGCTGAAGGAGTATTACACATAAGGAATAGAAATTCCGTACATTCTTTCTTGCCATATCCTCGTCATACTAGGCCCTGAGTATTAAATGTGCAAGAAGGGACAAGGCCTGCTTTCCACTACCCCACCTGTGTTCCCAAATAATGGAGTAGTACACACAAAGAACCTATATTTAACCATATTGAGTAAATTAGAAAAAAGGTTATTGGTGATGTGAATGGACGTCCACAGGCAGACATTGCCTTAGTCACAGCTGGAACCCAAATAATCCTATTTTGGCTTTATTAGAGCCAGGAAACTGAAATGAATACAGCTTTTGTCTTTGGAAATTCATTGGTTTGGGGGTTGGGCAAAAAGGGAGCAACAGGTCTAGGTTTGAGTTACCAATTAGGTGATGCAATGTGGTAGGTCCTACATTAGAGTATTGGCAGCTAGGATGTGTGAGCCACAATATGACACAATATGACAATGAGGTTGCATATCACGATGAAGGAGCATCTGTGTTGGAGAAGCATGTGTGGAATGAAATGAAACAGCGGATGACCAGACCAGGAAGACTGGCTGGGTCAGCAGGTAAAATGACTCTTGTGAGTATGTTAGCAACAACAGGATTATATGGAAAGGAAGCTTATGATGAGAACTAGTCCCATGGGTTGTATAAAATTGGAATTTAGTGAGAAACTATGTAAAATGCAGGTAGGGCTTATGTACCTTTAATTCAGTAGATGATTTCAACCTTATTACAGTCCTCCTAAACTGAGAAAGCCAATAATTAGGGTAGTTGAGTAATTTATCTGAGGTGATGTGATCATTAAGTGGTAGAGCTGAAATTCAAACCCTGGCAGTCTGATCCCACAGACAGAGCCTGAACCACTAACTCTCAAGTCAAATGCCAGAATCCACTGTTTAGTCCAAACTGAGGGCCAGGGTCAAGGCTAGGCCCTTTGGGAGGCAACTAGAGTGCCAGAAACTCAAGTCATCAAGATGGCAAAGAAGGACGTTATAATGGTGAGAGTGCAGAGCATCTGTGCAAGAATGCCAAGGTAAGACCCCCAGCCAAAAATCACATGTGCTTAGACTCTGGGTTTGTGATTTGGGGTAGAGCAGGAAAAGGCAGTGGGTGTAGTATCAGGTTGTGAGCCTAGGAAGAAGTTGAACAGGTGGGCAGATCAATAGAACTAGGAGTTGATTGTTGATATGAGAATAGGAACTCTGCCATCTGCCATGGCTTTAAATATCCTTTCTGGTGTAAGTCAATAAGAATAGGGAGTGGGTATCTATCTGCTCAGAGGGAGACAGGATTGTTAGTCATCAGGTACTGTTAGGGAAAGACGAGCTAACATTTGTAGAGCAGGTGCCATGTGTCTTGTATACACAATCTCACTAAGTTTTCGGTAGAATGCTGAGCCAGAAAGTAGAAGCTTGGAGAGGTTATTGTACTTGCCCAAGCTGTTAGAGCCAGAGTGGGAAGTGAAGGGGCTGGCACAGAATCCCAGATCTGTGTGAATCCAGACCTCATCGTGGATTCCCAGGGAGCCATCCTGGTCTTTGCAAGGCAAGATAGTTTTCAAGGCTATGTAATAAAGAAGGAAGAAGTCTGCAGGGCATATGACCATGTGGGAAGAGAGAGAAAGCTGACTTTGAGATATCTGATAAGAAGAGACCATGGAAATAGAATTGTCCCATCGGGTTTGCCCTGATTTAGCACATCACTGAATAACTGAGTAGCTGTTTTTCCCCGCTAGTGCAGGCTCGCACTTGTTATGCAGAGTAAATACATTGGCAGGTCACATGTTTAGAAAGCTTACTTTTAGTCCCTGAAGTCAGTTAAACAAAAGGGACCTCTGCAACTGCTGTGGGTTGGATTCACTTTTAAACATACAGATGTTTTGTCCTTAAATATGAAAAGTAAGAAATAGATACACATGGCATTGAGAAAATGTACCAGGAATGCTGAATGTAGTAAGTATGGAGAACACATTACAGCTACAAAGGCCTATACTTGAAGATGTTCTAAATGGAATGATTCTCTAAAGCAATATGAACAATGTCTTGTAATTCTCTAGCAGATGTATGGGCAAATTCTATCTGCTTATGTGTATGACTGAATGTATGTATTAGTCTGTATATATAGGAAGAGAAAAGGAAATGAGAAAATTTATGAAAATAGACATGTTTGTGAAGACTTCAGTCTTTTTTTTTAAACTAAGGGGATAGAGAACTCTCATCTCTTACTCACTCCAAATACTGGCAGTAGCCAGCACTGGGCCAAGCTGAAGCTAAGCTGGGAACTCAGTCCAGGTCTCCCACACGGGTGGCAGGAACCCAAGTACTTGAACCATCACTGCTGAATTCCAGAATGTGCATTGGTGGGAAGCTGAAATTAGGAGTAGGAGTTAGATCCTGACATCAGATGTAGGCATGCAGATGTAAGCCACCGGCATTGTGTTTATTTACTTATTTTTATGTAAGGATTTATTTACATGAAAAGCAGAGTTAGAGGGAAAGAGAAGTCTTGCATCTTCTGGCTTACTTTCCAAATGCTCAAAATAGCCAGAGATGGACCAGGCAGTAGCCTTGACCAAGAAATTCCATTCAGGTCTATTTGGGTGACATTCTGTTGCCTCCCCAGGAACATTACCAGTAAGTTAAATGAGAAGCAGAGTAACTGGCACTCAAACCAGCACTCCCATGTAGGATGCCAGCATCACAAATGGCAATTTAACCTTCTGCACTGAAATACTAGCTCTAGGATACAGGCATCATAACCATATTGTTAACCTCTGTTAATCATCCCTGCGCTATACATTTTGAAGCAACACGATAGAATAATATGATTTTACAATTAGAAGAATCTTTTTTAGTGAATAGTCAGGATCACACAATAGCTAGTACTGGGGCATGCAAACTTAATAGTAGACAGTTGAATATCAACATATGGAGACCAAAAGAAACAACTATCTGAAGTGCAGAAGGCCACTTAGGGGAGGTTTCCATGAAGAGATGTGTTCTGATGAATAATGTGAGCAGGGAGAAGAGAGGAGGGCATTTCTGGAAAGACCGAGAACCTGCCAGTGCCCCCCAGCCAGACACCCCCAGCAGCTGTAGTTCTTGGTGTTTGCTTCGCCTGGCAGTGAGGGGGAATGTGTATAGCAGGGAAAAATGGGCTATGTGAGTGCTGGCAAGTTCTTACAGGATTTGTACTTATGCTCCTTGATTTTAGAGGGGGCTTTGTTCTGGGTTGAAGCAGGGATAATCCAACCAGTTTGCATCTCAGTAACCTTTCCAGAAGAAAGCAAGACTAAGGAAGCTAATACTGTCATTGAAAAAGCAGCAGTCACCCAGATCCAGATTCAGAGTGTTTGGCCATTTGGGGGTCAGGCAATGTTCGTGTTCTTGTTTCCTTTAGATTATGAGATCCTTCAGGAAAGGGCTCAGACCTCATAATCTAATAAGTCAGCAGATGCAAACAAATGTCTTGCTGTACATTGAAATAAAGCTGATAGGGATCCAAAAAAAGAACATTAAAGGCCCATGAAACAAAAGTAATATTGAGAAGGAGTGGACGCTTTGGCAAATAGTGAGCTAATCATGGAGGGGTAGACTGATCAACAGCTTCTGCAGAGAAAATATTTTCCTTTGGAGAATCTTCATCTCTGGGCTGAAATAGAGAGTGAATCCAAGGATTCTCAGTAATCTCTCTAAGCTGATGTTGGCAGAGGAGAAAAACACATTTTGGCTCTATCGGCAAAATGAGTCAGTTTGGCTCTTTAGCATATATGTACAAGTATTTGTAATAGGATGGAGGAACTTGGCATTTCTGAAGAGATGTGATTGCTTCTAATCACAAAAGCAATGCATGCTCCCAGTAAAAACTTTGGAAAATACAGTAACTATTAAAAAGCCAAAGAGAAAATTTGCCTGTAATTGCATAACCCGAAGGCACCCATAACATTTTGGCATTTTCTTCCTCCTTATTTTTAATGAATTTTTTTCCATAGTTAGTAGCAGAATGCAACCTTCTCTGCTCAATTCTAAGTCTTAAATATTTTCCAATTCTAGGCAAGCTTTAATATCTGCATAATGCTACATTTTATGGTATGTTATTCTGACTAATTATTCCCTTACAATCAGAACTTTAGAGACTGTTTCCAAATATTCAGTATTTTAAACAGCACTTGGTGAAATCTTTGTTCGAATTTCAGGTGAAAGTTAAGTTTATTCACATTCCCTTTTGCATTTTTGCACCAGATTACTCCTTAAAGTCGGATCCATAGAAAGCTTATTCAGGATATGAGTTTGATACTTGGCACAAGCCCGCGTACAAGGAGAACTTGTAACTGACCGTGCATGCAGATAATCCTTACTAGGGCCTCACCAGGTTGATTTCTTTGTTTTTAAATAAGAAAAGTGATCCTTTCTTTTTTTATTTTTAATTTATTTATTTTATACTAATTATATTGCATTATGTGACACCGTTTCATAGGCTCTGGGATTCAATTAACGGCTGAGTTTGTTCCTTTGTTACTAGAAGCTCTTGTAGAATGTATGAGTTACTATATTGAGTCACTCCATTACAAAATTATTTGCAATTGTGCCTGAACTTGCAGATAAGGTCCCATTATAGGGAGAAAATTAGCTTGTGAATTTTTTATACATTTATTTACTTAATTCACCTGAGAGACAGAGACAGAGAGAGTTCCATTAACTGGTTCACCCCCACAAATACTTGCAATAGTTGGTATTGGGCCAAGCCATAGCTAAAAGCCAGAAACTCCGTCATATTCTCCCAAATGGGTTACATGAGCCATCATATGCCGCCTTCCAGTGTGTCCATTAGCAGAAAGCTAGAATGGAGAGTATATGGGCAACTCGTGCTCATGCACTCTAAGATGGGATGCCAGCATCTCACATGGCAACTGAACCGCTGTTCCAAGCACTAGTGTGTACAGGAGAGCCCCACTGTACAGAGCTGGCCTTCTGCTCTGCCTCAGGAGGCTTAGTAGTCAGGGCCTTGGAGTCCTGGGATGTGATTGTAGCCTGCACACATGCTGGTGGCTCACACTGTTTGGTAAGGCCTTACCCCAAGGGACGGGAGGCCTGTTTGTGTTTTGTCCATGACCCGCCCCCACTGGATGACACTGAACTCAATCTTGCCAGGAAGTGGGAAGTGACATTGTTTGATGTTTTTTTTTTTTTTTTTTTTTTTTTTTCCTACAAAACCTTGGCTCTTTTGTCATTGAGCCACCAAAACCAAATCTGAATTTTGACCCTTCTGATTTTACTCAGTATTCCAAAGAAAATCTAATTGCATTACAGTATGTAGTTTTCATAGTAGTGAATATTGTTTTATACCAGAAGAAGGGAGAGTGTAGATCACAAACTCCAATATGAGCTTTTAATCATCCAAAACTACTGCTTGAAAGACTACAAGTAAACTATTTAATGTATTGTAGCAGTCACTTTGTGGTGGTTTTGAGTGCCCATTTCAGTTTTTTTATGACTATTATTTTCTACAAAAATAATTGAAAAAGTTATTTGAGTTTTCTTTTAAAAACTGGAGAGTGTTATTATCCTCCATTTTCTGTTATGCATCTTAGTAATTTTGAGCAAAATCATTTTCTTCCATCTGTTCAACAAATACATATTTAAGGAGGTTCATTCAATTAAATTATACTCACACTGTTACATTATATTTATGACTCATTATATAAAAAATGAGGCACATTTTCTTATAAAATGGTAGGGTAGGGAACTGGGAAAACATGAGTTGTCCATTTCTTATTTACTTACTGGTAAGATACGTGAAGGTTCACACAACTGAATGAATTAGTAAATTTGAGTCCAGTATAAACTTCATCATTTAGTAGGTGATTTAGTAAGTATTGTGTGCTGGCACCTGGGGACCCAGTAGGGATTGGGACAGAGGTTATGGTGGTGCTAATGTTCTAGAAACACTAAGCAAACAGTAAACAAATGAATGAGGCATTTTCAGATGGGAGAATGTGCTGGGAAGAAATCCAGGAATCTGATGTCATAGAAAAGGGCTGGCGTCAGAGAAAGGGTCAGCTGGGGTGACCTGGGAAGACTTTGAGGTATTTGAGCCAAGACACACAAGACCGCGAGAAGCCCATCTCTGACGCTTGGGAAGGAGTGTGCGAGGGAGCATTCAGGCTTGGTGTGCAGTGCACTGGGAAGCCACTAGAGGGTTGTTCTTTCAGTGCTTGGAACTGGGGTTGAGGTGAGAACATAAATCTTCCTTACTGTGACAATGGATACTGAGATGTGAGCAGAAACATCGTGTTCTAGATTGCCTGTATAGTGAGGCCCAAATGTGCCACACAGCACTGCCTGGGCAAACACAGCCCATGCACAGTGTGCCCTCCTTCCAGGGGGTTTTAGTGTGTTAATACTGAAAATATTAAATAAAATCTATAATAAAACCTATAATCTATATAATATGTATAAATATGGGGTACTTTAAAAATTCATGGAAAAAAGGAAAATAAAAAATCATGGAAACTTGGAATTAAAAGATAAGTTTATTTTTGGATGCAAAAAATTAGAAATCTATGAATAAAATTTATTATAATACACACTTTTCATGAACTAGGAATTATTTATTTTTTCAATTTTTTGGAAGGGCAGAGAGCGAGCAGTCTTTCTTTTTCCTTCTGGAGCTTCGCAAAGGTCTTCTGTACAGGGTAACAGGGACCCAAGTTTTTCAGCTATCATTTGCTGCTGCTTAGGATGCAGAACAGCAAGCTGCTGGTTTGAAAACAGAGCAGACAGGACTCAGCCCTACTTACCAATATGGGATGCAAGCATTCCAAGAAACACTCACTATGCTAAACACATGCCCCTAAACTAACTTTTACTTCCATGGTCCATAAAAATTTTAAAGTACCCTCATATGTGAATGTATTTAACTCACTTAACAGGTTGCTATATAAATAAATACAAGTTAACATAAATGCCAGTGTAGAGTATGCTACACTGCATTCATTCACTGGTTATGAAAAGGTTATATTTTTAACGTGTACCTGTCATAGTAGCTTGTATATTGTATCAGTTCAGTGATGGTTTACTATGTTGTGAGAAAAAAAGTTGCCATGGGATATACAAAATAATATTTAAGACATGGTGTTTTTAGGAAAAGACCAAATCATTTCTTTGAAAAAACTGGATAATATGTTAACTGTGTTTTAGGATATAGTATTAAATATTGTGGATTTAAATTTAAATTTAAATATTCAAAGTGTTAACAAATTGAAATGCCAAAAAGATAAAATTCACAAGTGTACTCATCATCTCCACATACCCTTTATTCCTCTTAGCGTAGATAGAAATCTCTGGAAAACCCACAATTTAGATAAAAGTCTCATTAATATCACTTTGTTTTATTATGCCTTACTTGGCTCCTGGATATCCTTTTCTTATTTTATTGAGTCTCTCAATCCTTGAACTTACCTATATTTAAAACTTTTCTGCCTGCAGCTGCATCACTGAGTATAAGGTAATAATAGCATCTAATTATTGGTGCTTGTTCATAAATATTCAGCTCTGTGTCATCTAGAATATCTATTTCAAAGTACACTTACTGAGTCATCTGGCATTTAGTGAGAGCATAGTAAGTGCCAGCTGCTGTGTTTGACACTGAGGGCGTGACAGGCTTTCTTGTGGAGTTCACAGTCAGTAGGTAGAATGCAGGTACTCAGAGCAAGACTTTTGTAGGGTGAGCTATGAGCCTCTGTGTGTCTGAGTTTAGAGGAGGGGAAGGTGGTAGTTAAGTGGAATGGAATTAATTCATAGATGTCCTAAATTTGGAAGTTGGTTAAGTGTTTTTTCAATAGCAGATTATACACACGAGACGGGGAATGGCAGTGCGTGCCACCCTTCTCCAGGTAACAAGGCCACCTGTGTCCTGGTTCTCATGTGCACAGATCCTGCCCTGGGGATTCCCTGTTCTCTCCAGCGACCAGAGACTCATCTGCTTGTTAGGTAGGAGATGCAGCTGACTCGCAGGCTCCTGGGATCAACCCCATCTGTGGTGTGTAGGACCCAGTCCTTCCCTTTCAGCCTCCTGAAAGGGCTGCATCATGTGAAAATTTGGATTATTAAGTTACTGTTTAAAAATTACTAATATAATAGTGAAACTTAATGGGATTATTATATTAAAATAGTTATTAAGTTATTTGTTTATTGGAAAGGCAACATTAGAGATGCGAGAGATAGAGAGATCTTCCGTATGCTGGCTTATTCCCCACATGACCACAACCATCAGAAGTGGGCTTGTCTGAAACCAGATGCCTGAGCTCCATCCAGGACTTTCACCACATGGCTGGCAGGGGCCCAGTCATTGGGCTATCTTCAGTTGGTTTTCCCAGCACAGTTGCAAGGAGCTGGATCAAAGCTGGAGGAAGCTGGGAATCCAACCGATGCTCAGATGGGATGCTGGCATTGCAGGCAGCGGCTTCACCCATTTGCCACAGTGCCAGCCCTCAGGGCTGCATCTTGACTCTCCTGCCATCCAGTGTGATGGTCTAAGCCGCTCCTCCAGTTCCTCCTTGGTACTGTTTCCCTGATCTTTACCTAGTCCTGTAACTTTGGCTCCAAAGGGTTTCCTTAGAGTACCACTGATTCACCATTCATTCATTCAGTAATCATTTTCTGAATTCATACTGTATACTACTCTAGGCAGTATAAGTGGTAATAGGAAACAAAATGAAGCTCCTTTTTTTATGACCTTTATGCCCCAGATGGATGAGACTGACAGGACCTATAAACTTTGTGTGCAAATAATAAGAAAAAGTGAACAGGGGTTGGGGGAATGGGGTAGTGTAACATAATCAATGGACTTCTCTGGTAATATCTGACATTTTGCAGAGACCTGAAAGAAGAGGGAAGATGATGAAGTCAATAAAAGGTCTCGGGGAGGAGTGGGCCCAGGACTCAGGTACCATAAGTACAAAAGCCTCTTAAGTGAGGAAGGCGAAAATCGGCTTGGAGGCCGGATTTCTTCCAGCCGGTATTGTTGTGTCCAAGTGGAGGCTCATGAAGTGTTGAGGCCCTGGACTTCGAGTGAAATGTAGAGCAGCACCTGCTAGAATCCTAACCTACAGTGGTGCTCTACTGGGGCCATCCTTATGGTTATTCCCAGCCTGGGAAGGGAGCACATGGAATAGAAGCCCAGCAGTCAGCATCCATTAGCTGTAGACCCTGCCTGATAGACCTGGACTCTAATGCAAGGTTCTTAGAGATCTTAAAATCAAGTGAAAGTGATATCTTGAAATAAGAATAACCCAAAGAATTCCAAAGCCAGTTCGGGAATGTTTTGCTTGAAATGTGAGCGAAATGTTGTGGTTTGAAAATTATGTGTATTCACAGACTAGGAATATGAAAGCTGTAAAGAGAATTTGTCATACAACATGGAGGAATCTGAAGTCCAGAGAGACAACTCACTTTTTAAAAGTTGACTTACTAAGTTACATACAGATAGAGGATTAAAAATGAAAACTGTCTCCTCCCAGTCGTGGTGCTTGAGTAATGTGTGTGGTGTACATGTACATATGACAATGTGAAAGTTGGATCGAGATTGGTCCTCTTGTAAGATGCAGGGTGCTGTGCTCAAGGTCAGTGAAGAGCTGGAAAATGCTTCAGCTCAGAAAGCTTTCTGAGAATTAGCATTCATTATCTGGCTGACAGACATTCATGGCAACCAGTGGTGTATCAGATCCTGACTATGTGATGATAGGTAAAGACTGTGAACAGGGTGGGCAGAGAGTTTATACTCTGCAGTTAGGTTCCAAAAAGCATCACACCTTCAGGAATGCATGCTTAGTCTTGAAGTTAATATACTCAAGTCCCAACTAAGTACCTGTCATTGACAGTTTGCTCATTTCCTGGAAGGTGTATGATGATGTTGGCAATAAAGGTCTCTTTGCATATTGTTCTTCCTAAGCCCTTCCTGAAAATTTGGGTTTGACCTCTTTCTCCAATTCAACCTGTCAGGGCAACTGTGATATTATTTTAGCCTCCATCCTGTAGGATTAGAAATTATTGAAAATAGCTAGAATTAGGAATTATTGAAAGTCTGTTTTGCAACTTCAAGTCATAGTTGCTGATAGTTCTAAAATAGACATGTGAATTGTACCTTCACAATGAAAAATGGCAGCACAGTGCATGTGAAGGTCAAATTCAGTGTCTTGCTGCTTACTAGTCCAGTCCTACCATCAGCTCCTGTTACCTTTCAGTTTAGTTGGTTTTTGTACTTTTCAAAGCAGTTGAAAGTTTATTATTGATTCCTATGTTATGTTTTCATGATTCAGGCTTTTAAAACCACAAGGAGAAATCTAAGCTCTTTTAAGTAGAACACTTATTTACTCAGACATTATAGGAAAAGTATATAATTTAAAAGTATTCCAACAGCTAGCAGAAGCCTCAGAGCATTGTCTTGTATTTTTTATGAATTAATCTTAACACATTAAATTGGAAGAGGAAAGAGACCTGATATTGGAGGTTACATTTAATCTGTCTGTCTGGAAGCTTGGCTTAACCCAGTCCACATGGACCTGAGGCAAACTTCTTGTTCTTATTTTCCTACAGCAAAAGACATTGTATACTTGCAGTGGTAAATGAAAGCGAAATGCAGAAATGAAAATCGGTTGTGTTGGGCATTGTCCAATTGTAGATAATTAACTACATTTACTTTACATTTTTCCCAGCCTTATCCCTGGACTCAAAATTTCCAGTTTAATGAGAAATCTCCAGTCAATCCATTTGCACCTTTTCTCTTCTTTCTTGAATATTTAGAAGGACAATGTATCAGGGGTCGTAACTGTTCTGCCTAAGTGTCCACCACATTTGTAAGACCCTCATCAGCAGTGTCCTAAGACTCAGTGCCAGATATTGCTTACTGTATTTAATTAAGTTATTATGGTAATTGTACACCTTTATGGGGTAGAATGGCAATTAGGTACATGTGTATCAGTCAAATTAGGGAAGTTAATGTTTCGCTCTCATTATTACTTAATGTTCAAAGTCCTAATTCCTCTCTTCTGATTCATAAGATATGCAACAGATTATTGTACATGCTAGTCACCCCATTGTGTGTGGAACACTAGAACATATTTCTGCCTTGAAACTGGAATTTGGTATCTATTTCCTCTCCTGACATCCCAACCTCTAGGAAACCATATTTCACACTCAGATTAACTGTATTTCCATTTCCCCATATGGAAGGGATGGGCAGTACATGTCAATCTCTCCGTTTATTTCACTTAATGTGATGGCCTCTAGTTCCATCCATTGTGCTATGAGTGATAGAATATAATTTTTTTTAAAAAAGAGACTTATCTATTTTTCTTGGAAAATCAGATATACAGAGAAGAGGAGAGACAGAGAGGAAGATCTTCCATCTGCTGATTCACTCTCCAAGTGGTTGCAAAGGCTGGAGCTGAGCAGATCTGAAACCAGGAGCCAGGAGCTTCTTCAGGGTCTCCTACGCAGCTTCAAGGTCCCAAGGCTTTGGGCCATCCTTGACTGCTTTCCCAGGCCACAAGCAGGGAGCTGGATGGGAAGTAGAGCGACTGGGGTCAGAACTGGTACCCGTATGGGATCCCAGTGCATGTAAAGTGAGGACTTTAGACACTAGGCTACCATGCCGGGCCAAGGATATTTGTGTGTGTGTGTGGCAAAATAGTATTTTATTGTAAACATGCACTATATTTTCTTTTTCCATTGCTTCCTTGATAGACTAAATTGTTTTAAATTTTTCATGATGCGGTTCTATAGGCTCAGGGATTTCTTTTTCACCTGTTACCTCCTGCCTCTCCCCATTGTTTTCCCCATGTTAACCCTTGATAGGTTTTATTGTCAACACTTCTTGGTTTTGATCCATCTTTTTGCTTGCTTCTTTTCTTCTGTGCCCTACCCCCAAAAAATAAAAAGAAAAGAGTTGTTCCCTCTTATCCCTGCTATTGCATGAGCCATCTGTCAGGAGGGAATGGATCTGTTTCCTGTTGGGAGATGGCTCCCATGGATGTTTGTGGAAGTTGACTATCCTGGATACGTGTGTCTCCTGGCACATGTTGGTTGAAGAACAGTTGTTGGTCTTGGGTTACTGTGCAGAAGACTTGATTGACTTCAAGCACCGTGCTCAGAAAATACTGCCATCTTTCTGTAGATTACTGAAGGGATTTCCAAAGCTGCCTTGTACTGTGTAAATGAGCCAACACAGTGCATGGCACGTGGAAGCTGTCCAGCATGGACTGTCTCCTTCTATACTGGTAGTGCTCACTTTTCTTCACTTGCTACCATGGGGATGTGCTTCTTCTGTCCACATGCTCTGTATGCAATAGCTGTTAGTTATGCTGCGGTGGGAAATCATTGAGAGTGGAGGGATGAAGACTTGCCAGCATTATCTGTCCCTCTAAGATCCAGCAGAGTAACTAACAAAAGTGGACTTCACATCTATCTCAGGATAACACAGAGTGAATAGAGTGGAGAGGAAATGGTTTATTTCCTTTTGTGATGTTATAGCTAGAAATGTTACCCACCTATATATCTGGATTAAGTGCTTGCTTTTTAAAGACAAATACATTAGTTCAGAAGATAGACTGTAGCCCTGCAAAGAAGTACCTGTCTTCGCTTGCCTCCAAGTCCTCCTCCCTCCATCTTCTTGGGACAGGGGCAAGGTTACTGTATGAAGCAGAAACATGTTGGCCATTGGTAAGCCATTCTGGTCAGGTGCCTCTTGCCTGTTAGTGATTCTGGACTAGGAGGCAAAATTGTGTCACCTGAAGAATGTGAGCTCCCGAAGGCCCTGTGTGAAGCTGTATAATGTCTCTGAGAACTTATGCCTTGACACTTGCTCTGGGCTTATTGCATTTGTGGTGGCACTGAATTAGGACAGCAGCTCCAGGGCGTGTATTGGGTGTCAGCAGAGTGAGGAAACAAGTGTCACTTCAATCGGGTGCAAGTCATGTCAAACTAAGGGCATTAACAGGTTCAGAGGAAGAGCCTCCCTAGGCTTAGCAATTTTGTTGGGTAGCGCTCAGCGGTGGCAACCAGAAAAGGATGACATTTTGAAGCAGTAAGGCTGGGCATGCTATTGTTTCAAGACACAACTAGATGGGGAGTGTTAAATGACAGATAATCCTGTCTGCTTCCTAACCACATTTCCATGTTTTGAGTCATCCACGAAGGCCATTTTAATAAAATAAAAGGCTGAACTCTTACATGCCTGGCAGTGACAAGTAATCGGGTCCCTGTAGCCATCATAACTTGGCCACGCTTGGAGAAATTATTTTTCTCGATCTCTGAGGATGCTCATCAATAAGGGATGATCTGCCTTGCTTAAAATCTAATGTGTACTTTGAGCTTTCTTTTGATTTTTAGTACTTTAGTGCATCACATCTAGTTGGCAGAGAGATAAAAAAGAATATCAGTAAGTGGTGAACACTGTCTTTATCTGGAGAACAAAGGATTCTTTTTTCTTGTGTTTTGAATAATTCTGACAAGTATTAAAACTTTGGGAGCCAAGGGGCCCAAAGAGCATTGGAGGAATAATTTATTTTAAAAGTATCTGAAAAGGATAAATCACTTTTTAAGTATTTTCTTGACATAATAAGTTGTTTTTAATTAGTATTTTACATAAGACAATTTAGCTTTTATGGATACTTTTAAAAATTCATTTAAAGACTTATTTTATTTTATTTGAAAGTCAGAATTACCAGAGAGAAGGAGAGAGAAGGAGGGAGAAACAGAGGGAGAGAGAGAAAGAGAGAGAAGTCTTTTATTCAGGAGAAATCTTCCATCTACTGTTTCACCCTCCAAATGGTTGCAGCAGTGGGAGCTGAGCTGACCTGAAGCCAGGAGCCAGGAACTTCTTTCAGGTTGTCCTGGTTTCCCATGTAGGTAGAAGAGCCCAAAGATTTGAGACATGCTCCAGTGCTTTCCCAGACCGTAATCAGGGAGCTCAAATTTATTTGATGCATTTGTCTTGCTAATGAAATTTTTGTGAGCAACCTTCTCTAAAGAGTTGTGATGTTGCACATGTTTTAAAAGTATAGCTTTTACTGAATACTAAGGAAATATTAATTATTATGTTATTATGACATCTACAGTATTTTTTTTTTTTTTTTTGTGGCGAGGGTAATGGCCTTGATACAGGAAGGAATGGAGTGTTTCCCAAATATAGTCATATTTTCTATCAAGGTTAGTCTTTGAGGATCAAATCACACTGCAGTAATTTTGCCAGTGGAAAGAGAACACTGTCAAATTTTCTGATGGGTTTTCTTTTCTTCTTGATTTTAGAAGCTTGAGAGTATTCCTTTGAGGATTCTTTTTATGTACTTCTTTATTAATATTAGAGAAGTTTACAGTGGCACTATATTTGATTATTATCTCTTTGTGGAAGGATTTATCTTTACCATCTCATCCAGTTGTCATGAGAAATGCATGAAGATCATTCGTTTTTAGTGCAATCTTTTGGGTATTAATGTGGATGGAAGCCATCAGAGAAAAAGCCTGCTTCTACAGGAGGAAGATTTACTGTGTTAACACTATGTTCCATGTGCCATTTGGAGAGTTATCAATTAGGGAGATCATATAATAAAAACCCTTCGTTTCTTCGCATCGGGAGCCCTTATTAGGGCAGTTGGGACCTCCCAACTGGGAGGTCTGGGACCTTGGCCCTGAGTCTATGTTTCAGCTGGCATGACATCACAGCCCTGGGGTCATGATGATGCCTTGTTTTGATCATTTTTATAATCTGTTTATTCTTCCAGTGATCTAACAGAATTCATTTGAATTCTAAACAGAGTTTGTTGTTGAAAATCTGTCATGCTATTTATTTTGTCAACCTCATTAGATAAAGGAGAGCTCTTATTTTGCCACTTCAAAGTTGTTTGTAGTAAGTACTTTTGAGATCATGAGAGGTCACCTACCCTGGTAAAATCCTTAATGTAAAATAATTTCAATGATCATTTTGTAGCGCAGACTATTTCAGCAGGATTGCTCCCCAATCCTCCTGGTTTTTTCTTCACCACACAAATCCCCAGAAAAGACCCTTAATAAGAAACTCATTTCTAAAGAAGAAATTAATTTTCTTTGTTCTTCTGTAATTTAAAAATCACATTGTGTTCTTTCATGGGATGAAGGCAGCTGTATCACCTTGTGAACTGTGGTTTTTCATGGAGTTCTCGTTCTGAAACTCTTCTCCAAGAGTGAACGAACGCCACCCAGTGCTTTGTAATTTCACCTTATGGTTAAAAAAAAAAAAAAAAAAAAAGAGAAAGAGTTGGCAGATGTGTTTTTGCAGGTTTTCTTTTTTTTTTTTTTTTTTTTTTTTCTTGCCTTTTTTTGTGAACTATCCTTCCATTGACAGATAAATCCCCCAGTTTTCTGAAACTGTTTTGATATTCTGAAGAAACATGTATGTTTTTCAGGGAGGTCTTAAGCATGGATGATCCAGAAATGTCCTCAATTCATTATTTCTTCAGTGTGTACATCTCTATGTAGGGATCAGGATTACAAAGCAACTAACATTCGATTTTTTTTACTTAGTTTTTTGGAAAACAATCTTAACTAGTCAAAGTTTTTCAGGACTGACATTGTAGCATAGTGGGTTAAACTGCCTATAGCAATGACATCTCTTGTGGGCCCCTGTTTGTGTCCTAGCTGCTGTTTCCAATACAGTTTTTTGATAAGGCACCTGGGACTACGACAGAAGAAGGTTAAAGTATTTGAGCCTTTGCCACTAATGTCGGGAACCTAGAAGAAGCTCTAGGCTTCTGGCTTCAGGCTGCGTGGGTTATAGCCAATGCTGCCATTTGGGGAGTGAACTGGCAGATGGAGTATCTGTCTCTAGATCGGTGTCTCTTTTGCTGTAACCCTGCATTTCATGTACTTTAAAAATGTATACTTTTAAAAAGGTTTTATTATTATTGTTTTTATTTTAGGTCTTTGAGTTTATTCTAGTTCCATATCCAGAAAGTAAATGATCAGGGACCCACCTTGTTCAGTGAGGCTCAGAGGAGAAGAAGGGGAGAAGTGATTTGCACATGGACACGGCTGAGTATTTTCAAGTGTTCTCCATTGATAGGTGTCACTGGGTGGGTTTAGAGAGCAAACTTTTGCCCATTGCAGACTAGGATAACTCTGATGGTGCACTGTTTACAAGCTAGATTAGAATTAATAAAGGACATTGTGTTATGTCAGCATAAACACTGGCTCATGGCAATGAAGATCTTTTTAGAGAAAATCAAGGTGATTCTGACCTTTTCATCTCAGAGGTGTGTTTTTCTAATACCACGTGAGTGCACATTGGTTCCCGTTCTTATCCCTCATAAAGGAAGGAAACTCCTCTAGGTGGTTAGCATTAAGGATTTTTTTCCTCAACAAAATTGAAAGGAAATCTTATAAGAATGTCATCTCAGCTCTCATGCACACCAGTGGGAACAGTGGCCCAGCAGGGGAGTCCTCCCTCCCCACTATCCCTCTGCTTGGCTTGTTCCCCTGCTTCTTCTTCCTCCTCCCCCACTTCACGTCTCCTGTGAGCTAGGATTAGGGTTCAGACCAGGCCAGGCATGGCTACAACACCTATTGGCCTGCATGTGAGCTGGGTTAGAGGGGGAGCCAGGCAGGGCTGACCAAATGTACCCACTGGTACATGCATAAGCCAGAGTTGGTGTGGCCTGGTTAAGCTTTGCCTCAACTAACAAGTGCTAGGACTGGGAGCAAATCCTTTCAAATTAGACTGCAGAACCACTTGGAGAGTGCAAGATCCAGGGCAAAGAGTGGGTCCAGCAGGGAAACTGGGCACCTCTGATGGGTTGCAACTCTCACTGGTGAGCATGAGAACCAGGGCTGGAGGTGGGCCTGGATAGGCAGGAAGTGGCACCCACCAGCACAAGTGTGGGCTGGGAAGTGGGATGAGATAGGCTTCAAAGCCCATTGACGTGTACAAGAGTTGGAATGGGTTGTGGGACAGATTGGAACAGTCTGCTGCATATACTGACAAGCACAGGAACCAGGGCTGGAGATGGGTCTAGTGGGGGTTATTGAGGGTCACTCTGACTAGGCTGCAGCTCCTGCTAGTGTGTGTGAGTAATGGCTGAGTTTGTGGTGGGCAGGATTGGGCTGGGCTATAGCACCCATTAGTTTGTGTAGGAGATAGGGTTGGAGGCAGAACTGACTAAGCAACTGCTACCACTAGTGTGTGTGTCGGCTGATGTGGGTGATGGACAGAGTCGGACCCTGTACTGGCAGGTGCACGAGAGTCAGGTCTGGGAGGTTTCTTTGGGGATCCCCCTAACTGAACCGCTGGATCCAGAATTCCAACCATGGGAGAATCACAGGATCTGTGGACTGGACTGTGGAGTGCATGTGTCAGAAGTGGGCCTCCTCATTGGCTAAGACAGAGCAGTGGATGGCATATCCAGATGCATGTGGAAGATATGGCAGTCCTTTGGGGCCTGGAGACAACATCTGGTACTATAACAGAGAAGAGGGCAAAAAAAATTGATCAACTACCGCAGCCAAGCATTGGCAGCAAATGTCTGGGTGAATGGAGACTCTAAGGTGGACTATGATTTCCTTGGTAGGATTTCCTCATCCTTTGAGAGGCAAAATCAACAGCATTTCAGAACTATTGAAACCACCTAAGCCAAACCCTCAGAACATGCTCTACATCGGGGGCTCTGGGATGACATTATAGCCATTTCCCATGGCATTTGGGAGACTGAGTGCAGCTTCTCTCCTTATCTCTCCCCTTCCCCCAAATACAGAAGAAAGACAGTTTTGAAAGCAGTGGTCTAACCCACTTTCCTCTAAACCTTGACTCTTCCCACCCTAATAAACTATGTAAACATAATTAAAAATAAAAAATGTCATCTCAACAGAAGAATTCGGAGTATTTGCAAATTTAGCACACTTGCCCTGTATTGAAAGGCTGTTGTTTCACAGTTCTGTTCAAAGGCCTTCTTCCTTTGACTTCAATGGCAGTGTTTGAAGATCAAGTCCTTTCATAAGTTTCCCTGCAGTAATCTCTGCCTCTCCTTCACAAACGTGTTCCTAAGCTCAAGCCCTTTCAGTTGGGGAAGCAGCCACATAGCTCATTCATCGATAATCCTTTAATGCTATTGAAGTGACCAGATAGAAGAGAGCCCCTTCTGTAATTATCGATTCTAAGAGGATTTCTTCTTTAAGATCCTTTCTGACCCTACCATTTTGTGACATGAAGGTGATAGTATACGACTCTTTGATGCTTGAAGTGAAACAATGAGGGCCTACATGGCAGCCCTGTATGTTTACAGTAAAAGTAAAATCACGCCATTAAAGGCCTTTGCAAAAACTCCCTTCATTCCTTTGCAGCACATAGGTATCTCTGAATAGAGTTTAGAAAACTCTTTTGAGTTTGAGAGCTAGCAGGTGGGCCTGCTTTCTAAGTGTGTGAAGTGTTGAGCCAACAGGACCTAAGTCCATAGAATGACTTCTATACCAAAGTTAGGATAGTTTCCATACGCTGAGTGGTTTTTTTTTGAACAGTCATGCAGGAGTCTCTGGCAGCTAGAATTGGGAATATTTAACTTTTTGACTACTGTGATTTAACCTTGTCTCCTGCCTGGGGAATTTTCTTTTGAGAAGCTTTTAAAATCACCTTTGGCTTTGTAAAGGAACACACGGATATCAGGACATTCCTGTGAGTAAGAGAATTGAAAATTTACAGTTATTTTCTGATCTCCAAAATAGTTTTCCCTTCACTAGTGGACATTTTCATAGTGTGGAGTTAAAGGAAGATGGGCAAGTTTCACTCAAGAAAAGAGAGAAATTTTTTAGATTCAGCAGCTTCGTGATACTAGTGGAGATCTGTTGTAGAATTCCAAACTGAGTGTGTCACCTTCGTGTCACTATCATGAAAAACGTAAAATAGGCAATGTATTTAACAAGAAGGAGTCTATTTAGCTGAGATTTCAGAAGTTCAAGGGCATGGTACTGTCATTGATTTTGTTCTGCTGTGGACCTCATGGTGAATGGATCTTTGGGAGTTAGAATTAGGGGCGAAGAGCCAAGTAGGAACCCATGATACCTTTCAAATGAAGTGGACATTGTCCTGATTGACCAAGGACGTTTCGCTGGGCATCCCCCTTTAGAGATCCACACAGCCTCTCAATTCTGGCACCCTGATTAACAAAGATCTAAATGACTGTGAGCCCTTGGGAGACATTCAGATCACACCTAAGGCAAGGAAGTAGTTGAAATTTAAGGAAAGAAGTAACACTTAAGAAAGTTGGAAAATGAAAAAAGGAACTAGGAATTTTCAAGGGGAAGAAAAGGCTTGCATTGATGGCTTCCAAGTGTAGTTAATCAGATGTTTCCCTCCTTCTTTAGGGAAAAAATTAGTTAAAAAGACAATGTGCATAAACTACAATATTAGAATATTAGCTGTTGAGATGTTTCCCAGGATGATAACCTCCAGAAAAAATTATGAGGAGAAGTTTCATATCTGTGTTAGTAGTAGAGTGTGAACTCTATCCTCATGGGTGTTAAGTTCACACTGGTATTAACTTCAGTAAACTCGGTTGCTGTTGATGTTACATGCATTGTTTCTTCTGTATCTTTTTGCTCATGTATGATGTTACAAACCCAATATTTATATGTTCTTATTTTTTTCTCTTTCTGGCTAGTGGCATATTTAAACAATTATGCTTTCCTCAATCTTCTCACCAGAAGCAATGACTGTTCATGTCTGTACTTGAAAATATATATTTTGGGCCCGGTGCGATAGCACAGTGGTTAAAGTCCTCATCTTGCACGTACCAGGATCCCATATGGGTGCCGGTTCTAATCCCGGTGGCCTTGTTTCCCATCCGGCTCCCTGCTGTGGCCTGGAAAAGCAGTCAAGGATGGCCAAAAGACTTGGAACCCTGCATTCACGTGGGAGACCCGGAGTAGCTCCTGGCTCCTGGCTTCAGATCGGCTCAGCTCCAGCTATTGCGGCTGCTTGGGGAGTGAGCCATCAGATGGAAAGTCTTCTTCTCTGTCTCTCCTCCTCTCTGTATATCTGACTTTCCAATAAAAATAAATAAATCTTTTTTTAAAAAAGAAAGTATGTATTTTATATGTAAAACAATTCTACTACTTAAAAATCATGCATCGGGGGCGGGGGAGGGAGGAATACATGCATCTCTCAGTTATAAGCATCAAAATGGAAAAGATTAAAGCAATTGCAAGAACTAGTGCAGGAGTGTGTGTGTGTGTGTGTGTGTGATGTGTGTGTTTACAAAGCCCTGTAACTCAAGACATTTGACACTTCATTGAATCATAGCAGTTTTAAAGCCAGCTATTGTATTTACGGAGAAGTCATGCAGTCTTATTTTAAAAAATGTTTCTTTGTGGTGTTTTAAATAATGATTAGTTGAATATAAAATGCATTTTATGTAAAATGTAAGCTATACTAAAAATACTAGTTTGTTCTAACTCTTATTTCTGCATGTCAGTGATTCACTTAGCTGAGTCAATGATTTTATTGTCTCTCATCAAGTTTGACTGTTAACTATAGGTTGTTTAATCTGGATAGATTAGATCTTGTACTATAGCTCTGGTTTTAAAAATAATGAAGATGTAGAATTGGCACCCAGGCAGTCAGCAGACAGGAGAGGCAGAACAAGGTAGGGGCTCCCTGACTTTCAGAGCTCCGTCCAGGGCACTGTTGTGTGCAGATCAGAATGCCAGGGTGGATTCTCGTGGTGAAAGTACACACTGAGAATAACGAGACTGGTTAATGTAATGTAGGGTCGTCATGACCTTGCAGAACAGTATTGAGGCGAGCTGGAGCAGAAAATGTGTGGTTCACCAGATCAGCAGCAGTCCAAAACTGTGGACAGTGGCTGTGGGAGGTTAGTTTTGCTTTAGAACCTGATTTTCATCTTTCTGTAAAGAAAATGGCTAATAAATATTAATGTGTACTCAGTATACTTTATTAGGTCCTTTCTTTGATGATTCTCCTGGCCCTGTGTGAGATAGCAGTATTCTATGTAAGAATATTCTAGAAAAGTGAAGGGACTTGCCCTTGGTCGTTTAACAGGTTAGGTGTGTATTATCAGAGCTCTTGCTGTGTTGGCACTGTCTCACTTCATCCCTTAACTTTTAACTCTAGCCTAAAATAGCATTGGAGACATAAAATGTATTAAAGATTTGAAAGTGATATTCAAAGCTAACATGGGTCTCAGGGACCTCTACCAAAATTCTGAGTGGAAGATAAGCAGTGATAAGATTTTGGAATTTTGAGAAACAATTAAATTTTCAGAGAGATGATCATAGACCAGCTTTTTTTTTCATACACCAGGTTTTATGAGTAGAAGTTGATAAGTAACATTCATTGAATTTCACATTGTCCCATAAGTTTCAAAATTTCTCAGTAATATTTCCAGGTCAGTTATGCTAAGCAAGGGACTTAGGTTAAGACTGCATGGGCTCATCTTGTTACAAGGGCCTGTGTTGTACTAGAGTTCTAGAATCTTCACCTAGTTCTTTATGGCTATGCTTTGCTTAAAGGAGGCCCTCTTTGTCACTCTGCTTCTCAAACAACAAATAAATGTTTAAGAACAGCTTGTTTGTATGTCCATAACGTCACAAAAGAATAATACATTAAAATTCACTGAAAATAAAAAGCCATGTAAAAATGGCTTATAATGGATTTAAAAGTTGTTTAGCTGGTAAGTATATTAAACGTGGAATGGCTATAAATGTGTTTTCATTTCTTAGATATTCTGGTTAACTAAAAATTACTCTAAATGCTTTATCAGTGCTTAGAAATGGTCTAAAATATACCCACCAGTCTGCATACAATTTTTAAAAAGATTTGAATGGCAGATTTACAGAGAGTGGAGGAAAGACAACAGAGTGAGAGTTATTCCATCTGCTGGCTTAATCCCCAGATGTCTGCAGTGGCCAAACTTGAACCAGGTAGATACCAGGGGCTATATGATCTTCATCTGGGTCTTCCACATGGGTGCAGGAGCCCAAATACTTGGGCCATGGTCTGCTGCTTTCCCAAGCATGTTAGCAGGGTGTTTGATCAGAACTGGAGCATCTGGGACTTGAGCTGGCACCCAAATGGGATGCTGGCTTTGCAGGTGGCAGCCTAACCCACTGTGCCATAACATTAACACCTCCCTCACCCATCAAGCAGTTTTTTGATCATAACTTAACTTTTGTTGGATTTAGGGACCTGAAAGATATTGTAATCATACAGTATTATTTCGGATGATTGACTTCTACAGATGATTTGATTTTAACCCCCAGGCAAGTTTCAACCAAGAGGCATTCTAAAGGTCCGCAGCTGTAACTGCAGAGTAAACTTGTATGTGTGGCATTTTGATGAGGTGACCGTTGAGTTTTTCCCTATCATGCGACAGTGACATACATTGTGTAGGATGTTGTTATGCTGAGAGCAGGAGTTTGTGAGTGACTTGGTGCAGAGCAGCTGTGTGTGGTCTGAAATGTGTCATTTAATAGCAGGAGCTGTTGCTGCATTTACAGAGTGAGACTAGTGCTGCTTACCTCTCGTAAGATTGGTATGTCTTAGATAATGAAGCATGACTCGAGTCACTTTTTATATAATTATGGGTGTGAACCTTCTATTTTTCCTGTCTTATTCTCTTCCGTAGCATAGAGGGGATGTAGTTGCAAAGCTCTGATCCTTCAAGCCAGCCTGGAGTGTTTTGTCCTCTTCCCCGTTCTTTTTATGTTCTCCATCACAGCAGACTATCTCAGCCTCTACACTATCGACTTGCAACTTCCCCCAGACACTGTGCGGTGTTCGGCTCCATCTGCAACCTTTATCTTCCAAATGGCAGTCATGCCTTAACCCAAGTTGCAGAAACAAAAAATATCACCAGACCTTGCCTAATCACTTCAGGGCCACAAAGTTTGCCACCTGCTTGGGAATCACTGCCTGCAGCAGCCAATGCTCTAGGATACAGTCATCAGTTTGTCTGTGCCCCTCCCCCACAGGCGGGCAATCTCTAGAGGGCAGCACTGAGTCTTTCTTGGCAAGGCAGCCACAGTACTGGTGCACCATGCTCCTGCCATAAGCCCAACAAGAGAACAAGGAGGAATAGTTAAAAGGTGTATTCAGTTACGTAATCATGTCTGTTACATACAGTGCATTTTTGCCTTTTCTCCACCAAAAGGGCAGAGATTAGCCATAGCGTTTCTTTCCTGAGACGTCAGTGCCATTAATGTCATTTTCTTTTATCTCCCCGGTGTTGCAACATTGATAGAACTTTGCAGTGTGTCCACACAAGGCAGAAGGTGCTCTGTGATTAAGTGCCTGAAGTCCAGGTGAATATTAAAGGTAGATCTCTCTCCAACTGCATAACACCTTCCAACAACCAGCTGGACGCTGGAGATTCAAAAAAATTTATCTCTAGGTTAGGAGCTCTAGGAATTCCAGCGTCAGGTGTTCTTATCTGTTTGTTTCACACACTGGAGAACCAGAAACACACTGTGTACAAAACTGAACTGGGCATTGACGCCTTGTTCCTTTTCAGCTTCCTTCGAGATTCTTCATTTCAGAGAATGATGCACAGCTTTTGCCACTTAGTAACTCAGTGGCCTTGTGTAGACTAGTTGTGCTCTCTTAGCTTCATCTTCCTTGTCTGTCAAGTGGCTCTCCTCTCTCAGGGCTGTTATGAGGATCAAATTAGGTGCTATACAACAATACTAAAAAGAGATGGTGTGTGTTATGAACAACCTGCTTGGCCTGCCTGCTGTTGATATACCTGTTATGATCTAGAAACATGACACCTGAGAATTTGGTTCTGCATTCATAATTTCTGTTCCCACCCACAACTCCACATTATATTAATCCAGTTTCGCATTTCAATGCCATGTGGCCCATCCTTATCTATTGTAAGAATAAAAACCATGGTTTCAGTGCTGGCCGTGATACCTTCCCGCCCAGATGATTACAGTAGGTGTTATTTGGTCATTCCACCCCCAGTGTCAGCTGCAGGTAGCTGCTTGCTCCCTAGACACAGATACTCCAAAATGTCTCCCTTTGCCTGCATGCTGGAGACCAGCTTCTCAAGCCTGACATAGCTCTTTGTGACCTGATTCCTGTTCACTTTCACTCTTGCCATCCATACTATCCTGGCATGTTTTGTATACATTATTTTTTTTTATTGATTACGTTGCATTATGTGACACAGTTTTATAAGGCACTGGGATTCTCCCCACCCCTCCCCCACCTCTCCCCATGGTGGATTCCTCCACCTTGTTGCATTACCACAGTTCAAATTCAGTTGAGATTCTTTCATTGCAAGCATCAACCAAGCATAAAGTCCAGCATCTTATTGTCCAGATAAGTTCAACGGTTTCTTGGGGAGACCATCTCTGGTCTGAAGGCTGAGCCGGCAGAGTATCATCCCGATCAATTAAAAGCCCCGACATAACATCAGTAACAATTTCTTTTTTTTCTTTTTTTTATTATTATTTTTAATTCATTAATTACATTGTATTATGTGACACAGTTTCATAGGTACTTGGATTCTCCCCACCTCTCCCCAAACCCTCCCACCATGGTGGATTCCTCCACCCTGCTGTATAACCACAGTTCAAGTTCAGTTGAGATTCCCCCATTGCAAGCATATACCAAACATAGAGTCCAGCATTTTATTGTCCACTCAAGTTCAACGGCTTCTTAGGTATAGCCTTTCTGGTCTGAAGACAGAGCCAGCAGAGTATCATCCCGATCAATTAAAAACTCCAGCATACTATCAGCAAAAATTTACGTCATTATGGAATTAATTGACATAGCAGTGAGTAACCAATATGTTAAAAGTAAATGCGAGTTCTTAACCACTTTCTGTGACCATCTCATTGACATTTCAATTTTAGTTTATACACAACATATAACATTCATAACATAACATGTTATACATAACATCATATCATCTTAAATTAAGGCAAACATGTGGTATTTAACCTTTTGGGATTGGCTCATTTCCCTTAGCATTATGGTTTCCAGTGTGGCCCATTTGGCCACAAAGAACTGCATTTTGTTTTTTTTTTAATAGCTGAGTAGTATTCCATGGAGTAGATGAACCATAGCTTTCTTATCCAATCGTCTGCTGATGGGTATTTTGGCTGCTTCCATGTTTTTGCAATTACAGATTGTGCTGCTATGAACATAGGAGTGCATGTTGGTTTCTCATAAAACAAGTGTTCTGGATATATTCCTAGGAGTGCTATTGCTGGATCATACGGTATGTTGATTTTGAGTTGTTTGAATGTTCTCCATACTGATTTCCATAGAGGCTGTACCAGCCTGCAGCCCCACCAGCAGTGGAGTAGGGTTCCCTTCGTTATGGAATTAGTTGACATGGTATTGAGTAACCAGTATGTTAAAAGAGAAAAAAAGAATGCAAGTTCTGAACCACATCCTGTGATTCTACATTGACATTTCAATTATTAGTTTATATACAATGGGGTTCTATACACCTAAAAATGGCTATAGATTACTATTCAGCTGTCTCGTGTCTATTTTAATTTTAGTATTTAGCAGTTTATTGTGTTGAAGCATGATTTTCTGAACCTGGCTGTTTTTCAGGTAGTCTAATTCTATAACTCTAGCAAGACATATGTCAACAGTTTAGGTGAACAGTTTTAGGAGGGGTGTGCAGAGAAATCTTCAATACCCCAGTGAGGAGTAACTAATCTTTGTGTCCCACCCAGTGAGTTATAAGTGCATCCCCGCTGACCGTTTCCTGTCTGTTTCTAAGCTTTCCTTGTTGTTCTCTGTCTATCCTAGGTTTTTTTTGTTTGTTTGTTTTTGTTTGTTTGTTTTGAGGGGTTTCTGGAGCGATCCTGATGGTCATTACGAGAGAGGGTGGGGACCCAAAGTCGGAACCAGGCAAGGACCAGAGAAAGCTCCTCTCCCTAGTCCCGAAGGAAGTTTATTGTTCTGTTTCTGCGGACCGCTCAGTGCTCCTGGTTGTCGTTCCGATGACCTTGAATCCTGCAAGTCAGGATTTGGGCTTCTTCCATCCCATGTGGTAGATCCAAATGGGGGTGGGTGACCTCAGAGTTCTCGGCCTCCAAAGGCACTCCAATTCCCCATGGTCTGCTTGGCAGTTGAGATGTAGTCCTTGGAGCTCATACTGATAGTCCTTGGTGAGGATCTGGGAGTCTTCAGGGTTGGGATACAAGCCTCCTCCTGTCCACCTGCTCCACACTGGGATTCCCCCTGCTCTATGCAAATGACTTCCTGTTAAGAGGTTGTTAGGATCGCTCCTGATTCCCCCTATATGCCCTTGTAGTTTATCCTGGCATGTTTTGGCAGTTCACATCCCGACAAGCCAGGCCCACCAGTGTGTCCCTGAATTTGGACTGGTCACTCTCTCTTCTGTGTTTTTCTTCTTTCTTGCTTGTTCTGAGTTATTGTCTAAGATCTTAGGAGCGGTACCTATACCCCTTCCCCAGTGTCATTGCTGCACTTGATAACTGTGCTCCTACCATAACACTTTATACATATGCATTTACTAATATCACCATGGTAAATTATATATTTTTATTTTGTCTCTCAATAATTGAGTTTTTGACACTCTCACTCATTTTGACTTGCCATTCAGTTTTGTTCCTGCAGGTAGTAGCATATTTATTGACATATAACAAGTGATTAACTGAAGTTGAGTCAAGTTAAAATTCTGAAAGATTGATTCAGGTAATATAGACTCACAAAATAGTGGGAGCAAAATTGAATTGGGAAATTGACAGAATTAACCAGAAAACTACAGGGTGGAGACGTTGTGCGGGTATTTCTGTTTCATGAACCCAGGAAATCAGTGGATCCACAAAAGGAAGCCGAGTGCTGATATCCACTTGGAGCTCACAACTGAATAAGGTAGTCTGTAGTAATGAGTACAGCAGAATGTCAACTGGTCTTTAATTAGGGACAGAAGTAAGAGTGGGTGGGGGAGAGAGCAAGAGAAATCACGGCTGCTGATTCACTCCCTGGATAACTGTAACCCCAATAGCTGGGACAGGGTCATACTGAAGCCAGGAGTCAAGAATTCAATCCACATCTCTCTTGGGGGTCAATCCCCTTGAGCCATCACCTGCTGCCTCTTACCGTGAACATTAAGAAGAAGCCAGAGTCAGGCAAGACTCAAACCAGGCCCTTCGGTATCCCAAGAGGCATCTTAACTACTGTGCCAAATGTCCACCGGAAGACTGGATGTTAAACCGCAGTATTCCTGGCTACTACCCCTGACTTTAAGGAATTTAAGGGAGAAACACCAGCTGGGAAAAAACTCCACCAGTTCTAACAACAGAGTGTTATTAAAAGGTATGAACCTCAACAGAAGAAACAGTGTAATTGTGTAATTGCCTATATGCAGCTCAAACCTCAGGGCTGGAGGGGCAGTGGGCAGGTGTTTGGCACCACTGGGCCCAGGTCTGTGGGGTCAGTGCTCCCACAGAAGGTCATTGACCCGGGATCATGTTCAGGCAACCCCACTGCCTCAGAATCACATGGCCTCTGCAGCAGAAGGAGCCAATGTTTTGTCATTTTCTACATAAACATGATGTTTAGACTGGTTTGCTGCTAAAAACAGTAGTCTCAAGGGTGCTTTTATTTTTTTAAGCCAGTCATATAAAATAGGGATTCAATATGCAGTGTTTTCAGCACTAAGGAGATGACCAAAATACTGGTTAGTCACATTGGTTAGCCATGTTAAACCGTGATTTATCCAAGAAGTTAACCATCCTTTTTGGTCCAGGAAACGTTCTAATTGTCCAAATGAGTGCCTTTTGGAAGTACGTTGAAAATACCTGTGGCCATGATTTATCTGTTGGACTCTCATCTCATCTTCTGATTAAGGATATTCCTCCTGTGTTGACCTGAAAGATTGGGTGTCACACGCAGCCCCTTGTTTAGAATAACAGACGAGTTTCACTTCCAGCCATTTGTACACTGCCTGTCTGGTGAGGAAAAATAGCACGGAGTCACATCCCTGGTAGTGCCTATTGGTGCAGTAAATGGCACTTAGGCTTTTGTTGTTCGGGTTTGATGCCACTGTTTGTCCATTTCTCAAACACTTTACGCCAATCTCCAAGAGCCTCTCTTAACTGTTCCGCATCAAAGGCGCTGACCTCATTCTCCAGAACCAAGCCTAGAGTCTGTAAGCGTGGGACTGATAAAAGGAATTGCTGAACTGCTATGCCGGAAAGAACCTTGATCAAGGCTTCATAGGATTTCACCGATTCACAACTATTACACTGAAATTCCCTTCTCCCCCACAGCAAAGAATACTTGTGCCAGCAAGCTCCTGCCAGGGCTACTGGAATTCAGCCCTGTAAATACCCAGAGTGTAGGGGTGGAAGCGCTTGCTTCTCTCCCCCACGCTGCTTCTGCTCTGGCAGGGGCTTGCCTGCTGGCAGGGGTCCCCGCCTCTGCACAGTCTGCTCCTGGATGTGGGGGATTCCTCTTACTTCCAATCAGCAGTTTCTTTATAAGTGGGAGGACATTTGTTGGCAAGGACTGTCCTCTTCTCATGTCTGGCTGACAACACCCTTGCAATTTTATTTCTTGGCATTTCACCCACATTTGTTAAGATGTCAAAGGGTGAGTATGAGAAACATTGAAGGGAAGGCAGAATGCCTACCCTGGTGCTTCCAATAAGCATGGAATTTTGAACTCCCCGCCCTGAAAAAAGATGCTGTGTGGGGTAAATAAGGGATAGTGGACATGATTTACCTGCCTTCTTGAAAAAAAATCTTAAAGTCCATTAGTGAACATTGAACCACAGAATGCTATTGTGTGAGGGTAAGAATTGGAAAGTTCGGTATTTTGTCTTCATTTCCTATCTGTGGAAATTGAAGCCAAGGATATTTCAATGACTTGCCCAAGGTCGCTCAGCTGCCCCGGCTGAGGACAAGCCAGAGTGCTGATCTTGGTCCTGTATGATTTTCTCTGTGTTGCATTGTTTACAAATTAGTAGATATTTGGAAGTTTGTATTGGGTACGTTCAGTATCTGTCCTCTCAGCCCTTCTCTGCATGTAGCATGGAAGAAAAGGTACTCCTTTTCCCTATCCCCTCCAAAAAGATTCTGACAAGCTGTGGAATAATGCTGATTGGTTTGGTTGTCATTTTTGCAGCTAGATCGAGCTGCTTGGAAAATGGGTCACTCCACTAGTCTTCCCCTGTGCTAAGTGGATAGAACCCTTAGTTGGAATCCCAGCCAGCTGAAATGTGTCAAAATCAATCTGTAATTTCAGAATCTGTGGAAAAGTGGTTCCGATTGCCTGCCCTGCATAGTCTGTTTTATTACATTGTCTGAAGCATTAATTGCACATTTGTGAAGGCATGTTCAAGAGGACCAGGTCACATGGATTATTTCTTTGGAGGGAAACAGTTTTTAATCAAAGTAGCCACTAAAATCTTTCAGGTTATTATTGAGATTCTTATGTTCAATTAAGTCACTTTTGAAGATTCTTATTAATATTAGGAAGTGATTATTAGGATAAAATGTGGAACAACTATTTCTTTTCACAACCGTTGCTTCCAGATTCACTGGTCAAATGGAAGATTTGCTGGTGTTGAAGATAGAACAGGCTATCACATACTTGTGTGCCTGGGTTGTGTTGGGTATACATAAAGGTAACTCAAGCTGGATTGAGGTCTGGTCAGATGCAAAGTAAGTCCAGTACCTAATGGCAGTTTAAAATATCAAACGTGTACTACTATGGTCATTTAAGACCGTCACTTTGTGATGTTAGAAAGCCAGCATTGTTCTCCAGCTTATGTTGTTGCTTTTCATGGCAAACACTTAATGCTTTGATAGCTGTGGCACCTTCTCTGAAGTAAACATGAAAATAGTGAGAGGAGAAAAGAGTGTCATTTGCAAAGTAATGTGTTTGACATGTTTTAGGTATGCATAAATATATTTTAATTTTTATTTTCTGTTTGCACTGTTAATACATACAGTAACATTAGCAATATTTAATGGTTATGTGGCTAGCAGTTTTTTTAGAGGTAGTTGTGAAACGGGAGTTAAACATAACGAGAAAAATATTTGCCACAGATTTTCTATTTGTGGGTTTCTATTTACATTCACATTGGAGCTTTGAAAGATTTCTCAGATTCATCTTGGATTGAAACTGTTTTTACTATTATTGTTAAACTAAGAGCATTTCACATTCATGAGGTAAAGGTTATAAAAAGTAAATTTTCTCAAGAGGAAAGGGGGAACTTGGGGTTTTTTTGGTTGTTGCTCTTAGGGGTTTTGTGAAAATAATGTGTTCTTCTAAAAACAAAATCAGATAATTATAAGAATATAACGAGGGAGATAAAATTCAGCAATATTCAATCTTTTCAGATATGTAGATTATTCAAATTTTGATTTCCTAGATTAAAATATTTTAAAATATATATATATATGCACACATGCACAAAGTATTAAACCAAAGTAGAATTACAGTGTCACTTTTCATCTGCTTCTGTTTCTGTTTAGTAATGAGACACTTCAGTATGAAAAAAATATATAATAATAGGCAGGGCCTATGTACCCAACACTCAGACAAGTTAAAATTTAGCTCTTAAAAATATTTGAAAAATGTTGTTGAGGAAGTAAAATGGAGGTTGTGCTGACACTGCTGGGTAGCCCTCCCCCACATGCTGGGCTTCACCTTGTCTTAGAGAACCGGAATCTGCTTTCCTGTGTTTGTACCCGCGATTCTTTAGAGCACTGTCTCATGTATTTTAAAGTTTACATGTTTTCCTATTCCTTATGTTCTTCACAGATTTTGTCGTTAAATCCTAAGTTTGTGAATTAGCCAGGTTGATTTCTGGAGATCTAGTTGATTGTTTAAAGTGCTGTGTCATGTTCGATTGCAAAATTACATCACCCATTCCCTATCAGACAGTTCATTTATTTCCAGTGTCCCATATTAAAAACAATACTGTAGTAAACGACATTTAGTGTTGTGTGCACACAGATTTCTACATGATTTATATTTGCAAGCGGAATGGTAGGTCAAAGGGAACTTCAGGTGGACTGGTAATTACAAATATGAAATGTAAAATGTACCAGTTTATACTCATGTTAACAAAGATTGTTTTTTAAGTTTATTTTTGCTTTCTGTAGTTTAATTCCTATTTAAGTCCTGTTGTTGGGTAGTTGGGTGATTGTGGTTTGGGTAATTTCAGGTTTGCATATATATAATGCATATACATTTAATTAATTAATTTTATTATTCCATGTTATAGTTCCATAGTCTCTGGTGTTTCTCTGCCTCTCCCCCAACTTTCTCCCCTAGCACACTAATTTCCCCCATATCATTACAATAGTACAGTCGTTCACACTCTGCCATAAGTCCATCATTCTGCTGTTTAAGCCTATCCTGACAACGTAGGCATCGACAATGGCAGAGAATCGGACAATGGTAGAGAATCCAGCGTCCTATCGGCAAGATACATTCAACAGTTTTGTTGGAAATCTATTTTTGATTTGGAAGTAGAGATGCACACTGCATTGTATCTCTACATCTGTATGTTATAGTCTCTCCTACGCAGTTACTTTACAACCCCTTAAATGAAAATCCATGAAATAAAATCAACAACAGAGAGAAAAATAGAAATTTCATTGTTAATGTTAATTAACATTGAAGTTAATTAACATGCTACAGAATGACCAATGTGTTGTTGAGGAAATTAAAAAGAAAATCAAAGACCTTCTTGAAGCAAATGATGCTATTGTGTGATCTGTGAGTCAGTGAGGAAATTTTGAATGAATGAAAATAAAAACAAAAATATCCAACTCCCTGAGAGGAAGCAAAAACAGTATTGAAAGGGCTGTTATTTTATTATTGTCTTGTATTTTGCATGAAGGTTGCATTTTATCACAGGGAATATATGCTGTTAGTCCTTTGGGACTGACTTATTTCACAAAGCAAATTGGTCTGTAGTTGTAACCATTTTGTTGGAAATGGTAGAATTTCATTAATTTAATGGCTGAGTAGTATTCCATGCAGTAGCTGCACCACAATTTCTTTATCTGTTCCTCTTTGGATGGATATTTAGATTGTTTCCATGTCTTTGCTATTATAGATTGTGCTGCTGTGAATATTGGATTACAGACCCCTTTCTCATATGCAGATTTAATTTTTTTTTAAATGCAGGATATATTCCCAGAAGTGGGATAGCTGGGTCATAGGGCAGATCAATTTTTAGTTCTGTTAGCACTTTCCATTTTGACTTCCATCGTGGTTGTACTAGCCTACACTCCCACCAGCAGCAGAGGAGGGTACCTTTCTCCCACATCCATGTCAGCATGTGTTGTTAGTAGAGTTCTGTTAGGTGGAACCTCAATGTGGTTTTCATTTGTATCTCCCTGAGAGCTATGGAGCCTGCGGATTTTTTTCCTATGTCTATTAGCCATTTGCATTCATTCTGTGAAAAGTGTCATTTAATTTCCTTTGCCCATTTCTTCATAAGGTTGTTTGTTCAGCTGTCACTGCGTTTCTGAAACTCTTTGTAAATCCTGGATATTCGTCTCCAATGTGTTGTGTAGTGTCTAAAGATTTTTGCCATTCAGTTAGTTGCTTCTTCACTTTGTTGATCCTCTTCTTTGCTGTACTTCTGTGCATTTTAGTTTGATGTAGTCCCATTTGTTTTTGTTTTTTGTTTTTTTTTAGTCCCATTTGTTTATTTTGGCTTTGGCTGCCTGTGCTTTGTGATGAATTGTTCCTTTTTTCACATAAAATCCTTTTCATCCTTAGTAATATGTTTTTTCCCTTGGGATTGATTTGTATATTAACATGCTATATCACTATTCTTTATTTAGTGTTTGTCCTTTTCTTTTTATTTTGTTTTTAAGTTTTCATTTTTTTAATTTAATGCAGTCTGAACATCTTTGACTTTTCACTATTAAGTTTTAAAGTTGATTTTATCATTATTATTGACACATTGGCATTCACTTATACGTTCCCATCTTGTATTCCCTTTTCACCAGGATTTTTAGTAATTATCATTATATTGATACCTTCTTCATAGGCTTCATTTTTCCCTGTATTGTTTAGAAAAATACACATTTTTATAGTAAAACTTACAAAAGATTCTGCCTCACTTTAATAATTATCTGAAAGTTTTGAATATGCATTCTCAATGAAACAGTCTAACATTAAAGTATCTGATAATATTGCCTCTCTCCTAAATAATAGAACTTTACACTAACTAAATCCTGACCATCCCTAACTTGTGTTTACTTTTGATTCATCAGTTCTGGATATAATTTACTTTTTGTAATTTTGGGGCAATTTTTTTTTTAACCTCAGGAAGAGTTTAGTTTGGATTCTCTCTCACTTTATCGTCTTTCAGCCCCAGGCGAGGAAAACCTTCCTTGTCATTTTACTGAGTAGGTGATTAAAGTTTTCTTCTTGTCTCCTGGCGGAATTCATCTTGCAGGGCCAGGATCTTGTCCAGCCCATTCCTCCTGTAGCCTATATTCCACACCACCTCATGCCACCCAGATGCAGTAGAAGCAAAGTAAACAAGCAAATAAAACATAGCGGTTGGGTGACTGGACCTGCATCTAGGGCTGTACTTCCCCTGTGATGTGTTGTCACTAGGTAAAATTCTTTTGGCTTTGGGTAGTTTTTTATTTTGGGAAATAAATAAGGAATGGGGACCGCTTCCTTCTGAGGTCAGAGCTCAGCTATGTATTTTCCGTTTCTGCTGTTACATTTTTCGCGCATTTCTGTACATTTCTAGCAGGGAGGTCCAGATTTTCAGAGAAAGCAAGAGAGACAGAGAGACTTATGTGCTGATTCACTCCTCAGATGGCGGCAATGATTGGAGCTGAGCTGATCCACAGCCCGGAGCCTGGAGCTGTCTCTGGGTTTCCATAGTGGACGTAGGGGCCCAAGGACTTGAACCTTCTTCTGTTACTCTCTCAGGCCATAAGTAGTGGGCGGATTGGAAGTGGGACAGCTAGGACATGACTCCGTGCCATATGGAATGCTGACACTGCAAGCAGAGGATTAGCACGCCCACAAATAATTATTTATTTAACTAATTGCTTTTGAAGATCATTTTGGTTGTTTCTGATTTTTCCCCAGTATATTAAACAATACCTTCACAGGACCCTTATACTATTGCTCTCATATCTCCCTTGTACATGTATTTATAGGTAGCTGCCAAATAATTTTGCATACTAAATGGTTGGAAAAAGAAACATTGGGAGTAAGGTTGTCCACATACAATATGATTAGTTTGATATTACAAGCTTGTTCCTATTACACATCCAGCACCACAGTAAAAGATGATATCTCACTAATTTAATTGACATTTTCTTAAAAATAAACTTTTGGTATATGTACTTATGAGCTTTGTTCAGCTCTTTTGCTTCTGCATATGCTTGCTTGTGTCCAATTATTTGGTACTGTTGTTTTTGACCACTAATTTCTTAAAACTTCTATAGTAGTATGAACAATTATATTTTGTCTTCCACACAAATTTTGATTTCTCTCCTTTTGTTCTTCGTGTTTCAAATTTTAGTAAATTAGCTTTATCTTTTACAAGTTTTACACCTTTATGTCTACCTTTTCAGAAAAAAATTAATGGTTTTTGGTTATATTATCATTAATGTAAAAATTCCATAAAGGGGGATTTATGAAGTGCTTTTACGGGAAATATTCTAACTTACCATCAAGTTAATTCCTATACTAAGTAAATGCATTATGCAAAATATCATTTCCCAGAATATAAGGAAAATTTACACTTAAAATGATTAAGACTTGAAGGTGAATTCAATTCTCGACAACCAAAAATTGAAAGTGTACATTCAATAAAGACAGAAATGGGAAACTGGTTGAGTGAAAAGGAGATTAAAGTTTAGACTCAGTAGCTTTAAATGGAAATGTTTGAAAATCACAATTTATCTGTGTACATATTACTAGGGATTTATTGTGAACAAATGAGATCTGCAAAAAGCATTTTGTTATGCATCCGGAAGTTATGTAGCTGTCTGTTAACTTTCTTCTTTGTTTTTGTCTATTTACTTTTAAATAAGCTATATATTTTTTAGTTTATCACTCAGTGAAGATAAATTGCCTGCTCTGTATAGCAAAAAACATTTGTGGTTAATAACTTTGGCTTCTTTGATTCTTTTTTTAAAAAAAGATTTATTTATTATTTTTTTTGGAAAGGCAGAGTAACAGAGAAAGAGAAATAGTCAGAGAGATCTTCCATCCGTTGGTTCACTCCCCAAGTGGCAGTAATGGCCACAACTGAGCCAATCTGAAACCAGGAGTCAGGAGCCAAGAGCTTCTTCTGGGTCTCCCATGTTTGTGCAGGGGCCCAAGGGGTTGGTTCAACCTCCACTGCCTTCTCAGTGGAGCACCCAGTGTTTGAACTGACATGCATGTGGGATACTAGCTCCCTTAGTTTGATCCTTTTGAATTCCTGATATTTGACCACTCTTAACCTGCAGCTATTTCATTTGGATCACTCTCACACCAACTCAGTCTAAGGTTCTTCCTGCATCTTCTTTATCCCTCCCACCCAGAGGAGCTTAGACTCGGTTTTCTCCCCTAGGGTTCCCCAGAGCCTTTCTCTTCCAGAACCTTATTCTATCAGTTAGCTGTGTGTGTTTTTTTATAAATTCAGCTTTTTGCTTTAACTTCCATCTTTCACTATATAATATGGTCTATGTTTTCTTCCCCTCTTTCCTCCACTGCTCATTTTCATTTTATTTTTTAAAGTATATCTAGTTATTTTTTTCTATGAAAATATATTGTACAAACATAACCTGTATATATTTTAATCATTTTAGGGCAATCCGGAAGAATTTCTATTCTAGGTTTTCAATTTATGTAACTTTTCAGAGAGTTGATATGAAGAGTTTATTAAAAGTACATGTTAGGTGATATGAAATATACCTTTTTAAAGTAATCTTATTTTCTGTCTTTCTGAATGAAACAATAGCCTATCTAATATCTCTTTATATACAAAGGAATTCTTCTTCCTCTTTTTGTTTATGCTTTCATGTCCCTTTTACTATATCTAAACCTTGCCTTCCACTGTCTGGTTCTGTAGAGGCTTAATCTGATTTTCTTCTTTTTTTTTTTTTATCGTTGTCAGTCTTTCTGACTTTATCTCTTGAAGTGCAGAAGCACCAGAACAAATCACTTGGGAAAAGCATATGGAGAGATGTTAGCATGCCGCTCCAATGTGAGCTCACTTACAACTGGTGTCCACTAATAACTTAGTTGAGCTTGGCAAATGAACATAGAAAGATGTTCATAAGGAGCTATTTTCCGATTGATTTTGAAGACAGTAGATCACAAGGGTTTTTTTCTTCCAGATGTTCAGATGGAATATGTGAGCACAGAGGATAATTAGTAAATTCTAAATTCTAAATAATGATTCCATTATTATTATTTTGACAAATGGTATTCAGAAGTAGCTTTTTTCTAAACTGTGAGGAATAGTTTCCTGATATTTTATATTGATCATCATTTGTACGTTCAAAATGTTCTTGAAGGAAGCAAATTATTAAATGCTTAAAATTAGAGAATTTTGATTAAAAACCATTCAACCATTGGTCACATTTATTTATGAATGTTTACAATGAGAAAATACTGATCACTATATGGTTTCTGAGTAAATACTCTTTCAAAATCATCAAAGTTGTTCTTACCACTTTTTTTGTGGTGACTGTGGCAGTTTTGATCTTGTTCTTTAAAGATTTGAAAGAGAAAAGAGTTACAGAAAGCGAGGGAGAGAGTGTTGCTCTTCCCCGGTCTTCAGCAGGGAGCTGGGTTGAAGTTTAGCAGCCAGGATGCACACCAAGGCCTTAATGAGAGGCTGGCGTCACAAGCAGCAGCTTTGCGCACCAAGCCGCAATGCCAACCCTGATTTGATTTCTTCTTGATAGTTTATTTTCCATGAGTTGATTTTGTGTCCTGGTAGGAGAACCGTGTGCATTCATAAAACACACACTCCCTTTTGACAAGCTATAGATGTACTCAGAGCTACTGGGTACAACACAACTTTGTGTATTGGTGTCATTAGGTGATCATGGCTTCAGTCTTAGATGTGCTTTTAGTGCTACTCATCCCATACTGTTTGTCCCACTCATGCCATACTGTTTATCCCATGCTGTCTTCTGGCTCCTTGGGGCTTCTAATTCATTGTTGACCAATGATACAGGGCTGCTTCTAATCCAGGTGAGAGACATTGTACGTGGAGAACACGTTGCTCAGGCAGTTGCTTCCATACATGTTGAATAAAATTCATGAAATTGAATAAAAAACATGAAATTGCCAATGTTTGATTGTTCTGGGGCCAGAAAAATCAGCACTTTTTGATGTTAATGCATGAGATAGGAGACTAAAAGCCTACCCGTGATGCCAGGAGCTCCGATGGGTCCTGGCTGCTCCACTTCCAACCTGGCTGCCTGCTTTTGGCCTGGGAAAGCATTGGAGAATCACTCAAGTCCTTGGACCCCTGCACCCAAGTGGCAGAACTGGAAGGACTCCAGGCTTTTGGCTTCACATGCACTCAGCTCTGGCCATAGGCTATTTTGGGAGCAAATAAGCAGATGAAAGGTATCTCTCTCTCTCTCTCTCTCTCTCTCTCTCTCTCTCTCTCCCTCCCTCCTTCTATCCCTCTCTTCCTGTAACCCCACCTTACAAATACAAATAAAATAAATCTTTATTTTGAAAAATTCAACATTGTCAACTCTTTGAAACAAACCCAAGCTAATCTGCGTCCTCTGTTATTACTGACTTCTGGGAATGCATGACCTTTTTCTGCAATGTTAGTTCATCTCCAAAAATCATTTCTCACCTGGTATCTGTCTCCATCAGATAGATCCTTGTCTCCGTACATCTTTAATACCTAACTTTTCTTCTTGGTTGTTTTACATTATGATATAATATGGCCGAATCTTTTTCTGTCTTGTTAATGTATGGCTTTTAAAAATACATAAAATGTACCGCACGAACTAAGGGGAATTCTAAAATGCATATGAAATTTAAAGAATATTTAACAAACATTTCCCAGTGTGAAACCAGACACTTCTGAAGCCTTTGTGTGCCCTGATCCCTCCTTCCTCTTTCGTGCAACCAGTGTCTAGAAATTTCTATGCATTTCCTCTTGCTTTTGTTTATTGTTTAGTCACATGTATATATCCCTTCCAGATACTTTGTTCAGCCTCCTATGTCTTGCATTTAAGTGGAATCTCTATTAAAGACTGTTTCTTTAGTCTTTGAAATTAGCTTCGTGGCTGCTTTTTGGCCTCTTAACTCCTTAGCTCCTTGGCTTCTGGTGTATGGGATTGATCTCCATGCACATGCATGGCAGTGGTTTTCTTTCATGCAGTTCCTGTTTTCAGGCATGTTGTTTAGACTCCGATCCTGATGCATAGTGCTCTGAATTCCATGCAAGGTAACCTCTCTGGTTTACTCTCTGGAATTTTCTTTTTTCACTTTCAGTGTGTCAGCCTTATTGCCAGGAACAAAATCCTTTCATGTTACACAGGAATCCAATCTTCTTTCTTCAGTTATTTACCCATCTCTGAGCTCTCATTCTTGTTTCCTTCAAGATTAAAAAATCTTAGAATAATTCCTATTGACTGTGCCTGTCTTAGCTCACCATAAAGGCTTCATTTGACCTTTGTTTTTTTGAACCTTACATTAAGATGATAGGAAATGGCTAGCTCACTCCCACATGTCCATCACATGCAGGGCTAGGCCAGGCTGAAGTCAGGAATCAGGACATCTGTCCCCAGCTCTGTGTGTGTGACAGGAACCCAACTGCTTGTTCCAACATCTGTTGTCTTTAACCTGTCAGAAGACTGTTGGATTGAAAGTACAAAATAGCCAGGACTGTAAACATGCACTCTTACAGGATGTCCCAAGTGATGGCTTAATCCAGTGATACACAGGGCCCACCAGTCCCCTGCCCATGTCCTCATTTGAAATCTATGGTTGACTGCTTTGTGTTTTTAAATTTTCTCTCTTGTTTTCTGGACAAAGCTTGTGACAGGCTCTATTTTTCCCCTTTGCTAAATGTGAAATGTAAGCCATAACAAGTAGATAATCCAGTTTTCTTGGATTCAAGTACATGATGCCTGATTTTAATGTGGAGTTCATGTTTTCAGTTGGATAGAGCAAAGACACTGTTACATAATTTAAAGGGCTCCTGGAATTATAAATATGCTGGAAGTCTGCTGGTGCTGTTATAAGCCAATGTGGATAAGTGGGTGGAGGAAGATAGAGAAACTCGACCTTGTATCTGAAAAAGCTTAAGTGCTTTTTAAACATTTTCTGAAAGAGGAAAAATGAGAGAAAAGTAACCCAATGTTTCATTGTTCTATAGAGAGTCAGTTCACATTGGAAGGTGTTTTGGATCAAGATCTATAGCTTTTTTGGCTACAGAATTAGTAGCTTCTCATTCAGAGAAGGACCTTGCCGTAGAAGGATTGTTAACAGGAGATAAATTTTGTTGGCATGTACAAAGTTCAACAAAGAGAGCTTAAAGAATGAACTAGGTTACTCAAAACCCAAACCTTTGTTTTCTTAATTGTCTCTAAGATAATTAGGTCAATGATTCAACATCATTTATATTTGCCCAATTGTACAAAGTCTGTTGATACTGCCACTTGCACTGGTAGATACAAAAAATTCATAAGAGAGTTCAAATTACCTGTAACCTAGAAGAAAACAAAAACAATAAGTGGGCAAGTAATTTATTTGGAAAATCAGACTACAGATGAAATCAAAGAAATTGAAAATGTGTACAAGCACATTTCAGGAAGTTCATGGAAAATATAATTTAAATGTAAGTGTAACTCAATGCGAAAACATTGATATTTGAGCACAGGAAGGGTCTTCTAAGTTTGGGAGGAATATGGAAAATATGCATGTTGGGCCAGTTCTGTGCCTCAACAGACTACTATTCCATCATGTGGTACCAACATGTTCTCATATGAGAACATGGGTATTTATTCATGTCCCAGCTGCTCCACTTCCCATCCAGCTCCTGCTTCTGGCCTGGGAAAGTAGTAGAGGATGGCCCACAGCCATGGGACCCCGCACCTATGTGGGATACCTGGCTCCTAGTTCCTGGCTTCAGATTGGCTCAGCTCTGGCCATTGTGGCAACTTGAGGGGAGGGAAGAGTTGAACAGGAGATAGAAGTGATTCTCTACTTTTTCTGTAAATCTACCTTCCAAATAAAAATAAATAAATCTTAAAAATTTGCAAGATTCAAAAATGTTTTTCACTTAAATAGGGTCCTTTTAATTTTATTTCTAACAAATTAACAATGACTTATTTATATATTTGAAAGGCAGAGTTGGCAGGAGGAGAGAGAGAGAGAGAGAGCGAGAGAGAGAGAGACAGAGAGAGAGAGAGAGAAAGAGAGAGAAAGTGAGCATTTCCACTTTCCCCAAATGGCTACAATAACGAGCTAGCCTGATTTGAAGCCAGGAGCCAAGAACTTCTTCTGAATCTTCCACATGGTTTCAGGGCCAAAAACACTTGGATAGTTTTCTGCTGCTTTCACAGGTGCATTACCAAGGTGCTGGATCACAAGTGGAATAGCTGGGACTTGAACCAGTGTCCACACGGGTTGCTGCCATTGCAGAGGAAGCATCATCCATCTGCCATGATATCAAATCCATTAAACTTTTTTTGAAGTAGATAAAGCATAATATGAAGGGCAACTTGTCACTGCAAAGTTTGAAGTTTATTTGGTATTGATGCAGATTTAAGAAATTGGACATCATACTTGACATCCACATGTCCTGTTCTCTATCGTTTACTATTTTATTGCTGTTGGTGTGTTGTTTACACATCCCCTGTGTCCTCGTTTTGTGATAAATGTAGTGATCAAACCTGTGTTAAGTACTTACTTGGTCCACCCACAAATTGTGGGACCTACCAAAGTTGGGGACGCTTGGAGTATTTCAGAACTGTCAGTACTATTAACAGTACTCCTAAGGCAGTAATGAAAGTGTCCAGTAGTACATAGTACATGGGATTTCAGAAGAGTTAGGAAGTTGGCTGTTTAAGCAGAGAAGCTAAGGAGGAGAGCAGTCTAGGTGTGTTTTTTTTTTTTTTTGGCCCTTGGAGACATCTTCTCTGGTGTTTTTCTACAACCACACCCAGGGAAAGAGAAAGTCCATGATCAGTCTTTACTCACTTTTGTTGAATGTTTCAGTCATTGCTCCTGTTAACCCTATGTCCTGGCCTCGCCTTGCCTATGTTCTTTGTCTCTGTAGCCTCAGATGACCCCAGACAAGAGAACAGATGTTACCAGACTGGTTTGGAGAATGAGCAAGACAGAGCATGCAAAAAGGGAAAACAGGTAGAAAGCGGGAGATGTATAGGAACTGAGCACAAGAAATACAGGTGGAAAAGAGGTGGCAAGGCAAGTTAGCAAGAAAAGCAGAGTTCACATCATCAAAGACTGGATTTCCAGGAGCTTTGCTGATAGTTTTGGAGGTTAATCTATTGGCTTTCAAGTAGTGAAAAGAAACGTCTTTGTGGTATATGCATACTGCTTCTCTAGTTGAATGGGCTGTCTGTGTAACCAATGAGGGAGAGTGGTCACACTGCTCTTCAGGGGAGAGCATGCTGCAGGAGTGAGCTGGCCAGCCGGTCCAGAATTCGCACTGGACAGCATTCTTCTCTCACAGACATTTCCCCTAATAATCTTGTACTTCTTGACAACTGCTTTCCAGATGACATAAACTGACATGTGACTTGTCAAAGCCTGTTTTGGAATTTATTTATCATTAAGTGATTATTAAGATTTTTACCACTTGAACTAGCATTCCTTTCTTTTTATGGTGAACTCTTTTATGAAATCAAAAAGAACTCCAAATCGATTGATCCCCTGGACTATACAAGGCTTCCTGATGTAAGTTTTTTTCACTACAGCTTATTAGGGATCTGCCAGGTTTCTGGAAGACAGTGTGTAGGTGCCAGCCTTGCTTGAATTCTACTGAGTAGTGTATTTCTGCATCCTATGTGTGGCAGAATTGGCTCAAGTTCAAAGAGTTGATTGGCAGGAAGTGATTCAGACAGATTTTTTCTTTGTCATTCTTGTAATACAGAGTAGTTTGATATCTCATGACTAGCAGGTGGTTAGATAATAGGAGAGGGTGATCCAGACTTAAAAGCTGATGACCTAGCATTTGAAAAGCCAGCATTAATCATAGCAAATTACTGTGTGATATTTTGAGTAGTTTTTCTCTGTGGAATGTTATACTTTTCACTCTCCTCTCTTTCTATGTCTTTATTTTTTTCCCTTCATTTCTTAATAATGTTCTCTACCAATAAACAGTAAGTCATGTTCTGGATGCTGAGTGTAGCTTTCAAATATCAGAGAAGTATGAAAGTTAATTTTCAGTTTTTAAAAAGTATGTCCTACTTACTGCAGCTTATATAACATGCCTAAAACAGCGCAATTACATGCTACAGTTATGCTAAATGACATATCATGTATTTTGAAATACAATAAAATGCTAGATTTCCTATCATGTCTTTTGAAGCTAGAAAAAAAAAGTATGTTTGGGCTAAGTTGTAGACTTGAGCTTTATTTTTATCTCCTGGCTTTTGGAGACTACTTTGATCAAAGTGCCTTTGTGAGTGCTTTGCGCGGAATTCCCTGGGTGGTCCAAATGATGGAGGGAGGAGTTGCAGGCCAAGTTCATGATGTTGGCTCTGCTGTGTGCTCTCATTTAGCTCAGAAGAGACTCTTCAGTTAGCGACAACTAAAAGGCTGACAAAAATTCACATATATTTGAAATCCATGGAGTTATGTAAGAACCTTTATCATTTCCATTAAGAAAGTACCTTTTAAGTTGAGTTGATCCCACTGTAATTGTGGACATTTTTAGAAAGTTCTCTCAGGGAATACATGGCTGTTGCTTTAATGTGAAATGAACTGTGAAAAGAAAGCTCTGGTGCCTATGTGAGATCTGATATTCTTACTGCTGTGAGTCTGTCTGGGGAAAGTGTTTCATAGAATATTATCCTTTTGTAGAATTTTGAACCCAAGCACAAGGGACACATTGCTGTTGTTGAATGTGGCAGGTGATTTGTTTAAACGAAGCCAAGTGATACACATGACAAGAAGGATTTTTACAGAAGCCCAAGTGAAATGTTAATGATCTTATGTCTTGATTCTGATAAGACTGAATTTGGGAGACATGACCTTCTAATTTAATTAAGAACAGTTTATTAATGTTGTCTTAGCTCAAGGGAAACCACAATGGATTGTAGACTAGGTTATTAAGGGAGGCTGCTTGCTCCAAGGGCAAGTTTTGGAAAATCAGTGTAGTAGCTTGCATTGAGAGATATTCCAGACTTGTTCAAACTGTGATTGTCTGTGTTGGAGTTAGTGAGATTCTAAGGCAAGGACTGCCATTTTTAACAGTGTGAGTTTTAAAAATCTTTGCAACTGTGATGCAAAGAATGTTTCTCAAATCACTTGAAAGTAACTTGCTCTCACTTCCAGCTACTTTAATGTGCATTTCTTGGACAAGACATTCTGTTCACAACTGTAATACATATAAAGCATCAAATTCACAACACTGACATTGTATATTTCTACTACCTAATTCTTAGTTTTCTCAAGTTATACCAGTTTCCCAATAATGTCTGTGATAGCAGAAGGATCCAGTCAAGAATCATGTACTGGATGTAGCAGTTTGTGTCTCTGTATTCTTTGTCAATCTGAAATAATTTCCTCAATCTTTTCATAGGTATAATGAGTTTAGCTATTGGCTAATTTATAGGCTGTCTCTCAAGGTAGTTTTGTCTGATGGCTCCTTACTATTGAATTCAGGCAGGATGGAGTAACAAAAAAGTTGCCTAAGCTACTGTGTGATTTGGATTCATCCTACAATAAATGTTAACTTCTCTCACTTGATAAAGATGTGTCTACCACCATAAAGTTTCAGACTGTTAACTCTTAATTACTAAATGTGTTTGCAGGGTATACTTTGGGCTTTTGTTAATATCTCATTCCTTCTTACACTTTTAATTCATACATGTGCTCGTTTATATTGCTTCAGTCTGTGGTTTAGTGAGTTATATCTGACACTACCTTTTTTTTTTTTAGTTTATTCAACTTGAGTCTTTTTGCAGGGAGTGAGCACAAGTTGTTTTGCACCCCGCTCATCTTGTGCCTGTCTTGCTCTAGCACTGAAATTAAACACATTTCCCAGCAGCTATTTGTGGAGAATAGCATTTAGAAACTAAGATCCAGGTTATTGGTGTGCTCACTGCTATCAGTTCCTCCTGCTACTCCCCGGGGTCTCCCAGCATATAAACAATCACCATTGCCACCCTTGCCGTACAGCAACCCACCAGTACTCCTTTCTGTTTCTTAGGATTCTGTTTTGCTGAACTGTGCTGCTCTGAAATACCAGTCCTTCTATGTGGTGCTCACTTCTGAACACTTGCCTGCTTCCACAGGCAGCCCTGTCTCACTACCTCTGGTTCTAATACCTTGTGCTAAGCCACATCTCCCTGTGGAAATGCTGCAGGCTCAGCTTGTGTTCGGAAGCCACTCAGGCACTGCACATGTGCTCCGTGGGGAGGTGTCCTTAGCTAGATTTTGTCACCTCAGTAGAGGTTCCTTCTCCTTTAAGTGAACTTCCTCGTGCTATATGGATTCTGACACCCCATTCCTGGTCTTCAGTGACCCTCTACTCCAGAGTGGATTCCTGCCTTGATCGGTCCTTCCTAGTACCTTTAGGAATGAATTGTTCGTGAAGGATAATGAGGCTTGATGCTAGTTTTGACTGTTGATTTGGAAGTTACGTAATGATTTAGCAAATTAAAAATATCAGTTTTCCATTTTATTATGACAATAGTATTTTAATAAGGTAGAATTTGATATTTGGTTACTTCTACATTCAATGAGAAATAAATACACGTTTATGGTTTATTTTCTCTAAAATATACATGTGCCTAAATTACATGTGGGTAAGTTAACTTCTAAGGATTTTGCATTCAGAGTAACCCATGATACAAATTTCAGAATCAAGTCCTACAGTTGCCTAATTACCCTCCATTGTGTCTGTGGTCTTTTAAATCACACCAAAGATCTAAGGCACTCCCAGTTCTACATGTAAAATCTGTACTACCGACATATAATTTATAATATGGTTCCGGTTGTGGCTGTAGGTAGAACTGCTTTCAAAGCAATCTATTTTGAGTTTCCCGTTTGTCTCAACTGCATTTAAAATACTGTCATTGTGATGTCTATAAGGCATCATAGCAGAGATATCAATAGGCCTCCCTTGAGTTAATGTTGCTATAAACAACACCTGTAAGGCATCTCTATTTTGATTTCTTGGGCATCTCAAACTTCATATGCTTATGCCTGAATTCCTGCTTTATAATGGTTGTTTCCATGTGCAGAATCTTCCCTTTTTCAACCAGTGGTATAACCCCTAAGACAGGGTGCTAGAAACACCCTCTGTTCTACTCTACTTCTCTCTCCTAGAATCTGTTAGTGCATTCTGTGTGCTGTTCTGTTCCTTGAAGCATCTTCTATCATAACTCCAGTCTCAGACACCAGCATCCATCATCTGGTCTACTTATGGTTTCATCCTTATCACTTTCTAAGCTATTATCCTTTCAGCTGTCCATGTCGTGCCTGCCTATCACATCATGTCCCTACCTGTTTGAACACATGTCACATCATCTCTCCAAACTCATCTTGTGCCGCTCAACCTAGGCTCCATCCCCAGACACTTTGGCCTTCTTTCTGTTCATGAAATGTAACTTTCTGCTACTTTAGTGCTTTTGAGCATCATCTTAGAAGACCATTGTCATCCCTTTTCCAAAAACAATCTCTGAATATTTGCACTAGCTTCAAAGCCTCAACAGTAAGTATGATTTGGGGACTAATTTCTGTTTAAATATTATTTATTATACTCTTGAAGGGGAGTTTCCATGGGAATTACAGTAGTATGCAATAACGGCTTCACTTAATTTGCTATTAAAACATCATGAATACTTTGTTTCCAATTATTTCCAAAATGAAAATCTTAATAAAAGCCAATGTAATTATGACATTGAAAATATGAACGGGAACAGGAACTGCAATATCTAGAAAATATTGGCTAAATGAAACATTTCAAAACTCCGGAAGAAAAGGGAACTCAATGTGTTATTGTTACTGAATTGTTACTAGTTTTTATTTTTAAATGACTGGTTTCTCTAATGATAATGAGTTTTTAATAGTATATAAAAATATATAGTCTCTCTTCACGTGTACATAATAGAAACTATGTGTACATACATTGTCTCACTTGAAAGTCACACTCTTAAAAGCACAGAGGAATTAAATGACTTGTGTGATATCACTTGGCCAAGTCAATTCTGTGGACTGTACCTGCATCCACTGAGTACACTGTGTATTAAGTGCTATGCTCAAACACAGATGATCCCTTTGTCTATGATCTAATGGAGAAGACTGATAAGACATAATGTTTGGTCTCATAACTATTTTCCTTGCTCTGCACACAGTTTTCTGGAGTTGGGAACTTACTGAATTCCCAAAGCAATCTATGGATATGAAATGTTAAGAAAAGAAGAATCAGAGATTCTAGCATATTCTCTTATAAGGAATACATTTAGGGGCTATTATAAAGAATGAATTATTTTTGTTGATAGTATACGTGGAGAACTGGGCATTCCCTCACATTCTATCCGGAATGTAATTCAGTGTGATAGAAGGACTTGAAAATTGAGCCTCAGGGGAAATGGGAAGAAAGATATGACTGAAGGAAGAGAGCCAGGGATTCTGGAACAATGATGCAAAGAGAATGGTTGAGTTTTGCTTTTTGTTGCCTTTTTTTCCTTGCCGAGTTTTTTAATTAAAAAAAAAATGAGCAGAGGGGAGGGAATCAATTCCCTGTGTACCCAGTAGAGATCGATATTAACATTTGAGAAGCTGTCATCATGGCATCCTGTTTGGGAGCCAGTTCAAGTCCTGGCTGCTCTGCTTCTGGTTCAACTGCCTGCCAACAACCTGAGAAAGCAGTGGAAGATGGCCCAAGTACTAAGGCCCCACATGGAAGACCTGGGAGATGCTCCTGACTTTGGTTTGGCCCAGTTCTGGCCATTTGGGAGTGGATTCGCAGGTGGAAGATCTGTCCCTCTCTGCATCTCTCCCTTTACATTTCTCTCCAACTCTGCCTGTCAAGTAAGTAAATGTTATTTTAAAAATGTTAACATTCACACCTGGAGGATTATTCCTTATAATATTGTCTCCTCTGTCCTGTGTGTTTGACTTGCCAGTAACCATGCTCATTGTCAATGGGTTGAATTCTTCCCTGGTGTAGAAATCAGTTCCTTTCATTGAAAACAGATCTTTGTCAGAGAAAAAGCTGAACTCTCCATTACATTTTGAAAGTAACTGGGACCTCTTTGAGCCTCATTTCTCCTAGCTACAAAATTATCTGCTATCTGTCCTCTGATTATGCACTATCATATTATTATGAAACACCTCTTTCCCTGAAGCCCCAGTGGAGGATGTCTAGGTAGTGCTCATGTATAAAGTATGCTTACATGGCTGCTATCTATGTGTAACAAAAATACATGTCATCACATGGATGTTCGTAATCATCACTGAAAAAAATGTATCCATTCACATTTTAGATATCTTAATTAGTTTCAAGTCCAGTGTGAAGATTCAAAGGTTATTAAGAAAACATTATCATAACTTGAAGTCATTAGGCCTCATGCTTACATTATTAGTAAATTAAATTTTTAGCTTTGGATTGTGGATTTGTTCTGTGTTTCTATAGAGATATCCAAGTAACAGTAAGTCTAGGAAAATGACACCCACATTCAGAAATACGTTGTTTCTTAAACAGCTTCTTTCTGGTTTTGTTTGTCTGTTTTTCTAAGTGAAAGTTGTCACCATCAAGCCAGTTTTCCAAGCCTGCATCATTTTTGCAGCTTCATCTCCCTTCGTAATCATCTAATGTCAGAACATGTTTTATTCCATCTTCTAAGTACTGTCTGTTCTATTCCTTTTCTTCACCACCATGACCACTACCCAGTTCGAGTTCCCATCACCTTGGTGGATTATTGGAGGGGTTTTTAATAAAATGATATATTTTTAAAGTAGACAGGAAGAGATTTCATTTAATTAGGACATTATTTAATATATATTCACACATATATATGTATGTACGTGTATGTATGTATACACACACATATATATATGCAGGATAATTAAAATTTCCCCTTCTTTGTCGCTACTTTATGGTAGGAGCCTTGAAGCATCTTTCTTCTCTTTGTTTATAAATTAATACTAGTTTTTTTTTTATTTGAGTTTAGTTACCCTACCATGCTGTTACACTATATTTCTTCAATGTAAATGACTTAGTATCCTTTGTTTAGAAGACAGGGTCAGTCAACTCAGTGTTTGTTTCTATTCCATTGTGTTTTTCCTTTTTTTTTTTTGTAAAGATTTGCTTATTTATTTGGAAGAATTATACAACAGAGACACAAAGAGAAAGAGACAGAGACAGAGAGACACACAGAGAGATAGATAGATCTGAGGAGAGAAAGAGATCTTTCAATTACTGGTTCATTTCCCAGATGGTCCCAACAGCCAGAGCTGGGCCATGCCCAGAGCCATGAGCCAGGATTTTCTCCCAGGTATCCCATATAGGTTGCAGTGGCTTAAGTACTTGAGCCATCCTCCACTGCTTTTTCAGAATATTAACAGGGAGCTGGATTGGAAGTAGACCAGCTGTGACACAAACTGGTACCCATATGGGATGCTGCTGTCATGGATAGTGGCTTAAACCATTGTACTACCACACATTTATAATTATGTGTTCATTGTCTTTTACACTCAGGGATTAAATATAAAGTGCAAATCCAACCTATTTTATCATTGGCAGAGTGTTTGGTATATAATGCGTGCTTGGTAAACATATTAGATGAAGGAAAATAAATAAATGAAACAAGCAAGTGAATGAAAATACTAATTTGAATTTCAGAAAAAATAATTTTACAGTTGAATTATTCTGAGCATCTGAGTTTGAAAAGTAAAGATTTGAAAATTGGAACACAGATGACTGGTGCTTTTGTCTTAGTTTGAAAGTATCATCAACCATTTGTCAGTGTGTTTGCACATGCAGTACAAGTCTTTTAGATGAAGAAATTCAATATGTTTGCTAGCTCTGCACAGTACAATTTTTTAACGAATATGTATAAACTACATAAAATCTAGAAAGGTTTAAAAATATCAATTGTACTCTTGCTACAACATTTCAATTTGTAAATTTTTAAATTTCCTTTTCATTATTGCCTACACAGTTGAGTGGGATATATGCCCATGTGGGCATCTGACTAGGATGGGCAGTGTCAGGCACCGAGGGAGGTGGGTGGGACAAATGTTTCAGCTTTTTGTTTCTCTCCTGTGTCCACAGGGGAGGAGGGAGCTGCTCCTTGCTGCCTTGCTGTCAAATTACATCAGCACCCAGGGCTGGGATTGATTATTTGGGGCCCCTGGAGGCCCCAGTGTGAGGAAGATTGTTCTGAGGATGTTACTTGAGTGGTTCTGATAGTTCTGAGATGTTGTCAGCTTCATTGCTCCAGGATTAAGAAAATCTTCTCAAGGTGTATTGTTTGAAAAAATCCACTTTAGTGCATCCACAGACCCAGGAATATGCTGCAGAGCTTGACCAGGTGAGTTGTATCTGCTGTCATGTCCCCTGTGTGCATCTGGGCATGCTGTCCATCACACAGCCATCAGTCACTCGGGAGACACAGTCCAGAAACATGCACTCCAAGGTCAGACCACATGTACAGTGATTTTCTTTGTGGCCAGGGTCTTAGTGCAGTGTTCCAGTTGGGGAGAGCCCCAGGAGACCTCACCTGGGGTGACCTCACATTTTACTCTTGTATGTATCAGCCAATACAGGGTCAGGTTCAGTCGGTAACCTGCTCCAGCCAATGCACATGCTCGTGGATGCAAGCTGCCTGGTCAGTTCTGCCTCAGCCCCATATTTCACGCAACCAGTGGGTGCTATGGGCCAGACCAGTCAATCCACCACAGACCCAGTCCTCATGCATACCAGTGGGTGCCACAGCTTTCAGCAGAAGCCCCAACAACCCCCACCATGCCCACCCAAGCCCCATTTTTTGTGCATAATAGCCTAGCCTGGTATATCGTGCTTCAGCCTAGCCTGGACCAGCCCACATCCCACCAAGCTCTTATGTACACCTATGGGGGCTGCGGCCTACTTCAGCCCGACCCACCCCACACTCTTCCTTTCCACATGCCAAGAGGTGCTGCCGCCTTGTCTAGCCTGGCCTTCCCCCACTCTGGTTTTTGTGTTCACCAGTGGCAGGTACAGTGTAGCAGGAAAGTCCCCACAGTTCCCTTGTCAGGCATGTTATCAATCCTGGATTTTGCGCCTACCACAGTGCAAAATGCAATCAAGCCTGACATGACTTGCATCCAGTTTTGGCACATCACAACCTGTGCTACAGTCTAAGCCAACTGGCCCACACCCTTTTTGATTTTCTCTCATGCCAGTGGGTGTGGCAGCATAATACAAGTTGGCACGCCCCAGTCCCACTCTCACGCTTACCTATGGAGTAGCGGCTTAGCTGGAAAGTTCTGGAGGCTCCTCTCCTAGGCCCATTACCAGCCCTGGTTTTCCTACAATATGATGGATACTTTACACAGCCTGATGTGGTCTATCTCCTCCTCCAACACTTGCGGTTGGGTACTGCTGTGTAGCCCAGCCAGGCATATCCCACAGCCTCAGCTTTTGTTTGTACCAGTAAGTAGAAAGTGATGCTATTTAGCCCAGCCCAGGTATCCCATACAGGCAGGTACTTTGACCTGACCCAGATATACCCTCGGTGTCTACCCTCTATATCACTCCCTATAAGCTCCCTCACCTACCTAGGCATACAGTCTGTGGGTCTGTGGAAGAGCCCAGATGTCATTCCTCCCCTTGTCAAACATGCTCTTAGTCACTCCTACTTCAATACACCCCCACATACCCCTTCCCTGGGCAATCTGCAGTCTCCCTGCCTGAGGACCAAGGTGGTATGTCCTGGCTCAGTGTTCCCGCCTTCCCCACATATCTTAAAAAAATAAGTAAGTAACTGTGTTGGCATAGGTATAGTTAACACAAGTTTGGCATTGACCAGACCCAGAATGCCCACCAGCTACTGGCTGTTTTTCTCCTAGCAATGTAATACTTGTCTGGGTACAAGGCAACTTATGCAGGTGCCTGCAGCTGGGGTCATGGTACAACATTTCTAAACAATTCTCCAGCCTTGTTAAGGCTGATTCAGCATTATCACTTTATATTCAGTGGAAACTTGCAGTTTTATTAATGATGAACAAAACCAAGAAGCAAAGAGGAAGTAAAATTAAATAAATAAACCCCATCAGTAATGTGCATACCCAAAGTTTGTCTTCAACTTTGCTTGCTCTTAGCTTTCACACAATGTCAGTAAACCTGTTGATTTGATTATCTCATTTCTGGAGCCATAGCGGATAAAGATCCTTGAAGAATTAGGGCAGGTGCAGTGGCCCACCAATACGATGATGATGCCCGCTTAGTGGAGTTGTTTCTCATTCTTCCAGACTTTTGAGGTCTTTTCTGATATGAGCAAACTGACCACATTCACCTGCTGCGAAGATTATGTGTTTAAAGTAATTTTCCATTCTTGATCATAAACCTTTTAGAGAAAGATCTTGGCTTTTTTTTTTTTGAGCAATATTTTATTTTATTTTATTTTATTTTATTTTATTTTATTTTATTGTTGTTGACAATCTTTACATAGTTAATTGCGGTTAAAAAAAAAGGTTCAGGGGGTATAGGGAAGTGGGTAATACTATTATGTCCATATTGTTTCCATCATGTATCCGAGGTAAAGGGGGATATTGAAGGAGAAGCGCCACCCAGTTTCGCGCCCACCCCAAGTCCCAGATGTGGGTCATGCTCTGAGATATTTGCTCGAGTGGTTTTAATAGTTCTCCAGTTATGAATTGCTGCCAGTTTCACTCGATGAGGTCGTCCACTGATTGATATGGTCCATCATAAAGTCACTGTTTGCCCCATATTTCGCTGAGATCTTGGCTTTTTTGTATAGACGTCATAGTAACACACAGAACCACATTACGGTTGATATTCATAATCAAAAGAGAGCAAAACAAAACAACTCTGAGTCATCAGAGAAGATGAGATTATGTTTAATGTCATTTGAAGTGCCTGTAAGGATGTATTTTGGTTTAGAAATATTTACATTTCAAATAATGAAAGTAAAAAACAAAACTTTTAAAAGCAAGAATATCAAATTATGGCTTTTTTTCCCCAAAAGCCACTCATCAATCAGGGAATGAATGTTCTGGGTTAAAAGTTTACCATTTAGGGCCAGCACGATAGCACAGTGGCTTAAGTCCTCACCTTGCACGTGCTGGGATCCCATATGGGCGCCGGCTCTAATCCCGGCAGCTCCATTTCCCATCCAGCTCCCTGCCTGAGGTCTGGGAAAGCAGTCAAGGACGGCCCAAAGATTTGGGACCCTTCACCCATGTGGGAGACCCAGAAGAGCTTATAACTCCTGGCTTCGGATTGACTCAGCTCCAGCTATTGTGGTCAGTTGGGGAGTGAACCATCGCATGGAAGATCCTCCTCTCTGTCTCTCCTCCTCTCTGTACATCTGCTTTTCCAATAAAAATAAACCTTTTTAAAAGTTTACCATTCACTAGGTATTATTTTATTGACATATCATTTACAAAATGCTTTCAACTGAGCATAGCTCACAACAACCTATGAGAAAAGGAGGGTAAATATTCTCACTTTAAAAATAAAAACCTGGAGTTATCACTTGAATTATTATCATAAAGTTATAGGAGTTAAGTGTGGAATTGGGATCAGAACTTTTAGAGCACAAAATTTAATGGTGTGATGTGCACTAGAAATGTTGTGATGTTGTGATAAAATTACAGGTTTTATAATCAAAGATTTGAGTTTGTGTCCCTTCTTTAGTCTCATTGAGTCATATTGGGGAATCTACTTAATCAGGACAGTCCTGATCGGTTATTTTTTAGGTGATATAGCATTTTAGTGTGGTGAAAGGCAAAGTCTTTATGAAGGGAATCTTTGTGGAATGAGCTAGTTTGCCTTAGCTCTTGAAGAATTAAACTAAAATACACTACCGCAGTGGTGCTAGCTGTCTCAGGCCATTCTTAGTGCCATAACAAACAGCAGAATTTGGCTTAATTATAAACAGCAGAAACATGATTCTCATAGTGGTAGAGGCTAGGAGGTCCAAGATCAAAGTGCTGGGCGTGTCTGCTTTAAAGGTGGCACTATGTTGTGTTCTGCCTTAGTGGAGGCTAGAAGGGCAAGAGAAGGCAAGGGGCTCCTCTGTGTTAACAGTGCTGTCAGCAAGGGAGAATCCCTGAGGATCTAATTCTGTCCCGAAGGCTTTGTCTGCCACACTGGTGATTAAGTTACAGCACACAGATTTTGAGGGGACTTATTCAGAACAGAGCACCAATTCTGTATATTTTAGGAGGTTATTTTAAGTGCTATCTCACTTCTTTCCATACAACACTAGAATGATACTGGTACCAGCCTTTATCAGTCAGAATATTATGTGCAAGAACAAGCAATCTCCATGATTTCAAACAAACAGGGCATATTTCTCACTCGTGTCTATTGTAGCTTCACCAGTATTTCAAAGAGACACATTATCTCGTCACTCATAACTGACCCAGGTAAAGTACTCCGCTATTCCAAATTTGACAGGATTGGGAAACTGCCATCCAGTGATGGCCCTATAGCCTGGAAGGACGATTGGAATGTTAGTGTGCCCTAATGACTACCACACAGCATTATTAGGATTGTCAGGACCAGTAAGTTAGGGACTGCACAACACTAAGCACAGTACCAGATTTTATAAGAAAATAGTACAGATTGCTATCACTTAACATTGGATGCTCTCTTAATGACTAAGAGTTTATTTTAGCTTGTTTCATATTGTGTTATTTCAGAGTCTGCCACATTTGTAATTAGGCCCATACTTGGGGAAAAAAATGGGTTGCATGAGGTTCTAATCTTGCCTGATGGAAATGTCTTGGAGTGGTACACAGACATGGCAGCAGGAGTGGCTGGGCTTAGTGACCTAGGCTTAGTGCAGGTGGCTTGTTGTGTTCTATCCAGATGGGAATTGTGTGCTGTTGTAATTGCTGAAGCACAGAGAGGATTGGGAATGGAATAACTTCATTCTGTGGAGCCAAGAGTCCTAGCTGTTCCAGCATGTGCTTTTGTACTGTGTTAAGCTGAGGAACACACGGTTCTCCAGGTACTTGAGATGCTTAGATATTCTGTGTTTCTCTCCCAGGCTTATGAGAAGCTGATTAGGTCATAGCTGAGGTACGTAGTTCAGGCAAAAAACAGGATCTCTTGCCATTCAGAGCCTTCTTTCTGGACTCCTTTCTCGTGGGAGGAAGCATCTCCCAGGCCTTATGGCTTCATTCTTTCCTCATAAACAGGAAAGAATGAAGCTCTGTGACTGATGGATAGATGATTGATAACATTTCATCACAGAGGATTGGAATATGGTACTTATGTTGCTTCATTCATCTTACACGTTCTGTCCTGGTCCGTGAGCCTTTCTGGTGTGCAGGCTGAGTTACACTCCAGGTCCCAGCAACGTATGGGGCTGGGTTTTGCTACAACAAGAACTGAATGAAGGCACAACAGGGAAGAACAGAACAGAATGGTCCTCATTCAAAGGAATCCCAGGCTTACAAAGAACATAGTGGGACACTTTAATAGTGCAGGGCTTTCTAAATGCCATGTATTTTGTGCCTTTTCCTTTTTGTTAATTTCTTCTTTCATGGCCAGGCTCTGACGATGGGGGAATTCTTGAGAACTGCCTGAATGGCTGCAGATGCTGGAGATGGCTGTCTTTGACCGTATTTCTCCAAAAATAGCAATTCCTTCCCTTCTTTACACCTCTTCCACTCCCCAAAAAGAATCCTGCTTGTTTCTAAAAAAATACTCTGCAGAACCTCTTCCCACCACACATACACAGAAGCACACACACCCCATGCACACCATACACACGTTTCTTATCTCAGTGGAGGCTGTGTCGGCCGCAGAAGTTCCTCTAACTCAGTGACTTTGAATTTAAGCAGTAATCAGTAACCAGATGGATTATTTAAATGGTTTTCTGGTCCAGATACTCTTATCTGGTAGGTGGAAGTGGCCTATGATTTTTTTTTTCTGATAAGCTCCTGGGGTATCCCATGGTAGCTACCAAAAGGCCGTTAATTTGTTCAGCATTGCTCTACCACACATCTTCATGCCCTCTTGCCCTCCTACTTCTGAGACTTGGTATGCCAGCTTCTTTGGAGTTACTGCATTTGCCTAGAGTTTTGTTTTTTATTTCTCTGAAATTTTCTCCACTCAGCTGTCAGTATCCATGAGGTTGTTGGTACCAGGACTCCTTTCAAATGCCCTTCAAATCTTATGCAAGTCCATTTTATGAAATGGCATTGAATTTGCATGTAAAGTCATGTATCTTCTTGTATACATTATACAATGTTAGATTATTTGTGATACCTAATGCAATGCAAATGGTGTGTAATAGTTGCTATACTTTATTGTTAAAGGAATATTGACAGGGAAAACAGTATTCAGGACAGGTTTTTAAGAAAAAAGTGAGTTTTTTTTTCTTGGTTTTCTTTAATATATAAATGAAAAAGTCAGGTTCATTGAGAGCCCTCTCTATTCTGGGGCCACAACTTAATGCCCATACTCACTGCAAGCTGATGATTGTGATCAAGCTAACTAGTATACATATTCACATATTTACCTTTGTGTATGTGTGTGTGGAGGGGACCTTTAAGAACTATTCTCTTAGCAAATTTCAAAGGCACGATATGCTACTATGATACCTCTTCTGTCCGTTAGGTGACCAGAACTTGCTCATCTATATAACAGATGTTGTGTGTTTTGATCAATTTCTCCCATTCCCTATCCACCCCTGAACCACCATTGTACTCTGTTTTATGAATTTAGCCTTTTTAGATTCCATATATAAGTGAGAGCGTGCAGTGTTTTCCTTTTTGTATCTGGCTTTTTTCCTTTGCCGTGATGTTCTCCAGGTTCATTCTTGTCAAAGTTTATAATCCTTTTTTGTGGAGGGCTTCTTAGAGATCATGGACATTTTGATTGGTTCTGTATCTTGGCTCTTCTATTGTGAATACTGTAGTGAACATGGGAGTGCAAGTGGCTCTTCATTGTGATGATTTCATTTTCTTTGGATGTATACCCATATGTGAGATTGCTGGATCATATTGTACTTTTATTTTAAGGGTTTGTTGTTGTTGTTGTTTGTTTGAGGAGTCTTCCTAATTTTCCCCCACAAACATACTAATTTACGTTACCATCACCAATACAAGGGTTTATTTTGCCCTAACTGCTCACCCAAACAAAATATTTTGTCTTTTGGATAGCAGCCTTCCTAACAGTATGTCGTGACAGTCATTGTGCCTTTGTTTCTATTTGAAAGGCGCAGCAACAGAGAGAGTTGGGAGATGTAATTTTTAGTATTACTTTTGACCTACTGCAATAATCCTGATTATTTCACCTTCTTAAATAACAGTGTTAGTATTGACCTTTATGTGTTTGAATGTTGTGTATTATTGTTGCAGATTATGAATCTATAAATATGAAAAATAACTCCTACCAGAAGACCTTAGAGCTGGAAAGGTTACTTAGTTGGCTTTTTTGAAGACTTTGTCAGAATAGCGAAGAAATTGTTTTCTTTGTGACAGTGACATTTGGACCCCTTTAATCAACTATTTTAAAACTTTCATTACTTCTTAAAATTACATTCCTAGTATCTAGCTAGTTAGCAACTTGACCTTTTTAAAAATCCTTACAAAAAGAGTTGCTTCAGCCGTATCACTAAGTGATAAACTTGAGGTGATAAATTGTATTGATTAGTTGGCTGACTCCAACTATAATGTCATAGTTATGTCTCTTAAGTTGAGCTTGAGATAAAAAGTAATTTGGCTCTTGAGAATACAAATATACATGACCTTGAAGAAATGGAAAGCTGTGCTTTAAAGGATTTAGTGTCAGGGGAGTTTCTTGCAAAGTGTGCTCTTATTCTGCAGACTGAGCTCTTTTCACATGACTTCTCTGGGTGTTTTTTCTTTTTAATTTTTTGCTTTTGAAACATCATATTTTCAGTTTATTTTATAGTCAAGGGCTTAATGCTCCATCCACCAAAAGAAGAGTTCACACAAAGTGAGAAGACCATAGTTCAGGAGGCACACAGGCAGGGGCCATAAAACAATAACCAAACGAAGCAATGTCAACTGCACTAGCTTAGAGTAAATTTAAAGATAGTCACAGATCATCAAAACTCTAGTTGTCTGTAAGTCCTAACAATTTGCCTGATAAAGATTTAAAACTAACTTTGACATAACTATGTTTGTAACAAAACTGGTATGCTTAGGCTTTTTTGTTTGTTTCTGTTATTATTATTATTATTTTAATTTTAGCTTCTGCACAGAGGGGAGAACATGAAGAATGTTCTATTTCTACATCCAGCTTGTTTCATTCAGCGTCATGTCCTCCAATTGCATTCATTTATCTCAAATGATAAGATTTCATTGTTTTTGCAGCTGAGTAATATTCATTGTACGTGTGTGTGTGTGTGTGTGTCTTTGTGTATTTCGCATTTTCTTTATCCATTCATTTGATGATGGATACCTGGGTTGAGTTCATATTTTGACCATTATAAACAGTGCAGCTGAAATCATCATGCTGCATCTCTGAAGGAATTCATTCATGTCTTCTGAGTATATACACAGAGTGGGACTGATGAAATATATGAAAGTCTTTTTTAGAGACATTTTCACACTGTTGACCACAGTGGCTGCTATTCCAGCCAGCAGTGTGTTATAGTTCCCCTGTCTCTGTGTCCTGGTAAGCATTAGTTAATCTGCTGACAGGTATGAGGTGATTGTGGTTTTGTTTTGCATTTCTCTGATGGCTTGTGATACCGAGCATTTTTTCATGTATTCCTCCACCTTTTGTATTTCTTCTTTTGAAAACTACCTGTTGAAGTTTATAATTATTTTTTTTTGCCAATTTCTTAACCTAATTTTTTGTTGTTGTTGCTGTTAATTTTGTGTGTTGCTAATACTCTCTGGATTTTAATTCTTTGTTACATTGAAAGCTTGCAATCATATTTTTCCCGGTCTGTTAGATGTCTTTCACCCTGATTGTTCCCTTGGATATGCAGAAGTTCCTGAGTTTAATATAATAATTCCATTTGTCTAGCTTTCCTTTAGTTGCTTGTGCTTTGAGGGTCACTAACACCAACATGCTGAAGTATCTCACCTACACTTTTCTTCTTCTAATAACTTTATAGTGTCCAGTCTTAAATTTGCTCTATCTTGAGTTGATTTTTGTACATGATGAGGGATCTAATTTTATTTTCTATCTATAGACATCCAAGTTTTCCAGCACCACTTATTGAATGCATTATCGTTATTGCATAGTGTTGTCTGACTACTGCTGTCAAAAATAAGTTGACTCTGTGTATCCATATTAATTTCTGGGCTCTCTGTTCTGTTCCATTAGTCTGTGTGTCAGTTTTTGTGCTACTACCAGGCTGTTTTAATTACAATAGCTTTGCAATATGGTGTGGAGTTAAGTTGTGATGCTTCTAATTTGATTTCTTTTGCCCAAGATTTTTTTGTGCTAATTCTGTGAAGAATGTCATTGCTATTTTAAAAGGGACTTAATTAAATCTAAAGAGTGTGTTGGGTAGCAGAGACATTTAAATATATTCATTTCTGCAATCCATAAGCAAGGAATTCTTTCCAGTTTTTGTGTCCTTGGTTATTTCTGTCATGACTATTTTATAGTTTTTATTCTAAAGATCTTTGACTTCTTTGATTAAGTTTGTTTATAAGTATTTGATTTGATTTGTAGCTATTGTTAGTAGGTATTTTGTGTGTGAATTAATCACAATTGTGTAAAAAAATTATGGTTCTTTCTGTGTTACTTTTTTTAGCCTGCAACTTTACTAAATTGGTTTATGAATTCTGCAACTTTTTGGCAAAGTGTTTAGGATTTTCCAGGGACAACATAATAGCATCTGTAAATATTCATATTTTGATGACTTCTTATCCAATTTCGATACCCTTTCTTTTTTCATCTTCATAATTGTTATTGCCAATATGTCCGCTGCTTGAATAAGAGTAGTGAAAGTTGACATTCCTGTCTTGTACCAGATCTAAAGGGAAATAATTGCAACTTTTAATCATTCAGCATGATATTGGCTGATGGCTTATTATATACAGCCTTATTAATTCTGAGATATGTTTCTTCTATTCCTAATTTGTGGCAGGTTTTATAATGAAGGATTGTCAAATCTGACCAGGTGCTTTTTCCGCATCTATTGGGATGACCATATGTTTTTGTTTTTGTGTTTTATTCTATTGATGTAATATATGACATTTATTGATTTGTGAATGCAAAACTACATTTGCATCTCTGGGATAAATTCCACTTAATTATGATATGTGATATTTTTAGATTTAGTTTCCTGGAGTTTTGTTGGGAATTTTTGCATTGATGTTAATCAAGGATATAAAAGATACAGTTTTTTGATTGTGTTTTTGCTCAGTTTTGGTATTGGAGTGATTCTGGCCTCAGAAAAGAGTTTGCCAAGTTCCATCCTGTTAAATATTTGGGAATTGTTTGAGAAGTGTTGAAGTTGGTTTCTACTCAAAGTCTTTGTAGAAATCAGCAGCAAAGCCATCGCGTCCTGGACATTGTCTTCGAGGTTTTAAATTACTGCTTCAGCTTCAATGTTGGGTATGGATCTGCTTGTATTTTCCATATCTTTTTGATTTAATTTTGGTAAGCTGTTTGTATCCAGGCATTTATTCTTTTCAATGAAGTTTTCCAATATGTTAATATAAAATTCTTCATAGTAATTTCTTAAGATACTTTGTGTTTAAGTAGTGACGTTTGTAATGTCTCCTGTTTTCATCTTTAGTTTCATTTCTTTGAGTTTTTTTCTCTTTTTTCGATTTGGGAAAAGGTTTGTCTAGTTTCTTTATCCTCTTAAACTGCCTTTTGTTTCATTAATTTTGGTATTCTTTTAAATTTCAATTTCAGTTTTTTTCTACTCTGAACAATATTATGTCTCAGCTCCTATTAATTTAGAGTTTCTTTTGACTTGTCTTTCTAACTCCTTACAGGCATCATTATGTCATTTATTTGAAATCTTTCTGTTTCGTTAATGTTAACACCCAAAATTGTAAACTTTCCTTTAATATTTAATACTGCTTTCACTATGTCCCATAAGTTTTGATGTGTTGTGTTTTTGTTTTCATTTATTTCAAGGAAGTTTTTTTCAGAATTTCACTTTTGGCGTTTTCAGTGGCATATTGGCTATACAGTAATATATTATTTAATTTCTTAAATGTTCTGATGTTATTGTTATTTCTTATATGTTCACTATTGTTATTCTCATTCCAAATTTATTTTTTCCTTTATGGTCTGTTAATGTACATGGTGTGATTCCAGCATTTCCCAAGACTTGGTTTGTGGTCTAATATATATGGTCTTTGCTAGAAATGTTCCATGTCCTCATGTGAAGAATGTGTATTTTGTAGCTGTGAGTAGAATCTTGTATAAGTTTCTCTTAGTTCATTTGGCCAGTAGTATGATGCAATATAAATGTTTCTTTGTTGATTTTCTGTATGTAGGATTTGTCCATTGTTGGAAGCTGAATGTCGAGAAACTCCTATGTGATCTTACTGAAGCCTACATCTCCCTTCAAGTCTAAATAGTATTTGCTGTCTATTTGTGATCTGGTATTTCCTCTTGCTGAAAAAATTCTTTGATCAATGTTTAATGTCCTTTGTTTTGCTTTGCAGTTTTGGGGTTAAAGTCTGTTCCATCTGATTTGAGTATAGCTACCCCTGCTTGTTTTTGATTTTTATTTGTTTGGTACATCTTTTTTTCAGAACTTCACTTGCAGTCTCTGTGTATGTTTGTGAAGTGAGTCTTTTGTGAGTGGCATAATGTTGGGTCTTGCCTTTTTCTTTTTCCATTCAGCCAACCTAAATCTTTTGGCTGGGGAAGTTATTCTACTTACATTCAAGATTTATATTAACAGATAATGACTCTGTATATACTAATCTTGTAAGTTTTTGTTTGTTTTTTCTTCATTAAGATCTTGAATATATCTTCATTCTCTGTCCTGTAAGGTTTCTTCTGAGAAGTCTGCTGTTAGTCTGATTGGTTTATCTTTATTCGTCACTTGCTGCTTTTCTCCCACAGTCTCCAGACTTCCCCCCTTATCCTCGGTTTTGGACAGTTTGAGTACGGTATTCCTTGGAGATTATCTTTTTTGGTTGAGTCTGTTTGGGATCTAATGAACATCCTGTAGCTAGATGTCCAGGTCTCTTTCAAAACTTGGACAATTTTCAATCATTACTTCATTTAGTAGGTTCTTAGCAATTTTTTTATTTCTTTTCCTTCAGGAATCCCTATGATATGAATGTTTGGTCAGCTAATATTATTTCACATTTTATGTAGGCTTCCTTCATTTGTTTTAATTCTTTTCTCCTCATTTTCATTCAGTTGGGCCTTTCAAAATCCTGCCATCCAGATCAGAAACCATCTCCTCTACTTGGTCCATTCTGCCGTTGATATTCTCAATCGTATTTTTATGTGACTGATCGAAGTTTTCATCTCCAAAGTTTGTTTTGTTCTTTTTAGTGAATTCTGTCTTCTTCGTGAATTTTAGTCTGATTTCCATTACTTTCCTCATCTTTCAGCTCTCTGTCTGCATTCTCTTGCATTGCATTGAGAATCCTGACAGTCATTATTTTGAGTTCTATTTCTGATGTGCCATAGATTTTCTCCAAATTAAGGTCTAGTTTGAGAGTACTGTTGTGTTCTTTTTGAGGGAAGTCTTAATACTTTGCTTCTGTTTCCTGTATGTCAAAACAGACACCTCTGCATGTAGTATAATAGTCCGTTCTTTTTTTGGAATCAAAAGTCTTCTAGGATTGGGGTATGTGAACCAAAATTTGCTCTTGGTTACAAGGTACACAGGAGATTTTATTCCGCCAGATATGGGTCTGGAATACAGGCCAGTACATCTTTAGGTACTACCAAGTAGCTTCCAGGAGGTTTGAGTATTTCCAGTAGGAAATTAGTACTGATCCTTACAGTCCTGGTATTGCAAATACATCTTCAATAACGAGCAATTATCCGAATCTCCTGGGGTGGGAGCTAAGATTTTAAGATGGTGGATACTGAAGCACAATCATGCAGATAGGAGATTTCAGATACCAGAAGTGTGTGTAAATTATTTTGAAGATTGTAAAACCAACACCAGCAGCCTCTGCTTCATAAGGCAAGATGGAACTCTTCTCATGTGGCTTGTGTTAGTTGAGTCTGGAGTTTTTATGTTCTGCTGCTGATTCTCTATCCCAGGAAGTTGAGGGAGCCCCTTAGGATCATGTAGAGTGTGTGAGTGCAGTTCCAGTATTCAGAACCTGGAACTGCCCTAGACACAGGATTCAGGGTTATCTGTTCACCCTACACACTGCTCTCGCAACTGTATGACTACTTAGTTTCTACTTAGAAATCATTTCAGCCAAGTTTTCCATGGAGCTTGTTGAGACTGCTATTTTAGGAGTGTAGGGGAGGGGTAGGAGGTAATGTGGTCCCCTCTCCCACAGCAAAGTAATGTCTGAGATCCTAGTCAGTACCATGGACCATACTTAAAGTTAGTAGCAGACCTTGGGTTTCTGCTGCAGTGAAAACCACTGGTAGTAGACAGTGATGCTGGGGCACCTCAGCAACTTCTTCGTACCTTGTCTGGGAATACGACGGCTCCCAGCAGCTCTGTTGATGGGGAGTGTGCCAGGCAGTGTTTCTGCCCCACAGTCTGCTCTGTTGTCACTTCTACACTGAGAAGTCTCTCAATTCCTGGATAACCTGGTTCTTCTTTTGACTGTTTTTTTTGGAGAGGTCACGTGGCTTCTCACTCTTCAGCTCTCTTGGATCGTGGGTGTTTTCTTCATGTGTGGAATTTCTTCATGTGCCGCAAGTTACAATAAGACATTTTGTTTGCTTGATCAACACCAGTAAAGGGTGTTTGGATGTGTGTGAAACTCAAATAGACGACTTATCCCACTGTGGGTTTTTTAAATATTTAATTAATCACGAAATGATTTGTTTTTTGTTGTTTATTTTTGGTTTTTGTTTTAGCTGAGTGTATTTAAGTATAGATTTACACAGTTACAGTTATTTTTGATGAAATATTTTCTTCCGTGTTAAAAATGATTACATGATATTCCTTTGAGTGTACCCTAATTACCTAGTAAATCAATGTTTTAAAATAGTTAGAAGATAGAAAATATGCTGATGAATTATCATCTAGAAACAAAAACTTTTATGTAAGTATTGCTAACAAAGGATCTCTTACTGACATTTTACTTCTTCAGTGTGCCTTGTTATTGCTATCTGCACTTCCCATGTGATATTGTGGAAAACTATGAAATCTTTAAACTGATTGTTTTTAAATTATTCTCAATTGATTTGCAGTATTAGTAGTCATTTTTAAATATCCTCTTAGCTCTTTAGACAGATGGTCCCATCTGTCACAATAAGAGGATAAAATACCAGAAACTATGCCTCTGTGCACACAAGGAACTAGATAATTTATTATCACCATTGTTTTCTGTTTGGAACATAGCATGTTTATGCATTGGATGTAATGTTTATGTGTTTGCTTTTGTTTTTAAATTTTCAATTATTTCTTGTATTTGGCCTTGGCAACTTTTATAGAAATCAGTTCTTGCAAAAGGTTAGAAGTTAAATTCATTCTGTGCTCACAAATGCAGATTATTATGAGTATAGTTTGTGTGATGTATTCAAGAGGTATATTTGATGTCTTTTCTTTAAAAACACTGTTTTTTTTCCTTCCTTAAATATTGTTTTCTGGGCTGGCAATGTGGTGTAGTAGGTAAAGCTGTTGCCTACTGTGCCAGCATCTCCTATCGGTGCCTCTTGGAATCCCAACTGTTCGACTTCTGGTCCAGCTCCCTGATAATGCCTTGGGAAAAGCAGCAGGCAATGTTCCAAGTGATTGGGTTCTGCCATCCACGCAGGAGACCCAGACAAAAATCATGGCTCCTGCCTTCAGCCTTGCCCTGACCTGGCCGTTATGCCCAACTAGCATGGGCCAGTAAATGGAAGATCTTTTTCTCTGTTTCCCCTATTTTCTCTGTAACTCTGACTTTCAAATAAGAATATAGCTAAAACTTTTTAAAAACACATTTTCCTTACTGAATTCTGACTTCATAATCCTAAACTCTTTTTGCCCTCATCTCTTTGTTTTCGCTCAGCATTTCCAATCATGCTTCCTTCTCCTAATTATATTTCAGTTAATGTGCATTGTGATGAAACAGAAATTCTGTGTTCTTTATGCTAAATAGCTCTGAATTTGAAACATTGTTTTTGTACTTCTTGGCCGTATGGCTTTGAGTAAATATTAATTTTTATATTTTCCTCTCACTTCTCTGAAGACTAAATTAAGTTACTATGAAGAACATCAAGTCTTATTAAGTTGTAGTTGCTAACTCATTTCTAATTTTTCACTCCTCCCTCTATTTTCATTCTTTCTTCAGTTTTCAGATGAATAATTTCAACATCTTCACAGCTAAGAGAGAAAGGTTCTGAACAAATTTTCAGGCAAGTGTTCTGACAGTGTAAGTTAAGCATCAGCTTGATAGGATCCACACATCCCCTATCTGAGTTTTGGCTACACTCTGCCATGACCTAACCTTCTGCTATGTTTTAGATTTAAGTATTTATTGAAAAGGCAGAGTCACAAGGAGAGACAGAGAGAAAGACATTTTCTAACTTCTGGTTCACTTCCCAACAGCTAAAGTCACAGTGTCTGGGATTCAATAGGCTGAAGCCAAGAGCTTGTAACACCCTCAAGGTCACCCAAATACTTCGCCGTATTTCAGTGCTTTTCCAGGTCTGTGAGCAGCAAGCTGCACTGCATGTGGAATTGGGGAAACAGGATGCTAGTGACACAGGCAACCATGACACCAGCCCCCAAAATAGATTTTTTAAAGATTTATTTATTTTTATTGAAATGGTAGATTTACAGAGAGGAGAGAGAACATTTTCCATCTGCTGGTTCACTCCCCAAAATGGCCACAATGCTCACAACTGAGTTGATCCAAAGCTAGGAGCCAGGAACTACTTCTGGTTCTCCCATGTGGGTGCACGGGAGAATGAGTTTTTTTAATTTCTGGAGTTCATCATTATTAAAATGTCAGCATTTAACTGATGTTTACTTTTATCACAGACTATAATGCTTAGCCAACTTTATTTCCTTTAAGTAGGGGCACATTGCCTTCAGTATAGTAGGTAGCTCTCCATTTTTATGGAAAGGAATTATTACTGGAGTACCACAAAAGGTGATGGCATGACTGCTATTCATCAAGTCAAGCTTAGAAAATTCCCCCTTCTGCTTGGGGATTGCTGATAGAAAGTTGTGCTTCTTAAGTCTAAGTCCAGCTGCTCTGAATTCAAGCGAGTCAGTTCATACTGTACAGGGAGCCCGTTTTCCCTGCTGGAAATTTCTGTGTCTTCTCTTCCCCTCTCTTCTGTGAAAATAGTTTGTGGGTCACATTCTCCATGAAATGTCTGCTGCTCATTCCTTCTCTCATAAGCTCTTTCTAGAGGTCAGTGCTTTTGGCCTTTTGGTTACCCGTTATTCTACCAAGAACCCTTCTTAGTACTCATTAGTTGTCCTTGTTCTAGGGGCTCAGCTAGGAAGGGCACAGAGAGAATCATTCAGCTGTAGCACTCTGGCACACAGTTCTGAGGTCAACAGACAGATGTCCAGGTCAGAGATACATGTTCGACATCACTGAATCTTAAGATAAAAATTACGAGTCCTGCAGGTAAAGGAGCTAAGAAAGTTGATCTTATTACCATTGTTGACTTATACTAAAAAAACAACATAAGCAAAACTAAATAGAGATTAGGTAGAATTTGTGCCTTCCCAAAGTGAAGTAGAAATGGAAATTAATTATGAGCATTGTTCTGAAAGAATTGGAAGTACCTCCTGATTAACTTAATGACTTGATTTCATTACCTTATACAGATTTAAGAGAGAGGAAGAGTCTCCTTCATGCGTAAAGCAGCAAAGAAATAATTGAGGCCCCATAAATATACACTCTAAAGCCAAGACCATGAAAGACTGTACAGGCTAAGCAGCTATTTTAATTCTCTATGTCATTGTCATTTTGAAGATACAGTCAGATCAGGAGTAATGTAGTAGCCACAAAGGTTGTATAGTTATAACTTGAGCTGAAAGTTCTGCTAAAAGAATTGCTTGTATACAAATTGCATATCACATTCTTGAATCCTTAGATCATCTGTGTAAGGGGATGTTAATGGCTTCTTTTTAGGGTGGACATGAAGATTTGGAGAGGCAAAGCATGATAAGCCAACAAACACTTGATGAATCTTCACAATCTTTCTTGGTGATCAAAAGGTTTTTTTTAATTTTCCTTTTTTGTTTGTTTTTAATTTGAAAGTTAGAGAGAGAGAGAGAGAGAGAATGAGAGATTTTCCATCCACTAGTTCATTCCTTAGATGGCCACAATGGCCAGTGATGGGCCAGGCTGAAGTCTAGAGCCGGGTGCTTCTTGTGAGTCTCACACATGAGTGCCACAGACCATCCTCTGTTGCTCTTCCCAGGTTGTGAGCAGAGAGCCAGTGCAGGGCTTGCAGAGTTGAGCCACTGCAGCATGTTGGGCTAGTCTTTGATGCAGACTACTGGGGTGGCTTCAGGATGTATGAGCCAGGAAAAGGAAGCGGTTACATGAAATCACCCCCCAAGGTCCCAGAGAAGGGGAAGTATTTCTTGGGAAAGGGATCATTTCATTAACAGGTAGGCAGATAGGATTACATATGGCTGGAGTCCAACTCAGGCTTCTAAACTAGCTATTTACCTCTGCCGTTGCATTCCCTGCTGGGAGGTTTCCAATCCTTAATCATAAGGATTATGTGATACACATTCATCACATTTTCTTAATTACTTCCTACTGATTAGGAATGCTGGTCTTGCCTATTCTGGGTTCAAAACTCTCTCCCTATCTTGTCTAATGGGTCCATGTCACAATCAGAGAATTTTCAGTACATGGTTCTTCACTACCAGGCCTCTACCCATGTGACTACATGCCCTAGGCCCCAAGCCCTGTCCCAGCCATGCTCAGTGGCCAGTGGGACTAAGTAACTAGCCACCAGCCTGAGTGGTGGTGAGCAGCCCAGCCCCTCTCCCAAGAAAAAAAGCATTTTTTTTTACATTAGAATTGAGCAGATTGTACCCTTTATTTCCATTCTAAAATTTCCAACATATGTGAATATTTTTTCTTATTAGCATACACTAATTATTCTGCATTTCTTGCTATTATATATTCTGTTATATAGAGGCAGTATGACTATGTGAACCAATTTTCTATTCCTGACATTTAAGTTATTTCTACCTCTATCCCTTTCCAGACAGTAAAAAAAAAGAAAAAAGTTATTTCTAAGTTGTTGCCATTACTATAACACTCACAGAATATCCTCATGCATAACACAGTATATTTATGCAAAGCCTTTCTAAAGGAAGTATTCAGAGAAGGGGAACTGGCTGGGGGAGGAAATCAACTTTTTAATTTATGAAAGTCCTTCCCAAATCTAAAAAAAAAATTGTCCTCTCATTGGCATCTTATTATAGTTTATTTCCTCACATCTCACCAAAAAAGGACATAACAAATGTCTTCTTTTTCTACTTTTTCTTTTGTCAATTATAAGTTCAGTTATATTCGTAACTCTGAAATTAGCATGCTGTGCTTTGCTCATTACTCTTTACATTTGTTAGCTGGACAAGTGGATTTTTTTTTTCTCTGAATGGACTACCAATGTCTTTTGTCAGATTTCTCTTGGATTGCTCCCTGTCTTAGGAAACCATTGAAACAAACCATTGTAAAGTATAATGCATATTTGAAGGTGAAAATATCTCAGATCGATCCAAAAATATCCAGCTTTTGTAGGGAGTGGTAATGTGTATGTGTGCGATTTTTAGAAGCATAGTTTGATCTTCTGTTGTTGTGTTAGGCTTCCCTTGAAACTTTTCACTACTAAGCTTTACTTATGATCTTTTTCATATTCTTGTGTGATGTTTCATTCTGTTTTATTCCTTTCATTAGCATTTGGTATATGTCTCGGTAATCCAGACTATCTCAGACAAAATTCTTATCCTTCGATAAATGGTTTTTTAAGATGGAAGGAAACAATAACAGTTAAGAAAATATGTATAGGAGTTGTTATTCTTGCTTTCAGATATTTTTGCTTTCAGATATTTTCTTTAATAATATATATCAGCTTGTTCTCCAAGACAACTTTCTCTTTCTGTGCTTGCTGCTTATCCCCCACCTTTTCTTGTTCCTCCTTTTCTTTGCTTGGTCCTTTCCCTCTTCCTTCCTTTCGCCTCCACTACCCTCATCTCCAGCACTAACTTCATATCTGCTGTTTTTCCCCTGACATTCTAGCTCAAAACTTATTAAAACAGTGGTGTTGCCAGTGATGATTTTTGTCAAAATCAGTAATGAGGCTATCTGCCGTGCTTCTCTAGTATTTTGCAGGCACTAAGTGATACAGTTAGAAATAGCAATTTTCAGTTTAATCAAAATTGGGAAAGAAAGTAAAATACCATATCTAGATGAAATAATTTCATTTCTGGAATACCTAGAGATTGGACTAAAATATTTTTGTATCAGTGAGAAAATTTAATAAAGTGACAGTAAAAAAAATTAATAAAATCAGTAGTCTTCCAATATCCAAATAATACCTGAAGATGTTACGATACCAAAAGAATGCATGATCATCTACAATAGAAGACCAATGACAATATACATGGGGGATAACAGGCAGCAAGAAGTGAGGAAGCTCAATGATTTTCAGGAAGACTTGGCATGAAATAAATCTGTTTTAAAGTAAAATGCTGCATTCAAAATGTCACTACTTGTGTGTGTTTATTTTTTTATTTTTTTTAAACACCTTTATTTGCTTTAAAAACATAAGACTTCTTGTACAATAAAGCATAAACATGTTTCACCTACAAAGTCAGAATATCTTCCTCATGGAACACACAGGAAGAAAGTAAAAAACACACACATGGCAAAGTAGTCACAGATTACCTCTAAAATAATTAAGACTTTCGTGTGTGTTTATTTTATAGGTATATTTACACATGTATAGATACATGTATGACTATTTATTTATGTGCCCTGATTCCAATGAAAATAATTACAGTTTTAAATATAAAGTTTTGTTGCCTTCAATGTGGTGGGTGTAAAGTTGCCACCTGTAGCACTGGCATCCTATATGGGAGCCAGTTCAAATCCCTGCCATGCCACTTCCCATCCACCTTCCTGCTAATGCTCCTGGGAAAGCAGCAGAACATGGCTCAAGTGCTCAGGCCCTTAGACCCTTGTTGGAAACCCATAAGGAGTCTCTGGCTCCCGGCTTTGACCATGTCCAGTACCAGCCATTGTGGTTATATCGTATAAAACTAGACAAGAAGCTTTTTTTTTTTTGAATGAATTTTTCTAAAGATTTATTTATTTTCATTGGAAAGACAGATTTACAGAGAGAAGGAGAGACAGAAAGAAAGATCATCCATCTGCGGACTCACTTCCTAAGTGGCTGCAGTGGCCAGAGCTGAGCCGATGTAAAGTCAGGAGCGAGGAGCTTCCTACAGGTCTTCCATACAGTTGCAGGGTCCCAAGACTTTGGCCTATCCTCTGCTGCTTTCCCAGACCACAATCAGAGGGCTGGATGGAAAGTAGAGCTGACAGGACATGAACCAACACCCATAAGAGATCCTGGGATGCAAAGAAAGGACTTAACCATTAGGCTATCAAGCTAGGCCTAGCAAAAAGCTACTGATAAAGGATAGTAGTAATTAGAATAGTAATCAGATATCTAAATATGTATTAGACTACTAGTAGTAATTATGTAGGTTTGGTGGCAAATTAATAAATTAGTGGGATGGAATGATACATCTTCGAACTGGAACAAAATTCAGGCCAACTTCTCTATGTAATACAGATACGTGTAATTAATGTGCTATAAAGGTGGCATTTCAGACCAGGGAAGGAGAGATTGATTACCTATAATTAAAAGATCACTGTCTAAAGACTTACACTTCCAGATGCATTAGTAATTCTTCATTTGGAGCATTAACATAATTACTGAAAGGAAGCACGGAATAATTTTTTTTTACATTCAATCTTACATTGCCAAATGTCTTTCAATAAACATACTGAAAAAGTAAAACAAATATAACTGAAATGTTTTATATGCTACAACACAGCCCAAAACAATAGAAATATATACAAGTTTGCCAGGTGTTTCACTTCAACAAACTGGTCTAAATAAAAGTCTTACACAAATCAGTTCTGAAAAACAAAATGTTTTCCTCCTTTCTTTGGAAATAATTTGAAGAAACGCAAACCCATACTTGCCTTTGGCAAGAGCACCTAAGGAAGCCAGAGGAATTATTGTTCCCTGCCTTCTTTCCTTCCCTCCCTCCCTCTTCTTTTCTTTTCTTTTCTTTTCTTTCTTTCCTTTCTTTCCTTCTTTTTTTTCCTTCTTCCTTCCTTTTTTCTTTATTTTCCTTGTTACTACAAGGAATGTATTAGTCCACTCATGCTGTTATGTCAAAAATATTATAGAGCTCATGTCTTGTAAGCTCCAGAAATTTATTTTTCACCGTTCTGGAATCTGGAAAATACAAGATCAAGGGGCTTGCAGCTTGAGTCTCCATTGAGAGCCTACCGCTGTGTCCTCACGTAGTCAAAGCGGTGAAGCAGTTCTCCGGAGTCTCTTTGTGAGGTGCCGTGATTTGAATGTATGACACATAAGTTCATCATGCCTTGCAAACTTAATCCCCACAATTCATGTGTTGGTGTTTTTTGTGGAGGATCTTTGTGACTTTGTTAGGATTAGATGCCATCCTGAGAGTCCCTGTGATGGAATCAGTGGCTTTTCACGTAAGGGCAAATAGGTCTGAATTGGTTTGATCCTGCTGTCTCACCATGTGATGCCTTTCACCATGTTGACACTACAAGTAGGTCCTCACCAGGTACGACCTCTTAATCTAGGGCTTCTCAGGCCCCAGGACTCCGAGGAATGAATTTCCCAGGTTTTCTTTTTTAGCGGCACAGAATGAACTAAGCCTCAAGAGCACTAATCCTGTTCACAAGCTCTTCCTGTCACCTCCTTGATGCCACCCCTGGAGTAGGGTGCGATGGGGGTCTAGGATTTCAGCATGTGAATCAGAAATAGGGGAGCACATACATATTGCATCTATAAGCAAATAATTTCCAAAATGGAGAGAAGAGGAGTATGCAAACTGGCAGTTACTTTTTTTAATACCTGGGAGTCTGAAAGTCTGTTTCCCCCCATTTTCTAGCTAATCTATACAGGGAGGAAGAGAAATGAAGGATAAAACCAGAAACACAGGCTTGCTCACAGTCTTAGTTTTGTTTGCTTATTTGTTTGTTTCCAAGCCTCAAAAAACAAACAAAAAAACCCCACAAGTCTCCTGAATGGTGAGAGACTTATATATCTCTAAGCTTAGTAGATTCTTTATTCTTTGTGTTAGTGGTAGGCAGATTGTCTTGCCAGTCTGCATTATCCAATATCTTCCCTCTGTACTTCTTTCTGTTTTGCTCTAAAAATGATTCTGTTTAAATTGTACTTACAGGAAAAACAAATGTAAAATTGTCTAGCCAAAATGATGTGATGTGAAATATTCGCTAGTATTTTGTAGGGTAGGATCTTAAATGTTTTACCATGAATTGAGTTATTGGCATTTTAAGAGATCTAATGTACTGTGCATGAAAAGACAGTGCTACTCATTGCTGATAATAGGTGGTGATTTTGCTCTTACTGCATGAAACCGTCAGTAGCTGGAAGAGAACTGATACAACCATGTTCCTTGCAAAACTGGCAGGCTTATGTAAGATATTTGATGCTAAGTGAAGCAGCTAGAACTAGGGTTATGACTGCCCTCCAGCTTCCCTGTCCTGTGGGCATGTCAACAGTGTTTGGGGGATTTTCCAGCCATATAAACATCTCTGAAAAGAACATTAATGATTACTAAGTCTCACATGCCAAGGCCATCTCCAAAACCATGGTGACTGGATCCTCAAGTGAAGTAACCAGATGTTCTCCTGCAGCAGGGAGGACCTCTGTGAAACATCCAGTTGATGGTTTTAAATGTTTTTAACTCTTCCCAGAATTTCTCAGCTAACTTCCTATAAGATTTTTAAAGTTCCTGTCATTTTTAATAAAGTTGTGACTTCTTTAGCAGCAGCTTCTTCTCACTGGGTTGCAGTTTGTTGTTCCTGTCAGGACAAGGCAGTGAATGGATCATTGTAAAAACTTGTTCAGCTCTAAAGAGTTGCATTGCATGGCAGGAAGCATATTTCTACCTTGGGGGAAATGGGCTTCTAATTTCTTCTGTTCCTGCAGAAATTGCTTCCCACAGGGACTCAGCAGGCTGTTTTCTAAGCTCATTATGGATCTGCTACTTGCCCTCCAGAGGACTTCTGTGTTCCATGGGCTTCCTGGTTTTTAGTCCTCAGTGATCAGTTGATGCATGGCATTGTCACACAGCTCATAATTGGCCTGGGCTCATATTTTAACTGTCTGTCAGGCTGGCAGACTTTGAATGCATTATGGACAATGAAGATGTGTTGATTTCCAAGTACATTCTCTACTTCCAGCCTTTTCTGTGTTCTCAGGGTGAACTTGAACATATATAGATACTTAATATTTAATGGCTTGAGTATTGTTCTGCTAATTACCCAAACATTCTGTATTCCCTCTTAGTTCTAGCCTTCATATGGATGTAGAACCATATTGAAGATTTAAAAACCTCTCTCTCTAAAACAAACCAGCAGGATATTCAGAATGTAGGTAAAATTGTAGATTAAACTTCTTGCCACAGAATTAGGATCTTGCATCGTCCTTACGATATTTTATCAGTCCTATATCCAGAGACTGTTTTCCACTTGACTTTTAGTCTGTTTTAGGTACATGTTTCACAGTGAATATATATTGATGCTTTCAGAACTATTTGGTATCATTGATGTAGACCTTTATAAATTATTTATTTATTGATCTATTTGAAAATCCAAGATGCAAAGAGAGGGAGAGCCAGACATCTTCCATCCACTGGATTACTTCCCAGGTGATTACAATGGCTAGGGCTGGACCAGGCTCAAGTTCGGAGCCAGGAGCTCCAGGTCCGCAGCATGGGTTGCAGGGACCTAAGTACTTGGACCCACTTCTGCTTTCCCATGCCATTAGCAGGGAGCTGGATCAGAAGTGGAACGACTGGCATGTGAAGCAGCGCCCGTATGAGATGTGGCGTCAGCAGGCAGTGGCGTTCCCTCCTGCACAGCAGTGTTCCCTGATACAGACCAGATATCCAGATCTCAGTGGTGCCTTACATTCATTATCTGGTTTGCTTCACAGCAACCCTGCAGGCATTGTTATTATACTCATTTTACAGATGAAAAAACAAATGTTCCACGAGAGTGATTAATTAGTTATTTGTGGTATGTAGCAGTTCAGGCCCCCAGATCTTCTGCTTCTAGTGAATAGAACACTGTGTCTTAAACAAGGCATTTTACACATGGAAGAACTGAACTGCGATAAGAATAGTGCAACTTATCCAAGATTGCATATCTACCAAGTAATGAAGCAAGGAGTAGGATTTTGGTACCCAATTGTATTGCCCATGTGCAAACCCATCAGGGTGCGCCTCAGAGGGTGATCTCTATTCCATTCCTAATTTTCAGTTGAAGCAAAATTTTAAATTTATTTGAAATAGAGAGAGAGAGAGAGAGAGAGACTATCACTAGTTCATTGCCAAAATATTGGTAATGGCTGGGGCTGAGCCAAGCCCCAACTAGGAACATGAACTCAACCCAGGCTTTCCATGTTTGTGGCAGAAGCAAGTTTAGCCATCACTGTTGCTCTGTAGTATGCCTCAGCAGGAAGCTCAAATTGGGATTGAAACCAATAACTCAAATTCGGATATGCCATATAGATATCTTAACCTGTTATCTTGACTGTTAGGTCACATACCTGCTCCCATTTTTTCTTTGTAAGCTTTGTTTTATTCAATTAATTGCTACTCATAGGAGTTTTCTTTCAACTCTTTTGAAGATATGGATTATAAATCCCATTCTAGAAGTCTAAAATGTCTCTACGGGAAAGAAAGTCCTAAAATTGTTCTAGCTTAAACAGACAATATTTCCATCTGTCACATTTCTAGATACCACATGGGAGTTTTATATAATGTTTTTGTTTAGTCCTGAAGGCATAGAGTAACTTCTCTTTCTTTTGAGCAGATAGTTTCACATTCTAGTGTGCTTCAGACCTCTGGATAAAGGGTAAAAATCCCAATGTATAAATAAGAGGGCATTAAACATATTTAAAATGGAGAAGATGAAGAAAAATCACAGGACCTTGTCAAACAATCAGTAACAAAAATAAATTAGTCTGTCTGCCTAGCACACTCCTCCTGATGCACCAAGGCTCCATTCATAGTTACCACTTGTGGCAAGTCTCCCCTGACTCCTCCAGGTAATGTGAAAACGCATTCTGCAGGAAACTCCGAATTCCATTCTCACAGTGCATTTCGCTTCAAATATTTTCTTTACATGCTTTCCCTCTGGACTCCATATTCCTTGAAACCACTGACTAGGTTTTATTAAACCGTGTCCATAATGCTTGACACATTTGGAGCATACTTAAGAATTTATCAAGAGAGTTCATAGTCATCAGATACTCACTGAGCACTTACTACATTGCAGGAAAATTTATACGTCCTGGACTACTGGAAGAGTCAACAGAAAAAGGAACATGTTGAAAAAGCACATGTTGATCGGGTCTCTGACAACTGAAATCCTGATTTTACTCACCCTGAATTCAGTGCTTAATTTTAGATGGCATTCTTACTTATGTCTGGATTCAGAATCTCTATGAAATCTGTTAGTCTATTTAATTGTCATTATTCCAGATATAAACAATGCCTGACATATACAGATGTGTGGTCAGAATAATAAACCATGGTGGTCAGAAGAAAGGACCCAAATGTGGGGAGGGGGAACTTGCAGGAATGTGAGATTATTAAAAACCAGTCTGGACGAATGCCATGGAATTCCAGAACATTCTTTAGCTTACAAAACTGGGACAGGACAACAAAAGGGGGCTTTAAAAATTATTGGCAGAGCAAGAATAGGAGCAACTAAGCCTGAAGATTAAGACAGACTGCATATGGTGTTCTGTTACACATGTGACATACAGAGCAGGAGAAAGAGCTTTCAGCTGAAAGGGATAGACTCGGCATGGGCCAGACAGAGGGAAAGGAGACCGAGGTGGGCAGGTGCTTGGGTGAAGGCAAAAGTGTGCATATCCATGTTGAGGAGGAGAGCGATTTCCTGCATGTGACTCCCAGGATTGACGATTCAGCTCAGATTCACCTAAGGTGACATACCTGGAGATAACCTACCTGTGTCCTGGTTCATGCAGCGAGGAGGAAGGTATATTTTGTGAAATTTTAAGTTGATAATCTTGGTATTTGTGACTAGAGAAATTGTAGTTACAGTGAATGGGGGGGAGGGAAGGAAAACTCATCAGTATGCAGCTAATAGTTAACTGAAATATTTTTTAATTCTCAAGGCAGAATTATATGCATATTTATTTGTTTTTGAAAAAAAAATCATGATTTTTTCCTGAAGTCTCTGGGAACACTGTCGCTTCCCCTCTCTCCTTTAGATTTATGTTTAAGTCATTGAACAGTCTCAAGAAAGAAAGAGAGAGAGAGAGAGAGAGAGAAAGAAAGAAAAGAGGAAGGAGGAGAGAGGAAGAGAGGAGAGGAGAGGGGAGGAGAGGAGAGGAGAGGAGAGGAGAGGAGAGGAGAGGAGAGGAGAGGAGAGGAGAGGAGAGGAGAGGAGAGGGGAGGGGAGGGGAAGGGAAGGGAGGGGAGGGGAGGAGAGAATTGCGTGCAGATCATTTTGTTCTGTGTATGGAATATAATTTGACCCTTACACCTACTGTAATGACCATTTCCATTTATATGAATTTTATGAATAAATTTCCAAGCAAATGAACACTGCCTAGAGAGCCACAGGACTTTGCTGTATGCTTTGCTCAATTTCAGAATATTCATGCACGATCAGTTAGGTTTATAATATTTCCACATGAACCCAAACTTAGAGGGACAACAGTTTTGGAAGACAGACATGGGGTTAAGAGAGAACAATAAGTAAAAACTCTGTGCCCTTTGACAAAATGAACTGCAGTAAAATTGTTCAGGTGGGTATTTGAGGAAATCAGATGGAATCCTGCCCTTTCAGGGTGCTGAAGAGTGAAGAGCAGGGGTGTGACATGGGGGAGGAGAGTGGTTGGTTCTGAGGCTTCCCCTTCAGATCTTGAAGGGGACCTGCACAGGCATGAGGTTCCAAATGTATTTCCAAGGAGTCCCATGCAGGCATGAGGGGCCGGATGTCCACCCAAGGGGCCCAGTGCAGGCGTGACAGGCCAGATGTCCACCCAAGGGGCCCAATGCAGGCGTGAAAGACCAGATGTCCACCCAAGGGGCCCAATGCAGGCTGAAAGGCTAGATGTCCACCCAAGGAGTCCCATGCGGGTGTGAGGGGCCGGATGTCCACCCAAGGGGTCCCATGCAGGTGTGAGGATTTCAATCCAGGATCAGACCTTTCATCTTCACACACGCAAAGCTTCTCCCATGTGTCCTCTGAGGCTTCAGTACTGGACGTTGGTTTGACTCCCAGTTCTAGTCTTCAAAGCAGAACAGCATTCTTCAGGCTGTGGTAAAGGATGGAAATAGAAATCAAACTTAAGAAACAATGAAAGGAAAAGGAAACCTCAAGAAAAAGTGAATTTGGAATTCCATCCTCATGTTCTAGAGGACCAAAGGCACTGGGCCACTTCCCTAGCTACATGGCACTCAGCAACTGACTTGCACCCTCCAAGCCTGAGTTTTATTATCTGCAAAATAGAAATCATAGATCTTACACCAGCTCCACAATTGGTATGCGCACAAATGTTTTTAGACGTAAAAGCACTCAGAACAGCGTGTGACACAAACAGTAGGGGTTAGCTATTACTACGATCAGGACTGTTATTGCTAAAAGCTGGAAGAATGATGCAGTTTGTTACAAAAGATTAGTCAACGGGGTGCCTATATTCCCAGGCGGAGGAAAACACACAGCAAAATGTGAGAAACAGGGACAAAGTGTAGAATGGAAGAGATGTGGCTTTGAAGCACATCTGAACAGGTAGATGCAGGCTGTCTTGCATGTCCTGAACATTGCAGACCGATGATGGTTAGATGATGCAGTATGCTGTGGCTTTGTTCCTCTGGCCTTGGTGGCTTCCCTAGCATCTGGTTGTGACACTGGCATCCTGCTGTTTCTGATATGACTTCTTCATTACAATATTCTTCTCCCAGATGAATTTTCGTAAAATAATTACAATAATGTTTGTGTCTTACTTCAACTGTAGTGTGGATGAGTGTAAAATGTAGGCATCTAGAAATGGCATTTGCTGCATTTGCTGTTTAATGTACGTGTCTGAGCTCCTTCACAAAATGTATGTCTCTTGAAAGCCATAACTGAATTAGCTCACCTTTGCTTTCCACCCAAGGTTTAGGTCAGGCCTCTGAGTTATAATATGGCCTGGTGTAGTGTTCATTTACCTTAATTCTGAAGGAAGACTTTGGTGCCCCTGTATGTGCTGGAGCAGGGTAGATGGGCAGATTGAACTGTAGAAGCGTGCTCTCCTTTTTACGTAGCAGTTGTTGTTTCCAAACTACTCCATAGGTTTTTCCTCCCTTTGTTGTGTATTCTTAAGGCTACCCTTGCTTCCCTTCTAATCTAGTCTCTCCTACTTTGCTTGTTCACATAGAAGTACAACCTTTTATGTCTGCTTTCCATTTTTCTCCCTTTATGTTTTCTTAGACTTTTCTTGTTCCTATTTCCCTTCTATCAGCCTCAAAAATAGAAAGTGGCAGTGCTTACTGAAAAATGAAGGAGGACTAGGAATTTGTATGGAATGCAATTTAAACCAAATGAAAGGCTTTTGCCCTTGTTTCCATTCAATTTAGAAGGATTTCAGAATAAATCCTTAGCCTGCCACATGGAAATAACCAGGTTAGAAGACTAATCTAATCTAAGCAGTTGGTTCAAACACTTGGAACAGGTTTGGGTTTGGGAGAATGTGTTGACACTGAGATTTATTTTAGTCAAAGTTCTAAACTCTAGTGTGAACATTTTGATCAGTTGCATACACCAGAATGATATGTTAAAGATTAATTTGTTCTTCCAGCATTCATTTAATCCTAATTCTAATTATAATCCTAATTATAATTCTACTGAAGGCTGGATTTATTTATCAGCTTTGTAAAACTGTAGGTTCTATCCACAACCCCACACAGAAATTCGGAAATCATAAATAGAAATCTAAAAGGAAAAAAAAGATTTTAAAAAGGTGAACACAATTCAGCAAGGATCAAAGTTGATGCCTTAAAGAAACCCTCTCTCAGAAGTTTTCTGAAGTCTGCATTTCTTTTTAATATTCTCTGCTTCCTGTAAACAAATTCGTCATTGTTAAACACTATGTATTACCCATCAAGACAAATGTTATTTTCTAACTGAAACATACTGCTTTTTTGTTTGGCTGTTAATTTTGTTTTCCCATATTTTTAGCTGGAAAAATTGTTATGATAATATAATGGTCTCACTAGGTAAGTGCTAGGTGTTACAGTTGATTGTTCTGAATTCATTAATTAAATCTGATGTTTGACCCCAAGAAGTGGAAAAACTAAAACTTCATAATATGGCGAATGCCACAGAAAACTAGTTGAGATGCCTTAAGGAGTGAGAGGTTGTGTGGAAAGTGAGGAATAGGTCAGAGAAGACTTTATAAAGAAGATGAAATTTGATGATTAGCCAAATGGCACTCTATGAAGACTGGGAATGGTTGAGTGGGGAACCTACAGAGTTTAAACATTCCTAACAAAGAAAGTCTCAGTATCTGCACAGAACAGAATGTTCACTGGGTTCTAGATTATGTCAGGTAAAGGGAATAATTAGAGATAAACTCAGTTGTGCCTGGAATCCTAGATTAAATTTTAAAAGGTAATTGGGGATATTTTATTCATTATTCCACTCAAGCAGAGAGTCTGAGTTGCATCTTGATGTAGTTCATCTGCCATCTGTGTGTGCCATCAGTTTTAAAGAATGGGAAACTAAGGTTTGGGATATAAGCTTGAAAGTTATTATAGTGATTCAAGAAGAGTTAATATGAGCTGGACTAGGCTGGGTTAAAGTAGGTAGGAGAAGGGTGGGATCAAGAAACACTAATATTTAGTGAAAGATTCTAGGATTTTAGGAGTTATAGATAACTTGATATCTATAGCAAAGTAAAGGCAAACTTGATAACTTACCCCACTAAACATTCAGATATAAAGTGAACAAATTTTATATATTTCACAATAAAGTAAATTAGATTTTCTTTTAAAAAAGATCTTGCAAAGACAAACAAAACATTTGTTCATGTAGCCATACACAAATTATCCAACATAAAATTAGGATTTGGGCACATGGTAATAAAACACACTGAGTATCTAGAAAAATCAGGTCAAATAGTATAGCTTATATGTGGTAGAAATGTGTTCTATGTTGCTGGATATATATATATATATATATATATATATATATATATCCCCGAATGGACAATTGAAATGTTCAGTTGCTACTCACCTAAAGTATAGACCTGGGGCTCATCAACATACAGGAAATGGGGAAGATCCAGGAATAGATATAAACATCAAGGGAAATCATAGAAGAGAAATTAGGCAAGGACAGAACTGTAGGGGAAAGGTGCTCTACTTTTAGGTGAGGGGAGAAGAAGCCAAATTGAAATGGTCAAAACAGTCAGGGTGTAGCCAGGATGTCTTAGAATCATGAAAGATGAGAGAAAAGAGAGTTTCAAGAAAAGGGGGACAAGTTAAGTCTATGGAAACAGAAAAAAGGAAGAGGAAAATTGAAAGCTGAAAATTAAATGTAGAGGGTCTCCTAATGACTTTCACAGGAGACATTTAAGGACTGACTTCTATAAAGCATAATCTCTGTAAACCTTGGGTTTACTTTGTAGGAATTATATATTCTGGATTTCTCTGTTTATTTGGAATAGTATAGGAGTAATCATGGATGCCTGTGTGTTAGAGACAGTCTTTTGATCAGTCTTGTGGTAAAGGATTTTTCAATAGAATGTATCTTGAACTAACCATCATGAATGGAAATGTTTACCTAGCCAAGAAAAGGAAATATCCAAAATTTTATGTTAGTCAATAAAGAAAACTTTTACCAAAATTATGTCAATTAAAATGCTATTATTCTGCTCCATTCTATCATATGAAGCAGAAACAGAAATGCCACACCAATATTGAATGGGACTGAACTGATTATCACATCCCAAGGACCTATCTAGATCATCTTCTCTTTCCTTTCTTTCCAGATTAAAAGGCCACAGAATGATAGCAACGGGAGGAGTGATAACTGGCCTAGCTGCCTTGAAAAGGCAAGACTCTGCCCGATCACAGCACCATGTCAACCTCACTCCGTCACCTGCTGCTCAGGAGAAGAAGCCTGTCCGCCGGCGGCCCCGGGCTGATGTTGTGGTTGTTCGTGGCAAAATTCGGCTTTATTCCCCTTCTGGTTTTTTTCTCATCTTAGGAGTTCTTATCTCTATTGTAGGCATAGCAATGGCTGTGCTTGGGTATTGGCCCCAGAAAGAACATTTCATCAATGCTGAAACAACCTTGTCAACCAATGAAACTCAGGTTATTCGAAACCAAGGAGGTGTGGTGGTTCGCTTCTTTGAGCAGCACTTGCATTCTGATAAAATGAAAATGCTTGGTCCTTTCACCATGGGCATTGGTATTTTCATCTTCATCTGTGCTAATGCCATCCTGCATGAAAACCGTGACAAAGAAACCAAAATCATACACATGCGGGATATCTATTCCACAGTCATTGACATCCACACGCTGAGAATCAAAGAGCAAAAGCACATGAATGGCATGTACACTGGATTGGTGGGAGAAACAGAAGTAAGACAGAATGGGAGCTCCTGTGCCTCGAGATTGGCAGCCAATACTATTGCCTCTTTCTCAGGTTTCCGGAGCAGTTTCCGAATGGATAGCTCTGTGGAGGAGGATGAACTCATGCTGAATGAAAGTAAGAGTGTTGGCCACCTGATGCCTCCTCTGCTCTCTGACAGTGCTGTCTCTGTGTTTGGCCTCTATCCACCTTCTTCTACAGCAGCTGATGAGAAGACCAGTGGCCCTAGGAAGTGTGAAACAAAATCAATTGTGTCATCTTCCATCAGTGCTTTTACATTGCCTGTGATCAAACTTAATAACTGTGTGATTGATGAGCCAAGTATTGATAACATCACTGAGGATGTTGATAATGTCAAAAGTAAGTCACGAAATTTGTCAATGGATTCCCTCATGGTCCCTCTGCCCAGTGCCAGTGAATCCTTCCAGCCAGTCAGCATGGGGCTGCCAAGGAATTACTCTGTTGGGGAATCATTGTCAAGTCAGTACAAATCTTCCGTGGCTCTGGGACCTGGGGCTGGGCAGTTCTTGTCGCCTGGGGCTGCTAGAAGACAATTTGGATCCAATACCTCCCTGCATTTGCTCTCATCACACTCAAAATCCTTAGACTTAGAGCGAGGTCCCTCCACACTAACGGTTCAGGCAGAGCAGCGGAAGCATCCAAGTTGGCCTCGTTTGGATCGAAGCAACAGCAAAGGGTATATGAAACTGGAGAACAAAGAGGACCCGATGGATAGATTGCTTGTGCCCCAGGCTGCAATTAAAAAGGACTTCACCAATAAGGAGAAGCTTCTCATGATTTCCAGATCACACAATAATTTGAGTTTTGAACATGATGAGTTTTTGAGTAACAACCTAAAGCGGGGAACTTCTGAAACAAGGTTTTAATGTTAAAAAAAACTGCCATTTTACGAGGGTATATTTTACAACTATTTTCAATAATGTTTTCTTCTTAGAGCATTGGTTGTAAGCTTTTTTAATCAGATGTTTTGTCGTGTGGTAGAACTGGCTGCTTAATTGTGTAATGGAAATGGTTGTATGTTTGGATAACTTATGACTACAGCACTCTGTGTTACCACATATGGTTTTATTTTTCCATTCCTTTGAAAGCATGAGCTGTTATTAGTATGAGTACAAAATATCTGCATCCAAATTGAAATGCTATTCATTTTCTTCTAATTCCTTTCATTGGTGTATTAATAGAATGAAGTGTCAAGTAAGAAGAAAATAGGGTACCAAAGGGTAAGTTCAGGCCAAATGCTCAATGCTTATTTAAAATCAGTATGAATTAACACATTTTGATATTATTTTTCTGAATAACAACTTGTCTAAAAATAAATTATTTAAAAAGGAAAATGATCTTATTTTAAGTGGACTAAATAGTAAGTCATTCCATTGGTTTAGTTTGGTGAGCTCAATAACAAGAAATGGTTAAGTGCATTGTGCCTGCTGTCCTGAGCTCTAGGCAGGATGTTAATTTTTTTTAGCATCATTACTATTTTAGTCATCTTTTATCAAGAAACCATGTGATCAAGAAATGACTGAGAGTGCCAGATATACTTAGGGGTAAATATCAAAATCCAAGTACTTTTAACCTAAGGTATTGAGAATACAAATTTCCTTGCAAACTGATTTTAAAAATGAATGAGATCGTAGATTTTGTAGAAGTGTTTCCTTGATGTAGTTGTATATGTGAAGGAAATGATTCCTAATGAAGACACAGTGTATGCTCGTTTATTCAAACTGGTCTCCACGTTTTCCTACCTGTTACCCAATAGTCACTCATTTCCACACCCTAGTTTTCTTCCAGGATTTTTCAGATCCTGTTATTTAGAAAATCAATCAACTACCCTTGATAATCCTTTTATCTGCACATATCCCTAGCTTCATGGTTCAAGAAAATGTTTTCTTGATAAATTGCCTTGAAGTTTACCTTGTGCTAGAAAGCCTTATGATAACTCCAAAGACTTTCTAGTTGTGTCGTAAGTTTTTAGGATTGTGGTTTTCAGTTACAGAAGATAGTAAGTGAAAACAATTTCACGTTCAATTAAGGTAGTAAGTTAAGAATTGTGTAGTGAAATACTCAGGAAATTTTATAAGTCTTTCCCAGTGCTTCAGCATATCTGCACACCAGTATTGCAGTTCAGGAAGAGCAAAACAAGGTACATTGATATGCATGTCTCTCCACCTTTCCAGCTCCTGTTTCCACCCTGAACTTCCTTCTGCCAAGACTCAGTGTTACTGGTTAGAACATCCAGCCTGTATATTGTAATAGAATGTGGTTGATATTTTACTATAAAGCGTTTAACAAACTTTGTTCTTGATAGAAGTGGATGTTCTTTTTACCTTTTTCCTTTTTCTTTTTTCAAATTAAATGCACATTTCCTGGGGTCTGTGTTGTGGTCTGGCGTGTGAAGCCAGCCCCAGTCACTGGCAGCCCATAGGATGTCAATTCGTGTCCCTGCTGCTGTTCTACTTCTGATCCAACTCGCTACTAATGGCCTGAGTCTACAGCAAAAATGGCGCTAGTGTTCAGGCACCTGCCACTCACATGGGAGACCCAGAAGCTCATGTCATCAGCCTGGCACAGTGTTGACTATTGGAGCCATCCAAGGAGTGAACCAGTGGACTGACAACTTCCCTCTCTTTCTTCTCCTGCTCTTCTGTAATTCTGATCTTCAAATAAATAAATGTTTTTTCAAATGTGCTTTTCTGCCTTAGTGTACTGTTTGTCTAACTTTGAGAAACATCCTACTGAGGGACAGCATTTGATGCTCTAGAACATGGGATGCCTTCAATTTTAAATTTTGTTTGTGTTAGGTTAGGGAATTAGTTTATCCTCCTCTATATTTAGGCATTTTCCTATTTTGTTATTTTGAGATCCTGTCAGTTAAAAGTTCATTGACTCAGGAAAATCACCAAAGATAGCATCCAGCAAATGTCAGTAACACTCCCAGGTTTGGAAACAATAGCCCTCAAACCCCTGATGTGATAAATGACTAAAGCCATATAATTTGCTCATTTCACCCCTGAGAGCTCCAGGGATTCAGAGAGGATTAAGCAGCATGGGCCTCAGAGGATCCTAATAAAAGAAGTGGGGGCAGAAAGCAGTGGTTCATGATCAAATGTCCCTTCATCAAACCCTGAATTGTTTTTTGTTGTTGTTGTTGTTTTCAGTTTACCAAGCAAATCAGCATTATTAAATGACAGTTTTCTCATTTTATGTTATTCAAAGATATATGTTAGTGATGAGTATGAAGACAGCTGAGTTATCATGTTGATTAGGTCCAGATCCACCAAAGAGCAATGAAACCTGGAATTTTAATTTCACCTTATTTTGTATGTGTTTATTAGGCTTGTATAAATATTGAGCATTGTCTACTTTTAATGCATTTATTTGAAAGGAAGACCAAGAAAGAGGCAGAGGTCTTTTACCAACTGGTTTACTTTTCAAATTTCAGGTTGGCACTGGGCCAAGCTGAGACCAGGAGCCCAAAACTCAGTATGGGTTTCCAAGCAGGGGTCGCAGAGTCCCAAGTTTGAGCCATCACCTGTTGCCTCTGGGGGTGCGTGCTACCAGGAAGCTGGAATTGGAAGCAGAACTGGGACTCCAGTCTAGGCATTCTGACCTGGAATCTGGGCATTCCAAGTAGCCTAACACCATCCCAGTTAATTATTTTGAAAACTTCTCTTTTTTTTCCAGGAAATCCCAGGAATTGGACAATGAGCTATCTCTGTTTGATATAACCTGTGTGCAGTTACAAAATACCACAACCTGGGTGGCTTAAACAGCAGCAGTTTCTTTTCTTTTCTTTTTTATTAATTACATTGCATTATGTGACATTTCATAGGCTCTGGGATTACCCCAAACACCTCCCCATGCCCTCCCCCCATGGTGGATTCCTCTACCTTGTTGCAATATTACAGTTCAAATCCAGTCAAGATTCTTTCATTGCAGGCATATACCAAGCATAGAGTCCAGCATCTATTGTCCAGATAAATTCAATGGTTTCTTGGGGAGACCATCTCTGGTCTGAAGGCTGAGCTGGCAGAATATCATCCCGATCAATTAAAAGCCCCAACATAATATCAACAATTTACAACATTATGGAATTAATTGACATGGTATTGAGTGACCAATATGTTAAAAACAATGCAAGTTCTTAACCACATCCTGTGACTACTTCATTGACATTTCAATTTTAGTTTGTGTACAGAACCGGCTGCTGTACGCCTTAAAACGGCTATAGGGTACTATTCAGCTGTCTCGTGTTTATTTTCATTTTAGTATTTAGCAGTTTATAGTGTTGAAGCATAATTTTGCTAAACTGGGCATATTTTAGGATAGTCTAAACTGGCTTATGACTCTAACAAGGCATATGTCAACAGTTGAGGTGCAGAACAGTTTTAGGAGGGGTGTGCAGAGAAATCTTCAATACCTTAGTGAGGAGTAACTAATCTTTGTGTCCTAGTTAGTAAGATATAAGTGAATCCATGCTAAATCAGTATGGAGAACATTCAAACAACTCAAATTCAACATACCGTATGATCCGGCAATAGCACTCCTAGGAATATATCCAGAACACTTGTTTTATGAGAAACCAACATGCACTCCTATGTTCATAGCAGCACAATCTGTAATTGCAAAAACATGGAAGCAGCCAAAATGCCCATCAGCAGACGATTGGATAAAAAGCTGTGGTTCATCTACTCCATGGAATACTACTCAGCTATTAAAAAAAAAACAAAATGCAGTTCTTTGTGGCCAAATGGGCCAAACTGGAAACCATAATGCTAAGGGAAATGAGCCAATCCCAAAAGGTTAAATACCACATGTTTGCCTTAATTTAAGATGACACGATGTTATGTATAACATGTTATGTTAGGTTTGTTAGATGTTGTGTATAAACTAAAATTGAAATGCCAATGAGATGGTCACAGAAGGTGGTTAAGAACTCGCATTTACTTTTACCATATTGGTTACTCATTACTATGTCAATTAATTCCATAATGATGTAAATTTGTGCTGATGGTATGTTGCAGTTTTTAATTGATTGGGATGATACTCTGCTGGCTCTGTCTTCAGACCAGAGAGGGTATACCTAAGAAGCCATTGAACTTGACTGGACAATAAGATGCTGGACTCTATGTTTGGTATATGCTTGCAATGGGGGAATCTCAACTGAACTTGAACTGTGGTTATGCAACAAGGTGGAGGAATCCACCATGGTGGGAGGGTTTGGGGAGGGGTGGGGAGAATCCAAGTACCTATGAAACTGTGTTACATAATACAATGTAATTAATGAATTAAAAAAAATAATAAAAAAAAATTTTTAAAAAGTGAATCCATGCTAACCATTTCCTGTCTGGATCTAAGCTTTCTTTGTTGTTCTCTGTCTATTCTAATTTTTTTGTTTGCTTTTTGTGGGGGGATTGGGGGTTTCTGGAGCAACCCTGATGGTCATTGCAAGAGAGGGTGGGGATCCAAATTTGGAACTAAGTAAGGACCAGAGAAAGCTCCTCTCCCTAGTCCTGAAGGAAGTTTACTGTTCTGTTTCTGCGGACTGCTCAGGGCTCCTGGCTGTTGTTCCAGTGACCTTGGATCCTGCAAGGAAGGATTTGGGCCTCTTCCATCTTATGTGGTAGATCCAAATGGGGGTGGGTGACCTCAGAGGTCTTGGCTTCCTAAGGCACTACAATTCCCTGTGGTCTCCTTGGCAGTTGGGATGTAGTCCTTGGTGCTCATACTGATAGTCTCTGGTGGGGATCTGGGAGTCTCAAGGGTTGGGATACAAGCCACCTCCTGTCCACCTGCTCCACTGTGGGATCCCCCCCTGCTCTGTGCATATGACCTCCTGTTAAAGGTTGTCAGGATCGCTCTTGATTCCCCTTATATGCCTTTGTAGTTTTACTATTGTCTAATGCTGATTCGAGTCTGTTGCCTATGAGTTACCTGTTATGATCTTGATAGGTTATACTTCACGTCTTCCTCACTGCTTCTAAGGAGATGGAAGATTTCTCTGCTCTCTTGCCCCATTTCTGAGTAACTTAGGGTCTTAAAAGTATATTAGGTTTTACAATTCTTTGATGTAGATCATAAGCAGTCCGACTCACACTGATTGTTTGTTCATTGGTTACATCACAATATCTTATTGCATGAGATACAGGCTGCTTGGGGTTGGAATAGTATTGCAGTTTACAGGTACTGTTTTTCGTATTGACATTATTTCAACTTAAATTAAGGCAAACATGTGGTGTTTAACCTTTTGGGATTGACTTATTTCCCTTAACATAATGGTTTCTAGTTGGGCCCATTTGGCCACAAAGAACTGCATTTTTTTAAATAGCTGAGTAGTATTCCATGGAGTAAATGAACCATAGCTTTCTTATCCAGTCTTCTGTTGATGGGCATTTTGATTGCTTCTAAGTTTTTGCAATTATTGATTGTGCTGCTATGAACATAGGGGTGCATGTTGGTTTCTTGTGTGATAGTTGTTTTGGATATATTCCTAGGAGTGCTATTGCCGGATCATATGGCATGGTGATTTTCAGTTGTTTGAGTGTTCTCCATACTGATTTCCATAGAGGCTGTACCAACCTACAGTCCCACTAGCAGTGGAGTAGTGTTCCCTTTTCCCCACATCCTCACCAGCAAGTGTTGTTGTTTGTTTTTTGTATGTGAGCCATTCTTACTGGCGTTAGGTGGTACCTCATTATTGTCTTAATTTGGATTTCCCTTATAGCAGCAGTTTATTTTCTTTCGGTTTCGGGCATTAGAAGTCCAAATCAAGATGCCATCAGGGTTGTTTTTTGCTTAAACTTTGCTCTCAGTGTTTGCATGGCCTCCCCGTTTTTTTTTTTTTTTTTTTTTTTTCCTTTAACAGGACACCAGCCATGTGTTAGGCATCCCCACACAAAGCCTTATTAAACCTTTGTTGTCTTTTTAAACACTGTGCTTCCTAATATGGTTCTAAAGAAGGTGTCAGTGCCTGCAGATGAGGGTCCACTGCCTCCTGCTGTCTCTGTGTGGCACTTTGCTTCTCAGAGGATTAAAGCAGGGATGGACATGGAGTACAGTGGACACTGGAGCCATAGCTCGTGGATAGAAATCTTGGGGTTGACACTTCTGACAGAATGATCTTGAGCACTGGGCAATTTCCTGTCATTGTTGCTGAGAACTGTTGATCAGTTAGTGCCAGCCCTGTCCTCAGATGTGTGGATTCCATGAATTGATGTTTGTGGAAGGTGTAGGTTGGTGTCTTGGTGAGCACGTATTGAGCATTCAGTATCTATGCTTGCACTATCAAAATATGTAGGCTGAGGACTATTCCAGCTCCACTAACCTCAAGTATTCATCCTGAAATGGAATTACTAGTGACCTCCTGAAAGATACCTCTGCTCTAAGCCCTGAGCCCTGTGATTAGTACTTTCTATGACAGAAGGCTTGGGGCTGAGATGAATTCTAGGCTCATGAAATCAGGTGAGTCTTTTTCAGGTCAACTCAAAAAAACCGCAAGGGACTTTCTGAGAAGGAGATGTAGGCAGATGTGACTAAAAACGTGGAAGACACTAATCCCCTACCTCTGAAGATGGTGGGAAGGGACTTGAATCAAGTAATGCAAGGAATGAAACCTATAGAAGCTGGGCAAGGTAAGAAAAGGCATTGTCTATTCAGAGTTTTCAGAGCCATGAGTGCTGGGGACACATCGCCTTTGGTCTGGTGAAAGAGATCTGTTCCTGTGTCTTCTAGAACCATCAGGGAATCACTCTGTCCTTTTTATCCATTGAATCTGTGGTGATTTATCACAGCAGCCATAGGAAGCTAGTGCCTGTTTCCAAACATAGGAGCTTCAGAATAATAAACAAGTGTCAGCAAACTTACAAGTAACTCACAGGGCATGTATTTTGAAGGACTGGCAGGTGACCCCAAGCAGAATGCACACTCGATAGTAAATTTACTTTACAACTTCTAATCCTGTTTAGCACTGATTATATTAATGTAGATTTAATTTTTAAAAAAGATACAGCTTCTTAGAAGCCAGAAGCATAAAACCCCATATTTGGCATAAAGCAGAATCAATTATGAAAGTATTTCTGTGTATGCAATCTTAGATTGAGCTTCTATAAGATGAGCTTCTATAAGATGAGCTTCTATAAGAAATCGGTTTAACAAGTTTATATAAAAATGGTACACCATGGCCCAGTGTGATAGCCTACCAGCTATTGTCCTCACCTTACATGCTTTGGGATCCCACACAGGTGCCAGTTTGTATCCCAGCAGCCCAGCTTCGCATCCAGCTCCCTGCTCCTGGCCTGGGAAAGCAATCAAGGACAGCCCAAAACCTTGGAACCCTGCACCCACATGCCCCAAAAGAAGCTCCTGGCTCCTGGCTTCAGATCGTGCGGGTCCAGCAGTTGTGGCCACTTGTGGAGTAAATCAGCAGATGAAAGATCTTTTTTTCTGTCTCTCCTCCTCTCTGTATATCTGAGATTCCCATAAAAATAAATAAATCTTTTTAAAAAATGGTACATCAGCATTTAACAATTTACTCAAGATTAATTCTTAGTTACTTGTTTTGACAGTTCAGATTTAACACATTTATTTAAAGAAAGTAAAAGGATCTGTGAGTTAACCAATACTTTTCCTATAACAATTTGAACATCAGAGAATTGGCCTGCCCAGCAATGTAAAAACATCTGATGGTATTCAGGTTTTCCAAAGGTCTTAATCTTGGGTTCTCCTGCTGGGAACTGTGAGTAGCACGTGGGCCATCCTGTGCCTTACTTTTAATGAATTATCTGTCTCCATTTCCCCATCTTATAGCCAATCCTACTTGAGACTCCATGTGGAGTCTGTTGAAGTATATAATGTTGTTTGCTTATTAAAGAACTTTCTTTTTAACTCCCTATTTGTTGACGAAAGGCCTTTGACACCTGAATTCAAACTGAAACAAAATGATATCTTCTCTGCGCTATATTTCCTAGCAAGCTAGCACGATATAACAGAAGTGCTTTTTACTTAATAGTTGAAGCTGTGTTAACATAGTACATTGGCTAGGTGTGCTCTAACAACAGGATTTTGTTCTCATGGTTATGGAGACTGGCAGTCCAAAAGCAAGGTGCCAGTCACTTTTTGTTTTCCATCTGGGTCCTCTCCTCTTGGCTTCAGATTGGCACCTCTTCATTGTGCCCCCTTACATGATCTTGAGAGTTTCCAACATCTCTGTGTATCTTATAAGAGCACCAGTGAAATGGCGTTAGGGACTTCCATGATAACCTCATTTCAGCCGCATCACCTCATTAAAATCTGATTGTGAGTGACTGAGGTTAGGGCTTCAACACGGGCATTGGAGGTGGATCACAGTTCAGTGCTTAACAATGTAAAAAGCAGGCCTGCTTAAGACAGGGCTCATTAAAGCACAAAATCAGCTCTATCAATCTTAATAGGTCACCAGGTTGATTCCTCCTTCTTCAAAATGAATTCATGTTTCCTGTTTCACTGGCAACATCTGAACAGAAGATAGCAAAGGTTACATAGAAAATGTCTACATATAGGATCTTGTGAGTTTTCACAGCCTCACAGGAAGAAGTGGATAATTCCTATCTTACTGTATTCACCTATGCTCTTCTTTACAATTGCTTGGCCCATTAGTTATAATGGAAATGATTGCGCAAATTTGTTTCATTTTTTAAGATTAAGTTAAGATTTAAATTAAGATTAAGTTAAGATTAGATTAAGACTTAGTTTGAAATCTATAATAATTTTCTAGTTCTTTCTCATCTCCAAAAAGTATATGCTATAGCCCAAGGAATGTGTGCACTCATTAATTAAAGTTTAAGATTTTTCACTTAGTATAATTGTTCGTCACTAGGACAAAATCACAATATTCGTAGTACAAGTGATAGGAGAATTTGCTAACAGAAACACAAGCACATGGAATTAAGAAGCAATGGAATGTTAGAGATGACACTTGTTAAAGCATGGAAGTAGGTGGCAAAATCAGGTCCCGAGACCTGCATTTCTGATTTCTACTATTTACATCAATTAGAATCACCTGTCTTAGGAAACGGTCAGCGGGGATGCACTTATACCTCACTGGGTGGGACACAAAGATTAGTTACTCCTCACTGGGGTATGGAAGATTTCTCTGCACACCCCTCCTAAACATGCTCACCTAAACTGTTGACATATATCCTGTTAGAATTATAGAGTTAGACCACCCAAAAAACAGCCAGGTTCAGCGAAATCATGCTTCAATGCTATAAACTGCTAAAGACTAAAATTAAAATAGGCATGAGACAGCTGAATAGCAATCTAAGCCATTTTAAGGTGTATAGAATACGGTTGAATGTAAACCAAAATTGAAATGTCTATGAAGAAGTCACAGGTTGTGGTTGAGAACCTGCATTTTCCTATTAACATATTGGTTAATCAATACCATGTCAATTAATGCCATAATGTTGTAAATGGTTGGAAATATTATGTTGGGACTTTTAATTGATTGGAATGATACTCTGCCGGCTCTACCTTCAGACCAGAGATGGTCTCACCAAGAAACCATTGAACTTACCAGGACAATAAGATGCTGGACTTTATGCTTGGTAAATACCTCCAATGAAAGAATGTCAACTGAATCTGAACCATGGAAATGCAACAAGGTGGAGCAATCCACCATGGGGGGAGGGTTTTGGGAGGGGCGGGGGAATCCCAGTGCATAAAAAAATGTATCACATAATGCAATGTAATTAGTTTAAAAAAAAAGGAAATGCAATAAAAATATATGTTTAAAAAAAAAGAATCACCTATCTTTAAAACACATGGTCTCATTTTTATGTGCATAGATTGAAACAACCATAGCAATTTTTGAATATTTGAAAAAAGGGTCTATAGTGCATGTGTAACAACCATACTTGAATATTTGAAAAAAGGCAACTATATTGAATGTGTACAGACTTTCATATTGTTGTTATCCTAAAAGTAGTACACGGTAAGTCATTTCTGTAGAACCTGACATTTGGTGTCATAAGTAAATAAGACATAATTTTAAGCATAAAGAGCGGTAGGTAAGGCACTATTTTATATTCAAAATATGATTAGAGCTTAGTACTTGCAAAGATGTGTTTCTGTAACTGGAGGCAGAAATTACATGCTGAAGTTTTCAAACTGTCTTTTATGTTGAGAGGAAGGTTGAAATGGTAGACTAGGGACAAACATCACAGACAACACAGAGACTGAAATGTGATTTCTTGTATTTTACTATATTAATTAACAGGTGCCATGAAAATTATGCCTTTGGGTCTCTCCACACCATTGCCTTGTCTTTCAACAAAATCTTTGCAACTAAAATGAGAAGTTTTCATCCATATTCAATAAGCCAAATGTAAAAGAAGGAAGACAGGAAGGCAAGAAGTATGTGCTAACTTTGAGAGAGAGGTGGAGATGAAACCATATGCTTTTCCTGCTTACTGAAAACTCATGCTCAGCAAAAGGCATTATATCAACACTTTATTTTGGACTAAGACCAAGATTATAATTTTTAATCACTGAAGCAGTGAGAAAGTATTCTTAATTGATTTAAAAATACATTTTAATAGACATTAACAGTGTTTATTACCAAGCTCATTTGAGTGAGTCACCCTTAGGTTTTGGAATTAATCATTAAGTTGTCAATTAATGAGTCATCAATAGCTGTTCATACAATATTATTTTTAAAAACATCTTTTCTGCACTCAAATATTTTACTCATTCATTAAGTATATATTTCTCCCTAAGTATTTCCATATTCACATGTTACCTTGTGTTGTCATTTACAGTGTTACAGTGTTAATAACCTGAAAAGCCAAATTAGTTCTCCAAAGTTATGAAATTGTCTTACAAAATCTCTTGCATTTTATGAGTTCATTATAATAGTATGCAACTATTCCACAGCCATGAGAGTGCCAAATAAAAAATATATATAAGCAACAATTTATAGAATATTTAGAATCCAGATCATATTCAGTACGGACAATATTTACTTATTCCTTGTAGTGTAGCATGCTCACTCACATTGAAAATGTAGGAAAAATTATCTTGTGAGGTAACATAAGTACATTGACATGTGAGTATTCCAACGTGTTTTAATTGGCTGACAAGATGCTTAGCAATTTACAAAGTACAATTGGTGTAAGCCATTTTTTTCTAATTTTTCTGTCAATGGTAGTCATTCAGATACTCTGGTACAAAGTTATTCTATATATGCGACATTTCATCATGAGGGTCTAATTGTAATATAGCCCACACTCAAATGTTTAAATACTTAGTTGTTAAACTGTGTAGCCTTCACACTCCTCTTTCTATTCCATTACTGTTACTTTGATTAGCCCATATTTAATAGCTTTCGTCTCTGTTTCATCGGTTAAAGAAAGGTAAAAATGTATACTGACACATCTGCAATGCAGTGCAGTGGTGACACAAACCATGGACTTAATAGAAGGGAAAGTAGGTGAGAAGGTGTGATCTGGGGGTGAACTGTTTCACTTCAGAATGCCCTTTATGTGGGCTGCTGTTGCTTATCTGTTCCTATTGCTGCATTCAACCAAAGGCGATCGGTAATCAGAATGGATGTTACTATGAGCCCAAGTATGTCACTGGTTTGTTTGTTTACTGGAAAGTACAGGAACTGTGTGCTATTATTTGGACGCTAAATTTCCCCCGAAAGTTCCTGTGTTAAACAATCATTTCCATGTGATGCTACAGGGAGGAAGACAGAACCTTAAAAAAGTGGAGCCCAGAGAGAGGTATAAAGCCCTTTGTGAGCATGTCCACCCTTGGAAAGTGGTTCTTGTATGACTTTTAGAGTTTTCTTTAGAGAATTTCTATAAAAGCCTAAGTTAACGTCCTGGTGCAGTAGTCTAGCAGCTAAACTCCTCACCTTGCATGTGCTGGGATCCCATATGGTTGCCAGTTCCTATCTTAGATTCTCCACTTCCCATCCATTTCTCTGCTTGTGGCCTGGGAAAGCAGCAGAAGATGGTTTAAAGTCTTGAAACGCTGCACCTGCATGGGAGACCCAGAAGAAGCTCCTGGATTCTGGCTTTGGATCGGTTCAATTCTAGTCATTTTGACCACTTGGAGAGTGAACCAGCAGACAGAAGATCTTTCTGTTTCTCCTTATCTCTGTAAATTTAACTTTCCAATTAAAAGTAAAATCTTTAGGGAAAAAAAAGCCAAAGTTGGGTCCAGCCTTTGCTTTCTGGTTCACCTTGTAATTCTTGCTCTACTACCTTTCACAATGTTGTAGGCAGTGAGAGGGGCTTGACAAAGTTAGTATTATGCCACTTGGATTTGAATCTTCAAATTGTGAGCTAAATAAACCTTTTCTTTTCTTTTTTCTTTTTTGAAAGATTTTTATTTATTTTATTACAAAGTCAGATGTACAGAGAGGAGGAGAGACAGACAGGAAGATCTTCCGTCCGATGATTCACTCCCCAAGTGAGCCGCAACGGTCAGTGCGCACCAGTCCAAAGCTGGGAACCAGGCACCCATATGGGATCCCGGGGCGTTCAAGGCAAGGACTTTAGCCGCTAGGCCACGCCGCCGGGCCTGCTAAATAAACCTTTTCTCTCCCCACAGTTAGATGCTTTAGGTATTTTGGGTAGTAATGGAGGGCTGGCTAAGCATTCTAAGGCATTCTGGTAATGATTTGAGCCTATCAGGGCCTTGGGCAGTGTTGGTACAAATTCAGCTTTTATGGTTTAACTTTAATTGTCCTACAATTACAGATGAAGTGTTTAAAGACTGATCAAACAAGGAGAACTTCAAAAATGTTGAGGAAAATTGAATTAAAAGAAAAATCTCTTTTTGGTGCTCTAAGGCATCCATGTGTTATCATCAACTGTAGGGAGTTAGAGGAGGAATTAACAGTGATATTCTCGGTTATTTCATTACACAATGATTGTGAAAGTAGTTTCAGAGGTCATGTACATATTTTTAGAAACAAAATATAAACGCTATTGCTGAATGCAAAAAGGATCCAATACTTGTACCACTTGCCAACAGCCTTTTGAAACATAAATTTCAATTTTGTCGAAATTTCAATTTTGTTGAAATGCAACTATTCTATTTTGTCCTACATATTTGCCTTTCAATCTTAATGCTTTCTCCAACTCCTATTTGAAATACAGGAAATATCTCCATTTCAGTGATGTGACAATGGCCAAGATGTACATATCATTTTATTTTATTTTTTTAAATGAAGCAAACATTTATTAAACTGTAATAAAAGCATTCCATCAAATTACAAAACCTGAGCAAGAAAAACAAACGGCACATGCTTAACTGTAGTTGACATTCAAATAAAATTTGCATTCCCAAAATATTATACAGTAATTAGAAAATACCAGCCAAGGTAATATTAGGATACCTTTACGTGCGATCTCAACAAATTTGAACAGAAGCAAATTTTAACAAAGGTAAATTTTACAGTGAAACATAGCAGCAGATTAAGGATCTTAACATGTTTATTTTACTGCCATTTGACACTATGATACAAAAATAAGAGGATTTACTTGACATATTTAATAAATATCTCATGGGCTGTTGAGTGCCTTACTGGTGAAAAGATTTAACTGGCTAATCTCATCAATCCATTTTGTACATTTAGTAAGCATCATCTCTGCCCTACATAACTCTTAATGCAATTCACAGCACACAAATGGTTATCATATTAAATACATAATCAACTCGGACTTCTCAACAACGAGGAAATTAGTAAACCATCAAATGGACTGCTTACCATACACTTTCCTCATAACTAAATAACACACAAAAAAATCAAAATAATATTTGTCATCACTCTAAACTATTGCCAGCAACTGACGGAAACTGCCAATTTGCCATATTCATGTTCATGCTAAATATACTCTGCTGCTACTTCATCCATGGAATGCCTACATGCCTAGAACAGAGAATTTTCACCTTCTCTTGCCGTGGGACCTGACTTGCAGCAATCTATATTTAGATCAGAACTCCATGGGCACTTGATGAACTCTACCTTTCCATGTTGGCTTCCTTATATGAGAGAAAATATATGGTATTTATTCTTTTGTGATTGACTCATTTCGCTGAGCATAATAGTTTCTAGTTGGGACCACCTGGTTTTGAATAGAATAATATCATTCTTCTTAAGAGCTGAATAATATTCCATTGAATAGATGTACCACAGTTTTTTTAACCTTTCTACCTTAGACGCACATCTGGTTTGTTTCCATGACATTGCTATTGTGGATTGTGCTGCTGTGAATATAGGATTACAGATCCCCTTCTCGTATGCAGATTTCACTTCTGTTGGGTATATTCCTAAGAGCGGGATTGCTGTGTCATATGGCAGGTTTATTTGCAATTTCCAAACACTCTCCATATGGATTTCCACAATGATTGTACTAGCCTACACTCCCACCAGCAGTGAAGGAGAGTACCTTTTTCCCCACATCCACGCCAGCATGTGTTGTTTTTCGAATTCTGAATGTAGGCCAGTCTCACAGGAGTTAGGTGGTACCTCAAGGTGGTTTTCATTTGTATCTCTCTGATGGCTAGAGAGCCTGAGCATCTTTTCATATGTTTATTAGCTATTTGTATCTGTTCTTTTGAGAAACATCTGTTCATTTCCTTTGCCCATTTTGCTACAGGGTTTATTTTTTCACTATCCTTGGGTTTCTGAAGCTCTTTGTAGATCCTAGATATTAGTCCCCTGTCACTTGTGTAGAATGCAAAATTTTTTTCCCATTCTGTTGGTTGTTTCTTCACTTTTTTAATTGTTTCTTTTGCTGTACAGAAACTTTTTAGTTTGATATAGTCCCATTTGTTCATTTTGGATTTGATCGCCATTGCTTTAGGCATCTTTTCTAAAAAGTCTTTCCCTGTTCCTATATCTTGGAGTGTGCTTCCTATGTTTTCCTTTAGTAGTTTAATGGTTTCTGGGTGTAGATTTAAATGCTTGAGCCAATTAGAGCTGCTTTGTATAGTGCGACAGGTACGGGTCCTGCTTCTTTATTCTGCAAGCTGCTATCCAGTTGTCCCAACAGCTTTTATTGAATAGACCAGGTTTTTTTTACCTGGATTGTTTTCTGTTTTCTTGTCAAAGATTAGTTGACTATACATGTGTGGATCCCCTTCTGGTGTTTCTATTCTGTTCCACTGATCTTCTTCTCTGTTTCTGTACCAGTACCAGACTGTTTTGATAACCACTGCTCTATAGTATGTCTTGAGGTCTGGAATTGTGATTCCTCCAGTTTGATTTCTATTTTTCAAGACAGCTTTAGCTATTCGTGGTCTTTTGTGGTTCCAGATGAACTTCTGTATCATCTTTTCTATTTCTGAGAAGAATGTTGCTGGGATTTTGATTGGGATTGCGTTGAATCTATATATTGCTTTCGGTAATATGGCCATTTTGATAATGTTGGTCCTGCCAATCCAAGAACATGGTAAGGTTCTCCATTTTTCAAGATCTTCTTCTATTTCTCTTTTAAATGATTTATAGTTTTCATCGTAGAGGTCTTTCACATCTTTAGTTAACTCAATTCCTAGGTATTTAAGATTCCTTTCCTCTATTTTAAAGGGAACTGTACTTACAATTTCTTCCTCAGTGGCGGAATTATTTGTATACACGAATGCCATTGATTTGTGTTCATTAATTTTGTATCCTGCTGCTTTGCCAAAGTCTGTTATGAGTTCTAATAGTCCTTTGACTGAGTCTTTTGGTTCTCCTATATAGAGAATCATGTCATCTGCGAATAGCGATAATTTTAATTCCTCATTTCCAATTTGTATTCCTTTAATTGCTTTTGCTTCTCTAATAGCTCTGGCAAGAACTTCCAAAACTATATTGAAGAGTAGCGGTGAGAGTGGACATCCCTGTCTAGTTCCAGATTTTAACGGGAAGGCTTCTAGTCTTTCCCCATTTAGTATGATATTGGCATTGGGTTTATCATAAATTGCTTTGATTATGTTGTAGAATGTTCCTTCTATGCCTATCTTATTTAGGGTTTTTAACATGAAGTGGTGTTGGATTTTATCAAATGCCTTCTCTGCATCTATTGAGAGGATCATATGGTTTTTATGAGTCAACTTGTTGATGTGATGTATCACATTTATTGTTTTGCGAATGTTGAACCATCCTTGCATACCTGGGATGAATCCCACCTGGTCCGGGTGAATAATCTGCCTAATGTATTGTTGGATCCTGTTGGCTAGTATTTTATTGAAGATCTTTGCATCTATGTTCATCAAGGATATCAGTCTGTAGTTCTCTTTTTCTGTTGTTTCTCTCTCTGGCTTTGGTATTAAAGTGATATTAGCTTCATAGAACGAGTTTGGAAGAATTGCCTCTTTTTGTATTGTTTGAAAAAGCTTGTGTAAGATTGGGGTTAGTTCTTCCTTAAACGTTTGGTAGAATTCAGCAGTGAAGCCATCTGGTCCCGGGTTTTTCTTGGTTGGGAGGGCTTTAATTGTTGATTCAATCTCAGTGCATGTTATTGGGCTATTTAGATTGTTAATTGCTTCTTGATTCAATTTTGGTGGATTGTATAAGTTCAAAAATCTGTCCATTTCCTCTAGGTTTTCTAATTTGTTCGCATATAGTTGCTTATAGTAATTCCTGATGATTCTTTGTATTTCTAAGGTATCTGTTGTTACATCTCCATTCTCATTTCTGATACTATTAATGTGTATTTTCTCACTCCTTTTTTTAATTAGTCGAGCTAGTGGGGAGTCTATTTTGTTGATTTTCTCAAAGAACCAACTCTTTGATTGATTAATCTTGTGTATAGTCCTCTTGGTCTCTATTTGGTTTATTTCCTCCCTTATTTTAATGATTTCTTTTTTCCTACTAGTCTTAGGATTGCTTTGTTGTTGTTTTTCTAGTTCTTTCAACTGTAAGATTAGCTGATTTACTTGGTGCTTTTCTTGTTTTTTGAGATAAGCATTAATTGAAATGAACTTTCCTCTCAGCACCGCCTTGATTGTATCCCATAAGTTCTAATAAGTTGTGTTGATGCCTTCATTTGTTTCAAGCAATTTTTTATTTTCCCCTTTGATTTCCTCTCTAACCCATTGCTCATTTAGTAATATATTGTTCAGCCTCCATATGTTTGTAGGTCTTCCTTGGTGTTTCGAATTCTTGGTCTCAAGCTTCACTCCTTGGTGGTCTGAGAACGTGCATGATATGATTTCCACTTTTGAAAATTTGCTAAGGCTTGTTTTATGGCCTATAATATGATCAATTCTGGAGAAAGTTCCATGTGCTCATGAAAAAAACGTGTATTCTCTGTCAGTAGGATGAAAGGTTCAATAGATGTCAACTAAGTCCATTTGCTCTAGAGTTTGAATGAGTTCTATTGTTTCTTTACTGAGTTTCTGGTTTTTTGATCTGTCCATTTGTGTTAATGGGGTATTAAGGTCCCCCACTATGATCGTATTGGAGTCTATTTCTCCCTTTAATCCCGTTAATATTTGTTTCACGTAGCTAGATGCTTTGGCATTTGGAGCAGAAACATTTATTATGCTGATCTCTTCTTGCTGGATGTATCCGTTGATCATTATGTGGTATCCTTCTTTATCTCTTTTGATGCTCTTCACATCAAAGTCTATGTCATCTGATATAAGAATGGCTACTCCTGCTTGTCTTACCTTACCATTTGCTTGAAATATCTTTTTCCATCCTTTTACTTTCAATTTTTTCTGATCTTTGTTGGTGAGATGCGTCTCCTGTAAGCAGAAGATAGATGGATTTTGTTTTTTGATCCAATCCTCCAATTTATGGCGTTTAATTGATGAGTTTAAGCCATTTACATTCAGCGTTATTATAGATAAAGGACAATTTGGTCCTGTCATTTGGCGATGTGTTGTTCTAAATTAGATCTTGTGTTAGCATTTTAGTTGGATGTTCTTCACATTTGCCTTTGTTTCTGATGGTTACTATTTCTTTTTTCTTTCATAGGAACTTCCTTGAATATCATTTGTAGGGCAGGTTTAGATGAGACAAAATCTTGAAGTTTTTCTTTATTGTGGAAGAATTTTATTTCATTTTCAAAGACAAAATAGAGCTTTGCAGGGTAAGTTATTCTGGGCTGAAAATTTTTCTCTTTTAGAATATGGAATATGTCACTCCAGTCTCTTCTGGCCTGAACGCTTGCTCTGAAAAGTCAGCTGTAAGTTTAATTGGGGTTCCCCTATATGACACTTGATTTTTTCTCGTGCACATTTAAGGATTTTTTCTTTTTGTTCAACTGAGGAGAGCTTGATTATCATGTGTCGTGATGAAGTTCATTTTTGATCAACTCTGTTGGGAATTCTGTAGCCCTCCTGTATATTATTTTCTAATTCTTTGCTCAGTTGAGGGAAGTTTTCCTGTATTATTTCATTGAATACACCTCTAATCCCAGCTTCTCTTTCTGCACCTTCTGGAACACCCATAACTCTTATGTTAGACCTTTTAATCATATCTTTTAATTTTTGGATATTATTTTTAGCTTGACCTAGCTCTGCTTCCAGCTTTTTGTTTGTTTCTTCGTGATGGCAGGAAATATCTTCTAATTCTGGAATTCTTTCTTCTGCCTCATTCATTCTGTTTTTGAGACTCTCCACTGTATTTTTAATTTGCTCTACTGTGTTCTTCATTTCTGATATATCAGCCTTAATTTGATGTATTACTGCTATTTCTTCTTTGAACTCTTGTTTGTACTTCTCATTGTTGACCAGCAGCTTTGCAATGAGTTTTCTGAGTTCTTTGTCCTCCATTTTCTCAATGTCTTCCTCAGTTAAGTCTGAGAATGGGTGAAGCTTTTGCTCCTTTGTTGGAGAGACTTTAGTAACATTCATAGTGTGTTTTTCTTTTCTTTTTCCTTTTGTAATTTTCAATCTGTTTGACGACATCTCTCTGGTCTGTTACCTCAGGTGTATAAATTGACTTTAATGTTCAATCAGTACCCTGGGTTTAGGAAACACAACTGTCCTAAATAATTGCTTTGTCCGTGGCACTGATTTTATAGGCAGCACTGAGCTTATTACCCCCTGCTAGCCAACACGTCTAAGTACCTCCTGAGGTCGTCCTGGGCAGACTTGGTGGCCAGAAAGATCAGGGGGCTGTCGCAGTCAGCTCCAGGGACTACACAGACCCCCAAGGCTGCAAGACTATTGCCATGGGCTCAGCTCTGCGCAATCAACCAACAACACACCCACTCTGGATCTCCACTCAGGGTTCACACCTGCTATCCTGCCACCCGATATGGCTCCAGGTGGAGAACTGCAGTTGCTAGTTTTCAGCTCCAGGGACCACACCGACCCCGCAGGGAACAGAGCCAGTGCTCCCCTCCACCCCCAGATCAGATCCGCACAAACAGTCAGAAAGGGGCCCGTGTGCTGTTCTGTCAACTCCGCTCTGTGCCTCTCCACACAAGGCGGCCCCCCGAGTCCCCGACTCCCTCCGCGTGCAGCTGGTCCCAATCACCCAGCTCAAACTGTCAAGTCCCGGACCACACTCGCCCTCCCAACCCCCCACACAGACCCAGGCTCCAACCTGGCAGTCACAACGTCCATGTGGAGGCCACCGGCGCATGTCCAGCTGGCACTGGAAATGAATCGCTGGAGTCTGGACCACCGGAGCCCACGGCCCCGAAGGCTGGCAAGTCCCCAGCCGGCCACAAGGTCAGTCACGGGAGCTCTTTGTGCCAGGAAAGCCAGGTGTTCGCCCGCCACCACCGTCCAGCGCAGGGACTCCGAGTCTTAAAATTCCATTCTTTATGTTATACTAAGATGTTTTGTTGTAGCAACCCACAAATAAGATGAGGGTGACATGAGCTTCTGTCACGGTCAGCAGAGCCGGCAACGTGGGCACAGTGAAGGTCCAGGGGTCGGGCGAAGGTCCGGGGGTCTGGCGAAGGTCCGCGGGTCAGGCGAAGGTCCGCACTCTGCCTACATATCATTTTAAACCTATGACTTTGTAAGTCAGAATGATCATCTTCATTTAATTTCTAGAGTTGGTGGATTACATTCCATAAACCAAGGTGCTGTGAATGGTATAGCATATTTTCCTCATTTACTATACTCCCAGGAATTTTAGCATTACTTGTGCATGCAAATTGCTTTCGTTTCCTAGATGTAACCTGAAATAGAAACCTGCTCTTAATGAAATTTGACACATTGGAGTTAACAGCAGATACCAGAGAATGACAACATGGAAATTTTACATACAAATATTCACTCTTGCAAGATGGGTAGGAGGAAAATTTCTGACATGGATTTCACTGAAAAGATAAAGCAATATATATTTTTAAAAGACTCTTTGCTACTTTATACTCATGGTTTCTATTTATGGAACTGGGGAGCAATTATGAGTCTCGCGTTATACTTGACACATGAAAGGATATTAACAAAAAAGATGATAAAACAAACTCTGGATAAAACAAACAGAGAGGGTATGCAATAGGTTAGGTCATTCCTTGTGATGCCAGCATCTCAGATATAAGCATTGGTTCAGTCCCAAGTGTTCTGGTTCCAATCCAACTCCCATTTAAGATCTCAGTGCCTGGAAGGGCAACAAAAGATGGATCAAGCACTTGGGCACCTGCCTTCTATGTAAGAGGCCAGTATGGAGTTTCCAGCCTCTGACTTTGACCTTGCCTAACCATAGCTGCTGCAACCATTTGGGGAGTGAATCAATACATGCAACATCTCTTTGCTTCTTTTCTTTCTCTGATACTCTGCTTTTCAAATATATAAAGTAAATATTTTTCAATATACCTTTAGATAATTTGAAGGACTTTCATGAATCGATTAAATATTTCTAGTAGTGTCTTTTGGAAGTAAATAGCAGCCAAGGCTAAGATATAAACTGGGGAGAAATAAAGCCTAATGAAGGACATATGGCCCATCTGGAATATTGGATGTGGATTAGAAGAACAGAAGGCAACACAGAAAAGGAACTTGGAGTTCGGATTAGCAATAATGTTAAAAACCAGGTGGATGAATTGTGTCCTATCTTAGGCATAAGAGAAATATTTTTGGAGAGGTTTTCTGAAAATATAAACTTGCTGGTGATCTATTAGCAGTTTGGTAAGAAGGAGAAGAGGTATAGGTAGAATCTGGAAAGTGTTCAATTCTCAGTTATTCATTTGCAAGCTATCTTGGTTTGTTCATCCCTCCGTGTTGGTTTCTAGCATACATGCTCTCCAGAGTTTTATTTCTGTTTCACTGATCCCTTATTCCTAGTTTTTTGTAGATGTTTTTCCCCCTTTCTTCACCACCAATCAATGTTGAAATACAGTTATTAGTAAGGTTGTCCTCTTTTATACATCTTCTGTCATTCACTGATGATCTAATAGCTTTAAAAATCATCTAATGCCCATCAGATGAGACTTGAATGTGCAACAATCCTTAAGGGTAAAAGTCTATGAAAACAAAACCAAATCAGACTTTGCCCATTCTTGAGGAGGTTACAAGAATCAAATTGTAAAATCTCCAACGCAGAAGTGACCATGGTGCTATGATCTTTAGCTCGCTCCCAATTTGGGATGCTAACAATCTACTCTGCTGGTGTTGTTCCTTCTTTGTGTTCTGCCCTTGCTTTGTGGATGAGGAGGCCCTGGCTCACAGCATGAGGCATGAGGAGGAGGAAACTTTGACTTCAAATGAAGAGGCCAGATAAAGCCAGGAAGACAAAAGGCAAACAGTTTTAGTAAAACTATCTCTGACATAATGCAGAAACTCAAAATTTATGAATTCATGTCACCTGTAAATAAATGGATGTGAGTGTAAGTCTTGTTCCTTCTACTGAGAAAGATCTTTTAGATACTAAAAATCATTATTAAAAAAATGACAAAAAATCCTTTAGGCCTAAACTCTCTTCTCAAAACTTGAGAAGCAGAGAAGTATCTATTCTTAGTTATACTGGAAATTGCATGCAGGCAAGGAAGTGGACATGACCTAGCACAGAGGAGTCTCCAGGGAAAATTTTGACATAGATCTATTTACTCTTTAGCCTTCTCTCCTCTTTCTATCTCTATTATGGTTCTTCCAAGGGCATCATTCTCCATGTACCAAGCTCCCAGGCAGAAAATGTGTTAGAGGATTATCAATGCTTGTCAAGTGATTCTACTTAGATTTTTGGCCCTTACTCTCCAACTTTTGAATGGAAGTCTTTGTTCTCCAGTAGAGCATCCCAGAAGGCTCAGGCCCGCTCTGGACAGCTGCCAGAGAATGGTCTTTAGGAGTTTCTGGGAATGAAGGCGTCTGCATTCCACAGCCTCAGACCTCTCCATTCTCCACATGCCAAGCTTTCCCCCAAGCTTTTCTCCTCCCTTTTCTGCCCCTTCTCTGCCTTGCTTGGATTCTATTTGATCTTCTGACATTTAATCCTCCTGCAACTTTCTAAGCCTGTCTTCCAAGTTCCCTGAGCATATGTCTGATGGTTTTCATTACTGATGCATACTCATCTAAACCAGTGTGATCATAAATCACTATTGTGGATTCCTTCCCTGACCCACTGTTGCCATTTGTTTGATTAAAATGGCCACAGATAGTTACACATACCTCTAATAACACTACTTGTCTATGTTAAATCAGATTTATGTAAGAGCACTGATTTGAATGGGCTCCTGCAGTACCAAACCACGATGGAGTCGGTCATGCTAAGCCATATCACCAAACCAAAGCTGTTTATCTGACCTTCTGAGAAACATGGAGTGAGAGATAAGAACTGAATTCTCAAATAGGCCAGGATTAGCTAGCATGAGATAAGAAAATCCTTTCTGTCTTAACCCAAAGAAAAGTAACTTCGAATTGGCCAGCTTACTAATTTGTTGTGCTTTCATCAGCTCTTCTCTACCCAGAAGGCAACTTCTTAATTCCTGGGAGTGCTTTTCCTCTATTTTCACAGGGAACGCTGCCTGCATCCAAAAGCTAATCAAACCATTCAACTGAATTTATTATGATTTGGGTCTTCCAAGAAATATAATGAAGGCCAGGTGCCTATGAAATTCTGTCATGATATGGACATTTTCTTATCAGTATAGAAAATTTTAAAACAAATGATTAAAATGTTGTTTGTTATACTTGACAAAAATCTAAACTTTCTGAAAATTGTATACTTTTATTATATGTGACAATGTCAGTCACTGAAGAATAATAATGCAAAATAACTATCAAGCTTTTTGGCCTTAGTAATTGTCTTGCACTATTAAGGTTCTTTGACTATTCAAAAGAAATTCTGTTTATATATTTTCTATATTTGCATAATTCATGCTTGGGAAAGGAAAACTTAGAACAACTTAAAACATAAACATACATTCACCTATCTGTTAGAGGAATAATCTTTCTGTGTAACACATGTCCAGTATAAAACTCCACCGTGGACTAATGAGAGAATTAGAGGGGAAAACACAATTTTAATATTACTGAGAAAATAATCTTGACCTCCTGGACCATATTTGGATCTTGGGTTCCCCCAAAGGACTCTCAGTCACAATTTAGGAAACACCTATCTAGAATCAGAATTTAGTTATTCAAAATGAGCAGAGACATTCAGAATATTTGGAACCAATGTCTGGATAAAGGAGAGTCCAGAAATGAAACTGCAGACACCATCCCCAAGGGTAAAAATGAAAAATAAAAAAAAAATGCCCTAGGTCTTTTTAACCTTTTCATTCAAGTTCAGAAAGAATTACAATTTTAGAAAATCCACTAGTCTTAAGTATCATATGTTTCACCAGTAGAAGACCATTTCTCACACACCATTACCTCTGAGACACCACTGATTTTACAGTGAAAATTCATTTCTAACATTCCTACTAATCAGAAAATTCTCCATTTAGGAAAATTTTTTGTTTGGTAAAGTGAAGATTTCACCCTTCTGCTGGTGCACATATTTAGGAAAGCATGTCAAAACATGCCACTTTATGCACAAATATTTCAACATTTGTCGTGGCGTGAACCACCACTCCTTTTTAATAAAGATTTGCTTATTTTTATTGGAAAGTCAGATATAAAGAGAGCAGGAGAGACACAGAGGAATATCTTCTGTCTGCTGGTTCACTCCCCAAATGACCGCAATGGCCAGAGTTGAGCCAATCCAAAGCCAGGAGCCAGGAGCTTCTTTCAGGGCATGGGGATGCAAGGTCCCAAAGCTTTGGCCTATTTTCTACTGCTTTCTCAGGCCACAAGTAGGGAGCTGGATAGGAAATGGAGCCGCTGTGACTCGAACTGGTGCCCATATGGAATATCACACACACAAATGAGGACTTTAGCGAATAGGCTATTGCCCTTGGTCAAGCTGTCATACTGTATTTCATGGCTGTCCCACCAGATAATTAACATCAGTTCTGTAATATTATCAATATTATCATATATTTTGTAATTTTATTTTTTCTACTGATTCCTTTATGTAAGGGTCCAAATAAGGACCGCATATTATGGTTAACATATTCTAAAATTACATTTACATTCCTCTTCCTCCTTTTATTCTCTGTGAATTTTGTTTTTGTTAAAACAATTATTTTATTTCTCTTCTCTTATTTTATACTGTTAGAATTAGGTTATTGTATCCCTCTGGCGTGTGACAAGTTTGAGTGTATGTCATGTGTAGTGTTGTTTCATCTGCTAAGCTTTTTGGAAAGAACATTTAGTAGATGCTATTGTGTAGTTCTTATTGGATCTCTTTGAAGGCACATGATAACTATAATCTCCTTCTACAATATTAAGGTAGATAAACAAAATATTAAATTTGTTAGAGCTAAGGAGCACCATCTGTGGGATTCATCCTCTAAAACTGCTAGAATTTTCTGTTACTGTGGTCAAGCCACTCATTATTAGTCATATAATAACATGTATGTAACTATAGTAACATTATAATATTTAGGAAGAAATATTGCAAAGAAAATTACAAGTATCAGGGCAAGGATTATGGCATAATAGGCTAAGCTCTGTGGGATATCAGTGGCCCTGGCTGGTGCACTGGTTATTCCACTTCTGATCCAGCTCCCTGCTAACGAGCCTGAGAAAAAGTGGGTGATGACTCAAGTACCATGCTGGAGACTGAAATGTGCCTGGTTTCTGACTTCAACTTGACCTAGCTCAGACTGCTGAAATAATTGGATGAGTGAATCAGTAGATGCAAGTGATGTCTCTCTCTCTCTCTCTCTCTCTCTCTGCCCCCCCAACACACACTCTTTCAAATAAATAAATGAAGTTTTAAACATACAGGCATTAACATAGTCATCTTTTACATTACTCAATTTAAAAATCATTTTCATGACATAAGCCTCTTTACCTAAAATAGTTCTGCCTCTGATGTGGGAATTTCAGAGAAGTGAAGAACTGGAATAGTCTCCTTGTTGATAATCATTTTATTGTCCTTTAAAATCAGGGTAGCCTAATCTCTATGCAGTCATGCAAGGTTACAAAGAGTTTTTTTAATTGTCTCTACATTCTATTAAGGATTCTTTTGTTTAAGCCATTACAATTTCTGCCTATCCAATAATAGACTTTCTAATCTCTCTCAAGCTAGGCAAATTCTATAAAAGCCATAAACATTTAAAACCTCTAAGAGTATAATCATCTCAAGTCTCAAAAGTTGAAGACTCATAACAAAAGGAAATAATGGCAAAGAAATGTTCTTGTACATTACAAGGTAGACTTTTATCAAACCTCGTCTGCTCTATCCTGAAAGAGATATTCAACACCCTTACAACTGCTGTAGTAAAAAACGTGTTTCATACTTGGAAATGTCGCTGTTGTGTAGGAGACTTCTCTGCTTATGAGAACTTTGATTGCACAATTGGTCCCCCGAGGTCATGGCTCCTACATCTGCAGACACCTAATAATGGACTGAGTATAATAAGAAAAAAATGCCAAAAAGAAAAAAAAAACTTGGATTTGCTCCATGACAAACACTAAAGTGAATCCATGTATGTGAAATAATGTGCAAGCACACCCTGCTGTAGACTCCTGCCATTTGGCAGGTCTTAGCCTCTCTCACCAGCACAGGTTACAGTATTGTTTGCATCATATCTCATTTGTGAATCGTGCAATTTTGCCTACAATGATTACCTCTGAATGGAGCATGTTCAGGCTTTTTCTTGTTGTTACCGCCTAAAAAATATGATATACAATGCAATTTCCACAGCATTTATATTGTGTTAGTCATTAGAAGTCAAATAGAGATAACTTAAATGCTAGGCAAAGCAGGTACTTAAGACTTCATGTTCTGTGCTTGGGTACCTAGTGAAAAACCCCAGTTCTGCGAGCCCAGGTTTGGTGCAGGAGGATCAGTTTTGACTTGGGATGCCTTTATCTGGTATAAAATAGCTGGCTTGCATTCTACCTACAATGTTTCTAATTCATCCTCATATAAACACCTTCTAGGAGATAATAGGTGATTTGTCAAGTACTTGGGTCCCTACCAATCACTTAGAGGTTGGGATTGGTTTCCAGGCTTCAGGCTGGCCCAGGCCAGACTGTTGTAGGCATTTGGGAGATCAACAATTAGATGAAAAATCAATCTTTCTTTCTCTCTGTTATTTTGTCTTTAAAATAAGATAAATAAATATATTAAAAAAAGCTACAACTGTGGCTGTAGCTTCCTAATAATACATATCCTGTCAGACAGCAATGATGTCTCAAGTAATTGGATCCCTGCCAGCTACATGGGAGACTTAGATTCTGATCCTAGTTCCCAGCTTTGGCTCAAGCTCGGTCCCATCTGTTAGAAGCATTTGGTGAGTAAACCAGCAGATGGGAGGTCTCTATTGCATGTCTGTCTCTACCTATCTTTATTACTCAAACAAAGAAATTAATAAATACATTTTATAAATTACATGGGAACCTAAGATTGTCTTGCATGTAAATAAGATATTGCTTCATGTATGGGAATTGAGCATCAGACAATTGTGGTATTTATGGGAATCCTAGAACCAATCTCCCATAGATACCAAGAGACTACTAAAATTTGTAAACAGTCTAGGAAAGAAGACTTAGGCTCTTATGCCTTTGTAAAAATGTTTGTTTCTCTTTGTTTGTTCATGATTAATTTGCCCAGAAACAATATGGTAGCAACCTGCACTGTTAGCTCTACCAGTATTAATCATCTCCAAGGTGATTTCAGTTTCCATGGCAACAGCAATATTTATCTTGGTGCTACAGCACTGGCTGGTCTCTAATGGTTGGGATGACAGAGTAATCCTGAAATGTTAACGCGAAGTCATAAAATTCTCATATTACTGATGTCAGGATAGTATTTTGCCACTTTCCATCAATTATGACTAATGTGCGCTCAGACAATCGAATTACAAGTGTCTTCGAAGCCAATCCTGTCTTTTGGCTTCAGGTTACCAGGCTTTGAAGTCCAAAGGATTTCGCTGAGTGAAGAATGCTTTGTATCCACATTTTCATAATGACTTTACACATACATAATACATCACCATCATATTTATATGGAAATACACGGAAGAAGTCTAGTCTAACTTCTCCAAGAAAAAGAAATAAAGTTTAACTTTATCTACATTCTGCAAATCAATCAATCAAGCCCAACTGACATTTAGTTAAAGGTTTTGTATTTCATTAAAATTAATACAACACAAGAGTGAATTCTAAATGAGGAAAAAAGCTCTACTCTTTCCTGTCTTCATCAGAATTAATAAATATTACAACAGATATGAAAATATTCCTAGAAAGAGTCTTAGGAATAAAGGAAGTTGGCAAGGTGCATTACACCCAGGTGGACTCAGAAGTGGAAAAAAAATGTTCTGAATGATAGCCTGGGGTAAAATTCAGGGTTGTTCCCACAAATTAACAAGTTACTGTTCCTGTCACTTTTCTTCAAGTTTCTTACACCTATATGTCTTTTAAAATATTCGATTAACCCATCTGACTGGCAAACTTCAAGATGCTGACTTTCTTTTTTTTTATTAATTATTTTGCATTATGTGACAGTTTCATAGGCTCTGGGAATCCCCCCACCCCTCCCCCTCCCCTCCCCCCTGGTGGATTCCTCCACCTTGATGCAGTATTACAGTTCAAATTCAATCAAGATTCTTTCCTTGCAAACATATACCAAGCATAGAGTCCAGCTACTTATTGTCCAGATGGGTTGAACAGTTTCTTGGGGAGACCATTTCTGGTCCGAAGTTAGAGCTGGTAGAATATCATCACAGTCAATTAAGAGTCCCAATATAACATCAACAGCAATTTGAAATATTATGGAATTGACATGGTTTTGAGTAACCAGTATGTTAAAAAAAAAAAAGCAAGTCCTAACCACAACCTATGATTAGCTCATTGACATTTCAATTTTAGTTTATATACAGGACCGGCTGCTATATACCTTAAAATGGCTATAAAAATGTTGACTTTCTTAAGCCTATGAAAAATCATGTCAGTCATGTCATACAGATTTCTTTCCTTTTGCCTACATACAAAGTTAACCCTACATTTTCCCTTTTTAGGGATGGAAATGATGTCATAGAAAGGCACGCGGCCCCTTAGGAACTTACTCCTGTAATCTGTGTGGCAGAAGATAGGGAAAGATGTGAGCAGGAGCAGAGAGGAGAAACATGAGGACAAGGTAAAATCACTAATGTCAGAATGGACTTTAAAAAATATTTATTTATCTATTTATCTATTTGAAAGGCAGAGTTACAGAGGGAAAGAGAGAGATAGGAAGAAACTGTGTGTGTGTGTGTGTGTGTGTGTGTGTGTGTGTGTGTGTGTTTCAGAGAGAGAGTTTTATCCACTGGTTCACTTCCAAAATGGCTGCAATGCCCAGAGTTGGGCCAGGCTGAAGTCAGGAGCCAGAACGTTCATCAAGGCATCCCATGGTGAGTGTAGAGGATCAAGGACATGGGCCATCATATGCTGATTTCTTAAGAGTACTAATAGTGAGCTGAATCAGAAGCGAATGAATTAGACCTTAAATTGGCACCCACTTGGGATGCCAGCATTGCAGATCACAGCTTAGTCCATTATGCCACAATACTAGCCACTGAATTGGTTATTTTGTGTGTCATACATCAGTGGACACAGGGATCTTTACTCAGTTCTCATGTGCTCATGGTTGGTGCCACGGTGGTGGCAGAAGTCAAGAAGGTGAGGGAAAGTTAAGAATCAGAATGAAACGTTAAATCATACTGTGTTTAGAGTACACACTGCAAGAAGATAGGAAGAAGCAACAGGCAGGTATTACTGTTTTCATACAAAGGGCACCATTTAAATAAAAAAGCAATTTTTGCAATTTTCACATCTCCAAACTTTAGAATTTTTCTGCTTTAGTCCATTGTTCAGAAGCAGTGATTTATCTCCTGGTGTGATGAATTTCACCCTGAGTCCCTACTCCTTCCACTAAAATTAGGAGCTAAGTTGTTCTTCTCCCTTCATCCAATGGTTCTAAGGTAAGGGGACGGGGGGACAGTGTTTGAGCATAGCAAGGAGGTCTACTTCTCTGCCATGATTTTATGTTCCTGTTTAGGAAAATCCCCACAGAATTTTGAATGTTAAAGTCTGTTGATATCTTGTGAAAGGGAAAGCACTTCAATAAGACATGAATGTAATTGGTGCAGTTCATCTCAGAGATGGCCAATCAGAGAGTGAGTACCCTCATGAGAAAACCTTTTAAAATAGACAAGAGTGGGCCCAGCATGGTAACCTAGTGGCTGAAATCCTTGTCTAACACTCACTGGGATCCCATTTGGGCCCTGGTTCCTGTCCCTCCAGCCCCGCTTCCCATCTAGCTCCCTGCTTGTGGCCTGGAAAAGCAGGAGAGGACGGCCCAATGCTTTGGGACTCTGCACCCACGTGGGAGACCTGGAAAAGGTGTCTGGCTCCTGGCTTTGTATCAGCTCAGCTCTGACTGGTGCTGCCACTTGGGGAGTGAATCGTTGGACAGGAGATCTGCCTCATTGTCTCTCCTTCTCTATATCTTACTTTACAATAAAAAAATTTTTTTAAATAGACAAGATTGACTAAGATCCTTTATGAAACCAAGATTTTTCACAAAAGTTAGCCATTGAGCCTGGGTTTCTGATCATGGCTACTGTGCTAGGTAAATGTGAATTTGGGGATTTGCTGAAAGTTTTCAGTTTTGTCTTTTTGAAAAAGAAGTACCTTTGGTTGAAAAAAATAAATAAAACCTTTGGTTTGAACCCTTGTTAAATTAAAATGGGCAATTTTTTTTCTTGTCCTAAATGCAAGAAGAATCATCATAAATAATTACTAATTGCTGTACAGCTTATTATAGCCTTTGAACCAAAGTCTCCTTATTGACTTATCATCAACACAAGTGTTTGGTTAAGTGACTCATTACAGCTATACCTTCATAGAAGGAATTAGGTAGGATTACTTCCCTTTCTACTGTTTTAAATAGCTTGTGGAGGATTGGGATACATTCTTGAAACGTTTGATGGAATTCAGCAATGAAGTCATCTGGTCCAGGACTTTTCTTGTTTGGAAGGGATGTAATTATTGATTCACTCTCCATCCTAGTTTTACATCTGTTGAGATTTTAAATTATGTCAGGGTTCAGCTTTGTTAAATTATATGTGTCCAGAGATCTATACATTTCTTCTAGGTCTTCTGATTTGTTCGCATATAGTTTCTTGTAACAGTTGCCGATTTTTCTGTGTATATTTGAAATATCTGCTGTTATATTTCATTTTCACTTCTGATCTGTGTGTTCTCTTTCCTTTCTTTGAATAAGTGGTTAGTGGGAAATCTATTTTGTTGATTTCCTCAAAAAAAAAAAAAAACAAGCCTTTGATTCACTGTTCTTATGTATTGTTCTTTTGGTCTCTATTTAGTTTAGTTTCCTCCATTTTTTTGATAATTTTTTTCTGTTAATCTTGGGATAATTCTGCTTTATTTTTTCTAGCTCCTTCAGACAGATGGCTAGCCCATTTATCTGGTATTTTTCTAGTTTCTTGGCATAAGCACTAATCGCAATGAACCTTCTTAGGATACTGCCTTGACTGTGTCCCACAAGTTTTGATACATTGTGTTGATGCCTTAATTCATTTCAAGCAGTTTTTAAAATTTTTTTCCTCTTTGACTTCTTCTCTAATCCATTGTTTATTTAGCAGTAAGTGATTCAGTTTCCAAGTATTTACATATTTGCTGCACAATTTTGACGTGTTGGTCTCCACTTAACACTCTATGATGGCCTGACAAAACTCATGGTATGATTTAAATCTTGTAAAATTTGCTGAAACTATTTTGTGGCTTATAATGTGGTCAGTCCTGGAGAAGGTTCCATGTAATGATTTTTTTAATAAAAGATATTACGTGTCTGTAGGATGAAGGGCTATGTAGATATCAATTAAATCTATTCCACTGCCTGGATGTATTGTCTGGGTGAGCTCTGTTGTTTCCTTGCAGAGTTTCTGTCTCATTGATCTGTTCATTGACTTTAGTGTGGTGTTGATGTCCCCCAGCATTGCTGTATTAGTCTATTTCTCCCTTTATATCGATTAAAATTTGTTTCATGTAACTAGATTCTCAGTTCCCTGGCATTTGCTGATACATTCATTATTGTGATTTCCTCTTGCTTAATGGATCCCTTAATTAGTGTGCCATGTCCTTCTTCATTTCCTTCAATGCTTTCATGTCAAAGTGTATATTATCTGAAATTAGAATGGCTACACAAGCTCCTTTTTCCATTCTTTTAGCTTGGAAAATCTTTTTCCATCCTTTCACTTTCAGTTTCCATGTATCTTTGTTGGTGACATGTGTCTCTTGTAGGTTACAGGTAGATGGGTCCTGGTTTTACATACAGTCCCCTAATTTGTCTCTTGATTAATGAGTTTAAACCATTTACATTTATTGTTAATATTGACAGGCAGTGATTTGCTCCTGTCATTTTATCATTGGGTTCCTTAATGTTTGTTTTACATTTCTTTTGTGGTTTCATTGATGTATTCTGCACGTTTGCCTTTGGATTTGTTAGTTGTTATTTGTTTTTCTCTGCAGCACTTGGTTAAGCAACATTTGTTGGGCAATGCTGGTAGAGGCAAAGCCTTTCTGTTTTCATTTGTTTTGGAAATAGTTTATTCACTTTCAAATACAAAATAAAGCTCTGCTGGGTATATTACTGTGGGCTGATTTTTTTCTTGTGGGATCTGAAACATGTTACTTCCTTCCCTTCTGCCATGTAGGGTTTCTTCTGAGAGGTCAGCTGTGAGTCTGGTTCAGGCTCGTCTATATATCAGTTGTTAATTCTTATTGGGATATAAGCTAATTGATTTTTTCCCACTTACATATTTAAATATCTCTTCTTTATGTTCAGCTGAACAGAGCTTGACTAAAATATGTTGTGGCAAGGATTGCTTCTGGTTGAATCCCCTCAGGGCTCTCTTCCTTTCCTTTATTTGGATTCCTTTTAATTTTCCCATATTAAGGAAGTTCAAACACCAAATTTGAATGGCCAATAGACATATGAAAAAATGTTCAGGCTCAATAGGTATTAGGGAAATACAAATAAGAACCACACTGAGGTTTCACCGATCTCTAGTGACACTGGTTTACATTTGGAAATCTAATAACACTGCTGGTGAAGATGTGGAGAAAAAGTCACCCTACTTCATGTTGGTAGGAGTGTGAGTCAGTTACTAAGATAACTGAAAGTTGGCTTATCGTATGATCCAATTATCCCACTCCTTGGAATATATCCAAAGGAAGTGAGATCTTCATATAAGAAAGTGCCCTGCAATCCTATTCTTAGAGCAGCACAATTTACAATAGTGAAGACATGAAAACAACCCAGATGTCCATCAAAAGAGGACTGAATAAAGAAACTGAGACACATTTCATCCATGGAATACTACTCAGCCATTAAAAAGAATGACATTTTATCATTCTTAACAAAATGGTTGCAATTAGAGCCAATTGTACTCAGTGAAATCAGCCAATCCCAAAAGGAAAAATATTATATGTTCTCTTTCCTGTAAACCAACCTTCATAAAAAATAGTGAACATATGTATAAGTAAATATGTAAATAAATAAGTAAATATGTGTATATATGTATGTATATATGCTCAGAGATGAACTGTAAATATGTGTATATATGTGTACATATGTATATATATTCTCAGAGATGAACTGTATAATGGAGACTTGCATATTGCGAAGTAAAGGTGCATGACAGTACGCACCTCTACTCCAGAATAAAAACAGGACTCTCAAGAAAATTACTAAATGTACCTTGACAATATGATACTAGACCATTTACCATCGCCAAAATTTTTGATGCCATGGTACGCTTAAATAATAGAATGTTGTCTTGTGATTGTGGTTGAAGGACTATACGATCGTAATAATATGGGGGAAAATGATGGTGGGTGGGAAATGGATAGGGGTAAGAGGAGGTGGAAGGTAGAATCCATATACCTTCAAAACAATATTATGGAAATAATACTAACAGTAAAAAATACAAAAAATCCATCCCAAGGTTGAGAGTAAGATCACCAGACTGCAGCAGCAAGATGCTGAACCCTGATCTCAGCATTTTGGACTTGTATATTCTTTATAGAATGTCTTTTGCATACGGAAGCAAAGAAGGAACAGTCTTGGAGCCCTGCATGGTAGCCTTGTCTATGGCCAGGCTAAGATCAAGCGCTGACATTCTATGGAGTGTGCTTTTAGAGAAGCTTTATACATGATACATGTTGAAGAATAACTGTAGGGTGATTCCATGTCCTGATGGACATTTTCTAGGTAACTTGGAGAACTTGAATATGGGGAGAGCACAAGCCATACACCTTGTAATACAGTGTGCTCATGATTATAAAAATTGTTTCATTCTTAGATTTTGCCTTAAGAGATTCTGTTTTCCAGCCAAATGAAAAGATAGAGCAAATGAAAGGAAGTCCATTTCTAAGATGGACAGAATTGATTGAACCTTCACAGTGCCGAATAGTCATTCTCTCTCTTCCCCTTGTCCTTTCTTCCTTGCTTGCTTTAGAAAAAGCAAGCTTCACTTCTCTTCAGACACTGGGCTCTGACAGTCACCTTGCTTTCAGCTCTGGCATTCTGCTCCCCAGTCAATGACTGACAGCCTCTCTTAGGGTTTCTCCAAGAACCTGGAGCCCAGGGCTTTCCTGCAATAATGATGAGAAAGAAAATCACTTTCAACGCCACTCCTCTTTTATCTTTCAGTGAAAGAGTCCTCTACCCCAGCTTTACTTTTCCTGCTGGATGTCTGGGGGATGGTCTCACTTCATTCATATTCTCCCCAGACCTTATTTCATGGAGACTGATCTATTCCCAAGCTGTCACGTAAAAATATAGAATAGAATAGAATAGAATAGAATAGAATAGAATAGAATAGAATAGAATAGAATAGAAGCCTATGTGGTAAGGTAAGTCAAAAGTCATTCACATATAATAGATTGACTGCTACATCTAGAGAAACCTGTGTGAACCTTTGTCTCCTAGAGGATATTTTACAGGTTGAACACGTTGGAATTCAGACATCCTATAAAGTAGTGGTTAGGGCGTGGGTGAGAGGTCAAAGTTCTTCCTCTAGACTGACTTTTCCCAATTGCAAAAGAGAGTAAGAGGAGTGTCTTCCTTTGAGGACTGTTGGAGAAATTAAATGTTTAAAATGCCGTTAAAAACACAGTAAATTTGGGCCTGGCGCCATAGCCTAGTGGCCAAAGTTCTCGCCTTGCAGGCACCAGGATCCCATATGGGCGCCAGTTATAATCCTGGCAGCCATTTCTAATTCCCATGCAGCTCCCTACTTGTGGCCTGGAAAAGTAGTCGAGGACGGCCCAAAGCCTTGGGACCCTGCATCCATGTGGGAGACCTGGAAGAGGCTCCAAGCTTCTGGCTTCAGATTGTCTCAGTTCCAGCCATTGCTGTCACTTGGAGAGTGAATCAACGGATGGAACATCTTCTTCACTGTCTCTCCTCTCTGTATATCTGACTTTGTAATAAAAATAAATCTTTAAAAAACCAGTAAATTTGTTTCAATGATAGCTGTTGTTGGCAGAAACAAGCTCAAGCAGAATTGTAAAACAGACTCTATTAAATTTAATCTTTCAGTTATTCTGCTTGTTATTGAGCCTTTTTAATGATTCCAGTCCCCAGGTTTTCATTGGAAATATAGTATACTGCGTATAAGAATCATATAGCAGCACTCTTATAACATCTAATTCCCTCCTGTTAAATTAATCAAATCAATGGCACTTGTGGACCTACCTTCCATGAGCAATGTATGCTAGAACTGAAGTTTTCTCCACCAAAATATTTTGACATTTTCTAGCTTTTCAAAATACCAACAAATTTCATTTACATTCATGACTCAGAAGTTGTATCATCCCTAATTTAAATTTTATGCTCTATTTACCATCCATGCACTATACTAGAACTTAATCTTAAGAAGTACATTTTTTCCTCTTGCTAAGAATTATATTTGTATATTTGTGATGACCTAACTTGCCTACACTTCTCCGTGTGTCCAGTGGAGGACCGGTAGCCTGTAGCGGTCCATTTTATTAGAAGGGGCATTGCTGAGTGAGGAAGGACGCCAGCATCATGTAAAAGGCCACAATCTACTTTGAAGAATACTGTGATAAACAGCTGTGTAAGAGTTGGATAGTTATACATCAACTCATCCTATGCTTCAAGATGTGGAAAGCCTTTCTTAAAATTCAGTTTAAAAAAAAAACAGACGAGACTGAAGTTTTACTTAACAAATGTGGTGACTACATATTATTGATTTATCAAGAACAAATGTCTATTTCGACAGTTACAAAGTAACATATATATGTATGTATATATATGTATATATCAATTTCTTAGGAATATCATTAAAATACAATTGTTTAGGGCTGGGTAGTATTTAATCTATCAGGTAAATCCTCAGATCCTACATCGGAGTGAATGGGTTCAGTACCCAACTGTGGCTCCTCAGTACAGTTGCTGTGGCTCAGGTGATTGGAGCTCTGCCAATCACATGAAACATTCAGAGTGTCCTCTTGGCTCCATGTTTCATCTTAGGCTCAGCTCCACCCCTGGACATTACAGACGTTTGTGAAATGAACCAGAGGATTCTACCTGCACTGTCATCTCTCTGCCTCTTAAGTAAATAATTTTTAAAAAACTGTAAAAAAAAGGATTTATTTATTTTTATTATAGAGGCAGAGCTACAGAGAGGGGGAAGAGAGAGAGAGTAAGAGAGAGAGAGAGATGCTCAATGTGTTCATTTACTCCCCAAATAGCCATAACGCCTGGATTTGGGCCAGTCTGAAACCAGGATACAGGAGTTTCTTCTGGGTCTTCCATGTGGATATAAGCGTGCCAGAGTACAGCTCCAGCTGAGTTCAGAACTCCCGAAAGGTACATGGAGTAGGCGTAAGAGAAAATAAATGGATCACCACAATTTCAGGACCATAATGGACAATGCAAGAAAGGTGTCCCCTTTATTTATACAGAAACCCTCAACAAGCTCTGGCACAGACTTTTGACATCATGGTCAAGTGGATGTTTCTAAGAATAATTCTGCTGTTTGTTTCACCTAACTGCTCTCAATAGAAGTTCTCAATAGATGGTGCATATCAATCAATAACACATTGCTGCAATTATCATTCTATAACTCAATTGAATCAGTTAAGGGACGAAATGCATCACAAAGAAAAGGAGAACCTAAAAATCAAGGAAAGAATGAAACCCTAAACATATATCCCTTGATTAGCATAAGGTCGATGGGGACAGCCAAGACAGCATGAATAATAAAAGGCCCTTTTTGCAAGACGTTATTAGTGACATTAACCTCCAAGCTCACATTGATATTATTTATTTATTTATTTATTTATTTATTTATTTATTATTTTTAATTCATTAATTACATTGTATTATGTGACACAGTTTCATAGGTACTGGGATTCTTCCCACCCCTCCCCAAACCCTCCCACCATGGTGGATTCCTCCACCTTGTTGCATAGCCACAGTTCAAGTTCAGTTGAGATTCTCCCATTGCAAGCATATACCAAACATAGAGTCCAGCATCCTATTGTCCAGTCAAGTTCAATGGCTTCTTAGGTATACCCTCTCTGGTCTGAAGACAGAGCCAGCAGAGTATCATCCCGATCAATTAAAAGCTCCAACATACCATCAGCAAAAATTTACATCATTATGGAATTAATTGACATAGTAATGAGTAACCAATATGTTAAAAGTAAATGCGAGTTCTTAACCACCTCCTGTGACCACCTCATTGACATTTCAATTTTAGTTTATACACAACATATAACATACATAACATAACATGTTATACATAACATCATATCATCTTAAATTAAGGCAAACATGTGGTATTTAACCTTTTGAGATTGGCTCATTTCTCTTAGCATTATGGTTTACAGTTTGGCCCATACTCTGCAAGATCTAGGGGTAGGTCCCTACTTCCTGAAAAGGACTTACATTGATATTAAAAGACCAACGCCACAGCAACAAACAATGCCTGAATAGATTACAGCATTCTTCAGCAGGGTGGTCCGGTGTCCATGTAAAGGAAGACAGAGCTGCATTCAGGTGGTTATAGAGACATCCACCGGGCCCTGCCATGGCAGCGGAAAATTCCTTGTGGCCCTGCCTGCAATGGAACAATACTCTTCACACCTGCCTGTCCCCCGCATCCAGTGCATAGACCCAGTATAAGGGCACAAGAACTTATTCAAACCTCTGTTGGTTTCCCAGGCCATAAGCAGAAAGCTGGATCAGAAGTGGAGCATCTGGAACTCAGACCCACAGCTTTATTGAATGCCAGTTCTACAGGTGCAAGATTAGCTTGCTGCAAAGCTGCACTCTTCCATATTAAAAAAAAAAAAAATACAAAAAAACCCGAAAACTAACTTTTATAGGATACAACTGCCAAGATTGCAGTGTTTCAGGAATGACCCTCATGACCCTGCATTTTAATGAGCATGATAGATGTATGCAAGGTTGGTTAGTAGTAATGTGTTAAGAAACTATTGTATTCAATCATAATAGCAGCAATTCTTGACTAGGAGAAAATTCACCAGGACGAATCCATTGGCAGTGTTTTGATATCTATCTATACATCTATCTAATATAAATAGATACACAGAGAGATGGAGAGACAGAGAGAAAGCTCTTCCATCCACTGGTTCACTCCCCAAATGGCCACAATTGCTAGAGCTGAGCCAATCGGAAGCTGGGAGCCAGGAGCATCTTCTGGATCTCCCATGCAAGTGCAAGGTAACAAGGCTTTGGCCCATCCTCTACTGCTATCCCAGGCCACAAGTTGGATGGGAAGTGGAGCTTCCAGGACACAAACCAGTACTCATATGGTTTCCCGCTGCTTGCAAGGGGAGAATTAGCCAATTGTGTCATTATGGCGAGCCCCTGGTGATGTTTTTGTTTGGTACAACTTGAGAGGAGAAGATTGGCATTGGTATCCAGAGAGAAGAGCACAAGGATGCTTGCAGCCTTGCTACAGAACAAAGAATCATCCTCCATGATGAAGAATCACCTCATCCAAAATGCCCATTATGACATTCCTAGATTGAGAAAATTTGGTCTACAGCCACAATGACCCAGTCAGCCCTGATTCCATAACCCAGAACAGTTTGGGATCTAATCTGCTATTCTTTTGTCAGTCAACCCTGTGAGTGGTGCCTGTTCACTGGTTACTCCAAGCCATGCTGGCTTAGTACCAGGAGTTACTGTGGAGTGTTCTGACAACCTTGATTCAAAGATTTAGAGTGGAAAATGCTGACTGAGCTCTGAGCCTTTGGAAATGATGATAATCCCAGGCACGAAGGCTGGTTGGCTGCTTCAACGCCACTCCTGAGTCACCTCTGTACTTGGTAGCCTCACAGATTCTGGAGAGATTTCACTGTGGATTTTCATTCTGCTTGCACTTCTCAAACAGTGGAGTTGGAATCGAAGTTGATGATAGAAAATCCTGGTAAAACTAGAAAGCTGTGGAGGCTTTGCTGACCAATTTTGTCTGTTTCATTTCTACTCAACAATTCAACAAATAGTTTCATGCCAGGAAATGTGGAAGAAGCAAGGGAGGATTCAAAATCGTAGGATGCAATCTCTTTCTCAAGGAGTCAGTGGCTCAGTTTGCTTCGCTTTTCTTCCACTTGCTGTGTACATCCTTCTAACCCTCCGATATGTCTTTCCTAGTGGTTTACTTGTAATTCTTATTTGATTAGGATCTACAAGGCCAAAAAGACCTACAGAGAAAAATCTAGAACTCAGAAAAGGCAAAAGAACACTATTTTTGTAGGGAGGTTCTGCAAATTTATCATTTTTTGCAAAGTAGCATCATTCAAGGTAGCTGGTAAATACTGACTTTCTACATGCAAGGAAAATATAAGTGACTCCAATTTGCAGAATGCACCCATTTGCAGAAAAAGTTATTTCGCTACTTTAAGGGTCTCTATTCTTTAATGCAAGATACTGAAAATGGCAGACTGGAGTAAATGTGAAAACGAAGACTGCTGCCTCCTCATTCTGAGAAGACTTTGTCAGCTGACCCCGTGACCTCTGCACGTCTTCTTCAGCTTCAGAAGCGGCTAAAGGTCAGATTACATAGAAACTCCATTTAGATTCTCTCAAAGGAAGGAAAGTCGCTTTATGAAACACCATCCACTCTCTTTCACTCACACTGATCATACCTTTACATTGTTTTTAGAGCCATCCCCATGTTTCTATGCTCTGAGTTTTGTGATAGTAGAGATTCTAACCAGGGGAGAGGATGAGAGAGAGATCACTGGGAAGGATAGTCATTGATTTTCTGAAACAGAGTGTCATCTCCACAGGTATTTGATTCATTATGCTGCATTAATGTTTTGGTGCACATAAATCTTGGAATATCTAAAGTATTATGTTGCAATGAAATAGAAAAACAAATTCATCAGGTTATCTTTATACTAAGCCAGATTGTATGTACACTGGTTTTCATGGCTCCTTGTTGGTTCTACAAAGCTTATTCCTCTAGTACTTGTGTGTGTGTGTGTGTCTATCTCTCTCCCCTGCATCTCCACTTGCCACTCCCTCCCACTCCCTCCCCTTCCCTTCTGGCTCCTTGTCCCATTTTTGCAAAACCTCCTACTTGTCCCTCCCACAGCCTGGGCATCTGTGAGAAAGGAGGGGCTGTTGTGAGCAGTCAGGTTAATTCTAGACCAAAGTTTCACTTCAAGATTGTCTGCATGTTCTCTCAATGCTCTGATGTTTTCATAACCACACTTTTTTAAAAGTGTGTTTTACCCATTTAATGTACCAAAATCTTGAACTATTTATCAAGATGCATAGAGTACAGGAGTACTGAGCATCAGCCAAGAGAATCAGAACAAAGATTTTTCCACCTAGTTAGGATATATTTATATCAAATTGTCCTACTATAAACGTAAGCTAGAACCATAGTTCCTGGAATTCTGATCCTTGAGTGGCTCTAGGTATGAACTGGCAAAAAGAGAAATATTGTTTCATTGGGAATTCATCTTTTATTTGGGAGTAAAGCTGCAACCTGCAATGTATCTTCACTTATCCATTATGCAGTTCTTCTACATGAATATATGTATATGTATGTGTATATATATAATCACAAACCAATGAAACTGTTCAATATACCTTGACAATAGGATGCTGGACTTTCTACCATTGCCTATGCCTGTAAAGTCATGATGCACTTAAATAGCATACGATGGGCTTTTTGTTGTTGCTGAAGAGCTACACCATTGTAACAATATAGGGGAAAACAGTGGGGCAGGAGGAGGGAGAGTGGGGACAAGGAAAAGAGAAATATCTGAGCATACAGAACTGTATCATGAAAAATAATGAAAAATCACAATTAAACAGCAACCTATCTCTTTGAAGCTTGTATAGTCAGACCTGCCAGTCAGTCCCAGTGTGAAGCTACTCTTGGGCTTCTTTTCCTTCGGTTCCTTCTTCCACTGAGCCTTCTGACCCAGTAGCCCCAAGCCTATTCCCAGGTCTCTGGAGTTGGAGTCATAGACTTCAGTCCCAGCTCCCCTTTGTGGACCACTTCTGGGGCTGGACATGTTTGGCTTCTGGGATTGATTTGTTAGGGATTCTGTAGGTTCTCTGACTTCCACAGAACACCATCAGTCCCTCAACTCTCCTCTATAAATATGAAAGTTGTAATTCCTGTAGTAAAAATCCATGTATCATAACTCTCAGGGGTTCTTCAACCTGGACTGCTGTAGTAATAACAGTGTTTAGAAACAAATGCAGTGCAACTTGGGTGTTTTCTCTGAAGCATTGACTGCATATATCCTAGAGGTCATCCAGACCACCAATTCATTGTGCAGATAATTAAAATGATGTGCAGAGACACTGAGTCCAAACCCATGTCAAGGTCACAGAGCTACACGGCAGATATGGGAATAGGACTCAAATCACTGACTTACAGAGTTTCAGATATTTAGCTACAAACGATTGTAGCCGTATTTTAAATGGCTCTTTTAATTGCTTACAAAAGGATGTCAAAACAGTAATTAATCCTTTGACGCTGCCTAAAACATCGTTTAAAAGACAGAGAACTGTTGTGGTCATTTTCCTTAACATCAAGCACAAAGTTAGATGAGGTATCAGAGAGATTTAAAATTTTGCTTTCTTTACAAGGAATCAATAAGAAACATCATTAAAATGAAAAAAATGAGCATATGAAATCACAAGTCAATTCTGAATATAAACTATTATGACAACATTGCTGTCAAATTTGTATGTATTAATTTTGTGGTTCACAAAATAAAACACAATAGCATCTTCGAAATTTAAAAATGAAGACAATACCATCTTTATTATTTAAAAACAAACATTAGTATCAAGATGTCTTTGCTTGTTTTTCTAACATGTAGGTATATAGACTATGGAATATATATTTTTAAATTTAAGTTTTTTGTTTTTAAATTTGCTACACAGATGAGAGGATAGAGCATATTTTTCATTGTCATTAACACAGGCACACAAACACTGGAATTACCTAATTTCCAGCTTATTTATGTTCTCGCTTAAACCCAAATTTGCGTTTATAAAATATAAATAGAATATGTGCTGACTGAAACAGCATGAAAATATTTTCTGGGTGTGAAAGAAAAGCAAGATTGAGATCATGCAAATTACTGTTCACATAGTTCCTGGGCAGGACCCCAGAAAGATATGGAGTGTGTCAGTGAGAATGCCAACTCCTGGGTCAGGTCCTCCTACTGCTCCCGGAAGGGAAGTGCTAATTCATGTAGTTCCTGGTAGTGAAATGCTGACTCATGTGACTGAGCCTTACACAGATCATGGCAGGGAAAAGTGCTCTGGACACCGGTTGCACTCTATCACCTGATAACTGTGTAACCCGGAGGAAATCACGTTAGCACTACTTTGGTCATCTGTATAATTATGAGTAAATCTGGGTACTCTCTGAAGTGTGTGTCTGTCCTTAAATCTTGGTTATTTTTATTACAACAAATATGATAGTGGTATAAATGGAATATTGTTAGGAGTTAAGTACTGGTTTAGACATATTCAGTCTTTCACTGATTTTGTGAACTATAATTCGGATAAACGTTTGAACACTTTGGAAATCTTTAGCAAAAATTAGCTTTGAGGTTCTGTGACACAGGAATGAGTCACTGTTATAGGAGCTTTACATGTGGAACAAACTCAGCAGAATCTTGGCTAAAGTTTTATTAGCTCAGGTATTCACCATGCCCTGCTTGTCCTCTTAGGGTATGGTAATGTGAGTGCCTAGGCTTGGCTATTTGAAAGGCAGACAGAGGGCTGCCTTCCCCAGATGTGAGAGTAGCAGGAAGTCTGTCCATGTCTCTCGGGTGGGTGGAAGTGACCCCACAACTTGAACTCTAATCTGTGCCCCAGGGTGCACAATAGCGAGAATCCGCAATGGAGAGCAAAGCAGAACTCAGGGACTTCCAGAGGGAACACGGTGTCTGAAGCTGCATCTTCACACTGGCACCCAACACTTGTCAGACTGAGTCTGGTCTTTAGGCAGAAAAGAGGATATTAGAGTAAACTCTCTTCCTGTATCTGCATATCTCCACGGCCTTTCAAATAATCAATATCCCAGGATGCCAATTTGGGGGATAGCATTCCCAGGACCCCTTTATACCACTTCCCTCATACTCCTCAACTGTGAAAATCTGAGATGCTAAAACTATCAGATCTGCAATCCTTTCTGGAATGACAATACAGTCCTTTTTGGCCAAGTAATTCAGGCAGAGGTCATGGCAAAGAGCTCTAGGAACATGTTATAGAAGAGATAGTCAAGCTGGCATGTCCACTCTGCTCTTTGCCTCACTTGTCTTCCACGTGAGATATGGACTCAAAACAGATGTGCAGTGATGCCCTGTATACTAAAAGGTCCAGGTCAGATGCTGGGAAGAGGGAGTAGCCAGCCCATTGGAATCTGGGCCCTGATCTCTAACTTCCTGTCCACCTTAACAACCCTGATTCCTTACAGAAAAGAATATACCCTTGATTGTTTTCAAATATGGGTGTTCTATTGCTTGTAGCCAAAATCTCTTTATTCATATATGTGGGCTCTGTGTATGACTTCAAAATAGGGCTCCAATTTTCTTTTTCTTTTTTTTTATTGTCCAACTTTTTTTTTTTATTGATTACATTACATTGTACAGTTTTATAGGCACTGGGATTCCCCCCACCCCTCCCCCACCTCTCCCCATGGTGAATTCCTCCACCTTGTTGCATCACCACAGTTCAAATTCAGTTGAGATTCTTTCATTGCAAGCATCAACCAAGCATAGAGTCCAGCATCTTATTGTCCAGATAAGTTCAACGGTTTCTTGGGGAGACCATCTCTGTCTGAAGGTAGAGCCAGCAGAGTATCATCCCGTTCAATTAAAAGCCCCGACATTACATCAGTAACAATTTTTAACGTTAAGGAATTAGTTGACATGGTATTGAGTAACCAATATGTTAAAAGAGAAAAAAAAAGAATGTAAGTTCTGAACCACATCCTGTGACTTCTACATTGACATTTCAATTATTAGTTTATATACAGCGGGGTTCTATACACCTTAAAATGGGTATAGATTACTATTCAGCTGTCTCATGTCTATTTTAATTTTAGTATTTAGCAGTTTATAGTGTTGAAGCATGATTTTGCTGAACCTGGCTGTTTTTCGGGTAGTCTAACTCTACAACTCTAGCAACACATATGTCAACAGTTTAGGTGAACAGTTTTAGGAGGGGAGTGCAGAGAAATCTTCAATACCCCAGTGAGGAGTAACTAATCTTTGTGTTCCACCCAGTGAGTTATAAGTGCATCCCCGCTGACATTTCCTGTCTGTTTCTAAGCTTTCCTTGTTGTTCTTTATCTATTCTAGTTTTTTTGTTTATTTGTTTGTTTTGAGGGGTTTCTGGAGCAATCCTGATGATCATTACAAGAGAGGGTGGGGACCCAAAGTCGGAACCAGGCAAGGACCAGAGAAAGCTCCTCTGGGCTCCAATTTTCATGGCTTGACATTGGAATAGGAAACTAACAAGTGGATACCATTATGCTGTGATACTGGCCTTGAAAAGCCATAGATTTTGTATGGCATAACAAACATCAGAGTAGTTACAAACAGAATAATTGGGTAAGGGCTCCTGCTCCTGCTTGTGTAGAACCAGGAACAAAGCCAGAAAATCAGGTACGAAGGGGAACAATGCAAGATGAGAATCCTCCTGAGCCAGGTGGTAAAGGAAATCTTCCATTCCCTTTTTACATAGAATGCTCCTAACATAAGCTGAATAATCAGAAAATCGCTTTCTCCTAAAACTGGTGATTAAAAGAAGTACATATTTTTGTACTTTGATTTTAATCACTCTTCCCTGCCTGCTCCTCTGGATCTAATCATTAACATAGTGTGAGACATTTCGCCACATCCTCTATCATACAAGTTGTTTCCAATAGCTCTGATTCCTGCCAACTAAGCGGAAAATTCGATCTCTTGGAGCTCAGTCAATGCCACCCCAAAGGGGTGCTGGTCCTGATACTCTGAACCTGTCACGTTTTAAAACTGATGACACTCCTTGGGATATGTCATCTTACATAGCAGAAGAAACTCTGAAGATGTGATTAGGTCATGGATCTTGGAGTGGAGAAAGATGGCTTACTACTCAGAGGAACTGATCGTTAAGGTGGATCAGTGTAATAATTAGGACTGCTGAAGAAGGGAGCCAAGTTGATCAGAGTCAGAAAAAAAATGCAATGTGACATTGAAAGGAGAGAAAAAAATTGGAAGATGAAGAATAGAGCCATGAGCCAAGGAATGCAGGTAACTTTTAAGGACTAGAAAAGGTAAGTACATGAATACTTTCCCCTATAGGTTCCAGATTGTAGCCCTGCTAAAACTTCATAAGCCACTAAATTTGTGAGAATTTATTGCAGTAACTGTGGAAAATAAATGCCCTAATGTTTTTCATCCTGGAAGGACTGTACTAGACCAAGCCAACTTGGCAACTCCAAGCTTTGTGCAGGGCCAATTTCAGACAGCTTGACAGTAGTAACAACATCAGCTGGTCTCAGAGGCCCTGCTTTGGGTGAACCTGCCCCCTCTCACTTCACAGAGGCTCTGGGAATTCCTGTCTTTTCTCTCTTTCTTTAATCGCTCACAAGAACACACACACACACACAATTTTCTTTCTTCCAGAATATAGGCTGCTTCCTGTGCTTCTTGGTCCATATATGAAACTGTCAGAATAAAGTATTGTTACAAGTCTAGGTTTGGAGGAAATCAGCTAACATCCAACTACTTAGTATCCATGTGATCTTACATAAATCAACTAGGCGAATTAATAAACCTCCTCCTCATTTGAGGAATAGGCAGAGCAGCAAAATATGATTTGGGAAATAACTGAGATGTAAACATTTACCAAGTGTTGGGTATAGAAAATTAATAGCTCTTAATGAACATTAATTAATGCTGTTGATTTAGTATTTTATTTCGGTCATTTAGAATTTTTCTTTTGAAAATTAGATCAGTATGTATGTGTTTATTGGGGAGGCAGGGAGACAGAGATGGAGAGAGATAGAGTGCTCCCACCATTAGTTCACTACTCAGATGTCCACAATGGCCTGGCCTGGCCTGGCTCAGGCTGAGGCCAGAAACTGGGACCTTCCATGTGGTGACAGGAACCCAATCATTTGGACCACTATTGTTGCATTTCAGGATCCACATTGTTAGAAAGCAGGAGTGAAGAGTGAAAGCCAGGAGCGGAGTCCAAGTGCTCCAATGTGTGATAAACATTTCTTAAATGGTAGTCTAAATACCCACTTTCACTTAGAGTTTGCAAAGGACTTTCTCAAAATAACACCTTAACACAAATAGGCTGGGGTGACATCATGCAGGAGTGACAAACAGGCAATTAAGGCTAGCATTTTCCTAATTAAAACCATAATTGCGTCAAGCTTTTAGACCCTTATCTCAAGCTATGATTCCTACTGCTTATTAATGAAAGGAAAATTCTTAACAATGGACACTCTGCTCTAATGCTCATTCATTTATATGAACGTCAATCACCACATAACATCTACTGCTGATTGCCTCCCACAGAAAAAGCGGTGGGAGGGGAAAAATGCCTGTGATGCTACTCTTGTCTAGTTTACTGGCCTTCCAAAAGTGTCTGCTTCTGTGTAATGATTACACCATGAAACTTTGATTGTAGCCTGTTTTTATATCATGTATTGGCAGCATTTTTTTGTTTGACATGTTTAATATAATACTGGCTGTACCTAAGGGCCTACAAATCTTTTTCTTTGTTTTCATCATCACAGTTAGTCATACAAAGAAGTATGTACATGTACCTGGCTGAATTTAGTGCAAGATTCCTCTTACTCATGGAAAATCCATTACCAGACACGATTCACGTCTCCACTTGTCAAATATTCAATCTTATACTTATGAAGCAAGATAACATACCATATAACCAAATCAGAAAAAAACTGAAATCTCAAAGGAGCTGGCAGTCAAATCACAAAGCATCATGCTCCATTCCAGATGCTTCCTAATTTTCATGCTAGAAGTTGTACCTGCTCTGCTCATTAGCAGACCATAAATAGAAAAGCAACACCCGACAATTCGACCAAGGGAAAGAGAACCTTACAAAACTTCATGTGGAAAGCTTATTTATAAAATCTGAAATACAAAGTTGTCAGTGAAGCAAATTTAGCCATAAGATACCATAGCTTGTGTTGTATGTTGTACAAAGCAGCAGGGAAGTTGTGCAAGTGATAACTCATCCCTGAACACACAAATGAGCTGGCATTCCAGGACAGAGTGAGAACATTCAGAGGCTGCTCTAAGACCCTGAGTCAAGGAACTAGCCTGTCACATGGCAGCTTAGCTACCTGAAAAGTCACACCAGCTGGAGATTGAACATTATATCGTTTTAAAAAATAATGATAATTTTTTTTTTTTGGAAAGGCAGGTTTATACAGAAGAGACAAAGAGAAAGATCTTCCATCTGCTGGTTCACTCCCCAATGGCCACAATGGCCACGCCCAGAGCTGAGCTGATCTGTAGATCTGTAGTTAGTAGCCAGGAGCTTCTACCTGGTCTCTTTCATGGCTGTAGAGTTCCCAGAACTTGGGCCATCCTCTGCTGCATTTCCAGGCTATAAGCCTGGAGCTGGACAGAAAGTGGAGCAGCCAGTTCACGAACCAGTGCCCATGTGGGACATAGCACTTGGAGTGGAGGATTAGCTGGTTGAGCCATTGCACCAGCCCCAGTATTGTACTTTGCACCTGGTTCTTTAGAGAATTTGGTTGCTTTCCCATTTAAAGTCCACCATCAGTGCTAATTGTCTCTCACTTCAAGTACCTGACTCATATTCCCCATTCCCTTCCTGTTCACAGTCTCATGCTATAGAACACTTCACACATTGTTTATCCTCATCCTTTGTGTATGTCCATCAGTGAATGCTCTTATGTTGTTAAGTTCAACAAACCCCTTTTGCTGAACACACCTGGAATACTGAATGAGGTGTTGATTTATACATGGAACTCTCCCAGTCAGTTAACATTAATATTTGGCAGCTGCAGGTAGACTCAGGTGGAGGAATATGGATTTGAAAAGCACAGGTGGCTGTGGCCTGACACTATTTACAAATCCCTGCACACATGTACACACATAGAAATGCTTTCAATTTTCTTCGAAGGCCCTTTTTACATATTTTAAATAATTTTCAAAATGGCATTGTTGCCCGTTGTTAAGAAGCAGAATGATGTTTCAGACTTACAAAGCTAATCATTATCACTCCGTGCCTTAAAACTCTGTATCATTCACTTTGAATAGATGTTAAATCTTGAATCTGGCTTTGCCTGCTTCCCTGATGCCTTTTCTCTTCTCCTCCTCTCTCCTGACTCACCGCCCCCAATCCTCCTCATTCTTTGCCCTCAGTTAGTCTGTAAAGCAGACTTTAAATGGAACTTTTGCAACAATTGTCAAGATCTCCAGCACAATGAAGACCTGTGGGAATGCATGCCAGGGATGGAGTGCAAGGCTGGTGGGAGTGGACCTTAAGGGTAGAGAGGCTCTTGAGAATGGCAAGTCAGATAATTAGATACAAAGAGTGGAGAGTCTCTCTAAATGGACTTAATAAAATTCTTGTTAAAACTGGGCTGGGTTGCCAAGACAGAATAAGGACTCAGGGAGCAAAGTCAGTACCCAGTCAAGGACAGGGCTCCCAAGAACCTGAGAGAAGTTTGGTCAGGGAGTCTTTTGCTACTCTCCGATCTCCAGCTCTACCTCATGTTCCTCACTGCCTCCCAAGGAGACCATCATAATGTCCCCTCTACATATGAACAAAACACGGCACTCGCTGTGGGACAGATACTGTGCTAAGCATTTTATCTATTTTTTTCCAATATATTTAGGGTTATAATAATCAGCTGATGGTGAGATTCATAGTAGGGTCATAGCAATTTTTAAATGCATACTTCTTAATAGTGCACTTATTTTGATTATTTTATTAGTGGTGATAATTCAATTCTTTTGGATTTCCACAAATATTAAAATGAAGAGGTTGGATTTTTTTTAAAAAAGACAATCATGGATTAAGGGGGTTGAGATACATTTGAGGGAATAAATCAAATGCAAAATGACTATGCATGTGCTAAAAAACAGAATAAGGTAAAGGCTAAAAAAGATGTAAAACAGCAGGTTTTATCTGGCTCTAGAATGGTAGGAAAGTAGTTGGGAAAACGTTATTAATGTTAGTGATATCACACTGGAAAGAAATTGCATGACCGAAGTGATTTGGGTTTTTTCATTAGCATTATTTTAATTCTTTTTTAATATTTTATTTTGAATTTTTGAGATATGTGGTACAATGTCTTATAGACTGGAATTCCCCCCAAAACTCCCACCCCCCAACAGAGTTTCCCCATTTTGCTACAATGGTGTAGTCCTTCGTAAGGAATCATAATTCCATCAGTCTCTTATTTAAGTGTATCCCAACATTGCTGGTACAGACAGTGTCAGACAGTCCAGCATCCCATTGTCTACACATTTCCAACAGTTTCATTGGGAATCCATCTTTCATCTGGAAGCAGGGATGCATGCTGCATTGAATGCATTAACATTATAATGTTAATTATATCACTCTTGAAAGAAATTGCATGACCAAAGTTTTTTTCTTTGTTTTTAAATATATTTATTTATTTATGTGTTCGGGAAAGAGATAGAGAATGTTCCAATTTGTTGGTTAAATACCTAAAATTGCTGGGGACGGGCTGGTTGCCATGTTACCAAAGCGAGGAGCCTCAAAATCAATCCAATGCTCCGGCATGACAGCAGGAACACGTATACTTGACCTGTCACCATTGCCTCTTGGGTTGTAATTAGCAGGATCCTGGAGTTAGAAGTCAAAGCTGAGAACTGAATCTAGACACTCAGTTATGGATTGCAAGTGTCGTAGCTGCTAGGCTAAATGCCAGCACTGGGGTGTATTTTTTATGAGAAAGCAGTAGCACAGGTCAGGAAGGGAAGACAATAAATTTGGAGGAAGCAGCACAATTATGGGGGAAGAACCAAGCATGAGATTTGGAGACTAGGAGCAAGACATGGTCTGAGTGATTATGCAGAGGATAGGTAAAAGGAACGTGTGTGTGAGAGGGAAGACTCCAGAAGGCTAGAACACAGCAGTGTTGTGAAGGGCTGCACAGCCGCAGACGAAAGACCTGAAGTTTAATTAGATGAGTTGTGCAGGCTGCTTAAAACTTCTGAGCATTGTTGTGACAGCATCAGCATAGCATTAAAGAAAATGGATCTTGCAGGGACATTTTGAAGGCACAGGTTCAAGGAGGAAACTGATTTGGAGGAACTTCCTTGGAAGGCTATTCAAATGATCCGGGTGAGATATAATAAAGACCTGAGCTGGGTTCTTGGTAATGAGACTGAGAAAGAAAATGTTATCCAGGGCTTACGACCCTTATCTTAGTAGCACATTGGCAGTCATTTAATTAACAGGGAAACACCACAGAACATTCTCACAAGCTGGGAAAACATTTCATGGTTTTATGTTTAATTCATCATTATCACTTCCCATCTCAGTCTAGGTGTCTCCTGATTGTTCTCTTTTAATGGAAGTAATGGGAAAATTTTTCCAAGTACTAAAACAGTAGGAATTTTAGCGTGAAAAAACACAAAGAAATGATCACTTTATTTCACCAGGGAGGACACAATGGGACAACTGTGTGAAGTCAAAGGTTAGGGGTACACTGGGGGCACAAAAGTCTTTTTTTATGGTATGTGTGTGACTGCGTAAGGCACATGCATGTGAAACAGATTTGTGCTTTATTTAACATTCCAAGAAAACCATATTTGAAGAGACAGTTCTTATAAGACTGTCCATTTGTTAAAAATCACAATTGATTCTGAGTTATCAAAAAGCACAAAGGAAGAAAATTGAAGTTTGTGATTATGCCTATAACAGCAGGAAATGTGGCTAGCTGTGATATGATTAATTCATACTGTAATTATGTTTTCAATCAAGTTACAATCATTACTACCCTAATTCTTAAAACAAATTAAACACTTGCTACTTTATGGTCTTAATTATCAATGCTGATAACCTTCTGGTTGGAAAAGGTTGTATTTTTGACCATTGTCATTAATTCTTTACTTCAGGGCTAACCCATGATGGGTCATGGTAGCAAGATTTTACAGCTGCCTTATAATTTTCTAATTCTGCTATTAGTGGCTCATGCTGCGTAGCGTGTTTTTAAAGCATGTTGCCCAGTTTCTGTTTTCCATTTGAAATAAAATCCCGAATGCCAAAAAAAGTGGGTATGGGATGTAGGGAAGAGGAATGGCTCTACTTCTTCATTTACCATGTTCCTTTTTGTTTTTTTTAATTTTTAGTCTCCATTAACCTTCATTTCCAATTTCCTTGAGTCGTGAGTACACAAATATTCTTCTTTAAAATGGTAAGACTAAACAAAGATGATGAGCATTTGATCTTAAAACCACATGAATTTATACCTGAAATTCTATGAAACACTGATAAATCAGTCATTAAATCTAACTAATAATCTGTATGTGACTAATAATCTGTTTGTAAAATACAAACTAATTTTAGGATAATTTTTTTTTTATTTTCAAAAAGCTATGACTTGTAAGTGGAATGTTAAATCTGTGTCCATGCTCTTTCTAAAACTCCCAACCTGTCTCCATGTATAAAAACAAAACAAAACAAAAAACACAAACAAGAAACCTGAGAAATAAGCAAAAAAAATCCCCAAATGCCTTCTCTCTGTAACATTCACATGGGTTTGTACTTCCCCCCATATGTTTCAAATACATTGGTGTGCTCTTTGTCCAAAATGGAGACGTCCATTCCCTCCTGTCCTCTCCAGAGCTGCTTGCCTGCCTCTATCTCACGGCTTTGGGCCATCACGCTGCTCCAAGTTATCTTCCCCCTGCACAAACTCAGAAATTAGTTTAGAGCATGTCCTTTCCTTCTTCCTGAGTTTCTCAGCATCCAACCTCTGGCAATTTAATTTTCTGGATACTTCTAGAATACATCACTTTTGAATAATTTCTGTCATCACTCTTACTGTTCAGGTTCAAGAGTCCTTGCTCTAAGACAAGTCTCCAGACTTCTAATTTTTCAGCCAGAAACCCAACTAATCCTGAATTCTCTGTTAAAACCCTTTTGGTTACATATCAATCGAAAGCTTTTGTGCAAGCATGGTCTGAGTCTGCACCCTGATCTAGCCTGGGATTTACTCCTTACACTCTGGCTGTATGATCAGGATCAAAATTGACTGAACCTGACATAGATAAATTCTTAAATGTCCCTTTTCATGATTCCCATCACTGTCATTCAGTCAACTATCAACCTAAATCCCACTGCAAAGCAACTCTGCAAATGTAATTCGGGATACTAACAGATGACCAGAAGAGAAGGATAGTAGTCTAGATTACTCAGATGGATCCATTATAATCCATGATTAAACTATAGCATTTTCTCAGACAGGAAATAGGTCATATGGCACAGAGAAATTTGAAGACTAAGAACGACTTGACCTACAGTTGCTTGTAAAGAGAAAGGGATCATGGACCAGGGAATGCAGACTGAAAACCATCAGCAGTCACTAGACAGGAGAGAGCTGTAAGGAACTAAATTCTGTCACACTTTAAGAAACACTGGAAGCAACATCCTCTCCAGATAAAACTAACCTGCCTGATTCCTGGATTTCAACCTTGTGAGAAATCAGTCCATCTTATCAGACTTCTTACCTATATAACTGTAAGATAACAAACTTATATTGTTTCAAGTGTTTCATATACTCACACGGATCATTTCTTTTCCTTTTCATGATTTATTTATTTAAATATTTTTTTGAAAAGGCATATTTATAGAGAGGAGGAGAGACAGAGAAGAAGATCTTCTGTCCATTGATTCACTTTCCCAAGTGGCTGCAATGGCCAGAGCTCAGCCAATTCAAAGTCAGGAGCCAGGAGATTCTTCTGGCTCTCCCATGTGGGTGCAGGGCTCCAAAGCTTTGGACCATCCTCTACTGCTTTTCCAGGCCACAAGCAGGGAGCTGGATGGGAAGTGGAGGATCTGGAAAATGAACCAATGTCCAAATGGGCATATAGGCTCCCAGTGCATGCCGGGTGGAATTTAGTCACTAGGCCATCGTTCCAAGACCCACAATTCATATTTTCAATTCTATTTGATTTCCTGTCTGAGTTCAAAATTTATGTTTTGAGGCCCTATTGTGCTAAGTTCTGATGTGTATATATACAAAAGGTTTTTAATTTATAAATTATTTTGATACAAAATTCATTTTTTTCCTTTTAAAAATATTAGGAATTTAAGACATTAAGGTCTAAGGATCAAGTTCATGGATAATTGCCACAAAACAGTTTTCATCAATTCTTAAGTTAATTTCATATAAATACAAAGAGAATAATATAGTTAGTAGAATTCTAATTGAAATAATGATTTAAAAAATTCAAAGATTCAAGCAAGTCTTTTTGAAGCATAAAGATATTTGTAACGTGTGTTCCAAGAACTTTTTGAAGATTCCTCTTATATGAAAAACAGATGTATAACCTAGTGTTGTCATCTAAGTAAAGCCACCACTCTTGCACCTGTACTGAAGCCTCAAGTCAGTTGAAGTGATGGAAACTGGGAAGACAAACTGGAATACAGAAGCATAAGCTTAACGTCCCGGGCAACTGGCAATCATGTTGCTTACTCATTACCATTAGTTCTCCCAATTGGTAATGAGGTGTTATTTTCTGTCAAAGCTAAATATACACCTGGCTTCAGAATCAGAGAAGATGAAGGAGGTTATAGTAGGAGCTGGAGCGAGTCCACATCCCCTGGTGTCCCATGCTGACAAGGTGCGTGAGCAATAAGCATCAATGCGTTCAGGTGGCAACAGTGACAATGATCTTGCACCTGCTTTCTGAGCATTCAAGGATATTGGTTACCTTTTCTAGTTTTTTTGTTCCATACATTGAACAAAATGTCTCTTGTGACCCATTTACTATAAAACTATGCAGAGAAAGGAATTCTGGAAAATATAGTTTCAGCTGAGTTAAGATGGTCCAATATAAATTCTCACTGTTGTGCCCAAGTCACTTGGCCTTCTATATTTACTTTTTTTAAACTATGTCTAACTTACAAATAAATGGAAAAGCATGCTTCCGATGTAATGAAATAAGCTTCTCATAGAACTAAAAGCAAAGAAATCTCTCTTCCAGAGAAGATTCTTCGTCAATTTACTCATCTTTAGATGACAGATGTGCCTTTTCTAGCTGAGCTACACTTCCTGTTAATATCCTGTCAGTTAAATATTGAGGCATCACTAACTACAACTAACGTGTGTTACAACTAACATGATGGATGAATGTAGATGAGGAAAAACCACTTTGTATCAAGATAAGGAAGAAATACATTTTTATATTTTTTGCCTCTATAGTTTGTTAGGTGGCCACAGTACACAAAGCCACTATTCTTCACTTTGCATTCTCTACTCCCTTCATCAAGCACTTCAGATTATTATGATTCCTTGTCTTGCTTAAACTCATTTCCAAGACTGTGTCATCAACAGTCCTTCCAGGAGTCATACAGTTTTCCATTGTCTCAGTCATAGAGCATAGGAAGATTAAGCAAAGCTTTATAGAATCTCCTGCATTTTAGACATACATACTTCTCCTTAACCCTATTTGTAGCTATATGCCAGTTTCCCAAGTAATTGGGGTCAATATAATATCCCACCTTCTTTGTTTAATGATTTACTGGCATGATTGCCTAAAGTGATTGGTGGTAGTTCAAAAAATTTATTTTGTATAACCACTGCTGTGTCTCCTGATAAAAGCATGTCTCACTTGGAAAATAAAATATTTAAGATAAGCATAGCCACAAAGTCATGAAAGCAGAAAGCAAAAGTTTATTGGTGAGATGCACTTCCCTTTTCTAAGCACGTGATTCCTGGCCCTGTGAATTCGAGCTACAGAAAAATTGTGCTACTAATCATAAGACTACTTACTGGTCACTGACTTTAAGCAATGACCCTAGTCCAGTTTCAACATCAGCACATATAAATGAATTTTCAAAACAACTTACTGACATTCTATCAAGCCAGCTGCATCAGTGAGATAAAGAATCTTGCCAGTGAATTCCATAAACTTGAGCTTTTCACTGGGCTTCATTAGCTGTTATCACTGCCAGCAGGCTCATTAATGACTCTAAATCTAAACACAGGAGAGAATCAATGCTATATCAAACAAAAGCAACTCAGAGAATAGACCCTAAGGACACTATTCTTGAGCAACTATTTCCAATATCACAGATGTATCAAAGTTCAACTGGAGAACCATTGGGATTTATTAAAATAATTTAACTTACGAGCTTGTGTAAATTTGTTTATAATCTCTAAGGTTGTTATTTTTATACCTGGTTCTGGAATTTGAGGGTGCTTGGATGTGAAAATTAATATGAAAAGGAGAAGAGAAGAAAATGTAGAAGCCACAAAAATGTATTAGAAAATATGGTGGTTTCTTATTGGCTAAAAGCCTCCAGTTTTGCTGATATGGGTGTCCTATCAGAGCACCTGGTCCAGATAGAGAAGCTGAAAGAAGATCTGGCTGGAGCTAGAATAGCTGCATGGGCCAAGTAGATTGTTACAAACTATCAATATGAGCCAGCAAATGTCAACAAGGTCTGTGGGGGCAACAAAGAGTCACTGTTTGCATAAAAATATGTCTGCTGCTTTGCTTCTGCTTCCATGTCTCCAGCAAAATGCCTTTTGAGAGGTTCAGCGTGGTGGTCTAACTGCTAAAGTCCTTGCCTTGAACCCGCCAGGATCCATAGGCGCGCCATTTCTAATCCAGCAGCTCCACTTCCCATCTTGCTCCCTCTTTGTGGCCTCGGAAACAGTTGGGAATGGGTCAAAGCCTTGGGACCCTGCAACCACGTGGGAGACCTGGAGGAAGTTCTTGGCTCCTGGCTTCGAATTGGCGCAGCACCAGCTGTTGAGGTCACTTGGGGAGTGAATCATCAGATGAAGATATTCTTCTCTGTCTCTCCTCCTCCTCTCTGTATATCTGACTTTGCAATAAAAATAAATAAATCTTTAAAAAGAATCCTCTTGGGGCCCACATTAACATGGGACAATTCAGAGAAGGGGATACTGGGAAATATCCTACCTTGGCTAAATTGGAATAGCAGAAACCCACCGGAATATAATTTTTATAGCTAAGATTCTGAACTGAAATAATTTCCAAAGCTATCTTTAAAAAAAGAAGTGGTATTCTGGTTTCAATCTTCCAGGTCATGTTTTAAATACTGGCTTTCTTTCCCTTCTTGTAGGTATTCAGTGACATATACTGGTTATCCTGATTATTTTTAGAACTGTTGTTGCTAGCAGTCCAAATCTATATTAAATAATTCAGTGTCTGCTGCTTATGGTACTTAACATGTTGAATAGACAGAAAGAGTGTGCTATGTTTTGAGCAGAACATGGGGGCACAATTGGACGATGGCCAGATGGCTTCCCATCCAAATATAGTTCAATGCAAATAAGAAGTCTCTTGTTAAAAGATTTTACATCCAACTTTTCAGACAGATTTTTCTCATTTTTTCCCCAAAGGAAGTATGCTTTTAAATTTACCCTTCCGAACTTACTTTTAAGTTTTGAAGATTTAGCAACAGTACAATGATACATGTGTTGACTTTTTTAGGGTAATATTGATCCTTATGTTCTAGACATCACTAGGAGTTGAAGGGTCTGATGGAGCTTAAGGAAGCATTCCCATGCCTTTCTAGATTCTGACAAAAGAGATGATTAAAAAAAAACTTGTCAGTTTTATTCATTTTCTTCAGGGGAACTTACTCCTCCTGAGTCTTGGAATCTGGCTGTGAGGGCAGCTGAACCTGCAGGGCAAATATTAAGTACACGTGTTTAGCCTAACTTGCTGCAACATTAGCAAGCTAACTGCACGCTCCTAGTTATTAGCAGAATAGAGATAGAATGGCCAGCACATAGGCCTATTCATGTTGGGGAAAACAGATGAGTTTTTGATAACAGTGTGTCATAACATTAAAAGAGGGCTAGAGTTAATAAGCCCATGCCTCATGTGAAGTCTATGTAAGTTCATATGTGGACACTGGAGACCCCCCCACAGAAAACCTGTGACATTCTATTGCCTGTGAGCAAGGAGAACCAGAGCCTGGGAGACACTGCTCCCATTCTTGCTTTATGAGTAGGGGAGCAAAACACGCTCATGGCAAAACTGCCAGGTGGTGGGGAGAATGACTGCTGCCCAGTCCTACAATGAGGAGCTGTGTTCATAATCAATCCTTTCAACCATTTTGTTAAGATAGCTGTTCTTCCTAAAAGTGACTACATTTTATTCTCATTTACTTAAGAGAAAGCCAACCTCTGATGAGGCTAAATGGCTGGCTCAAGGTCACACAGATATTCTAGTTAAAAATCAGGGCATAGGGCCCGGTGGCGTGGCCTAGCAGCTAAAGTCCTCACCTTGAACGCCCCGGGATCCCATATGGGCGCCGGTTCTAATCCTGGCAGCTCCACTTCCCATCCAGCTCCCTGCTTGTGGCCTGGGAAAGCAGTCGAGGACGGCCCAATGCATTGGGACCCTGCACCCGCGTCGGAGACCTGGAAGAGGTTCCAGGTTCCCGGCTTCGGACCGGCGCGCACCGGCCCGTTGCGGCTCACTTAGGGAGTGAAACATCGGATGGAAGATCTTCCTCTCTGTCTCTCCTCCTCTCTGTATATCTCGCTGTAATAAAATGAATAAATTGTTAAAAAAAAAAAAAAAAGCAGGGCATAAAAACAGGTCATCAAATTGTAAGTTCACCCTCAACACAAAAGTGTGATTTTTAGCGATTTTCCGGGATTATCTTGCCCAATCTTCAGAAAGCAAACTCTGGGCAATGGTGTACCTGATATGGCTTTGTTAGTATGATCCCAGGATAACAAGATTGAGGGAAAAGGGGGGATGAAAGAGTGGAAGCCAAACAGTGTGTTACAACGAGTGAGCCCGTTTGTGGCAAGCTCGTATCTATTGAGTATATCCTCTTGGCTAAGTATTCTTCTACGGTTTTGCATGTAATAATCCCTTTACTACTTCCAACAACCCTATAGGAGATGTGCCATTATTATGATTATTCTATATGAATAAGGAAACATATAGGTCACTTACTAGTACGGGCCATGCTGAACTTTAACACCTGCAGTCTGACTGCAGATGCAACCATCTGCTCTTCCGACTCTGAAGTGATCATTGTGGCTTTCACAGGGTTAATGGATGAAGGACGATGCAGCCCATCCTCCCAAGACAAGTCAACAGCCTTGATTAATATAAATTACATCCCACTTAGCATATAATATGAAAACTATTTTAGGGTAGAAAGTGGCTTGATTTAAATGTACTGTATGAAATTACTCTAAAATCATGAGTGGAAGCAGGGAATTTCTATTGTATTAAAGAATGATTTTTATTTCATTTTGGCAGGAGCTAAGGAACAAGAAAAAAAAGGCTGCCTTTAAATTTAGGATAAAGTCTCTTCGAAGCAACATTTTGGTCAAAATTCTTAAATTATCATAAGAGTTTCAGTTTTCAGCACCAGCCCACTTGTTTATCCCTGAGAAAACAAAACATAATCCAGGTCATGGCATTCTCTTGGGGGTAGGAGGGATGATGACACTACACAACATGGTTTGGAGTTATGGAAGAGTGTGTCTTTGAAGTAATTTCCCAGAGCATGTCTGTTTTCACTGACATTAACCATTGTCAAGTCAGTGTTTCAGAAGATCCAATCATAAAAGCTCTGGGAGAACTCCTGGGAGTAGATGACCTTCAAAACGTCTAGCGTTTGTTGTGCAAATCTAATAAATGCTCTGACCATTCCTTGCTTGGGGCTTCTTTAGAGACTCAGTAAATCCAGAATTCTGATGCCTCTGGGTGAGGAGGAGCTGAAGGGACACCCAAAAAATGATGCAAAATGGAAATCAATTGACTAAAACAACTTGATGGATATATCCACAGCTGCAGCTAAGTCAATGTTTTGATTTGCTTGGTTCTGACATATTTTTAAATACTCATCAAAATCAGAGTGTTTAAAAATTTTTATTTACGGTTGTATTCTCAATGCCTAGAAGTCAGTAGAAATGAAAATATATATATTGAATATATGGAAATTATCCTCAAAGATGGAAACATTTTCATTTGATACATATATGTATATATACACATATTATAGATAATTCACAATAAACATTCATTGAAAATGAAATTAAAAGATTATTTATTTTAGTGCAAGGATTGTTTATTTTTATGTTTGGCACAAACTATTGTTTATTTGGTGTTAAAAAAACCCCACTATGCATGGATTCCTTTTTTTTTTTTTAAGTTTTGAGGAAACATATTTTAGTTTACTTTACTACCAGAGCTTAATCCTCTGTTAAATACAGAGTTCAAAAGGTTAAAGTAGAAAGACCACTGTTTTGCAAAGTATAGGCAAGGGCTATGTCCAATAATCCATGGTATACATTTTCACGATTTCAGTTTTTCTTGGCACAATAAACTTCCCTTTTAATTTTATTGCCACAAACTTTTTGAAGTTCTCATATATTTTCAGCCTTATTGGAGAGACCTGACCAGGGAACATAAACAGTAATGACCCGTTCACAATGAAAATAGATTCGATTTCTTTTTTTTTTTTTTGTAAGATTTATTTATTTTTATTGGAAAGTCAGATACATAGGGAGGAGAGACAGAGAGGAAGATCTGTCTGCTGATTCACACCCAAAGCAGCTGAGCTGATCTGAAGCCAGGAGCCAGGAGCTTCCTCCAGGTCCCTCACACAGGTCAGGGTCCCAAGGCTTTGGGCCGTCCTCAACTGCTTTCCCAGGCCACAAGCAGGGAGCTGGATGGGAAGCAGGGCTGCCGGGATTAGAACCAGTGCCCATATGGGATCCTAGCGGGTTCAACGTGAGGACTTTAGCCGCAAGTCTACCGCACTGGGCCCCCGATTTCTTTTATAAGAGACACTTGATACTAAAGAAAAGAGCACTTTCGTCCTTTGTTTCTGATTTTACCAAAGAGTATTATCAATATAATTTCGCTTCCCAAGTGATTCTTGAATTAAAGAGATTGTGCTAAATTGTAGATTCAAGCCCTCTAGTTGTCTTGACAGTTTTTCTTCATTGAACTTGTATAAATTAGAATTTTAAATGAATCTGTCTCCTATGAATTTTATTAGTATAAATCTGTCCACAAAAATCTTATCATTTTTATTGTGCTGACAGAAATGACCTTCCAATCTTGCAAAACTGTAGCAAGATTACAGTTTATGGGAGGAGACAGGTCCGAATTTAATTCTTAACACTAACGACTTAATGTGTGAGTTTAAACCAGTGACAAGTCTCAAGGACTTAGTTTCATGGTGTCCTATTATGAAAATACAGACAAGTGGAAATAAGGTGACATACTACAAGCAAAGTGCAAATGGGTAACCTGTAATAAGTGTAATAAATGTCAGTTTCCTTTTCCCTTTTTTATGCTAAGAAAAAAAGATCCGACAAACTAGCAGTTGCTCACTCAAGATGATGCTGCCTGCCAGCTTGCCACCAGAAAAGCCTGCAGGTATTCCAAGCGACATTGCTACTGTGTGTTTTCCCAGTTGAGATGTCCTAGGTGTCATTGGAGAGTTGGCAGTTCTGCAAGCGTTGACCGCTACCTGATCTCTTTCAGGTATTGAAGAGCCTCCATCCACCTGGGCCCACCCTGTCAGGCACTTTTGTCCCCACCTGCAGATAACTCCGAGAGTAATCTCTTTTTTGTAAGTTTATTGTGACCCTCACGGAGCCACATACCTGTCAAGCTATCGTATGACATTTTCCATTGTACAAAGCCAAAGGTTTGGTCATTGGTTCGTCCCTGTTACTTGATCCCATTCTAATCGAAACTGTTTCTCACCTGTAATAATGTATATCATTAACATTACATTTCACTTCTTAATAAAACCATGGATTCTCCACTCTGTATCCTGTAATTTTCTAAGCACACCTTTTGTTTCCAATTGTTTAAATCCCTTTGGATTTTCTGCATTATGCCTGGCCACCTGAAATAGACACGGCTTTAGTTTTTGTTTCTTCCAGGCCAGACTGTATGCTTTTTATTTATGTTTCGATTTTGAATGCAGTGACATTGAATAAAGATGTTAAGAATGAGAAAATATTCCATTCGCCAGTAAGTATATTAGTGATAAGGCTTTTATATTTGCGTTTATCAACCAAGATGGCTTTCTCCGTTTTTTAATTTGATAAGGAAGATTTTTGATGAATTTTGCCTTTTCTGTTTAGATAACAATTTATTGTGTCAATTATTGTGCCAATTATTTTTTTCAATTTATTGTGTCAAAAATTGATACAATTGATTTTAAACATCCTGGACAAAGCCTATTTGGTCCTGCTGTGTACTTTCATTTTTTTATATTTCTTAATTAAATTGGGTAACATTTTATTAAGAAGTGCTAAATACAATGTTAATAAGGTTTTGAGGTTATGGTTTTCTTTGATATGTTATATTTAGTATCAGAATGAACTGCCTTTTTATTTTCTGAAAAAGATCTTGCAGTACTTGTATGATTTTTTAGAATGAGATTTTATTGGAATTTATCACAGAAATTTTTCTCTTTTGAAATTTTCTTTGTGACAAGGTTTTCTTCAATTATGGATTTAATTTTGTACTTCTTGAATCAGTGTTGATAATCTGGGTCTTGAAAGGAATAGTTTTTTGAGGTAGCATGTGTGTAGAATTAAGTTACATTGATTCTTTCATGCCTAATATTTTTAATTTATTTATTCTATTTAACTAATTTTCTCAATATTATTTTTTAAACATGCACTTTTTCATTTTTCTGTTAATTTTTTCTGTTTCATTAATACATGCTTATATCTTTATTAGTTCCTTACCTCTACTTATCTTGGATATGTATACATACATACATGTGCGCATGCACACACACACACACACACATACACACACACATCTTTTTGGCTGAAAACTCAGATTAGGAATCATCAAATTACAGGCAATGGGTCAAATTCAGCGCATGTCTTATAAGGTTCTGAAGAAATAAAAGGAGAGTCATAGTTTATCATATACTCTTTTTCTAATTTCATGTTATATTGTTATTATTTTTCATGAACAGTTTTTCAGATAAGGGATTCTCCCTCTCCCTCTACATCCTCCCTCCCCTTTTCCCCTCCCCCATTTTTCCTCATATTACACAGTAGGATAATACTTTAATGTGTCATGGAATTGTAGAAAATCTAGTATCAAATTGTCAAGGTATATTTAAAAGTTTCATCGGGAGCCCTCCTTTTATTCTAGAATAGAGACGCATACTGCAATGTACCTTCATTTCCCAGTATGTTAGTTTCCATTGTACAGTTCATCTATGAAAATATATATATACATATATATATATATATTTCTCCTATATATCTATTTGTTTTGTATTTTGCATGAATGTTGCTTTATATCAGAGAGAATATATGGTATTTATTCTTCTGGGATTGACTTATTTCATTTGGCGTAATGGTCTCCAGTTGGGATCATTTTGTTGCAAATGGTAGAAATTCATGCTTTTTAATGTCTGTGTAGTGTTCCCTAGTCAGTGTACCATTTTTTTTTAATTCACTCCTCTTTCAATGGGCATCTGAGTTGTTTCCATGTCTTTGCTATGGTAGATTATGTAGATTATGCATACCTATACAGGAATACAGGTAACTTACTTGAATAAAAGACTTCTGTCAGAGACAAGCTAAGCACATGGCTTGATGAAGCAAGCTTCATTCAAATTCCTCATCTATATTTCTCAATACAAATTATATATATATGTGTGTGTATGTTTGCACGCGTGTGCTAATATATGTAAATATAATTTAAAGATATATTTTTTGTTTTCTAAACTTATTATAACTGGAAGTCCTAACCAATACACTAATTCTTCTGGAACCAGATGTCAGAATGCCAGAGAGATTTAATGTGTTCCTTTATGGCACATGAATAAGCTTGGCTTGTTTTTCTCAGCCTAGATACATATTCTTTGTTTTCAATTTTCTATTTGTACATCATTGCTGTTGATTAGAGCATAAACTAAATGTAAAAATCTGTGCCATAAACTGTTGTATTTGCTTTTTACCTGCATAATATTAATATAAAATGGTGAATAGATTTTATTGAGTGGAAGATAGTTATTACTTAAAAGAGAACATAATTCATATCAGATAATAACTTGTCAAGGATAGAATGCTGTTAATTATATGTATAAAATGTATATTACTATAAGAATAAAAATACATTTTAAAATTAACTTTTAGCATACTTACAAAATATGCTGTGCAATTTAATTTCCCAAGGCTTAAGAATAATTCAAGGAGCACTCATTTTTTACATGTTAAAAAATGTGGTAAGGTGCAAAATATTTGTGCAAATAACATCTCCTATCAAAATTATTCACAGCCATCTGCCAAGTTTACAAAACATTTCATTTCTCCTAGCCATAGTCAACCAATAAATTATCACCAACTGATGTTGCTAAACACTCATGAAAATGAAAACATCCCTGACTTCATAAACAAGGCATCACAGGTTGTCAAGCTGTGACAGCAAAAGAATATGGCATCTAGTGTAGGCCTCACACATTGTTCATGTTTTGTAGGGAGTTATGAAAACAGTTAGGGTGAACATTTGAGGAACTTAACTGCCAGTTTTACGGGATCTCTATAAGCATGCAAGCATAATAAATGGGGTGCCGTCTGTTGGTTTCTACCTTGTTTATATTCTTCTTATTTGAAGTTACATTCTTATACAAGAACGATAGCGTTGTTAGTTAATTATCTCTCCTTTTAGACCCGACACAATGCAGCATCTGTTTCCTGTCTGTGTTGCATGGTTAGTTTTGCCATTCTTTCAGTTTCCATAGTAAGAGTGGCCAGTGAACCCAGAGAATTCAAGATGAATGTTCCACAGGAAGCCTGAAGCATCTTGGTTGTTATCCATACTAATCAAATTAACTACCCAATGATCACATTCCATCTTACCCTGTGTAGACTTGAGACAATCTTAATGTTTTGTTATTACTCTAAATAAGGACATTTTGACCTGAAATTCTTGCTGTCACCATAAAAGATAAATTGCATTCACTTACAGAATTGGCAAATTCAGAAACTGAATGTATTTTTCTGAGATATGGGTTCTTCATCTTAAAATTAATAAGTAAAACAAATTGGACAATCAACAATCATATTTATCCCTATGAGCAAATCAATGAAAATAAGAGAACAGAGGCAAGAGGTACATAGTCTCAGTTTCATAAATATCCCTTCAATTCAAAGGTTTTCAAACTTGCTGCTGTTGACCTTGTAAGCAAGGTAGGAGGCTGAAGAGCATGCCTGTACTCTGTCCTGGGCATCAGCCGCAGCATGATCTCCCTCCAACCTTAACACAAAGATGTCTCTAGACATTGCCAGATGTCCTCCAGGGAAGGAGACAATGTCTTCGTACAGGAAACCATTGCTTAAATTTCTTTTTTCAGGAAGTTATAGGTGTTTTTCACATTCTAATTTCCATAATTCACTGTTACATATACATCCTTAGAATTTGTCTATGAAGAAGAATCAGGGCCTATTATTAATTAATTCTACTTGTTGTGCCAATTCCAAATGTTATTAATTAATTAATAGCCTGATATATTAACTGCCTGTTCTGGTATATTTTGTCACTTCCCCACCAACCATACTCATACAATATGAGAGCTCCAATGGCTAAGAGGTTGAGACAGAAATTCTCAATGCTCAACAGAAATGCAAATCCTGTTTTCCTTGGGTTTTAAAGCCATCTGTGGAGGCCCTCAAATCAGGTTTAGATTGATAACTCTAGCTCCTTAAATGACTAGGACTTAATTGAGTATATTTACAATATGTAATGTGAATTTTATTGTCAGTGTATTTATGTTGTTTATATTTCAAGTCTCTTGAATTACGTAAAATCTCAACTCCTAGTGACATGATGCATAAGTGGTTTGTATACAACTTTATCCTAACTTTTCACAAAGTAAACATTTTATAGATGTTTTAGGTCTGAAATGAGTAATTGAAATATATAATATCTTTCTTGCTCCATGAGTAGAAATCAAGTTAGTTTCTCAAAACAGGCTGATTTCTGTGGCTTTCATACAAATCAAAGTTCTGCTCTTCTGTGTCTTGTTCATAGACTTCTTTAAAAAAAAAAAAAAAACCTTACGACTTCATACTATTTGCATACCAGTATCCTTAGAGCAACTCTGTAGCTCTTTGGTTTTTAATCTTCTGGTGCGTAGAGGAATAGTCAATATGAACTCCGACTGTAAGAACGACACACACACACACACACAGACACACATGTGCATGTGCATAAACATGAAGTTAGAAATAGGGAGACTATTCAAACAATTGAATGAATGTGTTTAGTGATTCCACTGTTTAAATTATTTTCCTGGATTTTGATAAGAAAGAGGCAAGTCACAAATTAAGAATCATAGTTAGCAATAGATATAGAGCAAGATGGTGGCCAAGCTGGATGTTCCAACTTGTGCCAGTAGTGTCTACCTACAGAGAAACTAATTTGAAGAGGAGTACCAACTTTCGTGGTGGTAAAGGAAATAAAATCTAGATGTTAGAATTGAAATCCAGCACCAGGCCTGCTGCGATGTGAAATCTAAAGTCAGGTAGGGTCCTGTGACTTTTATCCCTGGGTAAAAGTTCACCTTCACTGTCCATCTGCCAATCTCTGTCAGAGAAAAGAGAAATATTTCAGCCACTGCAAAATGGTATGGGAAAGTGAACTTAAGATTGGGTCTTGACATCCAGAGCTGGGCATCCTGCTCTGAGATCTAGTACCAGATAAAGCCCAAAGCTTCTATGTCTAGGCCAAGCCTCATAGAAACTTTGAATATCCCTTTCAATACTATTTTTGCTACTTCTCAGGGGGTTGATATTTTTGTATTTATTTTCATTCATTCAAAAACAGTTTCTGTTTTTTCTTAATAATTTCCTCACTGACTCGTATGCAGTAGCCTTGTTTACTTCAGGAAGGTCTTTGATTCTCTTTTTCATTCTTCAGTGACACGTTGGTCATTCAGTAGCGTGCTATTTAACTCCATGCTGTCATAAATTTTCTATTTTTCTCTCTGTTGTTTGACTTTGTTTCATGGCTTTTCATTAGGTAAATATAGATTTGGTATGCGCCATGATGAGGCAAAAGGGATGAGAAGGATAAGGAAGAAAACAAAAGGAAAATAAATGCGATTTAAGTTGGTAAGATTCAATTCTAAAATTATCTATGGTCTTCAAAATATTAAACCTGGAAGAAAGGGTCCCTTTTGGCTTCCTGTGGTGTGACTGTAACATGTAGCAGCTGGAAAACAGCATTCCCCGGCTCCTCCTCTCAGCTTTTTCCTTGCTTACAGCTTATCCATCAAGAATGATTTCCAAACTAAAAAAGGTAAAGAAAAGGCATCAGGAAATAAAGCCCGAGATTTAATGCAAAATAACAGAAAGATTTTCTGGGATCAGAAGACCAAGAGCACAGCACTTCTGGAGTGGGAACAGGCAATGTGAAGCCCTGCCCCCGAACCCCTGCAGCTTAACTAGATTAAATTACCCAGGGGTAACTCTGATATTTTTGGAAGCACTGGGCTGAAGGATCTGAGTCTTGAGCTGCTGATGAAATCAAACAACTCGGAGCAATGATTGCTTAAATGTTTTCAATCTTTTTGTATACTCAAAAAAAAAAAAAACATGGATTAATGCTATTTTATGAATGTATTGCAGAGAAAGCTTCAAAGGGGTAGGTTTGAAATGATACGACTTTTCTAAAAAGCAATTTGGCAGCAGATGTGTTTTATTAAATGTAACATCAGCAAACACATTTTTATGTATCTATAATAGGGAGAGAATATGAATTGAAAAATAAACTAGCAAAAACTGACATTCAAAGATACTCATTGCATAAATTGAAAATCATGAAAACTTGTAAGACCTAAATGTTTAATAATTGAGGACTTAATGAGAGAAATGTAATATTTGCCAGTGTGGTATTTATGAACATCTTTCTTAATAATGTAGGAAACTTAAACAGATTCTATGATTTCAAATGAACAAATAAAAACAGTAATAAAATTGCACATATTGTGATTAAGTTCTTTTGTTTATAGTTTGTAGTATTTTCTACAAAGAATAGCCTACTGTCATAATCAGAAAAAACTACTATTCTAAAATAACATGTGTGTAAAAAATTGAAAATACACCAAAATGTTGTTTGTAGCTTTTGCTTGCCCTCTATCTATTGGAATTTGGGTTTTTGCTTTGCTTTTACTTCTCCATATACTTTGTTTATAATTTATAACTTTATGATAAATATCAAAATTAATATTCATTTTATAACAAGAAAATATCCTTTTAAAAACAGGAATCTGTGATTTTTAATATTATTTGAAAGGCACAGTAAGGGAACAAAGAGAAACGTCTTCCATCCGCTGATTCACTCCACAACTGACTTCAGCTGACAGAGTTGAGCTGCTCCAAAGTCGAGAATCAGGAGCTTCTTCTGGATCTCTTACGTGTATTCAAGGACCCAGGCCTTGAGCCATCATTTCCCTTTGCCCTCCAGGGTTGAGTAACCAGTGAGATCAGAAGTTTAGCAGCCAGAACACCAACTTGTGCCAATTTGAGATGCCTGTACCACAGGCAGAGGCTTCGCCACATTGCTGGCTGGGAAAAGCTGTAGTATTATACATAATATATCCCCCAAACCGAACAGTTGTCTAAGAATTGGTGCAATAGCATTTTAGTAGTTCATCAGTCTGCTTTCCACCATTCTAATAAATACCTGCGGCATTGAGCCTGTTTTCTAGTAAAGAAAACAGGTCTATTTAGCCTATTGCTTTGGAGGCCAGAAACCCAAATAACAAATCCCAGCTCTGTTACGATGTGGTGAAGGTCCCGTGGTGGAAGGCATCGCAGTAGAATCACTTGTGAGAGCTGTAGATCACAGGACAAGACAGGAAGCCACAGTGCAGAAGGGAGCCAGAGACAACCTCCCGCTAGGCTCCACCTCTGAGAGGTTTCACCACCTCTTACCTTGCCACACTGGAGAGTTGGCTTCTTACACACAGATCACTGGGAGATAAGCCACACCCAAACCATAGCAAGAGAAACGCATTGCTTATACAGAACTCTCAGTTTGGCACACTATCAGGCTCAATAAATATTTGAAAAGAGCTGAATGTTTGTTTAAATCTGTTATAAACAGAGAAACACGCAAGGCAAAGGAATGTTTGGATGATTAAAGCACTTTATCCTCAAAGTATTGCTAAATAGATTCATGTCAAACTGACGATGGGAGGTGTCTAATGTTGTGGCATGTGTTTTTGCCGTTAGACGTTTCAACAACAAGCTAAAAGAAGGCAAGGCTTAGCTGGTCTGATAAGCAAGCAGCAGCACTAACAAAGCCCCAGTTTTGATCCAGCTCCCTGCATATAACCTGGAAAAGCAGAAGAGGAAAGCTCAAATCCTTCTGCTGTTGTGCCCATGTGGGAAACCTGAAAGAAGTTTTTAACTTCTGATCAGCGCAGCTCTGGCTGTTACAGCTATCTGGGGAGTGATGCAAAGGATGGAAGATTTCTCTCTCTCTCACATTCTCTCTCTCTCTGTAGCTCTGCATTTCAAGTAAAAACAAATCTTAAAAAGTTATAAAGCTTCAAAAATCAATGAAGTATAGCAAATGACACTGGATTTATACATTTAGAACATTCACAAAGATAACAAAAAATGAATGTATCTGCTTAGAAGTTAAAAATCTTGAAGTCAAAGACTATCAAAAACGTAAAGACAACTGGACATCAGTGAAGGGAGTAGGGTGGGGTGAGGGAAAGGGAAATCCCAGAGTCTATGAAACTGTTTAATCACATAATAAAATAAATAAATTTTTAAAAAATCTACACAGTAGAGAGAGTATGTGCCAAAATGTAATATGAGCTAATATACTTAATTTATAAAAACTCCTCTGGTAAACTTTAAGATCCCAATTAGGAAATAAGCCAAGGTGAAAATGAGTATTTATTTAAGTACAAAGGACTTAGAAAATAAATAAAAAGAGAGATTGATTTCAAGTTTAATTAGAAGAGATTAAAATAAATTTATATTAGAAGTTTAAAAATGAAAGTTAAATGGCTAGTTATGATTTTTTTCATGCTTAAAAGAAAATGAACTCATTAGAATCTAATCTGTTTTCCATTCTGGGAAAGCTAGAATTGGACAAAGCACCAAGGGGAACATAAATTCCCATAAAATTTGGCTAAGAAACTTGACAGCAATTCATTTTTTCTGAAAATCAAGGCATTAGACTTAGAAAATAATGATTATTTTTGGTCCATTTATTCTAGTTACAGGAACTTTTCCCGAGAAAATCAACAGAGATCCAAGAAATACACAGAGATGTCCTCACTTGAGGAACCTGGTGATCAGAAAGTAAAAACAACTCAATGTCTCAGAGAATAACTAAATAAATTACAGGATACAGATATGACTTCCTACTGCCAACAAAAAGCTACCAAAATAACTTTTAATAGGTATGTAAGTAATTATACAAGGACATCTCAAAAAATTTGGATAAAGATAGAACTAAAAAACCATGTGAATTTTTGGAAAACATTTTTAAGATACTAGATTTAAGTTTAATCAATATGTGGGTTTCTGTATTTTGCTATGCAGTAATGTTATGAATTGAATGTGCTATTGCTCCATTTCTGTATTTGAAGTCCCAACACCTGCATAGAAAACAGGGGTTGAGGAGATAGAGTTCTGATTATAAGAGGAAGCAACTTGCCCAGCCATTTCTTATCTAATAGACAATGTCAAAGTGGCTGCAAGGAGGGTTTCCCACCAGCAAGGGAGTCCGCTGACATCTTGTTCATGGACATTGTGTGCTGTTTTGTTGTAGTAGCTTGAAATAAGATGATATTTATAAGAATAAACCAAATGAGAGAGAGAGAGAGAGAGAGAGATGCCATTTTCTGTGGGCTATAGGATTGTACTCTTTAAAGCTTCTATATTTTTCTATGAGAATACTTTCTATAATCACAATAATAGGTAGTAAAATACAAGTTATAATAACATAATATTCATATTCATTTAACATTTACAATATGCCAGAATATAGGACCTTAGATTAATTTCATCTTATCCTTATAACGAGTCATTGAAGTAGCAAATATCAGTCCTCATTTTATAGATTCCTAGTCATTATTCTACAAACTTTTCATAAAGCAAGACTAATTGCATGTCAGTGCTCACTGTATGGTAGACACCTGTGACAGTACAGTGAAAATGCATGAAGTGTGTTTAAAGCAGCTGTTCAAAATTCAGTAGGACATCAAATCCTAGACTTAGACCTTACAAAGAAAGGCCGGATAAGGGGTCTGATTTTGCATTGTGTATGTTCTGAATCAGCTGCAGGGTTCTGGAAAACAGAGAAAGGCTCTCTGCTTCTGGCCTTGCTCTTGGAGTACCTGGCAGGAATGCACAGGACATGACTTCTCCCTGGATTGGAAAATATGATTAGTTTTCCTCCGTGGTTCCTTTTTACCTATGACATTGCTTGCAAACTATTTAAAAACTGGGGATACATCTCATTTTTATCTGTAGTTTCACATTGCAAAATCAGTGTTAACTCAGGGCCAGATGCTTTTCTTTTCCTTTGAATTTTCCATTAGAAAATGATTTTCGTTTATAAGCAAGACCCAGGAGTCTTAATTCTTTTCCAGGACTGGAGAGACAAAAACCAGTCACTGGCTGAGTTTCCCATCCAGCCCTGAAGTGTGATCGATCAAGAGAAGGTGCTGTTTGCCAGTATGAAGATAGAATGGCATCTTCTTCAGCACTGCCTTGCACCTGGAGAGGAGACGTGAAGGTATGAGCACTGCAGGTCTCCAGCACTGCCTTGCACCTGGAGAGGAGACGTGAAGGTATGAGCACTGCAGGTCTCCAGCACTGCCTTGCACCTGGAGAGGAGACGTGAAGGTAGGAGCACTGCAGGTCTCCAGCACTGCCTTGCACCTGGAGAGGAGACGTGAAGGTATGAGCACTGCAGGTCTCCAGCACCGAGCTCTAAGGAAAGCACATCTCTCCATTTCCTGTAAGTCCACTTCACGTGTGACTTTTGGCTTTTTGTTACATGCTCATGTGAAATAGATGTGCGGTATTAGGAAGTTTTGTAGTTTTCCTTTCCGCCCAGCCTTGTGTATGTGTGTGTGTGTGTGTGTGTGTGTGTGTGTGTAAGTTCCAGGCTGTTGGCGTAAAGAGCAGAACCTAGGTGTCAGGGGGTTTGAATGCCTACATGGTCCTATATACACTGCACCTGTGCCACATTTTCCATAGGGCATCTGCTGGAGTGGCTAGTAACCCTGATGCCCTGCTTTTGTGACCAGCAGTCCCCCTTACACTGGTCCTGCTGCTTGGTTGCTCACGTGGTGCCCATGCCGATCCTCAGATACTCACACACCAGCTCTCTCTCATTCCCGTCAGAGGTGTTATTCCCTGCTTTCACGCGAGCTGCAAGGAATACACATCTCCTTGCCCTGCTTCCTGAACTCCACTCCATACTCTGATCTCTCTTGGATTTTAACCCAAGTCAAAGCCAGTGTGAGATCATATATTTCCATCTACTGGCTCATCCCCTAGATGTACGCAGTGACCCCTGTGGGGAGGGAAGCCTGGAGTCAGAGCTCACCCAGGCCTCTCTCTTGGGAAACAGGAGCACCGCTCTGCCGCCTTGCAGAGTCTATGTTATAAACAGGAAGCTGGAGTCTGGCATTCCAATATGGATGCAGTCACCACTAGTCTAAATGCTTATTCCTCAATCTGATTTTTTAAAGTAAACATATTAAATAGAAATCATGCATTTTTGTAGGAAAATTTCAATATGTTCCCTTTTGTTCAGTGAATTTCTTCTCTGAGGAAAGTCATAGTTAATCCGCCATTGTAAATATTCTATATATTTTTTCCATCCTGTATATAGGTTTATTGTGCATTCAATTTTATTTTGTTTAATTAACCTGGAAAATACTTATCAATGGTATGAAGTAGAAACCAAGCATTGTTGTCTTTGAGGTTACTATAAAGTATATATTGTGTCACCTTACTTTCATTAAGCTTTTTTATATGCTCAGTTCATGTCTAATGAAACAGACACCATGGATATTTAACCACAAGTGTGTTTGCTTAGCTCATGTTCTTTTTCCTCCCTCTCCGTCCTCCTTCTCCCTTCTTTCCTTCCTTCCTTCTTTCTCTCCCCCGTTCTCCTCATTTCTTACATGACTTTTCTTTTAACTTTTTAATTGTATGAGCCTGGCATTTTTTCCCAATTATCAGTCCTCTCCGTCTCTATTGTAAAGGTTTTTGCAGCCGACTTTTCCTCTCTTTGCTCGTAAAATAAAGTTTCACTCCTTGATACCGATTTTAATTTTGAGATCTATTTTATAACATTAGCTGTCAATCATTCTTTTGCTATGTATTTCATTTTTGTCTTCCAGAAATTAACTATAAGCACATTTTAAATTTCTTCTTCTTATCGTTGATTTAACAGACTATCCTTGTAAAAATCTACCTAGATGAATGCACTAAAGTTTTAGTATGTAAAGTGATTTTTGTGATGATTTTACAAACCTGAGAGAATAGCATGAGAGTATAAAGAAATCATGGAAAATGTAATTACAAAGATCAGTCTCAGTGTAATTTTTTTTAATTCAGTGACATGATAGAGTTTAAAAAAGTACATGTGGAATTATTGGATAATTTCCCTATCAATTGCAGTTATTTGTATTCTCACCAGTAGTGTATGAGAGATCACTTTTCTACAAATTCTTACCAATATTTGTTACTTCTTGTCTTGAATAACAGACATTTTTCATGTGGTCGCATTGTGGCTTTTTTGTTTATGACATTGGCTAGTCACGTTGAGCTCGTCATATTGAGCATTTTTCCATCTATTTATTGGTCATTCATTTTCCTTCTTTTGAGAACTGTCTATTGAAGTCCTTTGTTCATTTCCCAACTGGATTGCTTGGGTTTTCTGTTTCTGCTGAGTTCTTGAGTTGCTCATACAGCCTGCATATTAACCCTTTGTCAGATAGAGAGAGCATGCAGGTACATCTTTTCCCGTTCTATTGGATGTCTCTTTACTTTGTTGATCATATCTTTTGCTGTGCAGAGCTTCTGAGTATATCATCTGAGTTGCTCAGTTTTGCTTCTGAGGCCTTTTCTTTGAAGATCTTATCTAGGCAGCCACTCAAGTCTCCTGTCTGCATGGTAGGGACCCAAGTAATTGTGACATCTTTTGCTGATTTCCCCAGGCCATTAGTAGGGAGATGGATTGGAACTGAAGCAGCTAGGACTTGAACCAGTGCCCACATGAGATATCAGCATTGCAGATGGAAGCTTTACGCACTATACCACAGCGCCAACCCCCTTTGTCCAAATGCTATTAGAGAAAGAAAAGTAACACACTAAAATTACATCCATTTCCTATTTTGTTTACTGTAATTTGAATATTAATATTTCAGTGCATTTCTTTATGATCCTTTAATGATTACATATGTACATAAGATAAATATATCATGATAACTGTAGATTTTAAACTCTATTGAAATGTTATCCTTTCAAACGTATTTTTCAAACTGCTTTTTTTTTTGCTTAACCAGTATGTTTAGGGGGCTTATTTATGTTGATTGAATTACCTCTAGTTTACTCAAATGACTATTGCTGCAAGATATTTTGGCCTTTGAAGATAATATAACAGTCTGATTTCCTATCAATAATATTTTTGTTTCCTACTTTCTGCCATATAAACAACCCTGCTGTAAGCATTTGTGTGTGTTCAAAAAATTTCTTCAAGTTATAATCATAAAAATGTAAAGACTGGGTTGAGATTGCATCCATTTTAAGCATCACCAGATGTTGCCAAAATTCTTCCTCGAAGTGGCCATTTCAGCTTAGACTCACACTAGCAGTATATGGATTTCTTGTTGCTTCACATCCCTGCCGACCAGAACATGTGAGATTACATGTTATTGCGATTTAGGTTTTCATTCCCTTAGTTCATAGAGAGACTAATTTATCATTTTATTGGCCTATTTACTTTGTCAGTTGGCTGTATCATACCTTGCCAAATTTAATGAGTGGTTTTACATAGATTTTTGCAGTTCTTTTAAAAGAACATAGTCCAACATTAATCCTTTGCAGATTTATACATGAAAATGCCCTCTGCTAATTTATAATATATTTATACATATATATCTTCAATGAAGTTTTGCATTTAGTAATTGCATTTATCTATCTTTATATGTGGAGTTTTAAGTAAAATTTCATATAGCCTAAAATCACAGAAATGTTCTCCAGTATCTCCAAATGTAAATATTTTACATGCAGCATTTGCATCTTTAATTTATTTCTTCTTTACATTCCTTAGAATTCTAGTCATAATTATGTATATATAAAATCCAAATGTATGAGGAGTTTCAAGCTTATTTTGTTTTCTCACATAAGCTACAGAATATCTTTTTTTGTTATTTTAATTTTTATTGTTATCTACCTCATTTATTTAAGTGAACAAATTTTACATACTTCACAATATAAATTTAGGAACAAAGTGATACTTCCCATTCTAATTCACTTCTGATTCACTTGGGTGTTTTGTTTAACGTAGGAATTCAAGTGTACATCAATTTCAATTGAACCAAATTTTCCCAAGAATATTTCATAAAACCGTCTATTCTGTTCTGTAATATTCTAGCTACATAATTTTGTTTCTTGCCTTAATAATTTTTAATTTTTATTTGCTTACTCCTGCTATTATACTCTGATTTATATAATTTTATATCTTGACATTTGGTAGAGCATGAATGACCACCCATTTGCTCTCTGATTCCAATGTGAATTTTGACTTCCAGATTTAATTTTTAGTGAATAATTAACAGAGCCAAAGTTTCAGAATTTTGAGACCCTATGAAGAGTGCTCAGATAACTCCAGTCACTATGGGGTGATGGGGAAAGCATTGAACTCAGCCCGGGAATAAAGGTCCCATACCCATAAGTTCCCGGGATTCATTTCATCATTCTTAAAATGTCTTTTGTCATTAGTTTGCACAAGCTACTGTTAGAGATAAGCAGAGGTACAATGACAGTGAAGGCCTCCAATCGAGGGGACAACTGGAGTACATAGTTGTAGCTAAAGAAAGCATGGTTAGAACTCTGTAAAGGACCACCTGACATTATGTCTGAGGCATCTGCAAAGAAGTTTGCCTCAGTTGGGATTTAGGGGTGTCATCTGGAGGGAGCTACTTGTCCTTATTATAAAACAGAAGTACAGCTACAAAAACATCACGGTCCCAAAGACCAAGTCAAGCTGAACTAGCAACTTCTAAGTTCCCATGTTTGTGTGGTTGGGCATTGAAATTTTCTCAGGAAAATGGGTGTTGGACCATGACAGCTGCTACAATATGTGCTACTCAAGACAGTGGGAAGACCACCCACACATTGCACAGAAAGGGAGTGCTTGGACCTGCATGGTGTGATGGATAGGATTATTCATAGCAAACATGATGAAATCCTGGGAGCTTCCATAATGACTTTTTTTTTTAAGATTTATTTATTTTTATTGGAATGACCATACAGGGAGGAGGAGAAACAGAGAGGAAGGTCTTTCATCAGCTGATTCACTTTCCAAGCAGTTGTAATGGCCAAAGCCGCACGATCCAAAGCCAGGATCCCGGAGCCTCTTCTGAGTCTCCTGGATAACTTGTGTACAGAATCTTCACCCTGGGCCCTTTCACCAAGGATAGCTACAATCCGTGAATGTAAAAAGGAGGAAAGAATGAAAAGCTCCAGGTGTATTCTGCTGCCTAGAGAGAGGCATTTTATTTCTGTTTCATCTCTTGGAAAAAAAACAAAGGACACCAGTACTAATATCTAGCTCATTTCAGTGCTGTGACAACAAAAGGTATTTTAGCACCTGGATGAAGTGGCAGCATTAGTAAGTTTTCCCATTATAGAATCCACTAATGAGGCAATTTGTTAAGCTAGCATTTCCTTTCAAACTAAAATCAGACAAGCAAGATGACACAGTTAAAGATTCAGAAGAAAAAAAAACCTCAATAGAGATAGAAATGAGCTTATGGTAGGTATTTGCAACACATTAAGTTTATTTGAAGCAAATATGGCTTATCATCTGATGCAAGTGCCAGGACCCCTTGCCTGTCTCCCTATAGAAGGTAGTTATGAAGGTGCTGACTGTTGGAATGGCATTATTTGTGAAGATTCTGTTTCCCTAATTCACTAGGGTACAAGAAAAGGACCAGGAACGTTTCAAAAGAAGTTACTCAAAACTGTGTTCCAATAAAATGAAGCAGCTGATAAATTTGTTTAACTTGGCATTCAAGTCATCTACGATCTGAAAACCACAAACTCCTTCAATACCCCATAGTTCCATTTATCAAGATATGATGTCTGCTTTACTTTTATCTTATATCCTCGTTTGTTCCCTGCAGGTCCACACATAAAGCCCTACTCTTGGAAATATTTGGGGTGCTTCCTTCTTTCAGATACAGTATTTTGCCCACTCTTCCTGACATTTCTCTTCACGTCAAGGCTTCTGCAACTTTTAAGAAAAGATTTTTTTTTTTAAAGTCAGAGTTTGAAAGGGAGAGACAGAGGAAGTGTGAGAGAACTTGCATTCACTGGCTCACACGCCAGATGGATATAATAGCCAATCATGGGAAGCCAGAATCATAAGTAGCTTGACTTTCTCTGCCACAACAGTGGCCCTGCCTTTCATAATTTTCCACCATCACCCCTGAAGGCCTCAAGTCCAGGACCACAAAGAGTCTTCTTTGTTCCTATGCCAAGGTCACATCACAGGGCTAGTGGCTACTTGTGTCCTTTCAACTTCTTAAGTCCTTCAAAGTACCCAAGCAAAGAGTGCTATTGCTGCTCAAACGCACAACTGTGATGCTCACCTTCCTTGTTTATATTCATTGTTTAGGAGAGAACACACAGTACAGACTCTCATGAGCCTGACCCTGTGACAGATGCCTCTGAGTCAACGCAGGACAGAAGATGACAAGTGATGGGAAGCACTTGTCCCTCCGCCTCTGGCTACCCTGTGCCCTGGAAAAGATGTTTCCTGTGACCCAAAAAGCAACTAGTCACACGGAAGCAGTAAATAGCTACACCTACGCTTTCTCTGTTTCTTTACTCTGTACCTAGAAAAATATTCGTAGGGGATGCTGCCAAAGACCCAAAAGACACCCTCTCCCCACCCCTGGTACACACACACACACACACACACACACACACACACACGACAGGTGATCTCGAGAGAAGATCAGGGGCCTGAGTCCCTAAGTCTTAGTTTGAGATCTCCATGAGATAGCAAAACTGTTTCTTAAAGAAAAAAAAAATGTCTTTTTGTCTTTGTAAAGTCCACCTTATCAAACAGCTGAGGAAGCTGAGTATAAATTAAATAACAGTATGTGAACTTAAGATTACAAAACAACAACAAATCAAGACTTTTATTGGGATAATAATGGCTGTTGAAGAAAGATAAAAAAACTTCTCTCCACAGAAGCCGGAATGCTTTCTGAAGCTTCACAGGGTGATTTCACATTTGCAAAGAGTTTTCCTGAGCGTTTGTACATGAATCATGCAGTTTAGTCCCCTCATTTCCACTAAAATATTGGTGACTATGTTTTCCTGTTTTAAAAAATGGAGGAAACTGAATTTCAGGGAGATTAATCTGTTTCAGACAGTTCAGCTTCTTACAGGACATTTACTGAGACCTAATTCACTTGTTCTTTTCACAACACTATGATTTCAGCACAGCGATGGCAGAAAAAAGTGCATAAAAGGCATTAAATGCAGTATTTTGTTATTTGCGCAAGATAAAAATGCCCTGCGGGCATGTAACATTCTCATATTATTTTCTCAAAGCCAAATTTTCTCTGAAAATCACTAAAAGATTTCTTTCTGATTAATGTATGAGTTACCCTTATGAATTTTTCCTGTAGAGGTTATTAATTACTATGAAGAACACTTCCACCATTCTCCTATTTGATTTCCTCATTATGGTACAAAAAACAAAGTGTGGAGTTAGAGGCACCTTTAATAATTATAACTAAAATCCAGTGTAAAAACATGGATGTGATAAATCATATCTAAAAGAAATCATCTTTCAGCTGGTCCATTAACAACCTTTCAACAACAGCTTTGCTTGGTGATAATATTTAAGTAAATAAAAGCCTAACATAAATCTTAGAATACAATACTTTCTAAATGAGTACACATTTTTATTTAAAATTAGGAAAGCCAACTTGGCTTTTGGATAAGGACAATTTTGAGGGATCTGTTTTACTCACCGCATTAAAAAAGAGATTATTCATCCATTCCTTCCCCTCAGGGGAGAGTGAAATATGTGTGAAAATCAAAGGGTACAAGGCAGATGGTCACTTCTGAAGTCTGATAGCAGAAATAGCAGCATAAACATTCCGAGAAGCCTCCACTGGGTGAAAGAAACTCGTTATAATAGGGTTGCGGTCACAGGATCAGCATCTTACTGCTCTGGATAGCCCTCAGTGATTACGAATTAGATGACAGAATCAACATTCAGTAAACTCTTGCTGCCTTCCTTGCATGGACAAACAGCTCATCTTTCAGTTTAGAATAGAGTACAGAAAGGAGACCAGATGACACCCCTGCCTGCCATCTTTCTGGACTGGAGAAATGAGAGTCATGTTCAGGCCGTAAGCTTGAAGTCCGTGTTCTGTATATTTTGGAGTAGATAGCATCTTCATGAGGATGATTGATGGAAGTAATATGAGGAAATTCAAATGGGAATCAGGATCCCAGTTCCAGCTATTTTACAAACTGCATGGCTTGAACAAGTCTATAAAATCAGAAGCATCAAGTAATTTGGGAGATCAGTAATTGCTGAATAAATGAAATAAACTAGGTAATCTCCATTCCTTCATGGATGAATATTCTATTATTATGGATGCAGAAATATTTTTCTCCCAAATTCGTATGATATCCAATTGATATTATATTGTTATAATGTTTAGGTTCATTTGGTTGAAGAGTCTGTTCTTGAATTGAAACTTGCCAATGAATTACCCGGCCCCCTAACACAATGGCTTCCAAGCCCAAATGATGGTCAGCATCACTGAGAAGCTGATTACAACCACAGACTCAGACATTACCCACAGCTGTCTCACAATGAACTGAAAGGAGAGGTCCTGAGGCTGGTTTGTTGTAGAACTCCTGTCCATGATTGTAGTGATCTGCCAAGTTGAGCACTACTGCTTTAATACTGGTTTTAAAAGTATCCCTTTTCACAACCACAGTTCTGTTACATCAAGAAACAAAAAGCTCAGTTTTTCAACCAAAATTATTTATATTTCATAGTGAAAAAACAACAGTAGTGGTAATCTTTATGTCTGGAGATCCAAGTCATTAAGGGTCTTTACAAAGGCCGGTGAATAGGTGAATATGAAGTGTGGGCCATGGGCCAGGTATTCTTGACTTTAAAATCAGCACTATATTTACTGCATCAGCAAATTGTCTCATCTTTCAAATTCATAAGTAGTTAATCAGGCAGCTACTATGTCAAAAACCCCATGCTACCATATGTAGTAGTTTTTCATTCTGAGTATGTTCTGGGTACTTTTTGTTGTTGTTAACTGTTTCTGTTCAAGATTTTTTTTAATTTGAAAAGCAGAATGTCATAAAGGAGAGAGAGAAAGAGAGAGAAGAAGTATCTTCTCACTGGCTCACCCCTCAAATGATTACAATATTATAATAGCCATGTCTGGGTCAGGCTGAAAGCAGAGGGCAGAAACTTGATTCTGGTTGTCCATGTGGCTGGCAAGCCCATGTGTTTGAGTTATCTTCTACTGCCTTATCAGAAAGTGGTATCAGGAAGCTGACTTTGAGGCAGAACTTCTGAGATTTGACATGGTATAGTCACATGGGATATGGCATTGCTAGTGTGACAATCCATTCTTGAGTACCATCTTCAATGCTTAGCAACAAGTTACACATTTAAACACACATGCCAGGCCTATAGGTAAATGCTAACCAACTTTATATGAAAGGAAACTAAGATACAGAAAGGATAAGCACAGCCATTGACAGCATTAAGATTATAGCATGGGTGGTCAACTCCAAAGCTTGAAATCACTGAACATAAGACAATCCTTGTAGAAAATAAACATTTCAAAAGCACCATGAAACTAAGGATAGTAAAATGCATTACCTCATTTAGTCTGTTTCCCAGTGTAACGTGGAATAGCAAAAAGTGGTTAAATATTGTATTAGGACTCCTTCCTATACAAGTGACAAAATCTCAACACTGCTGAGCTTAATAAAGGAATATATTTATTCAAAAAACTATAAAGTCCAGGTATGGAGATAGTTTCAAGTACTTGATTAGGTGAGCTAACTGATGTCATCAGGAGCAGATTTTCTTTGTCTTTGCATCTTTTATGTCTGCGTTGATTCCTTTCTCTGTCCCTGCATGGAGTTCCAGGGGAGTGGTTCTGTCATCACAAATCACTTCATGGCATGTTGTTATCCTGAGACTATGACCACTACGGAGGCAATCATTCAGGCTTTGTAATGTACTAATTGGTTTGACCTGGGTGCAGAGACCCAGAGCCCAAAGCAGCAGATGCCCACTGCAAATCAAACCCCCACCTTGTCTCTGCCTATAAATAACGCAGCATCTGTAGTATGTTGGATGTGCTTGCTGCTAGTGACCTGCAGGGTTTTCTCATACAATATCTAGTTTAAAAGCTTTTCACTGGAACACTGAGAGAAAAACATATAGTTAATCTTTCCCTTGCTTTTTTCCTGAGGTGTGTCTTGAGGATCATATTGGTTCTGCTGCATTAGAGCCTTGATGGTCCTTGGGACCTTTGGGAAGAGAGCATCATTCCCCATGCAACCACTTCCTCTTTCTTTGTCACCCTTGCCCTGGCTCTTTTCTTGGGAAGTGGATCACAAGTTCCCTTTTGTTTTCCCATCTGACAAATCCTTTTGGGTTTTGGAGTCACCTTAGGCTCTGGCCAGAATACCACAGGGTCCTTCGATCTAACATCATCAGAACTAACGAGCTCTCATCACTGTAGGATGTTCAGTCAGAGGAATCATGCATTAAACCTTAGCCAGAAACATGTCTCCACACCTCCCTGCCCCTGCTTATTTAATTTCATCACAAGGAGGAATAATTTCCCTTTACTTTAGCTTTGAAGGATTAAGTCATCATAACACAAGTTACCAGTGAGTTATTTTTAGTTCAAGGAAGTGAAACAACTTTACACTTAACTGCAGGGGAAAACAGAGATGGCTGCTGACTGCCCTGCAGAGACCTGTAGAGATCAGGACCTTCATTTTCCACGAGAAGCAGTGACCACACTTGCAGTAATAGCAGAGGCCACCAGGAACGGACTGGGAATTCTGTTCATTGCTTATAAATACACATTTCTGGGCACTTGCCATCCAACCACTGAAATGATCCCTACTGGAGAGCGCATCTGGGTAATTCACATTGTGTATATAGCTATTACCATTGTAACAAGCAACTGGAGCTTTTTTTTTTTTAACGAGCAGTTAACTTCCTTTTGTGAGGATGAATCTGCATTCTATATTTGAAATAAAATACTTTTTAAGTAATAAACACAGTCTAGGTATTCAGACAGGCTTATCCTAAATACATTACAAAATAGTGGTATCAGACACACTGTTAGTTGAACAGTTCATGCTATGATTTACAGCTTGTGAATTACACATATTTCAAGGCTACAGACTGTCCTGCTCAGGACCAGTGCAATGGCTCAATCGGACAATCTTCTTCCTGGAAGCTCCAGCATCCCATATAGTTGCTGGTTCTAGGCCTGGCTGCTCCACTTCCCATCTAGATCCCTGCTTGTGGCCTGAGAAGGAAGGCAGCAGAAAATGGCCCAAAACCTTGGGAACCTGCACCCACATGGGGGACCAGGATGGAGCTCATTGCTCCTGGCTTCGAATCAGTTCAGCTCCAGCCATTGAGGCCATTTGGGGAATGAACTAGCAGATGGAAATTCCTTCTGTCTCTCCTTCTCTTTGCAAATCTGCCTTTCCAATTAAAAGAAGGCTGTCCTGCAGAGACATGTTTCAGCTCAATCTGCTTCTCATTCACATTTTGTTTTCTTGAGATCTGACCGAATCATACAAATCATAGATTACCAAGTGGAACCTAATAGCTCCTACAAGCAAGAAGTCTGAGTTGTGCAATTCACAATAGCTTGCTTTCAGATTTTATTTCGGCTCAATGAGTCATTGAAAAGTCTGAACTCTGCAAGAACCAAAACAAAATAGCTGAATTTCTTCTATTGTTGCCCCCAAAGGATCTACCAAACGGCCCCCTTTTCCTACCCACAAAGACATCGCACACAGAAGTTAAGCCTTTCCTGCCATTTTCAGGCATAAAAACTACGTTTAAAATTTAATTGCAACTTAATGTTCATCTATGCCTGCCCCCATTCAGGGTCAATCAGACCCCCAAATTCAGAGTGAGAAGAGCGCATATGAGAGTTCTCCCATTGTGACAGGTGGGTGGAGGGGGAAAGTGAAAAAGAGGTGACTTGGCTCAGTTGATTTAGGTCCTCACTCAGCTGTCACTGGGGTCCCCACCTTTGGTTGCCTGAACTGCAAGTTCTATCTTTGCCTCTTCTGTCCTGGCAGCCCATCCCTGGAGCTGTCATCCTAGTGATCTCTTTCCTTGGTGGGCAGTACCTTGCATGGGTGTTGGCAATGTTATCCTGCTCTTGGGAAGGGCGCCCAAAATTGGATCCTTTATCCATTGAGGATCTCAAAAGTCGATAATAAAACAAAAGCTGGCCATCTGCCATACAGCATTATCCAGTGAACAGGGACTGGAGAACTGGGAGCCTTGCTACAAAATCAGCCTCCCCACCCTGCTGGGGTAAGGAGCCATGGATAATGGTGGGCAAGGGGTAGGAAAATAAAATGGGAAGGATACGCATAGCTTTTCTGAAAATTATGTATATATTTGGGAATATGCTTATATATATACATATGTATGTATGAGGATACCTCAAACCTTTATGAAAGACACACTATAACTCAATTTTTATGAACTCTTAGAAGTTCTCATCTATGTTTACATGTATGTAATCCACAAATTATGATGAAGCAATCACAATAAAAATTAGTAATAAATAAGTCTGGATGAGAAAATTACAGGTGTTGTTTGTACTTTTTTATTTTAGCAACTTCCTATAAATTTGTAATTCACAGATAAAAAATTTAAAAGACATTGTTTGAATTTCCTGTGGATGAGGCAGGCAGTGGATTTTCTTGACTTCCCCTCTTGTTCTTTCATAATGCCCTTTACCGCTGTAGTGCAGAGAGCATTTCCATTTTGTTCTGCTATCCTGATTCTCACATTTCCTTCAGACTTGGTATTATAGCTAAATTCTCATTGTTCGTTGCCAGTCCTTTTGTTACAGCTTTCTTAGCCATCTTTTGATTGGTTGCAGGTTATAAAAGTAGATTTCTTAAGAAAAGCTTCTAGGATCAATTTACCTGCATTTATGCATTCAGGTATCGCTCTCATTTCGCTTTATGCTGGCTCAAAGATAAAATTCTTGGTGCCCCCCCTCCTTTTTTTTTTTAATAAGAAGCTCTACTTCCTACTGGTCATAAATGCAACTATAGAGAATCCTGTGTCAGCAGCTTTTCTTTTACCCCTAAAGAAAAGACTTTTTTTGTTCCCCTGTCACATAACGAAAGGTTTTCTATTGTTTCTATTTTACAGTCTGATTAGGTTAACAGGATATCTCTGTGTGTTGACTGATCTAGGCCAACTTTCTCTGGCATACAATATACCACTTCAGTATACAGATTTAAATTTCTTGACAAAAAAATTCTACTGAATTATCTAAATTATTATTGTATTTTGTTTTGTACTTTGTTTTTTGCCTAAAGTCAACAGATATATATATTTCAGGTATACTTTGTCTTTTTTTCTACAGTATCATGCGATGAAGTAGCAGTACCTTTCCCTCGGTTGGCTGTGGTTCATTACTAACTCCACACCCTGTTCAAGTGGAAGCTAATGGAATATTCAGCTCTTCAGAAAATGTCTCCAGTTCTCTAGTAATGTGTTTCTGTTATCAGAATGAGCAATTGTTCTGTCACTAGAAAGAGGGTTGTGTGGTAGGTAAGCCTTTCATCTCAGTGGTTTGTAAAATTCTAAGATTTCAGGTTTCCATGGCTCTCACTGTAACAAAATGATCCAGAGATACAGCTTTATGGTTGGTATTTGCGGATGAGTATCCTGTTCTTTCTATATTCCATTTATAATACTATTCAGCGTACAATAACAGTCTGAATCCCTGTTTTGCTTCTTGACTTTTAGAACTTCAGTATTATCATCTATACAATGAGGTCAATATAGTCTCTCATCAGAGTTTAAGGATTAGCAGAAGCATAAGTGATCGTAGTTGTGGTTTGTAGCTTAAATAGGTACTTTGGTCTGGACCTCTGTTTCTCTCCATGTCATCTTACTCTTCCACTGCACTTCTTTAAAAATGACCAATCACAATGGAAAGGAAAATGACTTAGAAAATTTCTACAGCTGACAGAATTGTAGGAGGCAATTTAAAGCAGGATCTCTCATTTTACTTTAGTTGATCTCAGAAAACTCAAATTTTAGTGTAATTTAAAATTATTAGAGACTAGTTTTAAAAATGACTTAAACATTGAGTTGCAAAGATCTACCACAGAGATAATATTGTCGGATTTTAAGTCATAAAAACTAAACCATTGGATTAAGATAAACTTTTCTGATCTTCAGTTTTCCACTATAAAATGAGATTTATTCCTTTAGTCCATGAAAGTTTGAGGTTAGATGCAAAATGAAGAGTAAAAAGGCGATATATACAATGATTATAACTGATTATGTTCCTATAGTTTTCACGTTATAATTCCTGTTATTCTTTCTTGATTATTTGTCATTCAAGCTGCTCAGAATAGCAACAATTATCTTTCTGCAGGTGTTATCCAAGGCAGGCAGCAACATGGCCTTCAGTAATTTGAAGTGCATTAATGTTCCTTTCACATGAAGAATTTTAATATCCTGTAAAACCAAGCATATATCAGATCAGAAAAGCAGCACTTTCTACCCACCCCCAAAGAGCAGAGCGTGCCTGGCAGACTTCCCTGAGAGGCCTCCTGGAACTGATGGAAGCCTCCCATATCCACCAGAAGACAATTGAGCACATTATCCTCAGAATCTCAACCTGCTGATTCTTGAGGAATCAGATTCTTGGCCTTGTCCACATCCTGGACCTCAGCCTTGGCGAACATCTGTGCAGACATCCTTGATCAGGCCCCTCCCAGTGAGCCACAACCTGGGAACACTAGTATGACTTAGTGTAGTCTTCAGACATGAACAGGCACCCTACTCTGCAACAGACATGCTGTGTTTCACACAGCTGGGCCCATGGCATTGACCTCACCCTCACAGGACCTGTGGAAAATGACAGGAGTCCTACAGACAAAGCCTGGTGCACACATCTCCAATGTTGATTACAACTGAATGAATTACATAACCTCTAGATGGCTATGGTTTTGACTATGAACTCTGCTGTTAATGATTGTTCTCTATCTACTAGGATATGAACAAAGTTAATATATTCCTCATAAACTGATGTAATCGCTCTGCTGCTGTGAGTCTCCTCTTCAATATTACCCATTTTTTTTCTTTCTAAAATTAATTATTATCCATTTTAAAGAGGTTATGCATTTGTAAACTGATGACTTCCTTGGGGAAAGTTCCTATACATTTTTCATAAAGCATAGATGATGTCTTGGTGAATCTACTCAGGCTTTCCCATTAATTTGTTATTTGTTCTTTAACTTCAATAGAATTCATGTCAACACAATAGGGGTTATTTTCAAACTGATAGCCTATTATTTTTAGCACTCTTATGGAGTGATTGTTCCCTCACCTCTCCTTGTATACTCTTCTCCCCACGTCCTAATTTGGCCAGGATGTTGGATGCAGATGAGTCCAGTTAATCTTTTTAGCTACAAACCCAGTTCCTGTTCCTGCCCATCCCAATGATCACTAATTAACTCCTTAACTCACAACACATAGGTATTCGCTCCTGCTCACCTGTGACTCATCTACCAACTGAGAGGGGACGGTATTGCATTGTTGTGTAACCACTCCCCTCACAAGCCCCTTTAAAAGACCCATGAAGCAGGGGGGCTCTCTCTCTTTTTCTGGTTAGGTGTTTCCATTACTCTGACACCTTGACTCTTGGCTGATCCAGGGCAGGTAATCCCCTGAGCATGGTCCCTGTGTACTACTTTGATTGGACTTGTGATCTGTTATTTTAGTATGTTCTGTTTTCACCAAGCTTGGTTAATAAAGACTCCTTAATAAAGCCTTAGACATGTCTGGTGTGATCTCGCTCGCACCCCATAACAGCACCTCTATATCATGTTCAGAAATAGTTATAACAAGTAACTATGCGTTAATTTAGATACAAAAGAGCTTTGAAATATAATTTTTCATAATTCTTATATTACCTGCAGCTTTTGAAGATCCCTAATGGTAACTGGCTTTCTTATATTCCTATTCTACTGTTGGAATCTGTACTTTGTGTTTTCATGCTTATTAACATCCTTTCATTTTTTATTATGTTTTTGATAATCTTTACATAGTTAATTAGAGTAAAAAGGTTCAAGGGCTACAAGAAAGTGGGTAAGATTATTATTTCCACATTGTTTCCTTCAATCCTTTCATTTTTAATATGGGATTTTTTTAAAGCATTTCTTGTAATATTGATCAAATAGTGATGAATTCTTGCAGCTTTTGCTTGTCATTAACTAATTTCTGTCCGTTTCTTAATGAAAACTTCAGTGGGTATCAGATTCTTGCCTGGCAAGTTTTTTTTATCTCATCACTTTGGATATTTAATTTAACTCTGCCCTGGAACATAAAGCTTCTACTTAGAAATTTTGTCACAGTCTAATGAGAATTTCCTTCTAATTAATGATACTTTTCCCTTGCTCTTTTATTGCTTTATTTTTTTTAACAGTTCAACTGTATACCTCACAAATCATTTTGAGCTAATATATTAGAGGTCTTCTGAAATTCCTGATTCTGTGGGTCTACCTCTCTGTTAAGATTTGGAAAGTTTTCAACAATTTTTTTTAATTGAAAATTTGTGCCTGCTTTTTCTTTTGCTCTTTGCTTCCTTGGACTCCCATAATGCAAGCTTGCTTGCCTAACTATGTTTTATAAGTCTCAAAAATGCTTGTTTCAATTTTTTAAGTTCTAAGTTATTTTGAAGACCTATGTTTAGTCTCAGAATTCTTTGTGTCTCCCATTTTTCTATTTAGTTTATTAGTTGTATTTTTAATTCACTATTTTGTTTTCCTTAGCTCCAAGACTTTTTTAAAAGATTTATTTACTTTTTTGTTTGAAATCAGATATACAGAGAAGAGGAGAGACAAATAGGAAGATTTTCCATACAATGATTCACTCCCCAAGTGACCAATCCAAAGCCAGGGCCCAGGAACTTCTAGGTCTCCCACACGGGTGCAGGGTCCAAGGGCTCTGGGCCATCCTCCACTGCTTTCCCAGGTCACACGCAGGAAACTGGATTGGAAGCAGGGCAGCCAGGATTAGAACTGGCACCCATATGGGATCCTGGCGCATTCAAGGCAAGGACTTTCGCCACTAGGCCACTGCGTCAGGTGTCCAAGATTTCTAACATTTTATTTTAAAATGGGTTTAAATTTACAAAAGATAATTTGTTCGTAATGTAGTTAATATGTTAAATTATAGTGTCCTTCCTCTATTAGTAACATCTCATATTAGTTTATTTGCTAAAATTAGTAAGTCAAATTCAACTTTGCCTATTTTTTTAATCTAGACTCCTATGGTCTTTTCTGTCCTTTCCAAACTTTAATATTCAACATTCTGTGTTTAAATTGGCGTGTTCCAATTCCTCCTTTTCTTCCTTCCATCTTTCCTTTACTCCTTCCTTCCTCCCTCCCTGTCTCTTTCTTCCCTTCTTTTTTCCTTACCATTTGCTCTTCCTCTCTCTTTTTCCCTTTCCCTCTGTTTCCTGCCTTCCAGTACTCACATATGAGGGGGAAAATGTGATATTTTTCTTTTTGTGTCTGCCTGAATGCATTCAATGTGATGTCCTCCAGCACCTTCTATTTTGCTGTAAATGATGCGACTGCATTTTTTTTATGACTGAGTATTATTTGTTCTGTATATATACTCTGTTCATCTGATGATGGATGCCTTAATCTATTCTGTATTTGGGCTATTGTGAACAAAACTCTGGTAAACATACTGGAGCCAATATATTTTTGACTTTTGGATAATATTCAGTGGTATAATTATATATTCTGTTTCTAGTTTTTTTTAAAGAAATATCCGTATTGTTTTTCACAGGGGTCAAGTTAAGTTATATTCCTACCAACAGTAAAGAAGTTTTTCTTTCTTCCTACCTTCACCAGTATTTGATACCTTCCATCTTTTGGATAATTGCCATTCTGATAAGGATGAGGTAGTATCTTTTCAGGGTTTTGCATGTAGTTCATTGATGGCTAGAAATATTTAATATTGTTTCATATGTTTGGTATTTTGTGCTTCTGAGAACTGCCTATTAAGACCCTTTGTCAATTTCTTAACTGGATTGGTTATTTTTGCTGTTGTTGAATTATTCTGCATATTGTTTTCTTATATTACATTTAGTTTTCAAATATTTTCTTTCTGTAAGAAGTCTCTTCATTCTGCTGGTTGCTTTTTTGTGTGCACAGCATCTATATTTGGTATAATCTCATTTGTTTAGTTTCACATTTTTGCATATTCTTTGGGAGTCTTAAACATGAAAATATTGCCTATTTCAGTGCTTTTGTTTCCCTTAGTTCTTCTTCCTCCTCCTTCTTCTCCCTCTTTTCCTCCTCATCCTCCCCCAGCCTCTCCCTCTTCCTCCCTCTTTCCCTCCACCTCTCCTTCTCACTCTACCTTCCCCTTCCTCGTACCCTCCCCTCACTCTCTCTCCTTCTCCCTCTCTCCCTCTCCTTCTCCTCCTTCTTCAATACAAGCATTGTTATTTCCTGCAAGATCATATGTGATCTGTCACCAGCCAATGCTCATAACAGTGGTTACAACTACCTGCTCAGTTTTGCTCCAGCCCCATATCTCACGCAAACCAACAGGTGCTGTGGCCCAGCCCAGGCAGCCCACCATAGACCCAATCCTCATGCATACCAGCTGGTGCCACAGCCCAATTCAGGCAACCTTCAATAGCCCCATTTTTTTTTCACATGCCAGCATCTGCTGTGGCCTAGCCCAACCCACTTCATTTCTAATCCAGCTCTCATGCATACCCACAGGTGCTGTGGCTTAACTGAATCCAACCTACCTTGAGACCCAGCCCTCATGCATACTAACAGGTAATACCACCTTGCCTAGCCTGGCCTGTCCCCCAGTATGGGTTCTTATGTTCACAAACAATAGGTATAGACTATCAGGAAAGTGCCCACAGTTCTTCTGCCAGGCATGTATCTAGCCCCAGATTTTGTGCCTGCCAGGGCAGACTATAGTTGAACCTGATATGACTCCTATAAATCCTGACTGATGCTGTGGTCTAGCTTGGCTGGCACACACCTATCCTATTCTGGCTCTTGTACATGCCAGCAGGTATGGCAGCCCAACCCAACCTGTCCTGCCATCAAAGCATCCCATCCTTAGTCCCAGCTCTTAACATTCACCAGTAGAAGCAACAGCCCAACAAAGCAGTCCCCAGAATCTCCCTACTAGAGCCACTCCCAACCCCAGCAGGTGATTAGGTCCAGTCTGAAATGGCCATCCACAATCTTGGCATTCACCATCACATGCTAGTTTGGTTCAGTCAGGCTTGCCCTTAGTGCCTGCTCTTGCCAGTGAGTGATGCAACCTAACTCATCCTCCTTAGACCCCATCACCCCTCATGTGAACTGGTGGGTATTGAGGTCCAACCTGGCATGGCCTGCATTCTGTCCTCTCATTTATGCCAATGTGTGTTGTGTATTGACCTTGCCTGACCTGCCCCAAGTCCCAGTTCATAGGTATGCTGATGGGTGCTGCAGTCCAACATGGTCTACCCTGTTCCTAGCCCCAACTCTCTTCTTTTAAACTTTTTTATTACTATATATGTTTTTTATTAATTACATTGCATTATGTGACACAGTTTCATAGGCTCTGGGATCCCCCAACTCCTCCCCGTACCCTCCCCCCATGGTGGATTCCTCCACCTTGTTGCTGTATTACATTTCAAATTCAGTCAAGATTCTTTCATTGCAAGCATATACCAAGCATAGAGTCCAGCATCTTATTGTCCAGCTAAATTCAACAGTTTCTTGGGGAGACCATCTCTGGTCTGAAGGCTGAGCTGACAGAATATCATCCCGATCAATTAAAAGCCACAATATAACATCAATGACAATTTACAACATTATGGAATTAATTTACATGGTATTGAATAACCAATATGTTAAAAACAAATGCAAGTTCTTAACCACATCCTGTGACTACTTCATTGACATTTCAATTTTAGTTTATACACAGAACCGGCTGCTATACACCTTAAATTGGCTATAGGGTACTATTCAGCCATCTCATGTCTATTTTCATTTTAGTATTTAGCAGTTTATAGTGTTGAAGCATAATTTTGCTGAACTTGGCAGATTTTAGGATAGCCTAAACTGGGTTATAATTCTAACAAGACATATGTCAACAACTGAGGCGCAGAACAGTTTTAGGAGAGGAGTGCAGAGAAATCTTCAATACCCCAGTGAGGAGTAATTATTATTTGTGTCCTACCTAGTAAGGTATGTGTGAGTCCAAGCTGACCATTTCCTGTCTGGTTCTAAGCTTACATTGTTGTTCTCTGCCTATCTATTCTAGTGTGTGTGTGTGTGTGTGCGTGTGCGTGTGTTTGTGTGTGTGTGTGTGTGTGTGTGTGTGTGTGTGTTTGGGCGGGGGGCTCTGGGGCGACCCTGATGGTCATTGCAAGAGAGGGTGGGGGTCCAAAGTTGGAACTAAGTAAGGACCAGAGAAAGCTCCTCTCCCTAGTCCCAAAGGAAGTTTACCGTTCTGTTTCTGTGGACCGCTCAGGGTTCCTGCTAGCCCCAACTCTCACAGTGTGGCATAGCTGGGGAGCTTCCCAAGTTCCCCTACCAGGTTTGTTCCCAGCAACAGGTCTCACATGTGCCAATGAATTCTGCTATCCACACCGACATGACTAGCTTGGCAGGGACTATGACCTAGTCTGACTGCCTAACACCCATTCTAATTCTCACTAACGGGTGTCACAGCCTAGCCCAGCCTAGCCCAACCCTAGACCTGGCTCCATGTGAATTAGTAGGTGTCACAGCCTAGCCTGGTCTGTCCCATATCCCTCTTGGCTTTCATGACAGCCCTGACTCTCTCACTCACCACTGAGAGCTGCAGTACAGCATGGGAGTCACCAGAGTTCCCCAAGAAAGCTTATTCTTAGCCTTTGGTCTAGCATATGTTGTGCTGACTGGTGCTACAATCAAGTTTTGCCTTGCCCATCCGAAGTGTTCCTCCCTTCCCTAACTCCTAGGAGGGTCAGATAGGTCTCTAGGTCTCTGTCAAATGAGTTTCTTTCTTTATTTCATTCTTTCTTTCTTTCTTTCTTTCTTTCTTTCTTTCTTTCTTTCTTTCTGTCTGTCTGTCTGTCTGTCTCTTTCTTTCAAGTAGGCATCTCAGGGCCAGGATATGGCATTCTGATCCCAGGCTGAGGGAGAAGGCTGCAATGGCCAAGGGAAGGGGGTCTGGAAATATATTGGAGTGGAGGGCATGCTTGATAGGAAAGGAATTACTTCTCTGATCTTGCATGAATTGGGCCACTGCATTCTAAGGTAGACAAAGGATCTGAGATGGAGTGGTTAAGAAGGGGGAAACAGAAGGGCATGTCTGTGTCAGCACCAGTCCACGCAGGAGACCTGGGCTGGGATAAATAGCATTACTTAGTGTCCCCTGGCATATGAAAAGGGTGGGGTGAGGATACATGCCTTGCTGGGTTGAGCCACAGTACCTGCCCCTGAATGTTGGAACAGTTGGCCTGTCGTGTCGGCCTGGGCCACAGCATCGAACAGAATTCAAGAGAGCCAGATCTGGGGCCAGATTCGGTAGGAGAATGGTGGACTCACCTCTGTGGAATTCATCATCTGCTGATTAAGCAGAGAACTGGAAATGGTGATGTTCTGAGACAGGCTGAGCCACAGAACTTACCTAACAGGATCACTTATATTTTTTACTATTAATTTCATAGTTTCAAATCTTACATTTAAGTCTTTGATAAATTTGATTTTTGCCTGTGGCAAGAGATATCAATCAAATTTCAGTTTTCCAGCAATATTCATTTAAAAAGGCTGTACTTCCCAGTGTTTCTTCAGGATTTCTGATCGATTCATTCTTATCTCTCCTTTATCTCTTAATGAATTTCTCATTCATATAATGACTTGTCTTCTTAATGTTGTTGGAGTTACCTATCTGTATTCTCTTGTATGTTGTTACATTTCCTTAATGTTATTTTTAAAATTTTTGTGTTGTTGTTTACTTGAAATGCAGAATTACAGAGAGCAATAGTGAATGAGAGAGATTGTCCATCCACTGGTTCACTCTCGAAATGGTTACAATGGCCAGAATTTGGCTGGTTTGTAGTCAGCAGCTGGGAGTTTCTTCCCACATGGGTGCAGGAGTCCAAACACTTGGACCATCCTCTTGGTTTTCCCTGATATATTATCACAGAATTGGATCAGAAATGGGCAACTAGAACTTGAACTGAAACCCATCTGGGATGCAGGTACCATAGGTGATGATTCTACCTGCTATACTACAGTTATGGCCTCTAAAATAATTTTTTCCAAATTCCTTGTCAAGGAATTCTATAATTCCCATTTCCCCCATGTCTGTTGCTAGAGTTGTTTCATTTTCCTTTGCTTTTCTTCTGCACTGTGTCCCTACACTTGTGCCACTAATGGATCGTTTACTTATACCAATTTTTAGGGTAGCTTTTGTCATAAAATACTTTATGCTGGTGATGTATCCTTTGATATTGTTTGGATGCACTGCATTGGCTTTTGGTCCAGGTGGATGCTTTAGTGCAGTGTATGTCATTTCTTCCATTGTAATCAACATTAGAGATGTCTGCGTGTCTGTTGACCACAGTGGCCTCGGGTCCACAACTGTAGGACTGCACCATCAGGTGGGAACCAGCTTGTTCACATGCTTAGGGTTCATTGATAGCCCTGGGCATAGTGTGCCAGGCTTTGTCTGTAGGCCTCTTGTCATTTTCTACGGTCTTGCGAAGGTGAGGTCAATACCATGGGCCCAGATGTGTGAAATACAGCACTCCTGTAGCAGAGAATGGTGCCTATTCATGTCTGAAGGCTACCCTGGACCGTATCCATGGAGGCACTAGCAGGTAACACTGTGAGGCTTCTAAGGTCTGACATGCTTAAGGGGTTTGCCAGGACTTTCTGACTTTCCAGGACTAAGGCCCAGGATATGGGCAGAACCAAGAATCTGATTCTCAGAGCCTCAATGGGCTGCATTTCTGAGTATAATCTTCTCAAAAGTGTATTGGTGGATACAGAAGATACTTGTTGGTTCCAAGAGGCCTAAATAAGACAACTGTTCAGGAAGGTCCGTTCAGCCATGTCCTGCCACTTGTGGCTGTGTGAGAGGGGCTGCCTTTCTGTGGGATGAATCCATCCTGCAGGCTGCTTGGTTGCTGCCTGCGCTTGACATTTGTGAGCTGAGGGGAGCTGTACTCTGTTTTACTAATAATACTTGAAAGGCCATCTTTTAAGTGTCTTCACCTCACACTGGAAAAGAAAATCGATGGAGTTGAAATCACTGTGCTGAAGAAAATTTTTAGAATGTCAGGTATTTCTTGATTTTCAAGTTTTTTTTTGAAGATTTATTTATTTATTTGAACGTCAGAGTTACAGTGAGAAAGGGTGAGAGAGTGAGCGAGATCTTCCACCTGCCGGTTTATTCCCTAAATGGTTGCAAGAGCTGAAACTGGGCTTGTCTGAGGCCAGGATTTTGATTTTCAAGGCCATTGATTTTCAAGTTTTCACCAGTTTGCTGTGAGGAGTGCATGCTTGCTTCATAAGTTCTTATTTCCCCTCATGTAAGCATCAGTTTATGATATAACAGTGCTGCTTAGCACTGATCTAAATGGCAAGATAGAAATTGCCAACAACAAAGGAAAAACATCTTCTGCATAATGAAAGTATACCTAAACAAAAAAGTAATTGTCATTTTCCAGGGATCAACTAGACACCCCTCTCAAACCCTCCCCTTACCACAATTCTTGTATCGGTACATGTATAATTGGAACTAATACATGCTTTATAGCATTTTCTGTACATTGTCATGGCAATGCAAGATGAAAGGTTGGTTTTGGCTTGAATAACAGTAGGTAATACATAAAACAATAGCTTGTTACAAAAGCATACAGATTATTGTTTCTGTATCTGCTTTATCCCACCAGAAAGGTTTTAATGGTAAGATGCCAAAAGTCTGACTGCATTTATGTTCAACAGATATTCCTAGTGGTTACTTTGGAAACAGAAGAAATTGACAAATGTGCTTTCACCATGAATTACCAGAGCATCCATCAAAACAAAGGTCAATGCCCAAAATAAGATATACACAGCCACTGTATTGACCCATGTCAATCAATCAACCACATTTAAGAAAAGCCCAGATAAGACAGGCTCTGTAGGACCAATTAAACAGACTTATTGATTAGATACCACCAGAGAAGTCAGTATAGTCAGGATGCAATAATGAGAAATTCATTGATAGCTGACCAGGCTGTATACAGCACAATTCCAGAGACACCATTCAATTGCAGTTCATTGTGATAGGAACCTCTACAACTTAGTGCCATTCAATGCAGAGAGAGCTGTACTATTTTAGACAGATGTAGACTTTGGATTCACTATACTAACTCAGGATATAGTTTCAAAGGTGGTAAATTACATTTTAAGTTAATGAATTTCTAGAAGTACAACTTACCCTATTCAAGCCCAGCTTTGTATGCATTAATATGGCATATTTCTGCATTTATACCTTCCAAAGTCCACCATAGGCAAGCCAGATCTTCTCAATATTGGTGCTTTGTAATGCATAACCTTCTTTACCCCAGGCTAGTGCATTCTGGTCTGAGAACATTCTTATGCTGAAGAATGGGTTGTTTAGCCAGTCTCTGAGAACCATTGTAACACGCACTTAGATTACTGAGTTCATTCTAAAGACTGAAAGTGCCAGAAGCGTACTATCCTGTATTTTACACTGTGACTTTTGCAAAGAGCCAGACAAATTATTTTTGAAAAAAATCTACACTCTTCATCTTCATGTTATTCAATGAAACAAGTTAGTTTTTGTTACCCTGAAATTTAATCTTAACCACACAAGACAGGAATAAGACCTACTTGTGTAAAACAGAATATTAGAAATTAAATTTTAGGGATCAAGAACAAGGTGGCAAAATAGGATGAGGACAGCTTAAAGCAAATGGAGAAGAATTAGTGGAAGAGAAGCAGAGAGGGCACATTCCTCAGAAATAGGAGTGGACAGGCCTACAGCAGAGGGACACCTGGAGATCCATGGACACTGGGAAGCAACAGAGACAGTGGAGCAGTGCTCAGAGAACAGATACCCCAGCAGTGATTGGAGCTACACCAGTGATCAGTTGGGAAGGGGAGATCATCAGGAATGCAGGAGATGAGTAAAGTCATAGAATTGTGGGTCCTGCTAATATTGTTTTAAATCTGATGATGGGTAGAAGCAATATGGTAGAGACATTTCAGTTAGGTGTGTGAATGGAGTGGATTTCACAGCACAGACTCCCCAAGCAGTAGCACTAGGTGCCATTTTGAGTTCAATGGCAAAGGCCTTGGGTGATGGGATGGAGGTGACGGTAGGCCTTGGTCAGACAAGGGTGAACTGCAAATGTACCAACCATGAGGAAAACTCACTTCCAGCTCAAATTAACACATTGCACTGGTCTCACCAAAAACAATACTGAGTTGGTATCCCTCAGGCTACATCCAAAATAAGTTCAAGTTGGCCACAGAGATGGCTGCCAGCAGGTTTCAGCAAAAAGAAGAAAGAAAAAACATCCATGTGACAGGTACCACTGAAGTCCTGTAACTTAGTGTAAAGTCACAGCTGTTTTCTCCCTAATCCCAGGTACTACTGTAGTCATGAGTGGGAGAAAGTCTGACCAGACAATGGTACGGTCACAACACAGAAACACAGAAGAGGGAGTGTCAACTGGGCAACCCTGGCTCCAGAGGCAAGAGCAAAAGCCTAGAATGGGAGTGCAGGACTGACACTCGCGGGAAAGAGCGGCACAAGTAACACATACGGAGAACCAGGCACTGAATGGGATCAGTAATAACGCTGGAGGAAATGCTGAGGGGTCGCAGGGAGGGTGGAAGATAAGTTGGAAAGGGAAATTCCTATACCTACAAAATCATATCATGGGAAATAATAACAATAAAAATATTGTATAAAAGAAATTTAATCACTCTGTATGTCCATCATTAATTCTTTCTTTCTTGTTTACTAAAAAGATTTATTTTTATTGGGAAAGCAGATTTATAATAGAGAGAAGTAGAAACAGAGAGAAAGACCTTCCAGCCACTGGATCATTTCTCAAATGGCTAGAACAGCTGTAGCTGAGTTGGTCTGAAGCCAGGAGCCAGGAACTCTTCTCGGTTTCCCATTCAGTTGCAGCATACCATTACGCTGAGCTGTCCTCTAGTGCTTTCCCAGGCCATAAGCAGGGATCTGGATTGGCACAGTCGGAGCACCAACTGGCATCCATAGTGGATGCTGAACTTAGAGGTGGAGGACTAGCCAATCAGGCCAGTTTGCTGGCCCCTAATTCTTTCCTATCTCTTAGTTGCAGCTAATGTTATATAATTATCATTAAGCATATACCTGTGTAAAAGTATATGGGGTTAACATTTTTCTATCACCCATTAAGTGCTCTAATATCATATGCACATCACATACTAATACTATTCAGGTCTTTTTCCTGTTTCTGATTTCTAGTTATGCACTTTACTTACATTTTGAGGAGTCTGCATTTTGGCATATCAGGAAAAGCCACTACACGTGATGCTGACATCCCATTCAGGCATTGAGTCTGTTCCAGCTGCTCTACTTTCTGTTAACATCCTGGGTTGGGGAGAGCAGAATATGGCCACTAGAGTTTGGCCTCTGCCATTCACAAGGGAGGATTAGATGAAGCGTCTGTCTCCTGGCTGCTGCTTGGCTCATCCCTGGCCATTGCAATCATGGAGGAGGTATGTGAATCAGTGAATGGTAGATATCTTTGTAATTCTCTAATCTCTCCCCCTCTATCTGTGACTCTTTCAAATAAATAAGTAAATCTTTAAAAATCTGGCCATTCCTTTGACAGTCACATAAGAATTTCAAAATTGAGGATAGCACAATTTATTGCTCCATCTATTATGGTGCAATCTATATTGTATTTATAAATGCATTTTTAAACTGATCCTAATGTTTCAGTTTTACAGATAATGTCATGAACATCTTTGGCTCAGGTGCCAAGATATTTTCAGGAATATAGGCCAGAAACAGAACTCATACAAATAAATATTTAAAATTTTTCTGGCTATTAAGAAATTCTTCTCTAAGGTGATCAATCAATTCCTATTCTAATAGTTTTTAATTCTTATTGCTTCTCAAGTTCTTGCCGAAGTTTACATTTTTGCCAGGTTTTTTTGCTACTTTACTTGATGTGGGACTGTACATTCATTATATAATCCTTTGTTATGAAATCTACAAACATAATTTCTTCTACTTTGTCACATATCTTAATTTTTTTGGTGATGTGTTTGTGGCTTAGAAGGTTTTCTAATGTAAGACATATTTATACTACAAGTGCACCTTGCCCTGGTTTCACAATTATTCTTTTATGTCTTGAATAATTCTTTATAGTTAATAATTATAAGCACACTCTACAAATAGTTTGAATCAAAATTTTAACTTTTTAAAAATCAGATCTCTGACCTAGTTGGATTTTCTTAATGTAGTGACCTAAGTTGTTTTGCTTCTTGATATTAAACCAATTTTTAAATGAAATACCTGAAACAATCTATTAAGCATTCCCTCTCACCCTCATATAGTAAATAAATTTGGTCTATTTTTGGGCTGTCTGGGTCCATTAATTTATTTGTCTGTTGTTGCAGCAATACTATTATAAGTATTCTTTGGTATATGATAAAACATGTTCTGTTCATTTGAGTTCTTTTTCAGGATTTTTTATTATTCTTGCATATTTAGTTTTTCATGCAAATTTTAGGTTGCTTGCCAGAACTTATGAAAGGGCTAAAGGGAATATTGACTGGTGTTGTATTTACTTAATGTACTGATTTGGGAATTACAACATTTTAAAATAATAGGCCTTTCTCTTAATTAATACAGTACCTAATTTATTTAGAGTGTTATTTCTATAGCTATTTTGACAAATATATTTAATTTTTCTTGCTAGCTGCATTTAAAAAATAATTTCGTTGGTACTTCTGTAAATGGGATTTTCTAAATGCTCCTTTCTCAGCCTAATGGAATCCAATTATTGTTGTACGTCGATATTGTGTCAGAAATGAATTCCAGACTAGCATATGTATTTCCAGTAGCTTGCCAATAAGAAAACAATTATATTATTTATAAAGAATCACATATTTTTCTTCCTTTTCTGCAGGCCCCGGTCTCCCAAGGATTAACTCCACAGCTTAGCTTGTTTCTCAGAGCATAACAGGATTGGTAATTTTGGCCTGATACATATAGCCACTGGCTTAACCGCAAGTTCCTGCTTCCTATTGTCAAGTTATCTGCCAAGGGATTGGATAAAACTCAAGGGATTTAGGGTGGCCACTAGAGGATTGGATAAACACTGGGAGGAACTGAAGGGATTTAGGGTTGCCACTACTGGGAGGAACTGAAGGGATTTAGGGTGGCCACTACTGGGAGGAGCTAAGCAGAGTATAAAAGAAAGTCTGGAGTTGCAATAAAGATCAATCTGTCATCGATCGGCATTCGGTGTACTGCGTGTTGCCTTGTCTTGTCTCTCTGCGTTGTCTTGTGTTGCAACCCTAGTCCCTCCGCTCAGCTCGGATTACGTGGCGACGCGGGCGTTGCCAACATCTGGAGGTTCCCACCGAGATTGAGAAAGAGAGGATACGACGAAGGGTCGTCCCAAGAGTCTGGCCAGCTGATTCAGGTAAGTGGGACGTATTGTAAGTCTCTCCTAAACTGGTAGGAGAGGGAGGTTTATTTTGAAGTATAGTCAGGTTTTAGATTTATTTTGAAGTATAGTTAGGTCTTGGTGTTTAATTTATCCGGTGAAAAGGACGATAAAATGGGTTCTGCCTTCTCACGGGATAAATTGGCCACCGAGCTTGAAGAACTTCTACGTCAACTGGGGATGCCAGTTAAATTTAAAATGATTAGAAATTTTGTTAAAGCCATTCAATCTAGCAGTCCTTGGTTTATTGTTTCAGGCAACTTCAATATTCCCGATTGGGAACAGGTTAAGGCCAATTTACAATCCTGTTTACAAAAAGACCCAGATAATTTCCCCATTGTTAACTTTTCTTTGTGGCGCTTAGTCCGTGATTCATTATTTACTGATAAAGTGAAAGTTGAGAGACAGTTAAGAGAAGTACAGACTACTTTTGAAGCAATCCAGGGGTGGGAAGTTCTACGGTCCTTGGAAGCCTGGAACGAGGCGGCCTCGAGTGAAACCACCCCGAGTGAGACCTCTTCTTTAGAGGAGAGTGAGGTCTCTTCTTTAGAGGAGAGTGAAGCCTCTTCTTCAGATGAGAACGAGGCCTCTTCCTCGGAAGAGAGTGAGGACAAACGAGATGAGGAGGCTTTCTTAAAGCGGAAAATTAAGGATAAGGAGAAGGTTTTCTTAAAGCGGAAAATTAAGGATAAAGAGAAGGTTTTCTTAAAGCGGGAAATTAGGGACATTAAAAGAAAGTTAAAGAAAGCAGGAATACCACCATATGCCCCTAATTTTGTGACCCCTACCGCTCCTCCTGAGGAGGAAGCCACGGGCCATTCACCCAATAATTACCCCACACGGCCATGGAGTGACAGCCTCACTGATCAGCCGGTGGGTGGGGTTCGATGCTTCCCTGTAATAGAGGTCCCAGTTCGAGGAGGTCCCCCTCGCCGGGAGCACCAGCCCCTTCAATTTAAAGACCTCAAAAATGTAAAGCAGGCTGTTAAAGATTATGGTGCCCAGGCACCCTTTACTCTTGCACTCATAGAATCCTTTTTGAGTTTGAATCTTACTCCTAGTGATTGGATGCAATTGTGCCGCTCTGCTCTCGATGGTGGTGACTTTCTCCTATGGAAAGGGGATTTTCAAGATAGGTGCAGATTTTTTGCTGAGCAGAACGCGGCTGGGGGACACGCAGATCGAAGCCTTGAAATGCTTACTGGCACTGGACCTTTTGAGGGCATCCAACAACAAGTTAATTATGACCTAGGAGTTTATGCACAGATAGCAAATGCAGCCCTTGGAGCCTGGAAGGCCTTACCTAATGCTAATACAGGAGACCAGCTTTCCAAGGTCTTGCAAGGCCCTACAGAACCTTTTCAAGAATTTGTGGACCGTATTATGCAGGTTGCTACTAAGATCTTTGGTAACGTGGAGCCAGCAATGCCAGTAATTAAGCATATAGCCTTTGAGAATGCTAATAAATATTGTCAGGATGCTCTCAGGTTCCACAGAGATAAGTCCCTGCATGATTATCTCAAAATCTGCAGACATATTGACTCCACCCATGCCCTTGGGCAAGTGATAGCAGCCGCTGTTCAACACCCTCAGCCCCACCCTAGGGCGCCTCCCAAAACCTGTTTCAGATGTGGACAGCCTGGACATTTTATAAAACAGTGTCCCAAAATTCTGCGACAAGGAAGATCACCCCCACAATCCTTGCAGGCCCCAGATCTTTGTCCAAGATGCCATAAAGGCTATCATTGGAGCAGTGATTGTAGGTCCAGATATGATGCCCAAGGCAATCCCCTATCGGGAAACGGGGTCAGGGGCCCGCTCCGGGCCCCCCAACCTCAGGTGTACGGAGCCCAGCAGACACCTGTAACTTCCGGAACAGCGCAGACTCCTTCCAGAGTCCCTCTCCCACGGCGAGGAGCACCGACATTTCAACCCTCCTCAGAGCAACACCAGGTAGCGCAGGACTGGACCTCTGTGCCACCTCTGGAGAGGTATTGACCCCGCTCCTGGGACCCCAACGGATAAAAACAGGAGTCAGGGGCCCCTTACCTAAGAATACCTTGGGCCTGATCCTAGGAAGAAGTAGTGCTACTATGGATGGAATCAGGGTACTACCAGGAGTGATAGATGAGGATACTCCAGCAGAAATAGAGGTCATGGCAGAATCAGCCAAAGGCACTATAATCATTCCACCTGGAGCTAGATTTGCCCAGCTAATCTTGATCCCCAAGGTTCCAACTGACAACCCCATTCTTAAGAGAGATAGACAAGGAGGATTTGGACATTCTGGCCCCTTGGCATGTTGGGTCTCCGACATGCAAACCCGACCCACCTTACAGTTAGAGATAGAAGGGAGAAAATTCACAGGTTTACTTGATACCGGGGCTGACAGTACAGTTATATCCCAGGCACAGTGGCCAAGTTCCTGGCCATTAGAGGCCACCCCAACCGTTCTCCAAGGGATAGGAACTTCTCAGCCACAGAAAAGTGCCAGGTTGTTAAGGTGGAAGGATCAAGAAGGGCATTCAGGAGTTTTCCAGCCGTATGTCTTACCACATATTCCTATCAATCTGTGGGGACGAGATTTGTTGAGTGCCATGAATGTTGTATTGACCTCTCAGCCTGTGCCAAATATGCTTAATAGACAGGGATACTTTCCTGGAAAAGGTTTGGGCAGACATCTTCAAGGTGACCCCCAACCAGTCTGTGACAGGGTTAGGACATTTTTCGCAGGGGCCATTGTAGAGCAGCCTCGTCAGTTAGTGGAACCCATTAAATTAACATGGAAAACAGATGAACCAGTTTGGGTTGAACAATGGCCCCTTTCAAGTGAAAAATTAGAGGCTGCAATTGAATTGGTAAAGGAACAGCTTGAGGCTGGACATATTGTTCCATCCACCTCTCCTTGGAACACCCCAATTTTTGTTATTAAAAAGAAAAATAATAAATGGAGGCTTTTACAAGATTTACGTGCAGTAAATGCCGTCATGGCCCCTATGGGGGCCACGCAACCTGGTTTGCCATCTCCTGTGGGAATACCAAAAGATTGGCATATGCTTGTGTTAGATTTAAAAGACTGCTTTTTCTCCATTCCCTTGCACCCGGAAGATGCTCCACGTTTTGCCTTTACCTTACCATCCATCAATTTAAAGGCCCCTTCCCAACGTTTCCATTGGGTCGTGCTCCCACAAGGGATGATGAACAGCCCTACCATTTGTCAGATATATGTGGATAAGGCCTTAAAAGGAATTAGATCACAATTTCCAAATATTTATTTAATCCATTATATGGATGATCTTTTGATTGCAGCTGAAACCCGTTCCATTCTGTCCTCAGCAGCACAATGTATTTATCAGGCTTTAGCCACAGCCGGGTTGATTGTTGCCCCGAATAAAATTCAGACAGATTTTCCTTATCAGTATTTAGGCCATCAACTTTTACCAACTGGTGTCACCCCTCAGAATTTGACCATCAGATTAAGTGATGTGAAGACTTTGAATGATCTGCAGAGTTTGTTGGGTGATATTAACTGGATCCGACCAATTTTGCATATTTCCACTGGGCAACTCAAGCCACTTTTTGATATTCTTAAAGGTGATCCAGATCCTTCCTCACCCAGACAATTGTCCAAAGAAGGCAGGGAATGTCTGCAGTTAGTCGAGCAGGCCATTCATAATGCTCATGTTAATTATGTGGATTATAAGGCACCAATGCGGTTGTTGGTCTTTCCTTCCAATCATGCGCCTACAGCAGTGTTTTGGCAGACTGGACCTATATATTGGGTCCACTCCCCAGCATCCACTGGACAAATTGTGCAATCATATCCCACTGCTGTTGTATCTCTGTTGTATAAGGCATGTAAGATCAGCCTGCAAATTTTTGGAAAATATCCTGATTTCATCTCCATCCCCTATGATTCCCAACAGGTGGTATGGTTGCAGAATAATATTGATGATTGGTCTGTCTTTTGTGCCACGGTTTCTTCTCAGTTAATTAATCATTATCCTTCCCATCGCTTAGTACAGTTTTTTAAAAGACATCCAGTTGTTTTTCCAAAAATAATTAGACAACAACCCATATTAGGAGCTCGTGTGGTTTTTACTGATGGGTCGGCTAAAGGCAAGGCTGCTATAGTTTCTGGACATGAAGAACAGGCTGTTTCCATCTCTCACAAATCAGCTCAAGCCGCCGAAATAGCCGCTGTTCTTTTTGCCCTTCAAATTTATCATGATGAGCCCCTGAATTTATACACAGATAGCTGCTATGTGGCTCATGTTGTTTTACCTTTAGAAACCACAGCCTATATAGCCCCTACCTCCTCAGTTTATTTGCTTCTTTTACAATTACAGCAGCAGATTTGGCAGCGCACTTGTCCCTTATTTGTTGGGCATATAAGAGCGCATACCTCCTTGCCTGGCCCCCTAAGCGAGGGTAATGTATGGGCAGATTCGTTGACTCAGGTGTTGCACATATCCCTGACCATGGACCCTTATGAACAGGCAGTGCGCCTTCATAAAAGGTTCCATCTCAATGCAGCTTCCCTGAGATTACATGCTAAGGTGACTAGAGAACAAGCCACCCAGATTGTCACCAATTGTGAAGTCTGCGCTCAATATTGTTCTGTCCCATCCCTAGGGGTTAATCCCAGAGGGTTATTGCCCAATCATGTGTGGCAAATGGATGTTACCCACGTCCCTTCCTTTGGAAAACTTCAATATGTGCATGTTTCAGTTGATACCTATTCCCATGTAATATATGCCTCCGCTCATTCAGGAGAGAAATTAAAAGATGTTAAAGCCCACTGTTTACAGGCCTTTGCCTATATGGGCGTCCCCAAACAAATTAAGACCGATAATGGACCGGCCTATGTTAGCCAAGGTTTTGAGAAGTTCTGCCAAGATTTTAATATAACTCACAAAACAGGCATTCCTTATAATCCTCAGGGTCAAGCCATTGTTGAACGTGCTAACCGCACCCTTAAAGTTTATCTAGAAAAAATAAAGAAGGGGGATGTGGCTGAGCATTGCAGCTCACCCCATTCCTTACTGGCATCTGCCATCTATGTGTTAAATTTTCTAACTGTCACTAATGATGTAGCTCCTGCAGAGCGCCATTGGCTTCGCCCTGCTAATGAGAATAAAGGCCAAGTAAAATGGAAAGATCTGGCCACAAATAAATGGCGAGGACCAGATCCAGTACTAACGTGGGGGCGAGGCTCTGTTTGTGTTTTTCCCCAGGATGAAGAAACACCTAGATGGGTTCCCGAGAGACTTACACGACAAATCTCCTTGGCTCCAACTCAACATGATCCCACTCCTAATGATGTTCTTGCAGGATAGGAGACCCTGACAGCAGTGGTGCAACTTCCTGATATCCTGCCCATGGGAAACGCAGATCTCCAGCTGCTCCCCGATTTACCATCATATATGTGTTACCCCTGTGAAATGGCATTTAACTGGCAGCATGGATGTTTTAGGAACAAAGCGGAATCTTGGCCATGAGGCTGATGGTCATAGCCATGATTGCAGTACTGTTTAGTCTTCTTTGCCGCCTATGCAGGCAACAAGCCTGGGAGCAGGTCATTATTTGACAAACCATGATGGTTTTAGCTGTGGAAAATCCTAGCGCTCAAGTTTGGCTGAACATGGTGTGATGGGCAGCCAGAGACGGGTAAGATCTGGCAGCGCTGATGACCAACCTAAGACAGGGATTCCCCAGGTGGGGCTCCCCATGACGGGTAAGGCGTCAACTGACTGCTAGACAACCTAAGACAGGCGTCCATTAAAAAAACAAAAAAAGGGGGACATGCAGGCCCCGGTCTCCCAAGGATTAACTCCACAGCTTAGCTTGTTTCTCAGAGCATAACAGGATTGGTAATTTTGGCCTGATACATATAGCCACTGGCTTAACCGCAAGTTCCTGCTTCCTATTGTCAAGTTATCTGCCAAGGGATTGGATAAAACTCAAGGGATTTAGGGTGGCCACTAGAGGATTGGATAAACACTGGGAGGAACTGAAGGGATTTAGGGTGGCCACTACTGGGAGGAGCTAAGCAGAGTATAAAAGAAAGTCTGGAGTTGCAATAAAGATCAATCTGTCATCGATCGGCATTCGGTGTACTGCGTGTTGCCTTGTCTTGTCTCTCTGCGTTGTCTTGTGTTGCAACCCTAGTCCCTCCGCTCAGCTCGGATTACGTGGCGACGCGGGCGTTGCCAACACTTTTCCCTCTAATCATTATGCCTTTTAGTTCTTGTTTTTGACATTTTGCCTCACAGCAGTCCTACTGGATTAGTGGTTGTAACGTGCAAATGTATCCCAGCCCTCACTTTGTAATGTTTCCAATGTTTTGTCTTTAAGTATAATCTTTTCTGATTATTACTGGTAAATAATTTTAATCAGGCAGAGGATAGTTTATTCTATTCCTATTTTATTAAGTTTTTGTGTGTTTGCATTTTCATAATATGTGGGTATTGAATTTTCATTTTTTACTTAGTTCATTCTTTTAACTGTTAGTTATTTCATTCCTGGGTGCATCTTTTCCTAACCTTTTCAATAATAGCGTTAAATTCATTTGAAGCATTCTGTTCAATACCGTTTAGCATTTCTCTGTCTCTCCGACTCTCTCTCTCTCTCTCTCTCTCTCTCTCTCTCTCTCTCTCTCTCTGTTGAATGGATCTATGTTTTGTCTTTCTTTTATGCTTTTATAGGTGGTTCTCCTCAGTCTCACATTCTGGACTTTAAGTCTATCACCCTGTTGTAATTTCCACGGATGGACAGCTAATGCAATATGTAAACCCCGTCTTCAGGGGAAACCAGAAGAACTCAATTCTATGATATATTTTGACAAGTGGGGCCCCAGAGGGCAGCATGCCCATGGTAGGTTATCTTAGGACCTGAACTTCTGCTTAACAATTTCTCTTCTTTCCCCTGTCCCCAAGGGATTGACACTTGGTCCCAAAAAATAGTTTCTGCTGGAAGCAGATAGTTTTATGTGTGCATACTTATACGTGACTTCCTAAGAGGTTCAGCCATAAAGTAGATTTTACTGCAATAACCCAGTTGTTTTCCTGAATGCTGACTGGATGCACCTCTGGCTTGTGACAGTTGGCACTGCTATTACTTTCAGTAATGTTGTACTTCCTTGGGCTTCTGTCCAAATTCAATATTGTTATTTATTTCTCTAAAATCTGGTCCCATTTATTTTGATTTAGATATTAATCACAGTGTATGATATTTACCTTTTACTGCATGAGTTACTATATAACACATGAACAAACCCACACAAATACAAGCACATGGAACCTTCCATGTCTAGGGCTTGGTGAATCATGTTAGAATCAATGCATCCTTATCTTCCTATTCTGAAACCAGAGCAGTTCAAGATATTTGTCCACTGGAAGCTCCTCATAAACATGAACTTGGTGCCTTGAACTATGAAAGAAATTGATTGTGAATGTTGGAAGAGCAGCATCAAATATGATTTGATAAAATATGATTTGATCTAAGAACAGCTCTGGTGCTACTCTAAATATACAGAGCAGGGGTTAATCAATTTGAGGGTGAATTATTGTGTTTGGGTCTCAGTGACTCCATTTATTAGCTCTCTGACATTGAATAGATTATGCAGCATTTTTGAAATTCATTTAGATTGTTGTGAAGGGCCAGATTTAAAAAATGAAAATGGTGTGGTTTGTAGTCATTTAAACATGGAAATAATTGTGGTTGGCATGGCAGCATTGTTTGATTTCTTGTCCACCATACCTGAATCCTAAAATTTTCATATTGTTAAAGCATGTTCTCCCACCATAAAAGACTGCACTCAATGGAAGTATTTCCAAAAGGATAACAAGACCTAATTCTGAATGCACAAATTATATTGACTGAGAGTTCTATGGATTTTACCATCGATTTTTGAGTTCAGCAGATATGGGCTCTAATCTTCACTTACTTACTTCCTAAATCCTTCATTGAGACAACTTCAGCTCATTGACTGTCCTATGCAACATTTGGATTCCTTGATGCCATTATTCCTGCAATAATTTCAGCCAACTAAAAGGATTCTTCATCTTATTAAATTTCTACAGTGGAAGGGAAATGCAGCTGATTAGGAATTTTCCAAGAAGATTATTGAAATATTCTGAGAAGAGAACTTTCCTGGATTCCGATTTCTCAACATGTCAATTTGTCATTGATCCTGTCATTTGATCTTGCTAAATCTCTAGGTTATCTTTATATCTCCTGTCTACTATGAATTTATTAGGCAAAAAAGACATATCCTAGATTTCTGCTCTCTGTAATCCAATTCTTTATTTCAGGATTGCTTATCTTACTCTTTATTGGAAACTGTAAAACTCAGTCTTAGCTTCTGTTGAGGTCATGAGGCCTGACTATGATGAGGTTCATATGACCACGTCATGTTCATTAACTACAAAGATATTTTCAAAGTAAGAGAATCATCTCTACATAATTACTTACCACTTACTAGCTTTATGGAATTTTTGTTTGCTTGTTTGCTGTTTGCCTACTATATTTTGCCAGGAGTGTTTGTATGTTTGCCTGCAAAACATTAGCAATTCAGTTTCAGGAAACAATAATTTAGTCTTAGCAATGAAGCTGCTAGAGTATCCTGTAATTTTGAAATAGGGTGAGAAATGATGATCACATTTAGGTTTAGTGACAATATCTGCACCCAGTAATTTCATAGGTCAGCAAACAGTTTTTTTTTTTTTTTGTTACTCTGGGGCAGTGGGGTGAGAGATGACCACTCTGGAATCCAGAACTGCTTTCCTCAATAAGAGTCAGCATAACAATGTGTCTTTAGAAACTTGTATATCCTGGTTCATCTCTCCTAAAACTCCTGCTTCTCTTTAACTTTTCTTATCCAACAGCTAGTCTGATACACTTAAAACATAGCTGAAGCCTTCAGCTGAAAATATTTCATTTTCAGAAAACCTAAACTTCTGTCTCTACAAACGCCTACATCACTTCTTCCTAGTTTATTCCTTTGTTTGTATTTTCTAACACATGGTCCTTCCCTTACGCTCATCTAGTCAAAATGCCACCCCGTTGTTTGTCAGATTACCCAGCTTCCTCCTCCAGGCCCTTTCCCTGTTTATGCTGCCAGCAATGCTCCTCTCTATTCATAATAGTCTTAATCTGCAATTTCACTCATGACCTTTCTCAAAGAAGTCTTCCTTGACATTTATCTAAATTATGACCCTTTAAACTATTGTTCTTTCCTCAACTTCCTTATATTATGTAACTATCTGTTTTCTACTAGCATTTAAACTCCACATTTAGCAACAAATCAATTGGTTTAATTGATTCATATCCCAAATTCTATGATAATAGTTCGAATATAGTTGAACGGGTGGCCAGCATTGTATTGTAGCAGATTAAGCTCTCCATATGAGCCTATATGAACCTTAAGTTCTGGCTCTTCCTGTTCCCTACCAGCTCCCTGCTATTTCTCCTGGAAAAGTAATGTTAGATGGCCTAAGTGTTTGGGCCCACTGACACATTGATGAGAGATTTCAGAGGGAGTTTTAGGCCTAGCTTCAGCCTGCTCCAGCACAGGCTGTTATGACCATTTAGGGAGTGAATCAGCAGACAGCAGACTGATTCTCTCTCTCTCTCTCAATCTCTCTCTCTCTGTAATTTTACCTTTTAAAAAATTTTAAAAAATTATCATAGTGAGATTTAAAACAAAGATTTGATAGGGACTTAGTTGCCATTGTGCTTGATATTCCTTTATTTCTTGTGCATGAATCATGTGATGTCACAGTGTTGGATGTGTGGATGATGCAAGGTGTGTCAAGACATCTCAATCCTCAAGGAGCTTACAACTGTATTGAGTTTTCTAATGGTATTGTATAGGCAAGAGAAAGCTCTATGAGTTGTGGCAATTAGATGATTTAAGTGGGTCTTGAAATATAGATGAAGCTTCACTCAGGGAAAGGAAGAAAGGCTCTGTGTAGCAAAGGATCTGGCAATAGCCCAGGCATGAATCAAAAATGAACCAAAAGTAGAAACATTAGAACCAGCGTAAAAAGCACTGGATAAATTGCCATGAAAGGGACAGGATTAGGGACAAGGAAGAGAGGAGAAAGGTATTATGAAAGTCAAAGAACCATGAAAGAAAATAGCTACTTCTTCATTGCTGTTAATGTGGAAAAGTACTCAAATCAATATACACTGTACCAATCTTCCATAAAGGAAAAAATAAACAAAAATTCCCATCATTACATTTGCTCTCTGAACATCAAGATTCAATGGTATAATAATCATCTAACAAGAAAAATTCCAGATTCTCTTTATGTCCTGTCATTTGGCACAGCAACTATCCAATACTTATTTCAAGTATGTGCTTAATAAGACCTTTTGACAATACCACTAAAGACCAGGTGTCATGTCTTTTCCACCCAGTTTTTTAGTCCATGAGCCAGTAGCTATCTAAATACTGTAATGAGGAAGAAAGGCATGGGTTGAAGAGAAACCTGCACTTTGGAGGATCAAAAATTAACTACTTTTTGTATCTTTATAGCATTTAATCATATGCATGTGTACACATGTACACAATCACAATGACACACTTCTTTGATTTAGTAATAGAATTGGAAGTTTGCACTTTATAAGCCATAGCTCAGAAGAAACCCTTTATAACAAGTAGAAAAAAACCAAATGTTACACACAAACCATTTAAATAACAAGAAATGATTTCTATTCAAGAGTTATATGAAAGAAGTTTCTAGTTTGTAAATACTGTATTGACAACCCTAACATCTTACAGAAGAAAATTCAAAGATGCTAAGGCATGCTGTATTCTCTGCTAGGCTAGCCAGATTTGATATAAATACCTACACAAATAAGAAACTGCAAGCAAACATGTATTAGTCAAAATATTATGCTGTAAAATATACTGAAGAGAAAATGCTGATTAAGATCCAGAGCAATTAACAAAAACCTTTGTGTGTATATGTTGCATCTTTCAGAGGTGGAAAACATGCAGTTCTTATATACTATGGCAATAGTACATAATGCAGAATCTGAAAGTACGCTCTCAAATACACGGATTAATTTATCATAATTTAACATAATTAAACGAAGAGCAAAATATGGTTGGTTTCAACTCATTTTAAAACTCTAAACATGAGAACAAGACAAACTTGTAAGTTACATTGAGAAGCTTACTCATTGATGAATCATCCATACATAAAAAGTATTTAACAAGTCTTCCTAGAACACATTAAATAGGAAAAGATACATGTAGAAATTTCACAAAAATAAAAAATGAGAGTAGGATGATGAAATAAAGGGTAGACAGTAGGGTGGGCATAATGTGTGTGTCATGGTAGTGTGAACACTTGCTAAAGATGTAAATGGACTTTTGAGTGTCCAACAGGACAAGTTGAAGAAAAACATATACACACTGAATCTCACACAGAATCCTCTTGCACCACCATCATAAAATATAGCAGATTTCCATCCAAATTCTACCCCAATTAATTGGGCAAATGTTATTAAATATTTATTTTCTAGAAAACTCACTATAAAATATAGACTCTATTATGTTATTTTCTTTCAAAGCACGATAATGAAATAAACTCCAATGCTCTCATATCGGTCCCTGTTTGGTCTTCAAAACAAAAAGTGAATGAATTTTTAAATAAGTTTACATTTACTTTTTAAAATAGTTTTCAAGGTTTATGATGGAGGGAAATGTATGGGGAGCAGTTTAGGTGGCTATATACTTGCTTAAATCTAAAATTCATGTGCTAGAAACAACAATAGTTAGCATAATGGCAAATTGCTTTGGCCATATGTATCCATATTCTATATTTTTTTTCTTTAATATTCATTTATTCGTTAATTACATTGCATTACATGACACAATTTCATAGGTACTGGGATTCCCCCCCCTTCACCCCAAACCCTTCCCCCATCATGAATTCCTTCACCTTGATGCATAACCACAGCTCAAGTTCTGTTGAGATTCCCTAATTAAAAGTTTACACCATACAGAGTCCAGCATCCCACTTGTCCAGTTCAAGTTCAACGGCCTCTTAGGGAGGCCCTCTCAGGTTTGTAGGCAGAGCCAGCAGAGCGTCACCTCGATCAATTAGAAGCTCCAACATATCATCAGCAACAGTCCAGGTATGATGAGGCTGGTGCAGAGTCCACTGATTGACATAGTCCGTCTTAGGGTTTCCCCTTGTCCAGTTTTTCGCTGCAAGCATAAAGCTGAGGTGGTTGATTCATCTACTCCATTTTCCATCTTTTTTTGATTAATGGTTTGATTCCTCCATTTTGTTCAGGGGAATCCCCCTAAAAAAAAAAACTTTGAGGCATTCCCAGTCCAGGCTCCTACATGTACTACTAGTAAGCACAGTGCCCGCCACCGTCCATCACTCCGATCAGCTGATGGTTTTAACCCCTGGATTGGTTCTCTTCTGAGCCCCGACCTCTATTGGAACCAATGAGTATTGCATCTCTCCCCGGCTCTGCCCATCACAAACTCATGCAGTGGTTTCGGAAAGGTTGACGTGATGAGAACTTAAAATGGTATTGAAGATCTGTGGATTGAAATTTGTTACACTGCAGTTTAGACTTGAGTATGTACATGTTGGCAGCTCACAGGGAGGCTGAGGGCAAGAGGATTGAGTCACCCAAGCCTGGCAAAGGAAATGAAGACATGTCAGGAAAGCAAGAGACAACATGGAAAATCTGCCTTGCAGAGAGCTGGCTCAGGAGGCAAGAAACTCATCTTCTGAAGTCAAGCAAGTGATTACGATGGACAAATAGGAAATCGGCCGTGGATGTTTATTTGCTCTGCAGAAATCCTGGATTCATGTGTTGTGCCATATTTCTGTGTTCTGAAGGGCAGTAAAACAGATTATCAAAGCCAATTATAAAATGTTTGGTGATGACATTAGTCCTTAGAGCTGTTACAAAAGGACAAATAGTAAATTCTTACTGAAATTTTGTCTTCCTCCATTATTCTCCTTTTTTGAAATTTAAATTTATTGTGTTCCCTTGCATATTATTTAAATTTGGTCTTGAATTTGAAACAAGGGTTCTACTATATATTTTTTAAAATTATTTATTTATTTATTTTTTTAATGATCTTACTTAGTTGCTTAGGGTACAAAGGGTCAAGGGCTACAGGGTGAAAGTGGGTAATACCATTGTTTCCACACTAATATCATAATCTTTCCCTGTATCTGGGGTTAGGGGAGTAACAAAGGGAATAGCCCCACTGACCCTCCCACCTCTCCCAGATCCCCAATGGGAGGCGCGCTCTGAGGGTCCTGCTCAAACACTTCTGATAGTTCATCAGTTCTGGATTGCTGCCAAACTCGCAGTTCCAATTGCAATTAAACCTCTTCAGAGTCCACTGGCTGACAATCCCTTCATGGTTGGGGTTCTAAGATCAGCAGTTCAGTTGGAGGGATCTCCAAAGAAACTTCATCTGAGGTGATCCTAAACCTGATTCTTGTGTGGGTTTGCCAGTACAGGGTCTGGCACCATCCATTGCCCCAATCAGCTTATGGTCATGCTAGTCATTGCTATTGCTGGGTCAGTTCTGTTTTCAGCCCTGTCTTCCTCGTGAATCAATGGCTGTTGTAGTCCAGCTCAATCCTGCCCACTTCACACTCGGTCCTCACACAAACCAGTGGGAGCTGAAGCCTAGTTGGGGCGACTCCCCATAACCCTCACCGGGCCTGCCCTCTATCCTGGTTCCCATGTATGCCAGTATGTACCGCAGGCTTGTTCAGTCTGTCCTACATCCCATTTAGCTCTCGCACATGTGAATGGGCATTGAAGCCTAGTTCAACCAAACCAACCTACTATCCAGCCCACACACCTACTGGCAGGTGCCTTTCTGTCTAGCCCACCCTGCCCCTGTCCTGGTTTTCGTGCTCTCCAGTGAGCATGGTAACCCCGAGGGAGGTGCCCACTATTTCCCTCCTAGGCCACATCCACTCCCAGATTATGCATTCTCCAGGTAGTTCTGGCATTTGACTTGACAGAATTAGCTCCCAGTGCCAGCCTCTGCCAGCTGATGCTGCGGCTAAGCCCAACCAACCCTCACCCACTCTAATTTATACTTACACCAATCGGGACAGTCAGCCCACCGTGGCCCTTCCATTATCTAGCTCACATGAGGCCCACAGGTGTTATATCCCTGCCTAGTCTGATCTGCCCCCATCCTGACTCACACTTTCCAATGGAAGTAGTTGTCCAGCAGGGGAGCCCACATTCCCCTCCTGGTTTTGCCTCCTCTCCCTGGTTATCACATGTGCTGTTTGGGTGCTGCAACCACATCTGGCACGGCTCATCTCACCTTGGCATTCCTACTGCATATTTTAAATAAAGCTTTTCATGTTTCTTGGAATCATTGCTTTCTGTTATTTGAATTTTGTTTTTAAGATAACATCTATTCCTCAATTTGTAAGGATGCCTCTGGTTTAACTGGACTAATGCACAAATACTGTATGAGAAAAAGTGCTATTTTTTCTATATACCTTGCTATTTATTTACTAATCTTACTTAGTTGATTAGGGTACAAAGGATACAAAGGAAAGTGGGTAATACCATTGTTTCCATACTAATATCATAATTTTTTCCCCTGTATCTGGCATCAGGGGAGAAACAAAGGGAAAAGCCCCACCCAGCCTCCCACCCATCCCAGGTCCCCAATGTGAGGCATGCTCTAAGGGTCTTGCTCAAGCAGTTTTGATAGTTCAACAGGTCTGAATTGCTGCCAATCTCACCATTCCAATTGCGATGAAACCTATTCAGAATCCACTGGCTGACATAGTCTCTTCATGGTTGGGGTTCTAAGATCAGCAGTTCAGTTGGAGGGATCTCCAAAGAAACTTCATCTGAGATGATCCCAAACCTGATTCTTGTGTGGGTTTGCCAGTACAGGGTCTGGCACTATCCATTGCCCCAATCAGCTTATGGTCATGCTGGTCATTGCTATTGCTGGGTCAGTTCTGTTTCCAGCTCTGTTTTCCTCGTGAACCAATGGCTGTTGTAGTCCAGCTCAGTCCTACCCACTTCATATTCGATCCTCACACAAACCAGTGGGAGTTGAAGCCTAGTTGGGGCGACTCCCCATAACCCTCACCGGGCCTGCCCTCTATCCTGGTTCCCATGTATGCCAGTATGTACCGCAGGCTTGTCCAGTCTGTCTCACATCCCATTTAGCTCTCGCACATGTGAATGGGCATTGAAGCCTAGTTCAACCAAACCAACCTACTATCCAGCCCACACACCTACTGGCAGGTGCCTTTCTGTCTAGCCCACCCTGCCCCTGTCCTGGTTTTCGTGCTCTCCAGTGGCAGTGGTAATGCAGGAGCGAGGTGCCCACTTATACCTTGCTTTCATTTGAGAATTTCTTAAACAGTGTCAGATACCACACCAACTGTATTTTATGGATTATTCCTGGTTTACCTCCACAATGAAACCTTCTGTGAGTTAATTGATAGTATTTTTTTTAAGATTTGTTATTTTTATTTGAAGGTATTTGCAGGGAGAGAAGGAGCAGTAGAGAGACCTTCCATCCATGGGCACATTCTACAAATTGTTGCAACAGCCAGATCTGAGAGGATGATAAACCAAGAATTGGGAGTTTCTTCCAGGTTTCTCATTCAAATGGAGGGCCATAACGACTTTGAACTGTCCTCTGCTGCTTTCCCCAGCCATAAGCAGGGAGCTGGATTGGAAGAGAAGCAGCCAGGATTAGAGCTGGAGCCCATATGGGTTGCTAGTGCTGCTGTCAGAGGATTATATGCCACCACACCAGTCCAGGTATCCACTTCAAGTGGGAAATTGAACAGTTTGTTTATTTATTAATTTTAATTTTAACTTTATTGTTATTATTATTTAATTTTATGGTAAAATTGCATAAGGTCTGGGATTTCCCCACCCCTCCCCAAATTCTCAACCCCCAACTGATTTCCCCCATATTATTACAACAGTAAAGTCCTTCATAAGCAGTCATATGTCCATCAGTCTGTTATTTAAGTGTGTCCTGACATTGCTGGTACATTGTATCTTCACATCTGTATATGATAGTCTCCATTATGCTGTCACTATACTTTGCTTCAAACAAGAAGCCATGAAGCAAATTCAACAAGAGGAATGAAGTTAAAAGAAAAAAATTCACAGTACCACGGGGTTAAACAATCTTCTACTGAATAGCCAATGCATTGGTAAAAAATGAAAAAGAAAACACAAAAGCCTGTTGGGTAAAATGATGCTTCTGTGTGAAGAATTTGAGAAGAGAAAAAAAAACTATTTAACTTTCTCAAATTAAGTCATACCCAAGATAAGCCTTAATAATGTAGTTTGTGACTTACGTCCTTAACCACCAAGTCAGAGTATTTTTTTAAATATCTTATTTCAACCTGTCTTTAGTAAGCAAATACACACCATTGGAAATAAAAGCTGCCAACAACGCATTTATATAACGAAGACTTAGCAGCTTTGAATTAAGAGTTGATAGATAGTCCTGTTATGATACCAGTCATGTGAATTTCATCAAGTAAGATCATCTCTTTGTCTCTCAAGTAGGAAATATAGGGGTTGAGGCTAAAAGGCTATTTGAACTAAGCAGATTCTTATTCTATGTTTTCTAAATACATGCCTGTTGTCACATGATGTACGCTGCTCAGAGTGATGAATATGATGCTAATCTACACTTATGTAGGACAGACTGACATGATCCTGTACAATGGCTAAAAAAGATCCCACTGGTTGCAAGTAGGAACTAGTAAAAAGAATGTGGATCATGAAATATAAATGCATTTCCTCTGTTGGGTATCTTATCAAAGTCTTCACTTGGAATTCTATGGACTAAAGATCAATTAAATTTTAATACTTACTTACTTATTGATTTTACTTGAGGGACACAGAGATATCCTCCATTCATTGGTTCAATGCCCACAGCAGCTGGGCTGGGCCAGGCCAAATTCAGGAGCTAGAAACTCAATATGGATCTCCCACAGCAGAGCCAAGGACGTGATTACTTGGCCTATCCATTGCTGTCATCCAGGGTGTACTTTGAAAAGGAAGATAAACTGAGGAGAGGAGTGGAGACTCCAGCCTTAGCTCTCCAGTATAGGATTCACATATTCCAAGCAGCACCTTCTTCTATACCAGATAGCTGCTCCCATATGAGTTATTTTTAAGAACAACCTATTTAAAGAAAGAATACTCCATTCGAAACAAAGACATGTTATTGCTCAGTTCCTGAGCACATCCAAAAATGTGGGTGAACTTCATTTGATCAGTACATGTCCATTACAAAACAGAAACTGATTGCCAAGTGAATCACAGCAGGTCGTCACTCAGTGAGCTAACCGGTCAGTAGAGTACTTGTTACTTCCAGGTGACAGCCACATCTCGTTCCTAGTCCCCCCCCCCCCCCCGAGGGATTCATTCTTCTGTTTGTACCTTTGTCTCTAACCACACTGGCCACCAGCTTGCTTTTCTTTCAAGCAGTAATGAGTCTGGGTAGGGGAGTGAATTTACATGTACGATAATTTCTTTCTTTTCATTATGTTGCTATGTGAATGATATATGTAATTCGACAGAAATTCAAACTGTGGCATTTCAGTCTTAAAGAAATGTCATGATTTCAACATTTTGAAGAGTAACAATATCAGGGACAGCTATCACATGTCTAGAAGGATCATTTTAACATGCCATTTGGCAGATCATCTTTCCACATCTTTTGTAACAGCTCTTTTAATGTGGCTTACGAAGAAGCAGTGTTCAAAACTAATCCATAAAAATCATCATGTTCTGGTGAGAAAATACTTATTTTTCAACTAAGCAATATTTCACAGATTACTTACCTTGTATAAATTTGAAAAACATCGCACAGGTGAGGACACTGAGACAGAGAGGGGTTAAAAGAATGAGATCACACATTCAATCAGTGAAAAAGGCAAAAAATAGAAATGGGGTTTTCTGAGTCATAGCCCAGTGTTCCAGACAATGGCAGACTCATTGCTGATGTACAAGCTCGCATTAGCTCACAAAATAACCACAGGCATATTTCCCCTGAAACCAGGCTATGCACTCAGTGATGCCCTGATGCATGTGCAAATTAATTTTTGGCAGCAGGAGGCCACGGTACATTTCAACTACAGTGTGCAAGTGATTAAACCAACAGAGACACATCATTTTTTTTTCCAGGTGAGAGAGCCAAAGTTCTAGGTCAAGCCTTAATGGTTTGTTGGGTTTAGGGTAACTTACAATAAGAAAATTCACTAAAATATTCCATTTTCTATATCACTTTTTAAAATAATTTGTTTCTGTTCCAGAACCTTTTCTTCTGCATGTAGTCTGGGCTTAGATGTAAGCTCTAAGTCTGTGCTGGGAATGCCTATTTAGAATTCATTGAATGCAATGCCATATCTTACTGCATGATGAACAACAGTAAATTTTTTTAAAAGTTTATTTTTGCTTACTAGAATGGCAGAGCAATGGGGCAATAAGGAAGGGGAGGGATGGAGACAGAGAGAGAGAGAAAGAGAGAGAGAGAAAGAGAGAGAATCAAACATTTGTATGATGGCTTCTCCTCACAGGCCCACAACATCTGAGTCCTCGCCATGCTGAAGCCAGGAACCAGAAACTCCATCAGGTCTGCTAAGTGGGTATAGGAACTAAGGACTTCAACTGCTTTCTGCTGCCTCTGAGGATGCACACTCACAGAAAGCTTACTGTAAATCAAAGCAGAACTATAGCCTAGGCCCTAAGAGATCCTAAAGAGCAGCTTAATGTGCTGCATCATAACATCTGACTAAGAACTGCAACAACTCAATAAAAAGTGCTTATATGATACTCAAGGCAAAAAGTATGGCACATTCTTCAAACAAAACAATTTGTAAATTAAGATTACACTTAAAATTGTAAGAGTATGCAACTTCAGTATCTGTGTCGTAAACTCTGAAATCCTTAATGTTTTATTATAAGGATTGCTTTATACTTCTTTCTGTAAAATATCCATAGAACTAGGTAGCCTAATAAACATTAATCACTCTGAATTAAAAATTGTAATTATTGTCATGATGAGCCAATGTATATATTGAGCAAACCCTGTATTCAGGTCCTGGAGCTCAATGGAACACTGAATACTATGTGTATTCCTACTTACATTAGGTTTTAGTAATAACAACTCAGTAACTAAATTATTCACTATTTAGGCAACATTTAGAGGGTTTTTATTCAGTGGTGGGAATAGGAGAAACAGAAGTAGAATATACATGCTCTGCCCCCAGACTTCAGACAATCAGCACCAAGTGAATAGAACTGAAACTTCATATACTAAGAGCTCTATGCAAGAGTGGCTCAGGGCTAGGTGCCATAGCCAAATGACTAAATCATTGCCTTGCATGCAACAAGATCCCACATGGGTGTCGGTTCTTTTTCTGGCTACTCTGCTTCCCATACAGCTCACAGCTTTTGGCCTGGGAAAGCAGTATATAGGCTTCTCAAATAAAAATAAATAAATTGTAACAACAATAAAAAAGAGTAGCGCTTCTTTTCTTAACATTTTATAATAATAATAATAATTATTATTATTATTATTACCATTTTATGATACAGTTTCATAGGCCCCTGGCATTTCCCTTATACCCTTCCCAATTCCCTCCCCACCTAGTTCCTGTATATCATCATAAAATATAGTTCTTCATACAAAGTCATATGTGCATCATTGTGGGCTTGGACAATGACAGAGAGTCCAGCATCCTATTGTCAAGATATAGCACACAGTTTCATTGCAAGTCCATCTTTGTCTAGAAGCAGAAATGCATACTACTATGTATCTTCACATCTGGATATTAGTCTCCATTTCACAGCTACTGTACATCCCCTTAAATGAAAAGTCAGAATACAAAATCAACAATAGAAAGAAAAATAGAAATGTACAATGCCATGAAGTTAAATGACACGTTACTAAACATGACAGTCTCCATCACACAGTTACTATACATCCCGTTAAATGAAAAACCACAAAACAAAATCAACATCAGGGGCAAAAAAGAAATGTACAACACCATGAAGTTAAAAAACATGCTACAAAATGCCTAACGCGTACCTGAGGAGATGAAAATCAAGAACTTTCTCAAGGAAAATGATGCTAATGCATGATCTATGAGTCACTGAATGACTTAATCAGAAGAAAGTGTTTTGAAGAGATGAAACTAACCAAAAACAACAAAACCCATGCGATATAGTTTCTGCTGATTTTTGTTGGTGAAGTGTGTCTCTTCTAGAAAATAAATAGGTGTTGTTTTGTTTTTTTTAATCCAGTCTACTAATCTATGAGGTTTGATTGAGCTTAAGCCATTTACATTCAGAGTTTAACATATATGGATGATAGTTTGGTCCTGTCATTTTAGCAATGGGTTGTTCATTGGTTTAGTCTTCTGTTATCATTTTACTGGGATGTTCTTCCCATTTGCCTTTGGTTTTGGTAGGTGCTATTCCTCTTCTCTGTGAAGAGAACATCTTGAAGTATCATTTGTAGGGCAAGATTGGAAGACGCAAATTCGTTTAACTTTTCTTTACTATGGAAGAATTTTATTTCATCTTCAAAGAGAAAAGAAAGCTTTGCTGGATATGTTATCCTAGGCCGACAATTTTTTTTTTTTTTTACTTTTAGAATCTGGAATATGTCACTCCATTCTCTTCTTGCCTGTGGAGTTTCCTGTGAGAGATCTCCTGTGAGTTTAATTGGCATTCCTCTATATGTCAATTGATTTTTTTCATGTGCACATTTAAGGATCTTTTCCTTATGTTCAGTTGAAGAGAGCTTGATGATCATGTGTTTTGGTGAAGATCGCTTTTGATCGAGCCTATTAGGAGTTCTGTGCCCCTCCTGCATCTTGTTTCTCAATTCTCTCTCTAGATTAGGGAAATTTTCTTCTACTATTTCATTAATTACATCTGCAAACACAGCTTCTCTTTCTGCACCTTCTGGGACTCCCATAACTCTTATATTTGGTCTCTTAATAGTGTCTTTCCATTCTTGAATACTTTTTTTGGCCTGATCCAGCTCTGCTTCCAGCTTTTTGTTTGCTTCCCCCAGATGACAGGAAATATCTTCCAATTCTGAGATTCTTTCTTCTGCTTGCTTCATTCTATTTTGGAGACTCTCCATTGTACTTTTAATTTGCTCTACTGTGTTCTTAATTTCTGATATATCAGCCTTGATTTGCTTTATTGCTTCCTTAAATTTTTTGAACTCTTGTATGTGTTTCTTATCTCTAATCAGAAGCTTTATAATGAGCTTTATGAATTCTGTATGCTCCATTTTCTCGATGTCTTCCTCAGTTAACTCTGAGATTGGCATAGGGTTTTGCTCCTTTGCAGGGGAGTTTTCAGTAATATTCATTGTGCCTTAGTGTCTTGTTTTGCTCTTGGTCATTGCACTTCTGATTAGCAGAGTTTTCTCCTTGGGCCAGGTTTATAACCTGTGTCACGCACAGCTCTACAATGCAATTTTAATATTGCCGTTGATACACAACTTTTTCCTTGCAGCCACTTGTGCCACAACCTCCAACGAGTTCCAGGTCTGGGTTCTTATGTCAGATTTCCACTGTGGTCTCCACAGCCCTGGCTCCTGGCTCACCACTCTCCTCCTCCTGTGATACCGTGCTGAGGCTATACCATTGTCTCTGCAACCTTTCTCCCACTCCCAGTTTCAGTTGGAGCAGGTCCCAGGATTAGAGAGACACTAGGTGTCCTATCTAGTTAGGTTGTTGGTGGCGCTGATCTTGTCGGAACCTGTTGGACGTTAGGTCTGTGTGCCACATGGACCTATTTTGACCTGTATGATACCACAGTAGGTATTATTTTCCTGTGGGACCAGTGTAATTTGCTGAACTCAGCGAATTCTCGTGAGATCAATACATGCACAGTTCACTGTTGTCCCCTGCAGTCCTAAAGCTATTGCCACAGTGTACAAAATGGTGCCTGGTGTACCACTACTAGAATTCTTGATCTGCTGACCATCAGGTCTTATGGCTACCCAGCCCTGTCTTGGGTGGAACCTGTAGAATGCCACGTTGCTGCAGTTCACTGAGTCAGAAATGAGTTCACTCCCAGCTCAGCGTATGCTCAGTCCTTTCCCTTGCTCTTGCCTCCTCACACAAAATGGTGCCCAATTTGGCTCTAGAGAGCTGACTGTGCTGTGAAATCCACGCTGTTCTTTAACTGCCCATCTGTAATCTGCTGCTCTGTCTCTGCTCCTGGTCAAATCAAATGGACCAGCAGGACGGACAGTTCTTTGTCTGGGTTCACCTCCCCAGTTCCCAAAGTCCCTTCCCACCTGGTTGCTGGTGGAGTTCCAGCTGCTGGTGGAGTTCAGATCGCCATGAGCTGAATGCTGCTGAAGTATCAGTCACTGAAACACCACACCGTTGCTTTCGCTGCTTTTCTGTGTCTGTCAGTCTCCAGGTACCCCTCTGCTGTTGTTCTGTCCTTTCCTATTTTCTGGAATGTGTCCTCTCTGCTTCATCCTGATTAATTGCTTTTCCTTCCATTTAAACGCGTCCTTACCCTATTCCGCCATCTTGATTCTCCAAGAGTAGCTCTTCTTTATGGGATTTTTGACAAGAGAAAGCTGACCACCATGAGGCTTAGCCGAATGTGAATGTGGATCATTAGGAAAGAAAATAGCACGTGAGTTTGCTGTGAGTGAAGAAATAGGAATTGTCTAGGCTAAGACAGGGGGGATATTTTTTTTAACAGCTAAATGGAGACTACATAAACATAAACAGAGTGTTAGGTATTGGGCAGAAAGGGTTTAAAATGGACTGATTACTGGATGTCCAAGACTGTGAGGGTGTGGCATTCACCACTTATTGGCTGGGATGTACACTGTTGTTTCTGTGACACATGCACCTTTGTGTTGAGCTGTAAGTTGAAAATTGATGAGAGGCAGGACAGAAGTAGAGACAGCTCATTATTTTACTAAGACATAAAGGAAAAAGAAGAAGCTATAAATCATTTTATAAAATTAACATACATAGTTTTGGGGGAAGCTTCAGTTTCACAGGAAGATTTGATGGGCAGTCCAGGTTCCTGACATATTTCCTGGCATATGCAGAAAGCCTTACCTTTATTCACATATCCATCAAAATGGCACATTTGCTTAAATTGATGGACCAACACTGGCATTATTAATTATAGCCATTACTTACAATGAATTTCCTTTTGCTCTTCTACATTCTACCAGTTTCTACAAATGAATGCAGGCATGTATTCGCCTTCTAGTGTCACACAGACCGTTGCCCACTACAAGAATCATCTGTACTCCGCCTCTTTATTCTGTCTTCCTATCCTCTGACAACCAGTGAATTTTCAACTCATTGTAGTTTCATTTTTTCCTGGAATGTCATAGGGAATGATATTGGAATCAGAGTGTGTGTAGCGTCTTCAGGTTGGTTTATTTCATTTATTTTTAGCATTGAATGGGACACATTCATTGCATTATTGATGTGTAGTAGTGTTTTTAATTTAATTGTGTTTCCAAAGCCCAAAAAGGTTAGAGAGTGCTTCCAGTGAAACAGGGGGAAAGGCATCTGATGGCAATGGGAGGAGGGGATGCAGCCTGAGGATGCTGCTGCTGCCTACACACTGCTGTGAGTGTTGAAAGAACTCCTTCCAGTTAAGACTGAAAACCACAGTTCTGCCACAGTGCTGGTGTGTCATGAGCCAAGGCACTGCCGGTGCTTTTATAACTTCATAATTAGAGCAATGAGGGATGAAGCCAAAGCACTAGGGGATTAACGACAGTCTGCTTTGTTCATCCATAACTCTTTGGAAAGATTTGACTTTGGGGTGCCACAGGTAAAATACAACTGGGATGCCGAAATTTCCTGTCAGAATTCCTTGGTCTGAGCTCTGACTCCACTTCTGATCCCAGCTTCTGTTTAAAGTGTGTTCTGTCCCTTGCCACCCACATGGGAGACCCAGATAAAATACCAGGCTCCGAGCTTTGGTCTGACCCATTTTGACAACTGGGCCCAAGATTAAATTGATTTATTTTCTCCTCTTCTCTCTCTTTTTATTATTCCTCATCTTTTTCTCTCTCTTCCGCTCCCTATGCCTCTCTCACCTTTTCAAATGTAAAAATATATTTTTAAGGCCCAGCGTGATAGTGTAGTGGTTAAAGTCCTTGCCTTGCACGCCAGAATTACATATGGGTGCCGGTTCTAATCCCAGCAGCTCCACTTCCCATCCAGCTCCCTTCTTGTGGCCTGGGAAAGCAGTCTCGTGGACGGCCCAAAGCCTTGGGACCCTGCACCTGTGTGGGAGACCTGAAAGAGTTCCTGGCTCCTGGTTTTGGATTGGCTCAGCTCCAGCTGTTGCGGCCACTTGGGGAGTGAACCATCACACGGAAGATCTTCCTCTCTGTCTCTCCTCCTCTCTGTATATCTGACTGTAACAAAATAAATAAATCTTTAAAAAAAAGATGCAGAAAATTAAATGCTGAGAAATAAGTGAAGAGGATTATGTGTAATTAACAAAACTAGGTAATGGATACATAAGTTTATTAGATAACTGCTGTAATTAATGTTTGAGAAATTTAACAATATATATATAAAAGATTTATTTATTTTTCATTGGAAAGCCAGATATACAGAGAGGAGGAGAGACAGAGAGGAAGATCTTCCGTCCAATGTTTCACTCCCCAAGTGAGCTGCAATGGGCCGGTGTGCGCCAATCTGATGCCAGGAACCAGGAACCTCTTCCGGGTCTCCCACGTGGGTGCAAGGTCCCAAAGCATTGGGCCGTCCTCAACTGCTTTCCCAGGCCACAAGCAGGGAGCTGGATGGGAAGTGGAGCTGCCGGGATTAGAACCGGCGCCCATATGGGATCCCGGTGCGTTCAAGGCGAGGACTTTACCTGCTAGGCCACGCAGCCGGGCTCTTTTGCATCTTTTTATAAGTTCCAGGAATTATTTTCCCATGCTTATTTCCATATTTATATAAAGCAGATATTTTAAGCTGTAAATATATTTCCCTTATGAGTAACAAAATTTTGTTCTTTTGATTAAGCTCTCAGTATTAAATTTCTCTAATTTAAAAAAAATTAGATGGAACTTATAAAAATAAGGACCTAAATATATTCCACCAATTATACTTAATCTTTCTTTTACAATTACAATGGCAATTTTTGAGATAAAATTTACATAATAAACCTTACCCTTTTATATTACATAGTTCAATGACTTTATAAATGATTGAGGGGAGTGACGGATATATGTTAAAATTCAAGAATAAAAAAATTATTGTGTTTTGATACAATTTAGTTGGCAGTGGGCTCTCCCCTCCCACTCCCTCAAATTTCCTCCCCACTCTGTTCTCCCCACTAGGTTCATAATGTGTGTTCACTGTGATTTTTCCCAAGTCCATCATGCTTCCTCTGGAGTGCCTCCAAGCCTTGTAGCAGAATAACTTTTCATTGTAGGTTAATCTTGTATCCCGAGGCCCTAATGTAGGTACAGTGAGGATTAGGTCTTCATTGTTTATGGGCTGTACCAATAACAGTTATATGTGGACACTGACACTCACAAGTGGTTATAAACAATCTACCTCTTGTTACATTAGGTAAAAGTAAGTATGAAGTAACATTAACACAGTAAGATTCACATATAATACCTCTAGATTTGACATCATATTATTGTTATATTGTATTAGAGCAAACATATATCAAGTCAAATATTACGGTTGGTGTTGTGACATCATGGGTTAAGCGTCTTCCTGTGTTAGGAGCATTCTACTTGGGCACTGGCTTGAGTCCCAGCTGCTCCACTTCCAATTCAGCTCCTTAATAATGCACCTGGGCCCTGCACACACGAGAGATTTAACTGAAACAAGAAAGGCAACTTGTACACCATGCAAAAGTCTAGAAGAAATGAGAGTAGTAGATGACAATTGTCACTCTTAAGAAGATTTCACTGTTGGCAATGTGAACACAGAGCTGGAGGAAGGCTGTGTAGTGGGATCTGCTCATTTATCACTGCCAGAATCCAAGGAGCCTGCTTGTGAAGTGGAGGCAGAGAGAAGGACAGCTAAGGACTGAAAATGAACAATAGGCAAATTTTAGTGGATGGACAGAGGGAGTAATAAGATGGGAAAGCTATTAATGTATGATGACTGCAACTTTCTGGCTTGGGATTCTGCTGAGGATGGTGACTTTGGAATCAGATCTGTGATTCTGACTCGTTTTTTTATTTTTATTATTTTTTTTTTAATTTTATTTTAAATTCATTAATGACATTGTATTATGTGACACAGTTTCATAGGTACTGGGATTCTCCCCACCCCTCCCCAAACCCTCCCACCATGGTGGATTCCTCCACCTTGTTGCACAACCACAGTTCAAGTTCAGTTGAGATTCCCCCATTGCAAGCATATACCAAACATAGAGTCCAGCATCTTATTGTCCAGATAAGTTCAACGGCTTCTTAGGTATACCCTCTCTGGTCCGAAGACAGAGCCAGCAGACTATCATCCCGATCAATTAAAAGCTCCAACATACCATCAGCAAAAATTTACATCACCATGGAATTAATTGACATAGTAACGAGTAACCAATATGGTAAAAGTAAATGCGATTTCTTATCCACCTTCTGTGACCACCTCATTGACATTTCAATTTAGGTTTATACACAACATATAACATTCAAAACATAACATGTTATACATAACATCGTGTCATCTTAAATTAAGGCAAACATGTGGTATTTAACCTTTTGGGATTGGCTCATTTCCCTTAGCATTATGGTTTCCAGTTTGGCCCATTTGGCCACAAAGAACTGCATTTTGTTTTGTTTAATAGCTGAGTAGTATTCCATGGAGTAGATGAACCATAGCTTTCTTATCCAATCCTCTGTTGATGGGCATTTTGGTTGCTTCCATGTCTTTGCAATTACTGATTGTGCTGCTATGAGCATAGGAGTGCATGTTGGTTTCTCATAAAACAAGTGTTCTGGATATATTCCTAGGAGTGCTATTGCCGGGTCATACGGTATGTTGTATTTGAGTTGTTTGAATGTTCTCCATACTGATTTCCATAGAGGCTGTACCAGCCTGCAGCCCCACCAGCAGTGGAGTAGGGTTCCCTTTTCCCCGCAACCTTGCCAACAAGTGTTGTTGGTGCTTTTATTCATGTGGGCCAGTCTTACTGGCGTTAGGTGGTACCTCATTGATGTTTTAATTTGGATTTCCCTTATTGCCAGGGAACTTGAGCATTTTTTCATATGTTTATTTGCCATTTGGGTTTGTTCCTTTGTGAAGTGTTTGCCCATTTCCCGTGCCCATTTCTTGAGTGGCTTGTTTGTTTTGACATTTTGGTTGTTTTGTAGCTCTTTGTATATTCTGGAGATCAGCCCTCTATCACCTAAGTCGTGTGCAAAGATCTTCTCCCATTCTGTGGGTTGCCTTTTTACTTTGTTGATTGTTTCTCTAGCTGTACAGAAGCTTCTTAGTTTGATGAGGTCCCAATTGTTTATTTTGGTCTTGATTTCTACTGCATTTGGAGTCTTTTTTAGGAAGTGAGGGCCTACCCCTAAGTGTTCCAGTGTGTTTCCAACATTTTCTTCCAAAAGTTTGAAGGTTTCTGGATGTAGGTTTAAATCTTTTATCCATTTGGATTTGATCTTAGTATATGGTGAGAGATGTGGGTCTATCTTTTTGTTTCTGCAGGCTATCAACCAGTTGTCCCAACAGCATTTATTGAACAGACCTTCCCATTTGCCTGGGTTGTCGTTTGTCTTTTTGTCAAAGATTATTTGGCTGTATTTCTGTGGGTTCCCATCTGGTGTTTCTATTCTGCTCCATTGATCTTCTTCTCTATTTTTGTGCCAGTACCAGGCTGTTTTGATAACCACTGCCCTATAGTATGTCCAGAGGTCTGGGACTGTGATTCCCCCTGCTAACTTCCTGTTCTTGAGAATGGTTCTAGCTATCCGTGGTTTTTTGTGTTTCCAGATGAACCTTTGAATCATTGTTTCCAGGTCTGTGAAGAATGTTTTGGGCAATTTGATTGGGATTGCGTTGAATGTATATATTGCTTTTGGCAGTATAGACATTTTAATGATATTGATTTTACCTATCCAGGAGCATGGGATGTTACTCCATCTTTCTAGATCTTGTTCAATTTCTTTTTTAAGTAGTTTGTAGTTTTCCTCGAATAGGTCTCCTACATTTTTGGTTAGGTTAATTCCCAGATACTTCATGCTTTCCTTTGTTACTTTGAATGGTATCTTGCTGGTTAGATCTTTTTCCAACTTGGGGCTGTTAGCATACACTATGGCTGTTGATTTTTGTTCATTAATTTTGTACCCTGCCACTCTACCGAACTCTCGTATAAGTTCTAGTAGTCTCTGTGTTGAGCCTTTTGGCTCTTCCATATAAAGAATCATGTCATCTGCATATAGTGAAAGCTTGACTTCTTCATTTCCCATTTGGATTCCTTTGATTTCTTTTTCTTGTCTTATGGCCTCAGCGAGTACCTCTAGAACTATGTTGAATAGCAGCGGAGAAAGCGGACATCCCTGTCTTGTTCCAGATCTCAGTGGGAAGGGTTCCAGTTTTTCTCCATTCAGTATGATGCTGGCATTGGGTTTTTCATATATTGCTTTGATTATGTTGTGGATTTTTCCATCTATGCCTACCTTGGTTAGGGTCTTTAGCAGGAAGTTGTGCTGAATTTTGTCGAAAGCTTTTTCTGCATCTATTGATACTATCATGTGATTCTTGTTTTTCAGTTTTTGGATGTGGTGTATCACATTTATGGATTTGCGAATGTTGAACCATCCCTGCATTCCAGGGATGAATCCTACTTGATCTGGATGAATGATCTGTCTGATGTGTTTTTGAATTCTGTTGGCTAGGATTTTGTTGAGAATCTTAGCATCAATGTTCATCAAAGAGATAGGTCTGTAGTTTTCTTTCTCTGTAGGATCTCTGCCCGGTTTTGGGATTAAGGTAATGTTGGCTTCATAGAATGAGTTTGGAAGGGTTGCTTCCTTTTCTATTGTTTTGAAGAGTTTGTAGAGGATTGGAGTTAGTTCTGTTCGGAATGTTTTGTAGAATTCTGTAGTGAAGCCATCTGGGCCTGGGCTTTTCTTTGTTGGGAGGTCTTTAATCACTGATTCAATCTCTGCTTCAGTTATGGGTTTGTTCAGGTTGATTGTTGCCTCTGGGCTAAGTTTTGGCAGGTTGTGTGAGTCTAAGAACTTTTCCATTTCTTGGTGGTCTTCTGATTTGTTGGAGTACAGTGCTTTGTAGTAATTTCTGATTATGTTCTTAATGGTTGTAATGTCTGTTGTTATGTTGCCTTTTTCATCTTTGATGCTGTTAATTCTTGCTTTCTCTTGTTTTTTCTTTGTCAGACGGGCCAGCGGGGTGTCTATTTTGTTTATCTTTTCAAAAAACCAGCTTTTTGATTCGTTGATTTTGTGTATGGTTTTTTTTATTTCTATCTGGTTGATTTCCTCCCTTGTTTTGATGATTTCTTGTTTCCTGTTGTGTGTGGGGCTCATCTGCTGCTGCTTTTCCAATTCCTGGAGGTGTGTGGTTAGTTCCTGTATTTGGCGACTCTCTTGGGCCTTGACATGAGCTCCAATTGCGATGAGTTTACCCCGTAGCACTGCTTTGGCAGTGTCCCACAAGTTTTGGAATGTTGTGTCAGAGTTTTCATTGGTTTCCATAAATTTTTTGATCTCATCTTTAATTTCTTCCCTGACCCATTGTTCGTTTAATAGCATATTGTTCAGCCTCCAAGAGTTTCTATATTTCCTGGGACATTTTGAATTGCTGATTTCCAGTTTCATTCCGTGGTGGTCTGAGAGGGTACATGGTATGATTCCTATCTTTTTGAAGTTATTTAGATTTGCTTTGTGTCCTATCATGTGGTCGATCCTGGAGAAGGTGCCATGCACTGCTGAAAAAAATGTATAATCTGTGGTCTTAGGATAAAAAATTCTATAAATGTCTACCAAGTCTAGTTGTTCTAATGTTTGTACGAGCTCTGTTGTTTCTTTGTTGAGTTTTTGTTTTGTTGATCTGTCTATAGTTGTTAGTGGGGTGTTAAGATCACCCACTATTATTGTGTGTGTATCTATGTCTCCCCTTAAGTCTGTAAGTAGTTGCTTCACGAAGCTAGGCGCATTGGAATTAGGTGCATATATGTTCACGATTGTAATTACTTCTTGATGGATCAGTCCCTTCACCAATATATAATGTCCTTCTCTGTCCTTTTTGATGTCTGTCAGCTTGAAGTCTAGGTCATCTGAGATTAGAACAGCTACGCCAGCCTTTTTTTCACGTCCATTGGCATGAAATGTCTTTTTCCATCCTTTCACTTTAAATTTCTTACAGGATTTTCTGGTTAGATGTGTCTCTTGTAGACAACATATAGTTGGGTGCTGTTTGATGATCCATTCAGTTAATCTATGCCTTTTGATTGGTGAGTTTAAGCCATTTGTGTTTAGAGATAATATTGAAAGGAATTGGTTTTGGGCTGCCATGAGTGTAAGTGTGCAAGTGTGTATTTGCGACTATTAGAGTTCTTGATTGGTTGACTTTTCTTGTATGGATTTTAGTGGGGAGGTCTTCCCATTTGCCATCTTTGATTTTGGTTTGTATTTTTTCTTTCTGGGTTTAGCACCTTCCTGAGGAGATTTTCCAGAGCTGGTTTCGTGTTGATGTATTCTTCGAGTTTCTCTTTACTGTTGAAGTATTTGATTTCATTCTCAAATATAAATGAGAGCTTTGCTGGGTACATTATTCTTGGTTGGCAGTTGTTTTGTTTCAGGATTTGATAGGTTTTACCCCATTCTCTCCTTGCTTGGAGCGTTTCTTCTGATAGGTCGGCTGTGATCCTGATTTCCCTTCCCCTGAAAGTAATCTTATCCTTTTTTCTTACTTGTCTTAGAATGGTTTCCTTGTATTCACTTGAAGGTAGCTTGAGGACTACATGTCTGGGAGACGATTTGTTTGGGTCGTATCTCCTGGGGGTTCTTTGCCCTTCCTGGATTTGTGCTGGATTTATATTTCCAATATTCTGGAAGTTCTCCTGTATTATCTCATTGAGCACCCGTTGCAAGCCTGTCTCCTTTTCCACTCCTTCGGGAAGGCCTATTATTCTAATATTTGATTTTTTGAGGTTGTCTTTCATTTCCTGTATGGACCTATTGGCTTTCTCTAGATTTGTCTCCAACTGTTTGATGAGCTGCTGCCTTTCATTCTGATTGTCTTCCAATTCTGATATTCTATCCTCTGCTGTGTTCATTCTGTTGGTTAGGCTTTCAATTTTGTGCTCTATATCGAGGATTCCCTTTTTGATTTGATTTATTTCTGCAGTGATATGGTTTTCGAATGCCTTAGACTCTTCCCAGCGCTTTTCACTCTCTCTGACGAATTTCATCATTAGCTTCTTAAAGTCCTTATCTGACAGTTCCTCTATGTCTTCATCTTGCATCTCAGATATTGAGATTAGTTTTTGGTTGTATTGGGAGGGAGTGCTTGATCTTTCCTCTGGGTCATTGCTTTTTCTGATACTTCTCCTCATTGTGTTTTTGCTTCTTGTTGTTTTGAGATTTTAGCGGTGATTCAGCTGAGCCTGCTCTGGTTTGGGGTCTCCGGCTGAGCCCAGCAGGGCTTACTGCCTGAGTCACCAGCTGCTTTCAGGGTCTGTAGATCACAGCCCTGAGCTGGGTCAGGAGGCTTTGTGGGCCAGCCCTAGTGCCAGGCCCCTTCCCCTGTGGCTCCCTCTCAAAGGCAGTGCCCTACAGATTCACTCTGCTGAGCCGCGCCTGGGCTTTGGGTCACAAGGCTAATACAGCGGGGGTCTCCGCCTCAGTGCTGAGCCGAGACTCTCCTTCAGGGCTTGAGGTTAGCACAGCAGGGGCTCCTGCTGCTCGGAGTCTAAAATCCCCAACCCCGGCCTGTGCTGGGCTGGAAATCTCCGCGGCCCCAGTGCCAAACTCGGAAGCGCTGCTCCGCTGAGGGCTGCAACACTGCAGGCAGGTCTTTCGGAGCGGGCTCCTGCTGGGAAAACCTGTCCGGCCAGTTCAGCTGAGCCCGCTCTGGTCTGGCCTCTCTAGCTGAGCCCAGCTGGGGACTCTGCCCTGAAGAAGCCACTTCCTCAGCTGCACTCTCTCAAGGGTAGAAGCGGATCTCTGAGAGGCACAGAGCCCTTGAGGTGAGATGTGCCCCCACTAGTCTGCTCCTCTGCCCAGGACGTGAGGCCCTGTCGAGCGTTGCCCAGCCTCTGGGGCTCAGGGCGAGTCCAGCAACAGGATCCACTGACTCTCCCACAGCCAGTCCACAGCTCAGAGCCGATACGGGGAATCTCTGAGCCCCAGTCCCACAGCGCCGCTCCTGTTCCCTCTGCACTCTCCCTCAGCCGCTGAGCAGCGGGTAGGCAAGCCTCTGGGAAATCTCCCCTGCTTTTCCTCCACTTCTGCAGGGATGATGCACCCAATGATCAGTCCAGTAGCCTCCTCTGGGGGCTCCTGCCTTCCAGGGGACTGGTGCCCCTGTCGGTGTGGGCGCCTATCCTTCCAGCCGCCTCTGTTTTCCCTGGGGCGGTTGAGCCTCCGCCGCCTTCCCCCTGCCTGGGATCGTGACTCACCAGGTTTCTCGCGGTGTGCTGTATTTTCTTTCCTACTTTTTGCAGCTGTTCCTTCACGCTGTGTAGATCTTCTTGCTTTAGTGAACTCCAGTGACCTTCTCGTTCTTCTCCCTACAGTTTCGCACCTCCTGGCCTGTTTCTCTGCTGGATCGGCTCCCCTCCTTCCCTACTCCACCCTACACCAGCTCTCTGCAGTCGGCCATCTTTTTTCTCTAGCCTGACTCGTTTTTGATTAGAAACAAGTTGGCAAGCTATTTACCTCTGTAGGATTTAGCTGCCCATCTTAAATGAAGGCAAGGTGCATGCACTTTGCCTGGTGCCTATGATGCTGGTCACCATGTGTGCACTTCAGATTAGAGTGCCAGGATTTAATCTCTGATTACGTCTGCTTGCTAATGCATACCCTGGATGATAATAGCAATGTCTCAAGTAGTTGGATTCCTGCCACCGTGTGGGAGAACTGGATTGAATTCCTGGCTCATGGTTTCCTTTCCCCATCCCATTGCAGACATTTGAGGAGTGGTCTAGTGGACAGGAGACCTCTGTGTCTTTCTCTGCCTTTTTATTCTGAAATAAACATAAAATGGAACTAAGATATCTTACAAAATGGTTATGAGAATTCTGTGACATTGATGTTTGTTGTCCAAGAGTTAAAAACATAGGAAGTACTCAGTATTATTTACTAGTATTCTGCAGTCCTGAAGTCCCTGATTTAATGTGAGTATCTGAATGGATAAAAACACAAAAATCTGAGTTAATTAGTTGTGGGGCCCATAAAGTGAAGTATCAGCATTTTCGTGAAGGGAAAATTTGGGTTTCTGAATATTGGTTAAATGTTTCTGAACCCTTCTGTGAATAACACATCAGTAGATGTTCAACTAGAACATACATTCACATTGTACTTTTACTTAGGTGTCCTTATTCATTTTGTGTTATATAACATCCTTAAGAAATCATGTTTATATTACCTTAATGTTACATATGAAGAAATTTCAGTGAAGTTGAGACTAAACACCAATAAAGATTATTATAGGCTTTGAAAACTTATGGTCTTTGAATTTCATCCTCACAATATCAGTAGCTATTGTCATCTTTCAGGTATGATTTTAAGTATTATATATATAATTCTCACCCCATTATTAACCTTATTTTACAGTTAAGACACTAGAAATTTTAAAGCATATTTTTTAAGGTCATGTACTGATGAGTAATGAGGTCAAGATTTTAACCCAAGGATTCTGACTTTTAACCACATTATTATAATCCCATTAATTTCTGAAACACAGCAGTATAACCTAAGAGTTTATGTTTGAGGTGAGGAATTTAAAGCAGAATTTTTGTATTAAATTGCGTATTTCATTCCTAAAGCAAAATTATTCTGACTATAAGAACCTTAGCAAAGCATTCATAACAACAGCAGGAAAATATGAAATTTCAAGGTAAAATTAGATTATCAAGAAGCCAGAGTCATTCCTTCCATATAAACATGTATTTACCCTTATTAAGTAGCTAGTTCTGCTTTTGTTTTGTCTCCCTGTGATCTTGATATTAGTTATTAATTAGATTAGCAATTCTACTGATATTTATGCTGCCTTCAAATCTGATAAGTCTGCATTGACTTCTATATGAAAATACTTGATGAAACCAATGCTCATTGAAAAACTAATGATCTACTTCTTACAGCTTCGTATAAAACCTTAGTCAATATTCTTTGGCAAATATGTTTTAAGGAAACAAGATAACAAATGCCTTGAACAAAGAGTTTAGACTATGATGAAGATTTTAGATTGTAATTTATGCAATCTTGTATCAGCCTCCAGCTTATGATACATTGAAACTTGGTTTTGTATAAAGGTAGACTAGATGTAGTCCCAATAATAATTTAATTTTTATCATATTGTCATTGTTATGTAATTTTTACTGTTAACTCTATTTTTAACTGATACCCAACACTTGTAAGTATCTATGACATGGTATATGATGTATTGATACATGCATATATTGTATAATGTTCAAACTAGGATAAATATCTTTCAATTGAGCCATTTGTTTCCTTATGGTAAAAAGTTTCGAAATCCTTTTTTTTTTTTTTTTTTTTTTTTTTTTTAGAAAAATATACAGCACATTAAATGATCCATTTACCTGGGGGAAATGTATAAAGTCAGGTAAGGAGCCTCATAGTTCTTATGTGCCTAAATTTCTCTTCCTCAAAATGCAGAGTGGGCAACTGAGCCACTCAGCAGAAACAATAGCTTGGAAGGCTGGACCAGGATATGTCCATGTCCCACCATGTCTCAGCCTCAGGCAGAATATCACAAAATGCTCCTCTCAGACTGAGGAACAATCTGGTTTGGAGCATAGGAAATCTCTTTCATTTCTCTTACTTTTCTTTTTTCTCTTTAATTCATAAAAACAGATTTTATTTATTCCAGAGGTGCAGTTCTAAGAAACAACTACATTTCCCTCACTCTGCCGTTCTCTAAAACTCTCTTCCTCCCTCCACTGTCTTCATCAGCTTTTTCAAAAACATAATTTTAATCCACTCTATATTCACACCGTTCATCATTAACCATGATAGTCACAAGTAGAAAATAGGAAGGCCACAGTTTCACAGTAAAAATCAGAACTAAAAATGACAACCATAACACATGATGTCTGTTACTTTCCTATGCATTTTTTATTCTATGTTAACTGACATATCAGAAAAATTTTATGCCATTTATGATTTTGAGACTAACTTATTTCACTAAAAATAATGGTTTTCAGTCGTATCCATTTTGTTAGAAAAGACAGGATTTTGTTATTCTTTTACTCCTTAGTAGGATTCCATAATGTATATATATACATGTCTTTATTTGGTTGTCAGTTGATGGATATCTAGGTTGGTTCCATAGCTTAACTATAATGAATTGACCTGCAAGACACATGAGAACACAAAAAACTCAATCATATCTTATTTCATTGGGGTAAATTCCAAATAATGAGATATCTGGGCGTTATGGTAGATCTTGATTAAATTTCTGAGAAATCTCCATGCTGTTCTTCATAACAGCTGTGTTACTTTACATCCCCACCGAGAGCATCGGGGTGCATTTTCCCTAACATCCTTGGCAGCATTTACTATTTGAAGAAATTTTGGGTAACTATTATGACTAGCATGAAGCGAAATATCTTAGTAGTTTTTAATTGCAATGATCAGATAGTTGGTGAACCTGAGGATTTTTTATGTCTATTGGACATTTAAGTTTTGTCCTTTGAAAAATGCCTATTCATGTCTTTTGACAGTGTCCTAACTAGATTATTTGTTACTGAGTTTCTTGAACTTTTAATATATTCTGCATTGTAATCTTCTATTAGTTGCTTAGTTAGCATATATTTTCTCCAACTCTGTGGTTTCCTCTTCATTTTGTCAAGTGTTTTCTTTGCAGTGTAGAAGCTTCTTAGCTCAATGAAATGTCATTTATCTAATCTCTGTATTGACTGTGCTTCTCAGGTCTTTTCCAAGAAGTCTTTGCCTAAGTTAATGTCTTGCAGTGTTTCCCTGATATTTTCTTGCAGTAATTAGATGGCATCATGTCACAGATTTAGGTCACTGACCCATTTTGAGTTTCTTTTTGTATAAGGTGTAATATATAGATATTGCTTCATATTTCTGCATATGGAGATCCAATTATTCTAGCACTATGTTCATCAGATTTTTGCTTTTTCCAGAGACTGATTTTTAGCTCATTTGTCAAGGATTAGGTGGACAGATTGTTTTCTGGGGTTTCTATTCCATTCCATTCCATTGGTCTAAACACTTTTTTTCCCCATAACAGGCTCTTTTGACTATTATTGCCATGTAATATGTCCTGAAATTTGACATTGTGGCGCCTCTGCTTTGTTTTTGATTTTGAAGATTCTTTTAGCTATTTGAAGTCTCATGTGTTTCCAGGTGAATTTATTTTGAAAGGATCACATTGATGTGTAAATTGCTTTTGGTAGTGTGGATGATTTGATTATATTAATTATTCCAATCCATGGGCTTGAAAGATTTTTTTCCACTTTTTGGGGGTCTACGTCAGTTTCTTTCTTTAATATTTTGCAATTTTCATTCTACAAAATTTTCACATTTTTTAGATAAATTTATTCCAAAGTTTTAAAAATTTTGTAGCTATTGTGAATGGGACTGCTTTTACAAGTTCTTTCTCAGCCATTCATTGTTTATTTGTACAAAGACCATTGATTTTTATGTTGATTTTATATCCTATAGCTCTCTTACGAATTTCAGTAATCTATTAGTGGAGTCTTTCCCCCAAATGTGGGATCATTTTCATCTGCAAACAGGGACAACTTGATTTCTTCCTTTCCAATTTGTAACCTTTTGATTTCTTTTCCTTGCCTAAAAGCCATGGTTAAAAATTCCATTACTATAATGAATAGCAATGGTTAAAGGGATACTTTTTGCTTAATTCCAAATCATAGTAGAAACACTTCCAACATCTTTCCCATTCAATTTGATACTGGCTGTGTGTTTGTTAAATATTGTCTTGATTGTGTTGAGGAATGTTCTATCAGTATCCAACTTACTGTATTTTATCAAACGAGAGCTCTACCTCTTCTAATATAACACATGATTTTTATTTATTAAATAAATTTTTCAATTTATTAATATGATGTATCACATTTATTCGTTTATGCGTGTTGACTCTTGCCCACGTATAAGGAATAAATCTCACTTGGTCCTGGTCAATGATTTTCCTGAAACATTTTTAAATTACATTAGCTAGCATTTTGTTGAGTATTTTTGCATGTACGTGCATCCATGATAATGTTGAATCTTTTTCTGGTTTTGAAGTTAAGGTAATACTAGACCTGTATTAGTAATTTGGGAGTGTTCCTTCCCTTTCAACTATTTTTAAACTAGTTTCAGATGTATTGGAATTAGTTCTTTTTAAAAAGTTTGATAGACTTCAGCAGTAAAGCCATCTTTGTTGGGAGGGCTCTACATTACTAAGATAGCTAGCAATAAATTATATTGGTTTTTGGTCTGTTTAGATTTTTCACATCTGCATAATTCAGTTTTGGTAGATTTTTTTTAAAATTCAGAAATGTATCCATTTGCTCTAGATTTTGCAATTTGTTGATAGATAGCTGCTTGTAATACACCTGTTATTTCCTTTGTTTTTGTGAGATCCATTGTTGCTTCTTCTTTTTCATCACTCAGTTTACTGACTGGGAAGTTCTCCCTCTCCCTTTTTTTTTTTTTTTTTTTTTTTTTTTTTGGCTAGGTAAGATAATAATGTATCAATTTTTTTCTGTTTTTCTTTTTTTTTTTTAAAGATTCATCTGTTTTTATTGAAAGGCAGATATACAGAGAGAAGGCGATACATAGAGAAAGATCTTCCATTCTCTAGTTCACTCCCCAAGTGGCTGCAACGATCAGAGCTGAGCCATTCTGAAGCCAGGAGCCAGGAGCCTTCTGCTAGTCTGCTATGCAGGCACAGGGTCCCAAGGCTATGGGCAGGCCTTGACTGCTTTCCCAAGCCACAAGCAGAAAGCTGGATGGGAAGTGGAGCATCCAGGACATGAGCCAAAGTTCATTTGGGATCCTGGGGTATGCAGGATGAGGACTTAAGCCACTAGGCTAACACGCTGGGTCCCAATTTTTTTTTTTCAAAAAATGAGCTTTTAATGTCACTGGTCTCTTGTTTTTCATTTCAGTTTTATTTCTTCTACAACTTTAGTTATTTCTTTCCTTCTATTAATTTGGAGTTTAGTTTCTTCTTTTTTATGTAGCCTTGAAACGCATTACTCTCTATATAATTTGAATAGTGCCTTTCAAATTTCTTCATGTAGGCAGTAATTATTATTAAATTGCCTCTTAACACTGTTTTTGCTATGTCTCGTAAGTTTGTATTTTGTATTATCATCTTCATTCATTTCCAGAATTTTTAAATTTCTCTTTTGTTGACTTGTATAACCCCCTGTTCATTCAACAGAGTTCCATTCAGTCTCCATTTGTTTATTTTCTAGTTTCTTAAGTTGTTAGCTTGCAGCTTCATTATACTATACCACATAAGATAAATGGCATGATTTCAATTATTAGCAATTTGTCAAGATATGCTATATGCCAAAGCATGTGTTCTATTCTAGACAAAGTCCAGTAAACTGATGATAAGAATAAGTATCCTGCTACTGTGTGTGAAATGTTGGGTGGTATCAACTAGATGCCTTTGATCCACATGGATTAGCTCTGATTTGTGTTTGCTATTGTTGTTAATTTTCTGTCCACCTGATCTGTCAATTGATGAATGCAGGGTGTTGAGGTCTCGTATCATTATTGTATTGGAGTCAATGTCTCCCTTAGATTCATTAACGTTTGTTTTAAACAACTGGGTGACCTGACATTGGGTGCATACATATTTTCTACATTCACCTCTTCCGATTAAATTGATGCCTCAATTACTAATTAATAAACAATGTCCTTTTTTGTTCCTTATAGTTATTGTACTAAAGTCAATTTTGCCTGATGTTGAATGGCTAGGCTACTCCTCCTTTTTTTTTCTTCATTTTGGTTTTGATTTTTGTTAGCTTGGGATATCTTTTTCCATGCTTTAATTTCCACTCTGTGTTTATCATTGATAAGGTATGTTTCTTGTAGACAGTGAATAAATGAATCTTATTTTCTAATCCATTCACCAGCCTATATATTTAAAACAGTGAACTTAGGACATTTATAGTCCTGGCTATTACTGATAAGTAATGACTTGGTCCTGCCTTCCCTTCTCCCCCTAAGCATTCCTATTGTTTGCTTTTCATTTTCTTCATATTTTAGCAGGCAGATTATATGACTTCAATTTTTTTATAATGATCATTATTCTGTGTGTGTTCAACACATTCTTAAAAATAACTCATAAGGTTGGATAAATGACAAATCATTTCAATTTCTATTTACCATGAAAGTCATATTTGCAGCCTCTACTCCTCAGCATGGCACTTTGCCCCAGCTAGTCACTGGGCACCCTTGTGGGTGTCTCATTACATGTCATATCAAGAAGCCAAAATATTACAGTTTGGATGACAGGAAGCAATCAACTGATACCAACACCTAGATGGATCAAATCTTAGAATTTTGTAACAAGAATTTCTAAAGGAACAATTATAACACAGCTTCAGAGGCAGATGCTGTAGCTCAGAGTTAAGTCACCCACATCCTGTATTGGAGTGCCTGGAGCTAATCCTGCCTTCACTTGTGGTTCTAATCAGCTTTCTGCAATACACCTACAAGGCAGCAAATGATGTCTGAAGTTCTAATACTGTGCCGACTACACGGAGGGCCAAAATTAACTTTCTGGCTGCTTGAATTGACTTTGTTTAGCCCTGGATGCTGAGGGCATTTGAACACTAAACTAGGAGATAAAAAATGAGAGAGAGAGAGAGACTATGTCTCTTTCTTTTTCTGTTGCTCTGCCTTGTAAGTAAACTTTCAAATAAGTTTTCTCTGTTGCTCTGCTTTCAAATAAACAACTGAAAGCAAGAGAAAACACCAAAATTATTGTGCTGTTGAAGTTCTTCATATATTAGCATACATAAATAAAAAAAAAACTGTGCAGAACTTACCTACACCCCCCCCACACACACACACACAGAGCTTAACCATACATGCATATCCGTGGATGACCCTGACAAATTCTGGGTAAGACAGGTGGACCGCATCAGTGTCAATACTTCAGTTGTGACATTTTCCTGTAATTAGACTGAATGCTTCCAATGCAGGATTAAAATGTACAATGATCTCTGCATTAGTTCTTACAACTGCAAGTGAATCCACCAATGTCTTCAAGAAAAATGTCTAGTTGAAATAGATTATATTTTCCAATGTTGCTTATGTTGAGACATGCTATGAGACGCCTAGATATATGCTTATATTGTTAATAAAATTCTTAAATTTGTTCAGTTTACCAAATAGTAAAAACAAAAGTACATTCCCATTTCCAATAAGCTACATAGGTAAACTTCTGATATTTGAAAAGAAAAGTATAGTATATTCTCAATAGTTCTTAAAAACAGTTTACATAACAGTCATTATGGGTTTGTAAATGGAGTACAGTTACCCAATCTCTTACCACAAACTTAATTCCATTTCTTAATGCATAAATGAGAAAGAGTCCCTCCGGTGAGAAACAACTTGCCTTAGGGGAAAAAATTCTTATAAATTTACAATGAAGCATTTTGAAATGTTCTGTTCCTACAAAATCCTCGTAATATTAAAGAAAATGAAGAAAGAAAAGAGAGTTTGTTTTTCTGTTGAGAAAAGCCTTTTTTGGCATCTGTATTTTAATTTTAAGTTTTGTTGGCATCTGCATTTTAAGTTTCATTCCTAACTCCTAGTTCTTAATACCTCTTGATTGAAGCAAAAACACTTTGGTGGGGCAACTGAAAAGCAGTATCCCATGTATAAATTGGAAACAAAAGATATTCTATTTCTTTAATAACATTAGCAGATGGATGGTGTGCAGTAACTTTAAAAGGCATGACCAGGCTGTCATCATGATTTGCTATATTATGCTCAGAAGTGGCACTGATGTGGCTGGAAACCAGCAATTGAATTTTCTGTATTTGAACAATTCAAAGAATTGAATCCATGTTTAGCTACAATTTTTGCCATCTTCAGTAACTGAGACGAGTTCATGATGGAGCTCTCTTTTGTCTGGAATCTACAGAAATCATATATTACTGCCTCACATCTGTACCAAAACACGGGCTGCCCAGTTTAGTTCTAGTCCAATCCTCAATGAGATTTTGTTTGCAAATTACTTAGAAATACTTTAGATTTTTATCAGTAAACTTTTTTTTAAGATTTATTTATTTTTATTTGAAAACGGGACTTGCAGAGTGGAGGAGATCAACAGTTACCTCATTTTAGGCTCACAAAACAAATTTATATTTTTATTATTGTATTTACCTGTGCTTTTCTTCTCTAAGGTTTATTAGCAATAAGAAAGATAACTTCCACTTACGTATTCTGACTGCTTCTCATTCAACAAATATTCCTTTTGTTTTAAAAAGGTGAGCTCTGAACATTAAGGTTTAAGCACACATTGCATCAGCTATTCCAAGAAACTCCAGCTCTCAGATGAGAACATTGACACTTAGAAATATTAAAAGAAAATAGATTTTATTACTCAGGGTTTTCCTGAGAAACAGAACACACCGTAACAGGGCTTAGAATGTTCCATGGAGGCCATTTGCATGTGAGAAAGCCAGAGAGGGTTCAGCCCAAGAACGTGTGGCTCAGCCATGGTTGGTGGAAGCCTTCAAACCTGAGAAAGCAGCAGTAGTGTCACCGTCCAGGACCACAGGCCAGAGACCTCACAGGGTTCCTGGCATAGAATCCTAGGGTCCAGAGGTGTAAAAACGTGGATTCTGGTGTCCAAGGTTGATAGAAGAAAGTGTACCACTTGAGGGGACGAGTCTGAGTTCCTCCTCTTTCCGTTTCCATTTCCTGTGTTCTTGCAGCAAACTCTATGGTGTCCTGCCCCACCCAGTTGCTAACCCACAGTCTGATGCTCTCCAGAAACACCCTCACAAATAGATCCAGAAGTAATGATCTCTAGCCATCCCTCAATAACACCAAACTGAAACTCAAAACTAACACAGAGCCCAATGTCGAACAGCTAGTAAATGTTTAAGCCAGGAGCGTAAATCCAGCTCACCTGATCTCAGAGACTTGCCTCTTTCCTCTGTACCACTTCCTGATTCTTATCTTCATCTTGGAATTAAGTCCTCAGTATTAATAGGTTCAATCTATTTCTTTTAGTTTTGTGACATGCAATTGTTATCTGGCGTGTAGCTTTATTGAGCCATGTTAGGCAGCACACAGCCATCAAGGCAATTTAAATCCCTCAATCCCTTCTGAGTGTGTTTTTGTGCGAGATAATACCTATCTGTTCTGAACTGCTTGGAATGCACTGGACAGAAATGAACACTCAAAACACATTTTTGCAATTGCACTATGAATAAGTACAACCTGGGTTACATTAAAAAAAACATAGAAAATGAACATTTTTAGAATTTTAATAAGCCTAAAGTTGAGTCCATGCATACTATACACAAACCAATACAAAGTGTTTTATAACAGTGTTAATCTATACTATAGATGCTAATGTCTAACCAGTGAAAATAGAATCCCAATTTTTTTGTAATGATAATGTATGATGAATTCAAAATGTATTTTAGGAGATAAACATATGCTTATGATTTCATTACCATGTGTTAACATCATCTATCAAGTCATCATACGTACCCATTAAGTATGTACAAATACATACATATGTATTATCAGTTAAAATTACATTTTGGGTACTAAGCACAGTAGCTTGGTAGCTAAAGTCCTCACCTTGCATGCGCCACCAGGATCCCATATGGGTTCTTGGTTCATATTCTGGATACTTCAGTTTCCATTCAGCTCCCTGCTTGCAGCCTGGGAGCAATGGAGGACAGCCTGAAGCCTTAGGATCCTGCACCTACATGGGAGACCTGGAAGAGGCTCCTGGCTCCTGGCTTTGGATTGGCACAGCTCCAGCTGTTCCAGCTTCTTGAGGAGTGAACCAGTGGACAGAAGATCTTTCTGTCTTTCCTGCTCTCTAAATCTGACATTTCATTAAAAATAAATAAATCTTTAAAAAACATATTTTTGAAAAAGATTTTCTTTACTCAGTTGAAAGGCAGAGTTAGTAATAAGTTAAAACCAGGGCTTTGAACTCCATTCAGCTCTCCCAAATGAGTGGAAAGGTATCCAAGTAGTTGGGACATTTTCTGCTGCTTTCCGGCCACATTGGCAGGGAGCTGGATAGAAAATGGAGCAGCTGGGACTCTAACCGGTGCTCCCATAAGGGGCACTGGCATCACAAGTAGCAGCTTAAGGGCCCAGTGCAATGGCTTAATGACTAAATCTTCACCTCACAAGCATGGGGATCTCAAATAGACACTGGTTTGTGTCCCAGTTGCTCCACTTCCCATCCAACTCCCTGCTAGTGTTCTGGGAAAGCAGTAGAGGATGGCCCAAAATCTTTTTTTTTTTTAAAGATTTATTCATTTTATTACAGCCAGATATACACAGAGGAGGAGAGACAGAGAGGAAGATCTTCCGTCCGATGATTCACTCCCCAAGTGAGCCGCAACGGGCCAATGCGCGCCGATCCGAAGCCGGGAACCTGGAACCTCTTCCGGATCTCCCACGTGGGTGCAGGGTCCCAATGCATTGGGCCGTCCTCAACCGCTTTCCCAGGCCACAAGCAGAGAGTTGGATGGGAAGTGGAGCTGCCGGGATTAGAACCGGCGCCCATATAGGATCCCGGGGCTTTTCAAGGCGAGGACTTTAGCTGCTAGGCCACGCCGCCGGGCCCGATGGCCCAAAATCTTGAGTCAAAAGCCTGCACCCATGTGGAAAACCTGAGAGAAGTTCCTGGCCCCTGGCTTTGGATTGGCCCAACTCTGGCCACTGTGGCTATTTGGGGAGTGGACCAGTAGATGGAAGATCCTTCTCTCTGTAAATCTGATGTTCATTTTCAATAGAAATAAATAAATATTTACAAATTCAAAGCAAAACAAAAACCAAGTAACAACTTGAAATGTTGTGCCACAATGTGGCCCACAAAATCACATATTTCATTTTCAGCCTGAATTTTAACTATAATGTGGTCCTGTGACACACTCACTGGCCAGAAAGAACCTTCTAGGCATGATGTCAGGAGAGGGGCAGACTGGATTTGCCTCACCTTTTGCTTTTTTTGTCCTTTTCCTTCTGCCTGAATGTCAACATGATGCTGAAAGGGGAATATGTACGTTGCCACCAAGAGGCCACAATATTGAAAATAAAAGCTGTATTTTGGAGACAGCTGAAAGCTGAAGAGCCTGAATCCCTGATGGCACAGTGGACACAACAGAGTGCCTAATCCCACAGTTCTCGACTTTCAATGGTGCTTTCAGTTATATGCAAGCAAAGCTGCAACTGATATTCTGAACAATGCTTTAGAAGTATTAGTTGTGTAGTTGCTGGAATTTCCAAAGTGATAAAATCCTTTACATAGAACTGTCATGTTCTGTTGTTTCAGCATCAGACAGGGATATCAAAAAGATCCAAAATTAAAAAACAAAACAAAACAACAACAACAAAAAAACCATGAAGGTTCCATCACTGCCCACTAGATCAGAAATCAATAAGTAGAGATAATTTCCAGGTGGCTCCTGTTTAATACCAGAGCCTATCAGTGACATACCTCAGCATTGTGCAGGAGTGAATCATTACATGAACAGAAAAGTTTGCCATGAATTTGGAGAGAATAACAGGTAGATGGATGATTATAAGGAATGCAATCTTTGGATAAATCTTTGGAAATTCCTGCTGGGAGTTATTTTCAAACTAGAACATGTGAATTGACAAGTCACTAGCAAAATTAAAGGTGCAGGTGGGAGGAATCAGAATAAATAGAGAACTGAGTGTAGTCTTGTGGGTTCCAGTGTAGAATCCATGATTTGTCATGAGCACCACCCTGTGGAAGTAAGCCAGAGAGGGAAGTGCCCAGATTCATCCCTCCATGTGATGCACTTTCTTCTGGTTTAGTTTAGTCTCACTGCATCTGATGAATTGATTTCCTTCTGCAATCACATTGAGCAGGCATTTTGTGTGGACGTGAAAGCCGCTGGTTAGGACACATGCAAGCTCTACCACAGTGCCAGTTGTGAATCCTGGTGCCACTCTCCATGCCAACTTTTTGGTAACTAATCAGGTTGCCGCCATCCACATGGGAGGCATACGTTGAATTCCTGGCTCCTGAATTCAGAATATTTGGGGAGAAGCCAGTGAATGGGAGAATCTCTTTTTCCCAACTCTATCTCACCCCATTTCTCTGCCTTTCAAATAAAAGGAATACATACTTTTTGAAATGTCATGGAGCTATGCATACGTATAATATATAGTATTTATCATACTCTACATACGTGAGACGATCCCTTTCATGGAGGCATCTGGCTTTATTGATAAGAGAAATCTGAGTTTGTTTTCCCACTGGCAGCCAAAATACTTTAAGTGAATTCTGTGTTTCTTAAACGTAAAGATCATTTCAAAGACTCTAGAATTAGTAAATGTTTCTTATTTCATTAGAGGTTTTCAACTCAGTTTAGAGGTAAAAACTGAGAAGAAAATTACAACATGCTTAAGCATGGAATTAACCATTTCTAATATTGATCAAGTTGTTATCTAGATAGTAACTGCTGTAATGAAGGCACATAGTATTTTTCTAACAGGAATTTTAAATTTTCTATCTTGATGATAAATTTGCACTTGGAGTTTGTGCATGGCTTGTACTCAATTATGAATCTCACTGAATTTACTTCTAGAAGTTTACTAGCACATTTAAGCAATTCATATTTTTCTTAATCTAAAAATACAAAGGAGTGAGACAATTGCTTTTCATGTCTTTCTCTCATAAGAACCATTGGTGGTTATTCTGCTTGTGAAAATAATTTATTGCTCTCAGTTCTTTTTCTTAACCAATGATTTCAACAATTCCCATGAAGACATTTTCCTACTTTTTGTCGCCAACAAGTGCAGAGCACTGCACACTTTGTTTCATGCTGTTATTATGCATTATTCAGAAGGTAACCATGGGATTTACGTGGCTCCATTCATACAGCAAGTGACATTTATGTATAATCCATGGGTTGCTTTTAAAAATGTAAATGGTGAAGGGTAATGCCATTGAAAATCAAGTCTAGTTTCTCTATTGGGTTTTTGGTCATCAAAAATACGAAATGGTCCATTTTATTGCATTGCAATGTTATGCTAATTTCTTTCTGTGAGCATTGTATGTATGTGTTTAAGCCCTTTCTATCCTTGACCATCAGTGTTCATTCTCCTGCAGTGCACAGCAAGTCCATAGTCAAGTGCTCAGTATTCTGAACAGCATTTCCTCTAGGCTTTCCCCACTGCATTCTCTGTCCTTCTTCTTATGCAGCCTTCCTCAGCCAGACCAGCCACCTGAGTATAAGTCATCTCAAGACAGGCTGGGATCTTGTGGCTCTCATTAATCAACTTTTAAAAAAATTTCAAATTGTGTCTGGGACACATGAGTCATTTCCTAACTCATGATCACAGCAACAGTTATTGGGAACAACTGTCAAATGCATTCATATATCGATTCTTTTACGTGTGGCAGAACCATTTCTGAAAACCATTTCTCTTGTTATTCCCTTATGAATGTGTTGTTTGCGCTCAAATTTTTCCTCTTCTCTTCATTAAAGCAACACACATAAACCTTATTTCTTCATTATAGATAAGAAGAGGATTAGGATTTAGAATTTGGCAACAAATTCTTCACTCTCATGTTTCCCAAATCCTTGTCTGATTCTATTGATGGATATTTTGAGGCTTGCATATGCATTGATTTGAGATTAAAGAGGCTGCTATGTGCACAATAGTGTCTGCCCAGGATAATCATATTGCTTTTACAAAGGGACCCATGGATTTGCTGTTATCAAGTTGTCATTGAACTCTGATGCACTTTTACATCAAAAGCTCAATATTTTTGCAAAGCACATATTCTAAACTAAAATAATGTATACAGTATGAGTTAAATTTCAGTTTGATTATGTAGTGAATCTGTATTGAGTCATGTTTGCCAACACAATTCAGATAGCTTCTGTCACGTGATAATGCTTTTGACCCTTGAAAAATGCCAACGAGAATGGATTGAATTATCTAGCCCAATTCAAGGAACAAAACAACATCAAATACTTAGATAAATGACTTAAATAAATTAGTAGTCTAAAGAGTATGCTAAGTAAGACCATCTAAAAATAAAGTTCATGCCTGTCTACTATATTCATGTATGGTCAGAGGAGAATACAGATTGAACAGAGACAGGACTGAACATAGTAACAGAATGTTCTTTATGTAGAACAAGTAGTATGTGTATGCACATGAGTAAATAAACTTGCTACTTTTCTGAAGTTACTACCATTGTGTAATAAGTATACTTCACATGCTATTTTAAAAATAAATTATTGCAAAAATATAATTTCCCTGTGCCAGGTCTTTTAGAAAATTTCCTCAAAACCATAACTGTTACCATTTACCATCTTTTTATTCTGTATCATAATCTTCACTGCAATGATACTTATCCTGTCCATTCTTTAAAAGTTCAACCCAGTTAGCACCTCAAAAACAACATTACATTAGGGAGCAACACAACACAAATGTCTTTGTAGTGTCCTTGCTTGGATCAGTTTAGGAGACCTTGAAATACTGTCAATCAGTAACACCTGTGCAGCATAGTGCAATGAATTCTGCTGAAGGGACTTTACTCCTTTGTGAATCAGATGCTGTAGACAATGCCTTAGTCATCTGCAAATAATGTCATTTGATTTCTCCAGGTACCTCAAGATCATGGTACCAGAAATAATTTCCAAATACACTGTCAACTGTCCAGTAAAGTAGAGATGAGGGAACAGAGCTAATATTCTAAACTGCCCAGCACCATGCTGCATAGGCAAACCGTCTGTTATCTTTTAATCCTCACAGCAACACTAGTGCATTGATGTTATTATCCTCATGTTTAAGATGAGGACGCTGAGAAGTTAATTGAAGCATGCAGTAAGAATACAATGTTAAGCTACAATTGGAGCTCTGTGTACCTGAATCACTTAAAATGTCTTATTTGTTTTTTCCTGAGCTATGAATTCAGCTCTACAGAGGACTATGTGTAATGAACATTGACAAGAATAGAATGCTTCTTAAGGGGATGTTTGCAGTATTAAAAGGAAATTCTAGGCTTGGCACAAAGGCTTAGTGATTAAATCTTTGCCTTACCTGCATAAAGATCCCATATAGATGCCAGTTTTTGTCCCGACTGCTCCACTTCCCAACCAGCTCCCTGCATGTGACCTGGAAAAGCAGTAAAGGATGGCCGTGGGACCCAAAGCCTTAGGAAACTGCACCCACATGGAGACCTGGATGAAGCTCCCGGCTCCTGACTTCGGGTGATTATCTCAGCACATGCTGTTGTGGCCACTTGGGGAGTGAACCAGCAGGTGGAAGATCTTTCTCTTTCTATAAATCAGACTTTCCAATAAAAATAAAATAAATATTGAAAAATGAAATTTTACCACGCACTGGTTTCTTTGTTAGTTTGTATTCTACTGCTGTAACATAGTGCCTGAAGTTGGATACTTTGTAACAAAAATAGTTGATGTAACTCAAAGTGTTGGAGGTTGAAAGTGTGGCAGTGAGCAGCCTCACTGGTCCAGCCTGCTGGGAAGGTCCCATGACTTTTGGCTGCGTCACATCACGGTGGATTGCATTGTGTGGCAGAACTTGTGAGGAGAAATTACACGACAAGAGAGGCAAAGAGACCCGAAAGGGGTCAGTCTTGCTCTCTTATAACAAATCTCCATCGGGACTAAGAGGAATCCCATGGGAACTTAAATGCCTTCTGAGGACAATACCCGAGAACCTACCTACTTACAATCAAACCCTATGTGTAGAAAGTTCCACCGCGTCTACTTTGACACACTGAGGACCAAGCCACCAACACGAGCACTCTCAGAGTACACACTGAAAGCACATCCAGAACATGACAGGTCCTTTTGCTTCTTAAGGGATCACTTTCACGAAAGCAAGTGGGAAAGTACTAGATCACTGCACACAGTGATCATGAGAATTGCATCGGATTTTAAATAGAGCTCAACTTCTGCCAGAAATCGTACCTACAAACTAAAGCATGAATTGTGAAATCCCACAGAGATCAGGGATTTATGTGATAAGAAAGAAGGTTTTTGCTAACAGTAATTCTTTGCTGAATTAATCAGTGTTTAATCTCCTGTTCTGACAGACTTGAAGCCTTGTAAATTGAGAAAAACAATAAAGAATCTTTTCTGATGTTGACAAAGGCTTTCATTCCAGTCAGTTAACAGACTTGTGGGGGAAAAATATTTGCTGCTTTGTTAGTAATTAAAAGCCAAGAAGCAATCTGCAACCATCCTGTGAAATCCAAGCTTGTTTCTTCAATGGAACATTGAGAAGGTGGGGGTAATCAGAACTGCTGCCAGGATGTTGGGAGTCTAGGAACTGTGGTCTTCAGAGCTGTGGGATGCAGTGCAGGTCAGAAGCAGAGACGGGTTCTGCCATCTGAGGGAACGAGCTCATGAAAAAGAACCATGGATCAGAAGAGGCTTAGCTTCTGGAAACATCATTCTGCAAGAAGATACACAGAACATCTCCAGCTTGTGCCCCCAGCCCTCATTGCCTTTTGACTAACAGCCCTCTGGTTTGAGAACAAAGGGTGTGGCATGCCATGTAGCACATGCGTCTGTAAGTTTTCATGCAGCCTTTGTTGCAACGCCTTTGGCATCAAGCAGTTGAAAGTTGGTCACTGGTTCATTGTGTGCAGTTTTGGTCGGATATCTTTCACAACATCTACCTGTTTATCTTACTTCTGCATTCTCATGGTTTTCTGCAGTCTTAGGGTTTTCCACATATTATCCATGTTACAATTATTTGAAAATATCACATAATTATTAAGCTGAATTGTAGTGTATTCATATATAGCTCTAGCACAATTCTCTTGTATTGTATTGTATTGTATTCATATATTTCTCTAGCATGATTCTTGGGTGCATTCATTGTATGATGATCTAAAATGCATGCAGTCTGTTTTTGTCAAAAATCAACATTTGGCAATCAAAGTTGGAATATTTATGTGAATTATAGTCCCTTAAAAGCATACCACTTTAAGATTATAATTCTTCAGGCATGGACATTTGCTTGATAATTATTGTGTTTACATTTTAAGCAAGCTTTTGGGTTCTTCCTACATAATGCACACAACCCAATTTTTGTGAAAAAATAATTCTAATTAATCTAAGTCTTTTCATCCTCATATTAAATCTTTTCAATAATTTCCATCATTTAAATTTTTCAGGCATTTTATAATCCTGCTTATTCATCTCAAAGTATTTTTTATTTTATTGGTAATAATCATTGATGAAAGTTCTCAAAGGCTGAGATAGAAACAGAGTAAATTGGGGACATAAAATCTCCTTTGCTGGCAGCTCTAACTCAAGGCATACTTGAGAATTTCTTGGGAAGATTTGTCAAAGCACATGTGCCTAGATCACTTCTGTGAGGAATCTCACATTGAGGTGGTCTGGGCGTTTAGGAAAAGCTGTCCAGAAAATAGGAGCTGTCTGATAGCCACTCCTGGGTGAAAATCACTGTCTATGTTGTTGGTTTTATCACCTTGGTATCTTTTGTCATTCCTTGACTAAAGGCAGTTCAGGTGGTTTCAATTGGTTTCAGTCATTCTGTTCATGTTATAATTTGGACTCTGCTAATAGTGAGAGTTCTAAGGTAGAGAATGTGATGTCTTAGGAGAAGCATAGTAAGCTGAAAAGAAACTTCAAAGAGCATATACACTTAAGATCAAAAAACAGCTCCTGCAGAGAAGAGTTTGTAAGGAATGATTGGGAAGGAAACGAGATCAGTGAAGTTGACGATCAGACACTGAAGGCCCAGAGGCGAAGGTATTCCCGCCGATTCTTCTCCATTCTTCAACATTCACATCTTCATCCTCACCCACAATTCTGATGGAACAGGAATTGGAACCAAGCATTCTTCCTTAAAGCTCATCAGACTTCCTTTTTAGTCCCATGAATAAAACGGGCTGACCCTACCCTCAATTAATAAAGACTCAAATATTGGTATGGTACATCTTTAGAATATTAAGATTTCTTGGTGATCACATAGATTCAAACTTGATTCTAAAAGTAAAGTCAGCCCTGTTTGAGAAAGTTTAGCAAAGAAAACATGGAACACAACTAAATAGTCTGGAATGGATAACAGAGCCGAAGTTAAGAACTTTGAAAGATAAGAAAGGTCTAGTAGAAGTCCGAGTGAAAGTAATTCAGAGAGACAAAGTCCATTGGCCTGTTAGTTGGGTTGTTCTTTTTCCTCTCCTAGAGAGAAAGCTTTCTGAACACCAGGATCTTTCCATTGCACTTGCACTGAGCCATCATGCTTTAAGTAGTAAACAGAAATGTTTTATGATGATTTAAGGTGCAATAATATTAAATTGTGGTTAACATAAAGGTCCACAGCTTAAAAGGATATGGAGCCCTCAGCATTCAAAAGTATTGTAAGCATAGGAGATCTTAGCAAAAGATAAGTAAAGAAATTCACTCACTATAATATAAACACACCATGGTAATTAGTATGAAAGTAAATACAAGAAAGTATCTTCATTCCCCATAGATAACGTACTGCACATGGAGGCCAAAACTGACCGATTGGCCAGGACACAATAGCCTAGTGGCTAAAGTCCTCGCCTTGCACTTACAGGAATCCCATATAAGTGCCGGTTCGTGTTCAGACGGCCCCCGCTTCCCATCCAGCTCTCTGCCTGTGGCGTGGAAAAGCATTTGAGGACAGCCCAAAGTCTTATGACACTGTTCCTGCGTGGAAGCCCTGGAAGAAGTTACTGGATCCTGGCTTCTGATCAGCTCAGCTCTGGCCATTGCGGGCTGCTTGGTGAGTGAATCAATGGACAGAAGATCTTCCTCACTGTCTCTCCTTCTCTCTGCATGTTACCAGAAATGCCTGGTGGGTTCTTCCCTCAGCTTAGTATAGAAATAAAAAGCCAGGAATCTGTTGCAGACAGAAAAGTTTATTTGCAAAAGGACCAGGTGAGCAGGGAAGGGAGAGGAAGGGGAAAGCACCTTCTGAGAGAAAGCCGGGAGGTGGGGTGCCTCTCGAAGGAGAGAGGGAGAGACCAAAGGTTTGAGGAAGGGTCTTGGGATTTTAAGCATTCCCTGACCCCTCCTTGTTGGGCAGGGAACCTACAGGTAAGATGTTCCCCATTGGTGGTCTCTTAATCAGTTAGGAAATGGGTGGGCAATGCTGGTGCCGCCTACCTGAAGGTGTGGCCAAGACCTTAGCAGACCTGGATGGTTTCACTGTATATCTGACACCCCGGTAAAAATAAATACATCTTTAAAAAAAGAAGAAGAAGAAAATTGTGGGCAGGTGGGCAGGACTCTCGCACCTCCCAGTCTGATCACAATATTCAGTGCAATTTTGTGTGTGTGTGTGTGGCTGCTTTATCAGCACACTAAATTCCATTACAAAAAGCATGGGATTGGTAAGGTTAATGCCAGGATCACATACCTTGACAGTATGCACTTGATGCAGTGTGACTCCCCTCCATTGCAGTAACTGCTGCCCATAGCATCATGCAAAAGAAAATCATACAGTCAAGGACAAAGCAGAGGGAAATAAGGGAAAAGGTTAGAAAGAGAAGCTTCAAGAGAACCCAAGTACCTATGTAACTGTGTCACATAATACAATGTAATTAATGAAGTAAAAATAATAAATAATTAAAAAAAAATAGAGAGTGAGGGAGGGATCGGGGGAATGGAAAAAAAACACCTCTATACCTACAAAACTGTATCATGGTAAATAATAAAATAAAATTCATAAATAAACTTAAAATATCAAAAATTTTTAATGTAAAAACAAAGAAACAAAAAAAAAGAGCAATTCAAAGGCACTGAGACAGTAATTATCAAATCTTGGGTGCCACATGTTAAGTATGGGGTAGTCCAGATGTTTCAATGCCTCTTGGCTCTTTTAAGCAAGAAGTGATTGAAAAAAAAATCTTTTAATCCCTGGAATATATCTAGTCTCAACTTAATTAATTCATGGCATGGAGTAGGGTTTCCTGATTTTTTTTTTTTTTTTTTTTTTTTTTTTTTTTTTTTTTTTTGGCTTCTGCTGCATTCTTCAGTTCTGGAGTATGTTTCAAACACTTTTCAATACTTTTGATTAGCTTTATGTCTAGTGAAAATTCCTTAATATTTTAACCCAAATAGCATCAAGTAAACAAGAGTGAATTCCCTGTTCTTTTATATTTTGGTTTATGTAATTTGCCTGAATGCTTTCTTTTATAAATCCAGAAATAATTAATGTGGAGGCCCTGGGAATTTGAGAATTTCAAGGGCTCTCTTCAGCTGATTAGCTCACTCATCACAAGATAAGTGCATCTGCATAGCTTTTCAAGATGCAATATGCTTTCCTCTCTAGAGATTCTACTTTTACACTCTTAAATATGTTGAAGTTTATTCTGTTCCTTTGCCTTTTATTCTAATAAAGAGAAGCCATTCACTCATTGACTCAGGAGGCCTTTAACTCACAATAGTTGCTTTTGAACCTGAACACAGAGATGTTGAGAGCATCTAAACACAAGGATGTCTATCCAACAGTCTGAATTTAAGTAAAAGAGAGATTACTCTAACCAAAACATATTTAAACAGTTAGATTTCAAAAGATTCATAAGAACCATCCGTGGTACTTGATTCTTTTTTAAATAAAATAATTAATTTATTTTGTTGTTCTATGATACAGCTCCATGGGCTCTGAGATTTCTCCTTCTCCCCCCACAAATCTCTGCCTCCCCAGTAAATTCTTCCATATCACTACAATAATATAGTTCTTCATAATCAGTCAGTCTGCTCTTTCAGTGAATCCTGACGCTGTAGACATGGATGATGGCATCCTATTGTCAAGATACACTCAATAGTTTCATTGGGAGTCCGTTTTTGATTTGTAAGTACTTGATTCTTGTCTTTGAGATGTACAAATAAAGGATCCTGAAATGAATTTAGAAAGAGCATTTTTCTTCACTGGATTTCACCCCTTATATAATATATATGCATCATTCCTCATTTTTGGATGTTAATACAGACACACGCATTTCCACTGTGCTCAGATTTGCCTGGTATGTATTTAATTCTCTAATGTTGCAAGATCTTTCTTGAATTTCTCATTCTCTCTCTCTCTCTCTCTCTCTCTCTCTCTCTCTCTCTCTCACACACACACACACACACATAGAGCAGGTGGATTGCTATCTAAGTCACTTTATTTTAACATATATTTGCCTTTTAATAATATATCCTAAGGAAAAAAAATTAAGGGACTTCTGATTCAAGTCATTATAATTTTGCATTATGATGCTTTTAAAAGTTATCTAGTTAGTTCATTGGTTAGTTTATCTTGGCTTTGACTACCTGGGCTTTTGATGTCTTTTCCAAGAAGTCTTTTCCCATTCCTGTATGTTGGAGAGTGATTCCTGATTTTCACCAACAGTTTGATGATTTCTGGGTGCAGATTTAGGTCCTTGATCCATTTAGAGCGGATTTTTGTATAAGGTGAGAGATGAGGTCTTGCTTCTTTCTTTTGCAGGCTACTGTCCAATTGTTCCAATAGTATTTGTTGAAAAAAAAATGCCAGCCTCATACTATATAGGGAACAACTGGAAGCTTTTCCACTAAGATCTAGAAATAGACAAAGATACCTCTCTCACCATTGCCAGAGCTATTAGGCAAGAAAAGCAAATTAAAGAAATTCAAATTGGAACTGATGAATTAAAATTATCCCTGTTTGCAGATGACATCAAAAGATGGAGAAACCTACCATGTTCCTGGATTGGCAGGATCAACATCATCAAAATGAACATATTACCAAAAGTAATATACAGATTCAACACAATCCAAATCAAACCCCAATAACATTCTTCTCAGAAATAGAAAAGACAATGCAAAAGTTGACCCAGAAAAACAAGACTCTCCTGAATAATTAAAACCAAGCTGGAGGAATTACAGTTCCAGATCTGAAGATATACTACAGAGCAATGATCATCCAAACAGTCTAGTACTGGTACAAAAACAGAGAGGAATATCAATGGAGCAGAATACAAATCCCAGAAGGGAGCCCATACATATATAGCCAATTAATCTTCAACAAAAGAACTGAAAATAATCTAGGAGAAAGATTTGCATTACACACTTAAGCTTCCCACAAAGGGAAGGGATGCCCAGATCTCAAGTTATTCTTCAGGGAAGGTGGCCCTGCTGTGAATATACCCAGATATGTATGTGTTTTGTCCCCTTTACTTCTTAGTTTGCATTCCCAAAGAAGTAAGACCCTCCCCATAATGACCTCTATGATTGTTCACCATGATATCAAGAATGGTAGTTTAAATATTAGATCAATTGTTTTATCTTAACTGGGGAGAAAAAAGATGCAATTCTTTGAAAAAGACTGATTATTTCAGATCATTATAAACATTCCAATAGTGAATTCAAAATAGCACATTCACGAACAAAGTAAACTGATGATGATTCTCACTTTTAAAATAGTAACAGTAACACGATTTTGGAAATTTCCATATAGTTCTAATGGAGACATTTATGAGTAGGATTGGCCATGTGTAAAATCAAAGGGAAGTTTCAGGCAGAACAAATATTATATATAAAAGTATAGAACAAACAGTTTTAACTAATAAGTAATTAAGAGAAATTTGAAACTGGTGGTTAAGTATCATTAAATAATAAATTATAGGAAAGGAGACCAAAATTGAAGTAAGAGCAAATTAATAAAAATTATTTTTTCTTTTGTTAAAGGATTTATTCTGAAGATTATAGGAGGTAGTGAGACACGTTATTTGAGAGATGACAAGGTCAAATGATGAATTTAAAAGGATTGACTTGGCAGCTGTGAGAAAGGTGACTGAAGAGCATCACACTGAACACAGAGAGACAGCTGTGACCTTACAGGGCTTTCCCACCATATGGGAAAACCTGCTCTTCTCAGATCATATTCTGCATGGTGTTTTACTACGCTGAATGCTGTAGGGAGGAGTAATATACTGAGAAGTAACTATGCATTTAAACACAGAAATGCCATAGTAAAACCACAGCATGGAGGAGTTTTTTAAATGGTATCCCTTCATAGGATACTTTCCATGAATGAACTTGTAGGCCTGAAATTATTGTGTGTAAATGAAGCTTAGAAAACATGTCCATTCAAAAATAAATTAACAGCTTTCTCTTTTTATGAACCTCTTAATAATTTTGATTCATGTGTAATTACGCATAGCTTAAGCACAAACATACTATATAGCTATATGCAAAAATAGCTTTACATAAACTTTAAGCTTTACGTAAACTTTTACATAAACTTTTAGAAGCTTTTTATATTTAATTTTTTAAATATATATATTGCTTTTAAAATCAATTGATTGAAAACAGAAGACATAAACAGATCACAAGTCTAGATCTAACAGAGTCGAGCTCATCAATCTTTTGCTTACTGCTTCCACATCATCATCCAGTGGGAGGGTTTTAAAGCAGAATTACTCATGCAGCTGTCATCTCTGATAACAGCACCTTCTAAAATAGTCCCTGAAGGATCTTCCTAAGGCTGTTTTAAAGTTTACTGTTTTAAAATAAGTACCCTCTAAAATAATGATAAAAGTACAGTAAATACACACTAGTAGCTCAATTTTTTAAGTATCAAGTGTTATACATAGTACATAACTGCACACAAAAGTGGTAAGTTTGTACCAGCAACCTTACACTTGTGAGTGCTGCATTACGCCATGATGTTAGGATGGATGTGACATTGTCGCTGAATGGTAGGAATCTTTCAGCTCCATTAGAATCTTCAGGGACTATCTTCGTACATGTAATTTATAATTGACTAAAACATCAGTCTGTGCGTGTAAACTTTGAGTCCATCTATAAACTCACAATGAAAGAAACAGAAAAAATTCATTTACTAACTTTTGTAAAAATAACAATTTATCTATTTAATTACTTGTTTATTTGAAAAAAATGAGTTACAGTGAATGAGGCTTGATAGAGACATTGTCCATCAGCAGGTCTGTGCCCCAAATAGCTGCAATAGCCTGGGCTGTGTCAACCTGAAGCCAGGAGTCAAGAGCTTCATATGGGTTTCCCATGTGGGCACAGAGGTCAAAGCACTTGGGCCATTTTCTGTTGGTTCCTCAGACAGGCTGGCTTGGAGCTCAGTTGGAAATGAGGCAAGTGAGGCTGGAACTGCCATTCAAATGGGATACCAGCACTTCAAGTGGCAATTTAACCAGTAATAACAACACTGGCCTCTTTTACTTACTCTTTCATGTTAGCTTTTAAACAAAGCTATTGTATTTGTCTTGATAACTGAGCATCCTAAGAGAGTTCACTCATTTTAATTCACTGCGATTTTCTTTAAAATTTGTTTTTAGTCATAGACCTACCCATTCCAACTATCACTTAATTTCTTTGGATAGTATAAAGCACAGCCATTGTCCCCAAATCAATCTGTGAGTCACATAGTCTTCTTTCTTCAATTAATTTCCTTCTTATTCCTGTTTTTAAATAACAAGATTTGTTCCAGAATGCATCACTTCTTTCCCTGAGCTATCATTATTTTACTTGTCAGAAACTTATAAAACTGAATGGAATCAGGGGGCTAATGTTGGACTCTATGTTTGGTATACACTTGCAATGGGGGAATCTCAACTGAACTTGAGCTGTGGTTATGCAACAAGGTGGAGGAATCCACCATGGTGGGAGGGTTTGGGGAGGGGTGGGGAGAACCCAAGTATCTATGTAACTGTGTCACATAATACAATGTAATTAATGAAGTTAAATAATAAATAATTAAAAAAAAAGCTTTTGAAAGTGAACAACAGCAAAAAGCATAACCCTGTGAAGAAATGGGAGAAGGATCAGCAGATTTTTTTTTTCAAAATAACAAATTCAAATAACTAAGAGACATGTGAAAAAATTCTCAGGCTCCCTAGATGTCAGGAAAACACAAATAAAACCACATAGATGTTCCACCTAACTTCTATGAGAATGGCCTACATGCTGCTGGTATGGATGTGGGGGAAAGGAACTCTCCTTCAATGATGGTGGGAGTCTAGGCTAGTACAAGCACTATGGAAATCAGTATGGAGAGTGCTAAGGCAACTGAAAATTGGTCAATTGCATGACCCAGCTAGGCTACTTTGGCAAACATATCCAAAGGAAATGAAATCTGTATATGAGAAAGTGACCTATAATCCTTTTTTGCAGCAGCACAATCTACAATAGCAAAGACATGGAAACAACCCAGATGCCGGTTGAAAGAGGTGCCACATGTACTCTATAACTACTACTCAGTCATTTAAAAAAATAAAAAATAAAAATGTTACCATTTATGATAAAATGTTCCCAACTAGTGGTCATTACGCTCAGTGAAATAAACAAATCCCAAAAGGACAAAAATCATATGCTCTCTCTGATACAAGGAGCCTACATACAAAATACAGAACAGACATATAGGTAAACACTTACATGCATACATTCATCTAGAAGAGCAAAAGTGTAATGAAGTCTAGCACACCAGGAAGTAAAGACACACTGTGTGTACATCTCTACTCCTGAGTAAAAGATGGACTCCCAGTGAAACTGCTACATATATCTTGACAATAGAATGCTGGACTTTATACCATTATGTATACCTACAGTGTCATGATATAGTTAAATAGAAGAGTGATGGACTTGTGATTATTGCTGAAGCATTATATTATTATAACAATAGTATAATATTATAATGTAATATAATAATAGGGGAATAATATAATATAATAATAGGGAAAATCAGTGTAGGGTGAAGGGAAATCGGGAAGGCAGAAAGGGAAATCCCTGAACCTAAGGAGCTGTAACATGAAAAATAAAAATTTAAAAGCTGATTGGAATCATTTGGTAAAGAAAACCCACATGGCATCAAAACACGAATCAATCCATTGTTCTCTGAGAACAAGTATAGAAGATTTGATCTTTTTTTTACATTTTATTATTATCATTTTATGATACAGTTCCATAGGCTCCTGGCATTACCCTTATACCCTCCCCAATTCCCTCCACACCTAGTTCCTCTATATCATCCTAAAATACAGTTCCTCATACAAAGTTATATGTCCATCATTGCGGGCTTGGACAATGACAGAGAGTCCAGCATCCTATTGTCAAGATATAGCACACAGTTTCATTGCAAGTCCATCTTTGTCTGGAAGCAGAAATGCATACTACTTTGTATCTTCACATCTGGATATTAGTCTCCATTTCACAGCTACTATACATCCCCTTAAATGAAAAGTCATAATACAAAATCAACAATAGAAAGAAAAATAGAAATTTACAATGCCATGAAGTTAAATAACATGTTACTAAATATGACAGTCTCCATCACACAGTTACTATACACACCCTTCAATGAAAAGCCACAAAACAAAATCAACATCAGGGAGAAAAATGAAATTAACAACACCATGAAGTTAATTAACAAGCTACAAAATGCCTAACGTGTAGCTGAAGAGATGAAAATCAAGAACCTTCTTGAAGAAAATGGTGCTACTGCATGATCTACGAGTCACTGAATGTCTTAATCAGAAGAAAGTGTTTTGAAGAGATAAAACTAATCAAAAACAACAAAACCCATGCGATATAGTTTCCGCTGATTTTTGTTGGTGAAGTGTGTCTCTTCTAGAAAATAAATAGGTGTTGTTTTGTTTTTTTAATCCAGTCTACTAATCTATGACGTTTCATTGAGCTTAAGCCATTTACATTCAGAGTTTAACATGTATGGGTGGTGCTTTGGTCCTGTCATTTTAGCAATGGGTTGTTCATTGGTTTCGTCTTCTTGTTGTCATTTTACTGGGATGTTCTTCCCATTTGCCTTTGGTTTTGGTAGGTGCTATTCCTCTTCTCTGTCAAGAGAACATCTTGAAGTATCATTTATAGGGCAGGTTTGGAAGAAGCAAATTCTTTTAACTTTACTGTGGAAGAATTTTATTTCATTTTCAAAGAGAAAAGAAAGCTTTGCTGGATATGTTATCCTAGGCCGACAATTTTTTTTTTACTTTTAGAATCTGGAATATGTCACTCCATTCTCTTCTTGCCTGTGGAGTTTCCTGTGAGAGATCTCCTGTGAGCTTAATTGGCATTCCTCTATATGTCAATTGATTTTTTCATGTGCACATTTAAGGATCTTTTCCTTATGTTCAATTGAAGAGAGCTTGATGATCGTATGTCGTGGTGAGGATCGCTTTTGATCAAGCCTATTGGGAGTTCTGTGCCCCTCCTGCATCTTGTTTCCCAATTCTTTCTCTAGATTAGGGAAATTTTCCTCTATTGTTTCATTAAATACATTTACAAACTCAGCTTCTCTTGCTGCACCTTCTGGGACTCCCGTAACTCTTATATTTGGTCTCTTAATAGTGTCTTTCCATTCTTGAATACTTTTTTTGGCCTGATCCAGCTCTGCTTCCAGCTTTTTGTTTGCTTCCCCCAGATGACAGGAAATATCTTCCAGTTCTGAGATTCTTTCTTCTGCTTGCTTCATTCTATTTTGGAGACTCACCATTGTACTTTTTTTTAAACGATTTTACTTTTTAAATTTTTATTACAAAGTCAGATATACAGAGAGGAGGAGACAGAGAGGAAGATCTTCTGACGGATGATTCACTCCCAGAGTGTCCGCAACGGCCGGTGCTATGCCGATCTGAAGCTGGGATTCAGGAACCTCTTTCAGGTCTCCCACATGGGTGCAGGGTCCCAATGCTTTGGGCAATTCTCAACTGCTTTCCCAGGCCACAAGCAGGGAGCTGGATGGGAAGTGGAACTGCCGGGATTAGAATAGGCGGCCATGTGGGATCCCGGGGCTTTCAGGGTGAGGACTTTAGCCGCTAGGCCACACCGCCGGGCTCTCCATTGTACTTTTAATTTGCTCTACTGTGTTCTTAATTTCTGATATATCAGCCTTGATTTGCTTTATTGCATCCTTAAATTCTTTGAACACTTGTATGTGCTTCTCATTGTTGATCAGAAGCTTCAAAATGAGTTTCATGAATTCTGTTTGCCCCATTTTATCGATGTCTTCCTCAGTTAACTCTGAGATTGGCATAGGGTTTTGTTTCTTTGCAGGGGAGTTTTCAGTAATATTCATTGTGCCTTTGTCTCTTCTTTTGCTCTTGATCATTATACTTCTGGTTAGCAGTCTTCTCCTTGGGCCAGGTTTCTAAGCTGTGTCATGCACAGCTCTACAATGCAATTTTACTTTGCAGTTGGTACACAACTCTTTGCTTGCAGCCAATTGTGCCACAACCTCCAGTGAGTTTCAGGTCTGGGTTCTTATGTCAGATTTCCACTGTGGTCTCCACAGCCCTGGCTCCTGGCTTACCACTCTCCTCCTCCTGTGATACCGTGCTGAGGCTATACCATTGTCTCTGCAACCTTTCTCCCACTCCCAGTTGGAGCAGGCCCCAGGATTAGGGAGACACCAGGTGTCCTATATAATTAGGTTGTTGGTGGCGCTGATCTTGTCGGAACCTGTTGGACGTTAGGTCTCTGTGCCACAAGGACCTATTTTGACTTGTACAATGCCACAATTGGTATTATTTTCCTGCGGGACCAGTGCATTCCATGGAGCTCAGTGATTTCTCCCAAGCTCAGCACATACATAGTTCACTGTTGTCCCCTGCACTCCTAAAGCTATTGCCACAGTGTACAAAATTGCACCTGATGTACCAGCTCTACAGTTCTTGATCTGCTGGCCATCAGATCTGAGGATCACCCAGACCTGTCCTGGGTGGAACCTGTAGAATGCCACATTGCTGCAGTTCACTGAGTCAGAAATGAGTTCACTCCCAGCTCAGCGCATGCTCAGTCCTTTCCCTTGCCTTTGCCTCCTTACACAAAATGGCGCCCAATTCAGCTCAAGGGGGTGTGAAATCCACGCTGTTCTCTCACTGCCCATCTGCTTTGTCTCTGCTCCTGGTCAAATCAAATGGACCAGCAGGACGGACAGTTCTTCGTCTGGGTTCACCTCCCCAGTTCCCAAAGTCCCTTGCCACCTGGTTGCTGGTGGAGTTCAGATCGCCATTAGTTAAATGCCACTGGAGTATCAGTCACCGCAAAAACACACCGTTGTGTCCACTGCTTTCCTGTGTCTATCAGTCTCCAGGTACCCCTCTGCTGTTGTTCTGTCCTTTCCTATTTCCTGGAATGTGTCCTCTCTGCTTCATCCTGATAAAATGTTTTTCCATCTGTTAAACGTGTCCTTACCCTATCCCGCCATCTTGATTCTCCAGATTTAATCTTTTAAAAAAAAATTTGTAAATGTAGAGAGAAATTTTCCACCCATTGTTTCATTTTCCCAAATATCCGCTGCAGTGGAGACTGGGCCAGGCCTCACCGAGGGGCCTGAAATTCTATCCAAGACCTTGTTATATCACCCTCTACAATCCAGCGTCCACATTACCAGGAAACTCAATTCAGGCACTCTGACATGAGATGTGGGCAACCTAAGGGATATCTGAACACCACCCTTGAGAGTTCATTCTGGAAAATACCCAATAAGGAGCAATTTTAAATCACTATATTTGCAAGATATTTACTAGAGGATCAATAGTCACTAACATGTAAGTTAACAATAAGTGTTTGCATTTTTTAGAGATTAATTTATATAGTTTAAAGTTAGACTTGAGAGGAGAGGAGAGGAGAGGAGAGGAGAGAAGGGGAGAGTCAGAGAGACCATCCACCCACTGGTTCACCTTCCAGATAACCACAATGGCCAGGAGAAAGCCAGGGCAAAGCCTGGAGAAAGAGTTTCTCCCAAGTCTCCCACAAGGGTGGCATGGGTCCACTTCTCAGACCATTACCGATCCTCTTACTAACCAGCCCTAAGGCGGAAAAGACATTCCCAGAACGACATACATCACATAGCATCTCTTATTTGTATACATTTGTAGAGTATTAAAATTCTGTGGAAGTTTTAATTACTTTTATATAGTTATGAATATTGCTTCACTAAATCACACCATGTGTAAATAACAGCATACCAGTTTTCTACATGTTATGATTATTGTTGTGATTCTCTTAGTGGTATTAGTATTTCTATCTTCTGGAATATAAACTACAATAAAGAATGTAGAGTAAATGGGGATCAAATCTGTGTCTTAGGACTATCATCTTGGGCCCAGCACGGTAATCTAGTGGTTAACATCCTTGCTTTCCTTGCCTTGGGGTCCCATATGGGGTGCCAGTTTGTGATCTGGGTGTTTCACTTCCCATCCAGCTCTCTGCTTCTGCCTGGGATAGAAGTGGAGAATGACTAGAAGCTTTGAGACCCTGTGCCCTCATGGGAGATCCTGAAGAAGCCCCAGGTTCCTGGCTTTTGATCAGCTCAGCTCCAGCCATTGCGACCACTTTGGGAGTGAACCAAAAGACAGAAGATTTTTCTTTTCAATATCTACTTTTCTGTGTAAATCTGCCTTTCAAAAAAATAAATTAAAAAATTTAAAAAGAAAATAAAAACATCTGCTAGAATGATTGCAACCCATCTGGCTGTGCTGGAGTTTGGCTCCCAGTTGCACTCCCAACTCCAGCTTCCTGAGAGGCACAAAGTGATAACCACAGCAGTCAGATTCCTGCCACCTACGTGGGAGCCTGGATTGCATTTCAGTCCATCTTCTTGGCCCAACTCAGTGCACGCATTTAGGGCTAGCAAAACAGATGAACACTCTCTTAATCTCTCTCTCTCTCTCTCTCTCTCTCTCTCTCTCTCTCTCTCATTCTACTTCTTCTATCTCAGCCTCTCAAACTAAATAAATACACTTTAAAATGTTTAAAATAGTTTGCAGTTTAAAGCCTGAGCAAGTTTTAGTTTCCATCTTAACAGTTTTAAACAGAAAATCGCATAAGAAAAGTAAGACTTGTAAATGTGTGAACTGGTTTGGGAACATTTCTTTCTTAGTCTCATTTTCCAGGAATATTTTTGTATGCAAAACTGCTTAGCCAAGTTTGAATTATTGAACTATAGGACTATAATTTAGAAAGGAAAAATAAAAAATACAGCATGCAAAAAATTATCCTATTTAGTCAAAAATTTCTACAGTTATAGGTTATCCTTCTCACAATTCCTTTCTTATTTGAAAATTAAAAGGACAGAGACTCAAGAAGGTAATATAGTAGACATTCTAAAAGGAGTCTAAATTCATGTAGCAGTTTGCTAGTGTCCGTAAAACTCTATCTTAAAGAAACAGATTTGCTTAATAACAAACAATGATATATAGAAATTTGGGTTTATATATGCTTTTAAAATATTTATATATTTTTACTTTAAAGGCAAATTTCAGATTATTTTAAAGGCAGATTTAAAGGTGGAGGCAGAGGCTGAAATGAAAGGAGCACAAACCAGGGAAGCTGAGAGTCTGCAGAACCTGGACGGTGCAGGAAGGGTGTCTTCCCAGAGCTTAGGGGACAGCTCTGCCAACACCTGGGTGCTGGGGTTCCAGGCTTCAGAATGCTTGGGGAAGGAGGACAGCCCTGCCAACAGCTGGATGCTGTGTGCCAGAGCCTCAGGGAGGAAGGACAGGCCTGCCAACACCTGGATGTTGAGCTTCTAGAGCCCTGCATGGGGTGGACAGCCCTGCCAACACCTGGGTGCTGGGGTTCCAGGCTCCAGAACTCTCTGTTGTTAGGAATGGGCACTTGAATCCTAGGACCCTGTATCTGTACCTGGGTCTGAGTCCTAGTTCTGTTTCCATTTCCACTTTCTTGTAAATGCACATCTGGGTAACAGCAGGTGATGTGCCAAGAAGTTGAGCTGCTACTCTTTGTATTGGCGTCACAGACTGTGTTCTGGGCTCTGTGGCTTCCGCCTGGTCCAACCTCAAGCATTTGGGAAATGAACCACTGTGTGGAAAAACTCTATGTATCTGCTTTCAAATTAAATAAAATAAGTAAAACAACAAATATAAATATATACTTAAATGTGTTGAAAGCATTGTGTTTGTGATTATTTGTTATAAATAGCCACAAGAAACTAATACATAAAAGACCTAGGGGAATCCCAGTACCTATAAAACTGTGTCACATAATGCAATGTAATAATAAAAAAAAAAGACCTGTCAGCATTCTGTGCCCATACGTGTACTAAGAGAATGATCTGTTTATTCCCCAAGTGGCTACAATGGCTGGAGCTGAGCTAACCTGAAGCCAGGAGCCATGAGCCTCTTCTGGGTCTCCCATGCAGGTGCAGAGTCCCAAAGCTTGGGCAGTCCTTAACTGCTTTCCATGCCACTAGCACCGAGCTTGATGGAAGTGGAGGAGCCGGGAAATGAACCAGTACCCATATGGGATCTCAGCATATGCAAGGTGAGGACAAGCAGGGACAGAGTTCAGGAAGCAAAATATAAAACTGCAATGGTTGAGTAAGTATTCCATTGTGTATATATATAACATCTTCTGGATGACTCCCCTAATGGTCACAACAGGCGGGCCTAGGCCAGACTAAAGCCAGGAGCCAAGAGCTTCCTCTGGGTCTTCCTTGTGGCTACAGAGACCCAGCTGGGTCAGTTGGAGGCATCCCCTGCTTCTTTTCCGGAAGTATTAGCAGGGAGCTGGATCAGCAGTGAAGTAGCTGGGATTCAAACAAATATGGCATGCCAGCACTGCAAACAGTGGTTTAACTTGCTATGCCATGGTGCTCACAACATGGGGGTATTATCCAAGAAGTCGCTGCCTAGGTCAATATTCTGCAGCATTTTCTCTGTTTTCTCCAGTGATTTGATGCTTTAGATCTTAGGCTCATCACCTTGATCTATTGGGAGTTGTTATATGTGTAAGGTATAAGATAGGGATCTCATTTCATATTTCTGCAAGTGGAAGTCTAATTTTCCCAGCACCATTTCATGAAGAGACTGTCTTCTCACCAGAGAATGATTTGAACTGACTTATCAAAGATTAGTTGCTTGTAGATACGTAGAGGATTCTGTTTCATTTGCCTACATTTCTGTTTTTGTGCTAGTGCCAGGCGTTTATGAATTATAACAGTTCATTAGTACATCATGAAATCTGCTATTGTGTTGCCTCCAGCTTTGCTTATATTGTCTTAGGTTGCTTTCACAATTCTGGGTCTTTTATGTTTGCATGTCAGTTTTAGGATTGTTTTTTCTAGATCTGTGAAGACTATTGGTGGTATTTTTTTATTGGGATTGCATTAAATCTATAAACTGCTCTGGGTTTTAATGACATCTTTATGATAGTAACTCTTTTGATCCATGAACATGAAATATTTGTGTGTTATTTTGTGTCTTGTATTTCTTTCCTTAAAGCTTTGTAATTCTCATTGTAGAGCTCTTTCACATCCTTGGCTAAATTTACTCCAAGGTATTTAAAGTCTTGTGTAGTGGTTGATTGGAATTGATTTAACAATCTTTTTCTTAGCCAGAGGGTCATTGCTACATAAGAATACATTTTTATGTGTGGATAATATATTCTGAAATTGACCAAGTTCACTTATTAGTCCTCATAATCTCATAGTGTAATCTTTCGTTTCCTTGGTGTAAAGAAATAACCTTGTCATCTAGCCACAGGAAAATTTGCCTTTACCGTGTCCTAATTTTTATCTCTGTGATTTCTTTTTCTTGCCTGATGATTCCAAAACTTCCTAAACAATAAAGGTGAGAGTGGACATCTTTCTGTGTTTCTAGATCATAATGGAAGTAATTCCAGGTCTTTCCCATTGAATGATGTTCACTGCAGATGTACCATATATTGCCTTGATTGTGTTGATTGTTGCCTTGTACACCCAAAAGTTACTTTTAGTTAAGAAAATAGTCTGGTTTTTGTCTCATAATTTCCTATAACTATTACATGATTCCTATTCCGCATGTGTTGATGTGATATATCACTTTATTGATTTGTGTGTGTTGAACCGTCTTTGCAGTCCTGGGATAAAACCTACTTGCTCTGGAGGAATGATATTTTAGCATTTTGTAAGGTCAGATTTGCTAGTATTTTTTTGAGGATTCATGTATCTGTGTTCATCAAGGATGTTGGTCTGTTGTTCTCTTTTACTGTAGCATTCTCTGGTTTTTTGGTTTTTTGTTTGTTTTTTGTTTGTTTTTAAAATGATGATCTCATAGAATGAATTTGGAGTAGTTCCCTTCCTTTCAATTATTTTGAATAGCTCCAAAAATGAACTTAGTTCTTAAAAATTTTGGAGAATTTCATATTGTAGCCATGTGATCTTGAGGTCTCCTTTGTTGGGAAGCTCTTTGCAATTGATTCATTCTGCCATGGATACTGATTTATTCAAGTTTTGCATGCTTTTGTGCCTCAATTTTAATAATTTATTTAGGTCCAGAAACTTATACATGTCTCCTAGATTTTCTAAGTTGTTGGCATATAACTTTTGAAATAACTCCTAATTATTCTTTGTATTTCTGTTAATCACTTACAACATTTCCTTATCCAGCTCTAATTTTATTAATTTGGTTTTCTTTTTTTTATTAGTTAGGACAATGGTTTATTAATTTTGTTTATCTAGCAAAAAAAATCTACCTCTTCATTTCATTGATATTTACATAGTTTCTTATCCAATTTTTATTTCTTTCCTTCTACAAATTTGGGATTTGGTTTGTTGCTTTTCTAACTTCTTGAGATTTACTGTTATATCATTTGTTTAATAAATTTCCAGGTTTTTTTATATAGGTTTATATTCTATGAACTTTCCTATCAACCCATCTTTTATTGTATTCCATATGTTTTGATACGTTGTGTTTTTCATTTATGTAATTTGATTTAATTTTTGTTTGTTTTCACAATTCACTGTTCACTCAGGAGTATGCCAATAAGTTTCATGTATTTGAATATTTTGTGAAGTTTCTTTTGGTGATAATTTCCAGGTTCACCCCATTGTGTTCAGCAGAGACATATGATATGATCCCAGTTTTTTGTTTGTTCATTTTCTATTTTGCTGAGATTTGCTTTATGGCCTAGTATATGGTCTACCCTAGAGAACTGAACTGATCTGTACTATAGCCCAAATAGACCTAATAGGCATTTACACAACATTCCATCCTCAGGATGTGTATTCTGTAGGGTGAAATGTTGTGTAGATACCTATTAGGTCTATAACACACATTGTTGTTGTTATTGTTATTTCTGCATATTCTGTTTGGGAGATCTATTGATAAAAGTGGTGACAAAAAGTCCCCCGTTACCATTAAATTTAAGCTTATGTTTTCCTTTAAAACTATTAACATTTATTTTGTAAAACTGACTGCCCTGGGCCAGGTATGGTTCCTAGTGGCTGGAGTCCTCGCCTTGCATGTGCCAGGATCCCTTATAAGTGCCAGTTCATGTTCTGGCTGCTCCACTTCACATTCAGCTCCCTGCTTGTAGCCTGGGAAGACCAGGGAAAGCCTAAAGCCCTGGGACTCTGCACCTACATGGGAGACCAGAAAGAAGCTCCTGGATCCTGGTTTTGGATCAGCTTGGCTCCAACATTTGTAGCCACCTGGGGAGTGAGCTAGTGGATGGAAGGTCTCTCTCTACTTATCTCTGTAAATCAAACATTCCTTTAAAAATAAGTAAATCTTAAACAAAAAACTGACTACACTAGCATCAGGTGTATATACATTTACTATAAGTCCTTTTTTGTTTGCCTTTTTTTGTTTGCTCAATTGCTCCCTTAATCATTACATCATAATCTTCGTTTTAGCAGATTTTTCATTAAGTATATTTTGTCTAATGTGAGGATTTGATTTCCGTCTGCAGGGATGTCTTTTCAGCCTTTCATTTTTTGTGTGCCTCTATTTGTGAAATGTGTTTTTTTTTTTCAAGCAGCATAGTAATGGCTGTTGATCGTTACTCATTCAGTTAGCCTGTACCTTTTAATTACAGGTTTTGTCCATTTGCATTGAAGGTTATTGACAGGCGATGACTTGGTCCAGCTCTTTTTCATAAATATTCTTTGTCGGGGGCAGGGGAGCAGTTCTTTTTTATTAATTATTTTTATTTTTGATGATTTTTAAATAGTTTATTAGGATTATAAGGGTCAAGGGCTTCAGGAAGGTGGGTGAGATCACCATTTACACATTCTCTTTTTTTTTCCTTTTTATATATAGGGGAAGGTGGGAGAGCATTCTTTATATTTGCTTTGCATCTTCTTTGTTTTCTTACTAGGAGGTTTTCTGCCCTCACATTCTTTCTTGATACTAATTGTGTTTCTTTTTCTATCACTTGTAAGTCTGCCTGTGTGGTGGCAATTTAAGTTTCACTTGTCTTTGAAAGCCTTGTATTCACCTTCATCACCATCACTGATGAATGAGGTCTTTCTGGGTAAAGTATCCTGGGTTTGCAGGGGTTTCGTTTGGTTTGTTTTGTGTTCTGTTTTGTTTTTAAGACTGGACTGTCTCTCCTCATTCACTTCTGGCCTAGAGCTTTTGTTGCAATAGCTGCTGCCCATGTGAGGGATTCATTTTTGGTAATATGACATTTCTCTTGAAGAATTTATGATGTATTCTACATGGTTTCCTTTTGAAAGGTTGACTATAACGTGTTGTGATGAGGATCTATGTGCGCCTGCTTGGAATTCTGTGTGCTTCCAGTATTTGGATGTCCACATGTTTTTCCAGTTTGGGGCAATTTTCTGTCATTATTTCACAAACTATGTTTTCTAAACTATCCTGTCTTTTAATAATATTAGGAACTCCTAAAATTTGTGTGGTTGATAACTTGATGATATTGCAAAGATCCCATAGATCCCAAATATTATTTTCAGTCTAATTTTTTCTTCTTTTTGACTGACAGATATTTTCAAGTATCTGCCTTCCACATTAAACTTCCTTTCTTCTGATTCACCAGTTCTGCTGTTAAAGCTTTCCATTGTATTTTTATTTGAATTATTGAATACTTAATTTATAATACATGTATTTTTAATCTTTCCCTCTTTGAAGAATTTTTCATCCATGCCCTTGATGCTTCCTTCATTCTTTTGAGTAACCTTACAATCAGTATTTTGAATTCTCAGATACTCCATCAGTCTCACCTTCTTCTAGGCCAGTGTTAGTGTTATTATCGTGCTCCTGTTAGGAAATCACATTGCCTTCATTGCATTCTGTTGTTTATTTTTTTCCTACATTGATTTTTGCATGTCTGAAGGATCTCATGTTATCATCCCCTCTGGAGGATGATGAAATTTTATTTTTTGATGGTAGGCTTTGTTCCTAGAAATGTGCATCTAAGGCATGATGGAATGCTTAAGGCTTATACTTGAATTCTAGGATTGTGTGTTGGATGGTGCTAAGAAATTCTGCACAGTTTGTGAGTGCGGCAAGAGTGCAGAGTGACGCCCAGGATGCCTGTAGTAGAGCAACTCTGGCAAAAGTCTTGGTGGAAGACAATGTTGGAGCTGCCATTTGTGGTCACAGTCCTAGACCTTCTTTGGGCCAAATGAACCAGCTGATTCACAAGCTGACAATAGCTTCTAGTGCCAATAACACCCACCTACTCAGGTGTCTGCACCATGCAGAACAGTTGCCCACTCTTTAATGTATCCCTTGACTCCTCCACAAGATCCCCAGTGTGGAGGATCTCTCTGTCTCCACAATCAGACCAGTGTGCAGCCATCCATCCATGACTCTCAGCCTCTAGCTCTGTGGCCTAGTCTCAGAACTTCCAGAGTCACCGGTTGCAGGAAGTACATTCTCAACCTTGCAAACTACCCTTTTCTCAGCCTTAGCACCCAGCTCACCCCCGGGAACTGGCCACTGTACCCTAAGTGAGGCAATCGAGTCTGGAACTTTGGTGAGAGAAAAGCAGAAAATTCAGCCTCCTGTCACTTAGGAGTTTCTTATACCCCAGCCAGCTCCTCATGTCAGACTTGATGTCAGTGGGGACTATAAAATTCGTTCTCAGTTAAAGCTGATAGTGAGTGGTGGCAGCTGTGGCAGCCTCTGTTTATGTTGTCCGGAGAAGATGGTGTTTTCCAGCCAGGAGCTGGCTGCATACATGCAGGAATGACTGTCAGTGGCATCTCTGATCTCTCTCCTCACTAACTGGTGGAGCTTTTTTCTGTTCAATCCAACTCCCAAAGAAAAATTCTCAATCAGTGCCTTAGGAACATGGCATTTCCTTTGTTTTACTGGTATTTTTTGTGACTGTGGTCAGTGTGGTTTCTCATTATTCTGCCATCTTGGCGCCAATTGCTAGCCACATATTTTTATTTTTTTTAAATTATATTTTAATAATCTTACTTAGTTGGTTAGGGTACAAAGGGTCAAGGGCTACAGGGTGAAAGTGGGTAATACCATTGTTTCCACACTAATATCATCATTTTTCCCCTGTATCTGGCATCAGGGGAGAAACAAAGGGAAAAGCCCCACCCAGCCTCCCACCCATCCCAGGTCCCCAATGTGAGGCACGCTACAAGGGTCCTGCTCAAACACTTCTGATAGTTCATCAGTTCTGGATTGCTGCCAATTTCGCTGTTCCAATTGCAATTGAACCTATTCAAAGTCCACTGGCTGACATAGTCTCTTCATGGTTGGGGTTCTAAGATCAGCAGTTCAGTTGGAGGGATCTCCAAAGAAACTTCATCTGAGATGATCCCAAACCTGATTCTTGTGTGACTTTGCCAGTACAGGGTCTGGCACTATCCATTGCCCCAGTCAGCTTATGGTCATGCTAGTCGTTGCTATTGCTGGGTCAGTTCTGTTTCCAGCTCTGTCTTCCTCGTGAACCAATGGCTGTTGTAGTCCAGCTCAATCCTGCCCACTTCACACTTGGTCCTCACACAAACCAGTGGGAGCTGAAGCCTCGTTGGTGCAACTCCTCTAATCCCCACCAATCCTGCCCCCTACCCTAGTTCCCGTGCTTGCCAGTATGTACCACAGGCTTGTCCAGTCTGTCCCACATCCCATTTAGCTCTCACACATGTGAATGGGCGTTCAAGTCTAGTTCAACCAAACCAACCTACTATTCAGCCCACACACTTACTGGCAGGTGCCTTTCTGTTTAGCCATGCCTGCCCCGGTACTGATGTTTGTGCTATCCAGTGAGCATGGTAACCCCGAGGGAGGTGCCCACTATCTCCCTCCTAGACCACACCCACCCCCAGATTATGTACTCTCCGGTGGTTCTGGCATTTGACTTGACAGAATTAGCTCCCAGTGCCAGCCTCTGCCAGCTGATGCTGTGGCTAAGCCCAACCAACCCTCACCCACTCTAATTTATGCTTACACCAATCAGGACAGTCAGCCCACTGTGGCCCTTCCGTTATCTAGCTCGCATGAGGCCCACAAGTGTTATAGCCCTGCCTAGTCTGATCTGCCCCCATCTTGACTCATGCTTTCCAATGGAAGTAGTTGTCCAGCAGGGGAGCCCACATTCCCCTGTTAGCTTTGCCTCCTCCCCGCAGTTTTCATATGTGTTGTTTGGGTGCTACAACCACATCTGGTACGGCTCATCACACCTTGGCATTCCTTAATGTGTACTGGTATTTGTCACAACCAAACCTAGCCCAACCCACACTCTGTTCTGGTGCTCGGATTCACCAGCAGGTTATGTGAATGGATTCAGCCTGGTCTGCCCCCAACCAATGCCAAGTGTATACCAGTGGGATAATTTCCATAGCCTGTTCTGGGCTGTTTCCTATTATCCTTTTTGCGCTTACCTGCAGGGACTGTGTCCTGCCAGAGGAGCTGCCCAGGCTCCTCCATCAGAACCCCTCCCAATGCCAGATTTTGCACATACCCGTGGGTCCATGAGCCAGCCCTACTCAGTTCACCTCCTGTCCTAGCAGAAACAGTGGCTTTTCCTGACTGGCCTTCAACCCAATCTGGTTGTTACTGTTGGATGTTTCAATGCAGCCATGGCTCGTCCATACCCACATACAGCTCACACATGGTTCAGTAAAAGCTGAGACCTAGCCTAGTCTATCACACATCTACCCTGGTCCACCAGAGCACAAGATGGTGTTGGAGTCTAGGCCAGTTTGGTGCTTCCATTCCCAGTCCACACTTGTGCCAGGGGAGACTACAACCGTATCCTGATTAGAACACAGCCCCCATTCCAGCCCATGTTCTCTTTGGTGGGAAACTTAACCCAGCTAGGGTGTCCCCTTAGCTCCCCAACCGGGCCTATTCCCAGCCTTAGATCATGCGCAGGCCAATGGTTGCTCTGACTCAGCTTGGCACAGCCCCTCATCTGTCCTGGCTCCTGCCTTAGATGCTGCTAGCCACATATTTTGAAATCTGTAATAGTGTGTTCAAGCAAAAGTGGGGTTTTAGAATAATCATAAACTTGAAAGGAATCTTAAATTCCCATACATTACGAACGTTTTTCCTATAAGGCTTCTTTAGAAGGATAATTTAGAAGTATGAATAATTTCTGAGGGCCCACTACTTCATAAGAGCTTTGGTTGCACTGCTGAACAGTGTTTTTGTTCTGAAAAAAAAAATTCTTACACTGACGCAAATAAGTCTTACTGAATTTAAGCAATTTTAGCTGCCATTCAGTCTCTGGTACCTTATGGGAATAAGACTATGGGGTGTCTTCAGTTCTTGCGATCTATGAAACCCTACCCACCGTCCAAGGTGATCAGCCCTGAGGAACTTCTAGTATATAAATTTCCATTTATAAGGCTAAGTATAGATTAGAAGCAATTGTCCAAACATCACATTGTCAATGTTGAATACAAAAGTACCATTTTTTGTCCATGTGAACATTCAATGAGTTTATTGCCTAATAAAATGTGAAAAATACAGCCACACTTTGCCTCTGGTCCTGTCAAGCATATTAAGGTCACTGACTCTATTGTGAAGAAACATCCAGAAGATCTAATGCCTTGAGATCCCTTTAAGAGATTTGATTGTCATCCTCATATTGACCTGACTACTTGTTGGCATAAATTCAACTGCTGGCTTTTTTATAGCAGAATCCACATCATTCTACTCATAACAACTGGGCAAATCAAATTGTGCTTCCAAAGGTCCACAGCCTAATCCTGTCTTTGCCAATGGATATAGATCAAAGGATCACTTAACATCATTAAGCTATAACACAAAAACAATAGATGTTTCCTCAATGTATTTTCATTAAGTACTTTACAGTATCTTAACAGTAAATGAACATACAAGAATGCATATATTTATGGTCTATAGTGTGCTTTTGACATCTTACACATAATCAGTTGACTCTACACTTAGTTGGGAATCTCCATCATGTTCCATTGATGTATTTTGCCATTTTTATGCCAATACCATTCTGGTTTGCTTACTAGAACCTTACAGTACATCTTGAAATTAAATATCATGATATTTCTAGCTTGTCTTTTTAATCAAAACTGATTTGGTGCCTCCAAATAAGTTTCAGGATTTGTTTTCCCCTTCTGTAGAGATGCCATTGATAGTTTGACGAACACCACACTGTAAATAACTTTGAGTATGATGGATCCTTTAAAAATGTTAATTGTTTTAATCTATGACTATTTTTCTGTTTTAGTGTGTTTCCAGTTTTTTTCGATACCTTTGCATGATTTTCACTGTGGCAATTTTTTACTTTCTTGGCTGTATTTATTTCTAGGTATTTTTTGAAGCTAGTAGTTTTCATAATTTCTTTCTCAGTAAGTGTTTTGTTAGGGAAAATGTCATTGATTTTTTGTGTATTGATTTTGTTATCTGTGAATTCACTGAATTTATCAGTTCTGTTAGTCTTTTGGTAAAATCTTCCATTCCCCTGTCGAGAGAGTCATTTTACCTGCAAATAAATTTCTCTTTTCCTGTTTGCCTGTCTTTTATTTTTTTTTAAGATTTATTTATTTATATTGAAGAGTCAGATATACAGAGAGGAGGAGAGATAAAAAAGAAGATCCTCCATCTGATGATTCACTCCGCAAGCGACCACAACTGTTGGAATTGAGCCGATCCAAACCCAGGAGCCAGGAGCTTCTTCCAAGTCTCCCATGGGGATGTAGCTTACCAAGGCTCTGGGCTGTCCTGGAGTGCTTTCTCAGACCACAAGCAGGGAGCTGGATGGGAAGCAGGACAGCCGGGATTAGAACTGGTGCCCATATTATCCTGATGCGTTCAAGGCAAGGTTTTAGCTGCTAGGCCATCGTGCCAGGCCCTATTTCTTTCTTTCTTTCTTTCTTTCTTTCTTTCTTTCTTTCTTTCTTTCTTTCTTTCTTCTTCTTCTTCTTCTTCTTCTTCTTCTTCTTCTTCTTCCTCTTCCTCTTCCTCTTCCTTCTCCTCCTCCTCCTCCTCCTCCTTCTTCTTTTCTCCTCTTTTTTTGACAAATTATTCTAAATAAAACCTCCAGTGCTATATTTAATAAGAAGAGTGATATTGGGACCATCACAATGTTCCTATACAGTCATGACTTCTCTACTTCTGATCTAGCTCCTCCCTAATTACCTGGGAAAAGCAGACTATTTCATTGATTTTTGTTCAGCCTTTAATATTTCTTTCCTTACTGTAATTTTTAATTTGGTTTGTGAGTACTTGTCTAGACCCTTAAAATGCATTGTTTGATTGCTTGTCTGAAATATTTTTCACATACAGGTGCTTATTGCCACAAACCGTTGTATTTGTGCTGCTTTTCTCTATTCTGTAGGTTTTGATATATTTTTTTCCATTTGAATTAACACAAAGCATGTGCGGAAACACATAGGGACATCCCCAGTAATCCATGAGTAGTAGAATTTACATATATTGTACTCTTGGTAATGCTGAAGAATGTGATGTCTTTCCTGACCATGACTTGCAAGTGCTCAGCACTAAGTTTATCTCCGCCACCACTACTTCCCTTAAAGGTTCCTTTGGTCAATGAAGTTGCTCAAATGGCTGCTGCATTCCCCCAGCAGGATTACAAATCTTCCTGGCATCTCCTTTGATCCTCTTTCTTTCATTTCCAGGCATATGACTACCTTAATTATCTTCTGTAAGGCTAGTCTTGCAGTGATGAACCCCTTGTTTTTGCTTCTCTGTGAAAGTTTTTCTTATCCATGTCGAAAGGATAACTTTACTGAATATCACTACTTGTCATTTTTTTTTCTTTCAGAATTTGAAATATGTTATTTGATTCCTTCCTGGGAAGCAAGGTTCCAGCTGAGAAATTTTCTGCTTGCTTAATGGGAGTTCCCTTAAATGTGACTTGTCAGTTTTCTCATGCATTTTGAGAACTCTCTATTGTTTACTTCTGACCTTCTGGCCACAGTAAGCTTGCTGGGATTCTTTTTTATCTAGCTTCATTCTAGGGTCTGCGCTCCCTGAACATCTATTTATTTCCCAGGATTCAGAGAATATTCCAAGGTATCTCTCCTCAGGTTCTGATATTCTTCCTTCTGTTTGAACTATGCTGTTTCTGAGACTGTCAAATGTATTTCCTAGTTGATCTATTAAATTCTTCATCTCTAGGATTTCTGTTTGATATTCTTTTTCAAGAAGCCCATCTAATTGATAACTTTCTCTTGTATCATGGATTTTTCCCTAATTTTGTTGAACTCTCCATGTTCCCTTGTATCTCACTGCTTTTTTACAATAATTCTTTTGAATGGTGTTAAATATGTCCTTAATGCTTATTTAACAGCAGAAAAAAATGGGAACAGGGCATTTTGCAACATAAACCTGGGCAGAGTGATATTAAATTTAGTTTGAAGAGTCAGAAAAACAACATTAAAACTGAGTTCTAAAGGATAAACTGGTGCTTTACGTTTCTGTTTTTGTTAAGTTTTTTTCTTCATAAAAAAAGACTGGGGAGAGAGGATTTTAGGCAGTGAGAGAACATCAAGTTTTTTTAGAATGTCTTGGAGTTGTTATAAAACTTAATATTAATTTTTCCCTATGGCATACCTATTTCTATGACTTCCTGCTTTTATCTTTTCAGATATAAGTCATAGCTATAAAATATAGGGTGAATAAATTGTGTAGGTGGCAAAAAATAGATTCTTTGACATGCAAATAAGCCCAGCTCTTCAATCATGTATATGAAAAGAACATCTTTGGATATGCCTGCTCTTTCAAGGATAATAAGAAAACTGCATCAATATTTTTATTTTTCTGGAGACTAGAACACTTTTTATTCATTATTTTTGACAAATAGACAAAATACTCTAAGTCTTAGATTCCCTCTGGATTAAAGTGTTGGAAAACTTTAAAGGTGCCTTAGAATTTGTGAGCAGTGAATTTTCATAGTTAATGTCTTCTAAAAGAATCATTCTACTTCAATGATACTTGATGGTCAAACTTCAAGAGTGGAAAACTTTGTTTCAGGAAATATTGAATCCTTTACATTTGAAATAAGCTTCTGAATATCTAAAGTCTGCCAACTAGGTCAAACAATGGCCTGGTTCACCCAGAACTTCTGTTGCTTTAGCATTGTTTCAAGGAATCCCTCAGCCCCAGGGAAACTGTCATCAAAATTGACTTCCTGTACAATGTATGTAGTCAGGGGCTGCTGAATTCTCAGAAGGTTCCCATTCTTGGTTTAAGATCTTGCTACTGCTGTTTTGAAATAACATCACACAATGTTTGAATGAAGATCCACATTTTCATTTTTCACAGGGTCCCAAAAGTTATATATCTGGGCCTGCATGGATTTCATAATTAATGAGCTTTTGTAATGTGTCAGGCATTGAGCAGACATCCTAACATTATTTTGTATAATACTCTTAAAAACTCAAAAAAGAATTATCAATATCCCAGTTTTATAGATGAAGAAACTCTGATTTAAAGAGGCTGAACAACCTAATAAGATGATCAACTAGCAGGGACTATTCAGCTTAACATCTGTTAACATCTTTAACAGCTATTCAGCTGCACATCTTCCTGTTCCCAAATTCCCTGAGGTTTCAGTGATCTTCAAAATGTTCATGGAGCTTCCAGCAGGGTAGCCTAGTGGCTTAAGTCTTCACCGCCTATGCGCCAGGATCCATGTAGGTGCTGGTTTGCGTCCCAGCAGCCCTGTGTGGATCTAGCTCCATACCTGTGGCCTCAGAAAGCAGTTAAGGACAGTCCAAAGCCTTGGGACCCTATATCGGTGTGGAGAGACTTGGAAGAAACTCCTGGCTCCTGGGTTAGGTTCAGCTCAGCTCTGGCCATTGTGGCCATTTGGGGAGTGAATCAGCGAATGGAAGCTCTTCCCCATTGTTTCTTGTCCCATTTGTATATCTGACTTTTCAATAAAAATAAATAAATCTTTAAAATAAGTTCAGAGAAAGTGCATATTGCAAGACATTATGCACAGGTTTCAAAATTTCTTGTGCCGGGGCCTACATGGTAGCCTAGTGGATAAAGACCTCAGCTTGAACACACCCAGATCCCATATGGGCACCAGTTCTAATTCCGGCAGCCTTACTTCCCATCTAGCTCCCTGCTTGTGGCCTGGGAAAGCAGTCAAGGATGGTCCAAAGCCTTGGGACCCTGCACTGCATGGGAGACCTGGAAGAGGCTCTGGGCTCCTGGCTTCAGATTGGCTCAGCTCTGGCAGTTGCAGCCCCTTGGGGAGTGGACCAGTAGACGGAAGATCTTCCTCTCTGTCTCTCCTCTTCTCTGTATATCTGACTTTCCAATGAAAATAAAATAAATCTTTTAAAAAATTTATTGTACCAAAACCAAATAAGCTTATTTTTATGAATGTATTTTTATTTATTTGGAAGAGCAAAAGAATGAGGAAAGGAGGGAGGGATAGAAGGAGAGAGATAGTGAGAGAGAAAGGTATTGTTGATATACCAGAATTCCAGTTAGGTCTCCCAAGAGGGTGGCAGCAATTCAACCTCTTGAATCTTCACCTGTTGTCTCCCAGGATCACATTAGCAGGAAGCTGGATCAAAATTAGAGTAACCAGGACTAGAACTAAGAACTCTGATATAAGATACAGGCATTCAAAATAGCAGCCAACTTGCTGCACCACAATGCCTACCCTGGAAATATTTTTTAATTCCATTGTTCCATGAACATCTTTATGTATCATCCTTAAGTACCACTGTACTTTCCTGTACTGAGTATTAAATAGCACTCAAAAGCCAGAATAGGGACCACCAAGTTCTCTCTCTCTCTGTCTCTCTCTCTCTCTAAGATTTATTTATTTTTATTGGAAAGGAAGACATACAAAGAGGAGGAGAGACAGAGAGGAAGATCTTTTGTTCGATGATTCACTCCTCAAGTGACCACAGTGGCCGCTGCTGTGCCGGTCTGAAGCCAGGAACTTCTTCCAGGCCTCCCACGCGGGTGCAGGATCCCAAGGCCTTGAGCCATCCTCAACTGCTTTCCCAGCCCACAAACAGGGAGCTGGATGGAAAGTGGAGCTGCCAGGATAAGAACAGGCACCCATATGGGACCCTGCCACTCTCAAGGTGAGGACTTTAGCCACTAGGCCATGGCGCCGGGCCCCCAAGTTCTCTCTTAAATGAGGTCTGTGATCTTATGATTTTAAAAACTTAAGTATTTACAACTTTGTAGAGAAAGCACTAATATGGAATCATTTAAGAATCACCAGTGCCGGGACCAAGGGCAGGTTATGCCACTACCTGCAGTGGCAGCATCCCAGATGGGCACCAGTTCATGTCCTGGCTGCTCCCTGGAAATGTAGAAGAGAGGTTACCTGGGAAAGGAGTGGAAAATGGACCACTGCACCCATCTGGGAGACCTGCAAAAAGCTATTGGCTTCTGCCTTTGGCCTGGCCCAGCCCAGGCTAATGCAGCCATCTGGAAAGTAAGCCTACAGATGGACTCTTTCTGCACTCCCCACCTCCCAAAACTCTGCTTTTCAAATAAACAAAATAAATCATAAGTCACTGGTGCTTTGCACATGAACAAATCTTCCTCATTGTAACTTTAGTCTTTGGGATATTTATCTCTAATTTGGTGAGTTTCTGCTTCCTCCCTTAGAGTTTTATACAGAGAGTTTGAGCATTGGAATTCAAATTCTAACCAAAGAAACAGATTGCCACAAAGCTAAGTGGGCAATATGGCCTCCTTTGTCTCCTCTCTGATCTTTGACAATATTTGGAACTGTGACACTACTGATATTTGAGAATTGCTCCATTTCTCCCCCAAAAATATTGTCTTAGATTGCTTTATTAGTATGAGCATGACTGAAACTCTTCTGTAGATACTCAGAAATTGGCAGAAAATATCTCCATTTTTCTTTTATTTTTTATTTTTTTCTTTTATTATTATTATTATTATCAGTTTATGATATAGTTCCATAGGCTCCTGGCATCTCCCCTATCCCCTCCCTTTTTTTGATTTAAAGGCAGCACTCTATATTTAGAAAGAAAAACGATCATTTCTCTCCCAATTCAACAGGTGCAACAGGCTGCTGCTGAGATCAACCCAGCTTTCGGTGTGGGCCCCAGGGCGGAGTGGTACTCATGGTGCAAGCACCTGTGACAGTGCTAAGCCAGTACACGCCAAAGAGGCAGAGCACCTGAACTAAGGTGCTCCCAACAACTTGTTTTCATGAAACTGATCCAGTCACATGAAATTTGACTCAATCCCTCTCCAGCTTTGAGGGACACAACCCAATCTCTCAAAGGAAACATGGATTCCTTTCTTAAAACCTGAGTACCCATGCTCTAATGTTCTCATAATGGTCTTCCTGTGCTTCAACACTATAAAACCAGGAATCCAATTTAAATGAGAGCTTAATTTTGTTGAGGATAAGCCATATTCAACCAATAGCACCAGGCAAAGCCCAGCCCGGTATGTATGCATATTAAACTCAACCATCAAGACTTTGGAGAGACGGTTATAGCATAAATGACGCATTGCCCAAAAATTCGTTCAACATCATGATCAAAGAATCATATAAGACTTCAAGTTGAAGCCTTATTGCCTTCTTGGATATTTTGGAAATTAGTGAGTAGATGTGGCCCAGGATACAGACAACTAGAGATATATTTTCATTATGGAGCAAGTAGGTTATTTAAAAGGCAAGATTTGTGACTCACTATTGTGGTGCAGTGCATTAAGACTCTACTTGAATGACAGCACCCTATATTGGTGGTCCAGTTTGATATTCAACTGGTTCCACATCTGATCCAGCTTTTAATGCACCTAGAGAAGCAGTACCAGATGGTTGATATAATTGAATCCCTGCAACCCAAGTAGAAGACCTGATTGGAACTCATGGATCCTGCCTTTGGCATGACGCACACCTGGCTGTTGTGGGAATTGAATTTGGGCAATGAACCACTAGAAGAAAGATCTCTTTCTCTTTCTCTCACCTCACCTTTCAAATGAATACATTTTTTGAAATAAAAATAAGTTTCAAAGGAAAGAGGTTTTTTTTAAAGGGTGTTGATAGGACATAAAGACTTTAATATCATGTGACAACTCTGGAAGTAAGACATCTCTCTCTCTCTCTCATACACAGACCCACACACACACACACATCCTCACCTCTACTCTATGGTAGGGGCAATTATGCCTTCTATGACCTAAATACACTGTAAGTGGTGCTGGTGGTAATTGCCTCAAAACTTTTCAAAATGGAACTATAGGCATAGACTTTTTATCACAACTGGAAGGTGGCATTAGTATTTTTACCACTTTATGGATACTCAAAACATAAATCACATTTCATGTGTTGGTATTAACTGACAATATTAAATTTTTTCATAAACGAGGCCATAAAAGCCTCTGAAAACAATACCCAGAACCCTTGTCTCTCCTGGGTTTGCAAGACTTGCTTTGAACTAGCCATACATTCTGTAACAGGTGGCTGCACAGCTGCCTTCCTAATCCTACCCTCAGAAGCTGGCTGTGCTCACCTCCCATGCCTGCAATGCTCTGGTTGTCACAGTCTCAGCCTCTTGTGAAGGAGAGAGCTAATTCTAGCATTCAGGAGCTGTTTGAGAGGGTTTTGATGAAGTCTTCACAAAGGCACTCTTTATCAGTACCTATTAGCCAAAACCTTTTGAGTCTGAGCAGCTTGTCTGCATTAAGAAGTGATTAAAAAGGTAAAAGTCATTAATGTAGGAGAACTGTTAAAATGAGCCAGTTCTTACTGGCTTACTAATCTTCGATTAGTAATCTTCATAAGGTTTCTTTTGTAGACAAATGAATATAAAAGAACCAAATATAGTGTATTCAGCTTTCAGCTTTTGGGAGAAAGTGACACCATTCCAAGAGGGCTGTTGGTCTTGAATCTCTCTAGTCTGTATACTCCTCAACTCATTTTTTTCTCTGTATTCCCTGGGACATGGCAGTTTGCTGGAAATGTACTAAAACAGATTAAGGAAGGTAGGAGCTAAGAGCCTAATGGGACACAATTGGTCCAACAAAGGAGAGGCAACAACCCACTAAAAGTATCTGGAATGGGTTAGTGAAAGGAGAGACTGTCCCAAACTACAAGGTATAGCTCTAAGAAATATTCAGTAGGTAGAGAGATACAGTACTTGGACAAGGTGTATAATTTGTAGCTTCTTAAGCTAGAAGCAACACATGTAAGTTTTGAAAGGTAGACAGTTGGCATTGGAATCCATGCACAAGGAATCCAGCATTCACTGGCAGAAAATCCAGAAAACCAGTCACTAGGCAACAAGGTTGGAAATCTGTCTCAAAGAGTAAGGAAAAAGATCAGTTACTAGCAAACCAAGGCACCTAGGCCCAAGAGGAGTAAGCTTTCTCTACCAAAACATCCGAGATTATGCACTCCATTCTCAATGTAATGCAATATGGCAAAAGAAAAAGATATTTAAATCAAATCTTGCTCATGGAAAGAAAATGCCAACTCATTACGACCCCCCCCCCCACACACAAAATCCTTGACCATAATAACAAAAACAAAAACTCAATTTATTGTCTTGCCCTGGATATCAAATTGCACAAATCAAATATTTAACCGGTACACATGCAAACTTTCAAAAGGGTTAAGAAACACAGCCCTTCATTCCTGAGCGGCAGCTGTTCATTATGAGAATGTCCTCCATTCTAATTGGTTGTTCCGCCTTATCTGCGGAGAGGCAGTAACCCACACCACACAGTGTTGATATGGATATATGCTAATCAGTTCTCTTGGTTGTCAAAGCAAAATCTCTAGAGATTTATTCTAGCAATCAGAGAATAAATATAGAAGTCCTGTAACACATAATTGAATATTTTAAGGTTCCTCTTACATTTCTTACATATGTACTTCCTGATTAACTGAAATCCATTTTCATTCTGTAAATACAGAAATAAGACTAAAAAGCAATGGCAGAATAAAAAAGAATGCATTGTAAATCCATAACAGAAAAGGTTGATTATATATTTATCTCATAAAGCAAAGAAACTTAATTTTTAATATGCACATGGTTTTTAATTCATGATTGTTGACTAAAAATCCCAGTGCTAATTTTCAGCGAGTTTAAAAAATTATTTTATGTTATTTAATTATTAAGTAGTACAATATTAACAAGAGAATAAAATTATTAGATAATAAATGCCATCACTTTTTGTCTTCTTCCCTCAGTGGTTCTTAAGGTTGTAGTCCCTGGAACAAAAACACTAAACTGAGTAGCCAGCTCCCTATCTCCAGACCTGGAAACTATGGGGATAGTGCTTAGCAAGCTATTTAACCAGATCTTCCACTAGTGATTCTGAGTAATAGAAGAGAATCCCATTCCACGCCATGTCAACAGCTTCCAACCTTTTCCACAATCTGAATGCCTAAGAACATCCTTAGAGAACAACACAATGTCAAAAATCAGGCTTGTTATTTCATAATTAATCTATTTTTTCCTCTACGCACTATCTTACCTGTCCAGATCTGCCTAATTACCAACTTTATTAGTTGTCTACTATTGCATAACTAATTCCCCAAATTTCGCAGCTTAAAATAAAAAAGATAATCTCATGGTTTCTAAGGATGCTCTAGGAGAAACTTGGCTGAGTAATTCAGGCTCAGGATTTCTCATGGAGTTGTCAAAATGTCTTCTGTGGCCACAATTACAGCCAAAGACCTTTGCACTGGAAAACGGACTACCAAGATCATGCACATGGTGACTTTTTTGAAAGAGGCCTCAGCTCCACCTCTTCACCTGCCACAAAGCTGATCACCAGATGTCAGCCAGTTTTCCAAATACCCAACAGAAATCAGCCAGGAGGGAAGGTACAGTGACTTTACAGCCTAATACCAAAAGAAATGTTCCATCACTTCTTGCATATTGTCTTGCAGAAGAGATCAACTGAAGCATAACGTGGGAGGGTAATACAAATGTGAGGAATAAGAGGAATTGGGCATCTTGGAAGCTGGGTAGCATGTTCAGTTAAGAAACACCAGGATAATGTCAAGTCTCCTAGTTTCATGGATGTAGACATCCGTCACCAAGACACACAGTACCTCCCATGTCTGTTCGCTGCTGGCCCTGCTCTGCTCCTCCTTCCATCTCATCGTATCACCTTCCACTCTGCGCTCTTCACCTATTCCCTCTCACAGTTGAGAGTCGTTCCTAAAATACAGGCTAATCCACCCTCTTCAAGTGCTACAATCCCATCTGGGCACCGGTTCATGTAGAGACTGCTCCATATCCCATCCTGCTTCCTGCTTGTAGCTTAGTAAAGTAGCAAAGGATGGCCAAAAGCCTTGGGACCCTGCACCCATGCGGAAGACCTGAAGGAGGTTCCTGGCTCCTAGCTTCTGATCGGCTCAGCTCCAGCCATTGCAGCTTCTTTGGGAGTGAACCAGCAGATGGAAGATTTTTCTCTCTGTAAATCTACCTTTACAATATAAACATTTCCTACTCTTACTCTTCTTCCTTCTGTCCTCTGACAAAGATTACATAGCCCCTAAGCCTCTGCTCCTACCACAGCATCTTTGATATTATTCCGTTCTTCTATAATGTTCTCTTTCTACTCCAAATCTCAGAATAAAAGCTGTATTTTCCTGGTATTATAGCCAAAAAGAGCTGTTCTCTTTTGCAGTATATTTTAAGACCTCCACTACAAAATGAACTGCAATTGTAGTTGGTGTTTTTTAAAGTATTCCAATATCATGAATAGATTTTAATGTCTTTAACCCATTAAGTCAATGTTCTTGTTTTATTCAGCTTTTTAATTACTGACACCACACAATTCAGGACTTGTGGAATTTGAATAAATAATTTCATCAGCTGATATTCTCACATAATAGACTGAACAGCCACTTACAATGACTGAATCCCAAATAAGGCACCTGTTCCAGTTCTGGCTATTACACTTCTAATCCAACTACCTGTAAATGAATCTGAGAAAGGAGAAAAAGATGGCCAACTGCTTGAGCCTTTGCACTTACATGAGAAACTTGGATGAAATCCTTGCTGCTGGCTTTAGCCCTGGTAGCTGCCCTGGTAGCTGTGACCATTTGGCAAGTGAACCACAAGGTGAAATCAATCTCTCTCTCTCTCTCTCTCTCTCTCTCTCTCTCTCTCTCTCTCTGTGTGTGTGTGTGTGTGTGTGTGTGTGTGTGTCTTTCTCCTCTCATCCTCATCCTCTCCCTCTCCCTCTTTCTCTCGAACTTTTCCTTTCAAATAAATGAATAAATCTATTTTTTTGGAAAATTACAATTTCAGGGGGCCGGCACCAGCATGGTGGCATAGCAAGCTAATCCTCTGCCTACAAAGCTGGCATCTGATACTGGCTTCAGTTCAAGTTCCAGGTACTCCACTTGCAGTCATGCCACCTGCTAATGGCCTTAGTAAAACAGTGGAGGATGACCCAAGGCCTTGGGCCTCTGTACTTGTGTGGGAGATTTGGAGAAAATACTTCTATTTTAACTTCATATCAGCTCACTTCCAGATGTTGCAGCCATCTGGAAAATGATCCAGCCAGCAGATGGAAGACTGTTTCTCTGTCTTGCAATACTCTCTCTCTCTTTCTAACTCCAACTTTCAAGTAAAGTAAATAAGTAATACAGACATACATTAGTGCACGATTTTTAGCACTACTTTCACATTAAAGATGGTTCACTCTGTGCAAGATGTTTAATGCAACTTTGAAATAATCAGAACTATTTCTCTGACAAACAATCCTTACAAATCTTCTAGTTCAAAAGTTTATCCTTTTATTTTAAAAGCTTTTCCTGAGAATAGCTAGGATATTCTCTTTTTATGCAATCTTTTTCTTTATGAAATCCAGAGATGTGTATGGAGAGAAAGAAGTGAAGAAGACTCACAAAACATGATTTACAAACATGATACCAGAGTATGGGAGCCCCTAAAGGTTTTGCACAAAATCAGCACCTGACAAGATTTGGGAGGGTGTGGGGGGAATTCTGAGAGAATCAACTGTAGCCTGACTGTTAAACAGGAAGGATGCAGGAATCAAGGCAAGGGGTGTTGCTGCTAAAGCTGGCCATGGTGATGGGAGATGGATGGAGACGAGAGAGCTGCTCAAGGGGTAGAGCTGCCAGATAGGATGACTGGTTGACTGACAGAAAGGAGATGTGAAGGTCTCACATTATGCCCAAGAGAGAATTTTGCATTGTGAATCTGGACCTACACAACAGAACTTATTGGGGGAAAACATTTCAAAGCCTTAACTTGGAGAAACGTGGTCCCAGCACTATTGTCACAACTGGAGGACAATTCATTGTGTGGGGAGGCCACGGGAGCTAGCAGAATATTACACAGAGCATTTCCCACAAAGAGACTCAGAATTAGATTCTTGCACCAACTGATTAGAGAAAGAGCAATTAAGCTGTCAGGCAAGAGCTCACTGTGGCTTTTATGAATTATTGTGAGTCATCTTACTAGAGGAAGGATCTGAGCAAGAATCATCTCCAGTGCTTCGCACAAGTTCCTGAAGGATCACACAATGGAACATTGGAACAAGAATGACTCACAACAGTAGGATCAGACATCAAATTGAACATCTAATCATGACGTGTGCATTCTTAATATCTGATTTTCAAGTGCATGATGTAGTTTTACAAAATCAGGTTAATTTTCTGATTAATGTTATGAATGACTTTTTATCTGTGAACCTAGAAATGCATTGGAGAGATCGAGAACATACACAGTCCTGCTTAATAATGCACTTTGTATTATTAACAAAGCAAAGTTTTATGTGACATAGTATGTTCAAAAACTAGCAGAGAGTGGACAGTAATGGATGCCTTCTGCAGATTTTTTAAATCTTTGAACTGAATACCCTTTAAGCAAGTAAGTACCTTCCAGCTCACAGCTATAAGCATTTGTTACAAGGCCTGTGTTTCTGGCTTCTGGCCATACTTCCCCCTCTTACTCCTTTTTTCTTCTTTTAAGATTTATTTATTCGATTAGAAAGGCAGATTTACAGAGAGAGGGACAGACAGAAAGATCTTCTGTCCACTGGTTCACTCCCCAAGTGACCGCAATATCCAGAACTGAGTTGATCCAAAGCTAGGAGCCAGGACCTTCTTCCGGGTCTCCCAGGCAGGTGCAGGGTCCCAAGGCTTTGGGCTGAGCTCTACTGCTTTCCTAGGCCACAAGCAGGGAGCTGGATGGAAAGCAGAGCAGCCAGGACACAAAGCCAGGTGCACATTTGGGATCCTGGTTCATGGAAGGCAAGGATTTAGCTATTAGGCCATTATGCCACCCTCCCTGCCCCCTTAGTCCTATTCTCACTCCCCTCTGTCCCCTGATTTCTACTATAGAGAGCCCACAGGACAAGGAGTGCTGGCGCTCCACCCCCTGCCCCAGTTGCCCTTTTAGAACCAAAGTGCTCATGCCGTCCAGCAGCTAGGGCTTGTCACTGCAAAGCTCACAGCTGAGTTCCACTTCAGCAGCTGCCTCCAGCTGGTTCCCTCAAGGTCCCACATCTACTTTCAAGACAAAGGACAAGCCCATGAAGATTTAGAAACCTATAATTTGAGGATGCACAGAAGGCCACTCAGTCTAGAGTCTCCCTTGCTTCCTTGCAGCTGTGGCTCCTGAAAACACACCTGATAAACAACTGGTTACAAATTATCTCTGAGGCTGGTTACAAAAAATCTAGCTGAAGACCCAAGTCTTCCACAGGCCTGCCCTGGAGCTCTTCTTCCCTCTGCCTGGAACATTCTTCATCCTCCCATTTATTTTTCACTGAGTGTCCCACCTATCTTTCTTTTTTTGGCTCTGAAGTGGCTTCCCCAAGAGTGAAACCCTCATCTCACTCAGGGCCGCTAATTCATTCTTTCATGGAAGTGAGTTTCCTTTGGGCAGAAGATTTCTGTTTGCAACCACACAGGCATTAACTCTGTGTTTGGCTCATGCCTTTCCCCCTAATAATAACCTCCATGAGAGAGGCCCTGCCCTTGATTGGTTACTCTGCCATTCCAGCACCCAGCCCAGGCTCACACGTGAAATACAATGACTACACCATGAACTGATGGAATGGCCTCCACCACCTAAGACCTTTCTTTTCTGAATCCTTTCTTGATAATAGGGAGTTCCTCACCACAAGGTCAAAGTAGAGCCACATAATACGTTTGGATCATTTTCTTTACCAAGGTCAGCTTAAGTGTTCTGGTTTTTCTTGTCAAACATTAATCTTATAAGAATGATGAGGCTGCAAGCAAGGAAGAAGCATACACATCTTCAGCCTTGTATTTCTATGTTACAAATGTTAAATGGTTAATGGATAACATTCACAAAACATTTCAGGATGCAAATCAGTATTTCACATGGTCTCCTGAAGATTTTGTAGTGAAACAATGGGAAGCTGATTTCTAAAATGAGGAAGAGAGCTCTCTGTGCTGCTATTTTCAGAGACTTTTGTTCTAGAAATTATTTTTAGTGTTGGTAAATTATGCTCAGTTGAAAAGTGGTATATTTGGAATCAGAGGAACATATTTAACTAATGATTTATTATTTACCAAGCAGATTTAAAATTAGATTTATGTCTTTTAAAGCTATTTGTGTACTCCAGCTGTAGGCAACTGCCTAGGTTGCCTTGTACCTAAGCAATTGTTAACCTGCTAGGAGAAAATCAGCCAATAGCTGGCAGGCCTTCTGGGCCTGGTTAATGCCAACTCTATGATAACTACTTTAGTGTGCCAGCATAGACAACTATTGTATTATTTTTTAGGATCTGGGTAAAGGGGCAGAGCACCCACCATGCTATCAAGGGAGTATATCGACAAAGGGGACCTCACTGCTATCATGGATACCACAAGTATGTTTGGCCTGAGGATGGGCTGGGCCACAGCACCCACAAACCAAGTATTGGGAGAATTGTAGCTGGAAGTGGGCCAGCAGAGGATTCTTGGGGATACTCCTGCTAGGCTGCAGCAATGAAAGATGTATACAAGAGCTGGGTCTGGGGACAGGCTGGCCACAGGGCGAGAGCAAGGACTAGGGGCAGGTTGAACTGAGGTAGGCTGCAACAACTGCCTGCACATGCAAGAACCAAGGTTGGAAATAGCCAGAGTAGAGGTTTATAGAGCTGACCCCTACTAGGCCATGATACATCCCTATACATGTGAGAGCTGGGCCTGGGAGCAGACTGAGCTGGGCTAGGCTACACCAGGTGCTGCATTTTACATTAGAGCCAGGGCTTGGGGTGGAGCTGACCAATCAGCTTTACCCACTAGCACATGTATTGGTCAGTGCAGGGTCACATAAAAACAAGGTCTGAAAACCTCCCAGGTGAGATATCTTGGGGAGCACCCCAACTACATCATTATACTTTATTGCTGACCTGAGGGAAAATCATATAGACATGTATCAAATCCTGGAGCATGTGTACAGGACTGGGCCATCTCAGTTGCTGGCCCTCTTGAAAGAATGAAGAGCATGCCCAGTTAAACACCAAAAACAAGACACTGGCCATCTAAGCCAACAAAAAACTTCAAGTATGTCATCAAAAGATGGAAGAAGGACAATTTGGCCATAATCTACAAAAGAACCCGAGCTCTGTGAGCACACTGAGGTTAACAAGGACAGTCAATAGACCTTAGAAAGAATTTGCACCTGTGGTGTAACAAAGCTGACAACCTCTCAGAACCACCAAGATGAATCAAGTAACATCCCCTGGACCATTCTTTCGCACATCAAATTCTCAGAGGATTGTCTCCTTCCCAAGTGCTAACGTTGTGAGGAGCAGCATACTTTCTCCCCCTTGTCCCCTGTGCACATAAGAGAAAAAACAAACATCTAACTCAACTTCCCCCCCACACACCCTTTCCATCCTGATTGGAACCAGAGGCTTACATGAGTCTGTACCTTTTTCATCTTTATAATAAATATTACTTTAAAAAAAAATGGTTATTTAACAAAGACAAGCAATAACCACATCCAGGAGCTCGCCTGGCACCACCACTGAGGTGCAAGCATCCAAGACGTTGTAAGACTCCTGTGCTGGATATGAAGAACCTCACAGGACAAGCACATCAGTCAATGACACTGTGTGACCAGTTCTGACATAGTAGGCCTCCAAAAAGCATTTAAACTTATACAGAAACATTAAAAATGCTAAATATTCGTGTCACTTATTTTCATACACTCTCCAAGCCTAAACTGATAATTTCACAATAGAGATTTGCATACAAGTCAAAACTAATCATGAATAAAGTCTTTCCTGTATCCCACAAGAGAAATGATAAATGACAGAAAGTTGAAAATATGGTGAATTGGGCAATGAGTGGGAACAAAACAACTGACTTTTTTAAATTGCATTTCATTTTGTGACACAGTTTCATAGGCTCTGGGATTATCCCCAACCCCTCCCGCTACCCTTTCCCCATGGTGGATTTCTCCACCTTGTTGCAATATTACAGTTTAAATCCAGTCAAGATTCTTTCATTGCAAGCATATACCAAGCACAGAATCCAGCATTTATTGTCCAGATACACTCAACGGTTTCTTGGGGAGACCATCTCTGGTCTAAAGGCTGAGCTGGCAGAATATCATCCTGACCAATTAAAAGCCACAACATAATATCAACAACAATTTACAACATTATGGAGTTAACTGACATGGTATTGAGTAACCAATATGCTAAAAATGGAGGTTCTTAACCACATCCTGTGACTACTTTATTGACATTTCAATTTTTGCTTATATACAATCGGCTTCTATACACCTTAAAATGGCTAAAGGGTACTATTCAGCTGTCTTGTGCCTATTTTCATTTTAGTATTTAGCAGTTTATAGTGTTGAAGCATAATTTTGCTAAACTGGGCAGATTTTAGGGTAGTCTAAACTGGCTTATAACTCTAACAAGGCATATGTCAACAGTTGAGGTGCAGAACAGTTTTAGGAGGGGTGTGCAGAGAAATCTTCAATGCCTTAGTGGGGAGTAACTTATCTTTGTGTCCTACCTAGTGGGTATATGTGAGTCCATGCTGACCGTTTCCTGTCTGATTCTAAGCTTTTCTTGTTGTTTTCTATCTATCTATTCTAATTTTTGTAGGGGTGTGGCTCCGGAGAGATCCTGATGGTCATTGCAGGAGAGGGTGGGGATACAAAGTTGGAGCTAGGTAAGGACCAGAGAAAGCTCCTCTCCCTAGTCCCAAAGGAAGTTTACTGTTTTTCTGTTTCTGCAGACTGCTCGGTTCTCCTGGCTGTTGTTCCAGTGACCTTGGATCCTGCGAGAAAGGATTTGAGCTTCTCTCATCCCATGTGGTAGATCCAAACGGGAGTGGATCCTCAGAGTTCTTGGCCTCCAAAGGCACTACAATTCCCTGTGGTCTCCTTGACAGTTGGGATGTAGTCCTTGGTGCTGGTACTGATAGTCCTTGGTGAGGATCCGGGAGTCCCCAGGGTTGGGATACAAGCCACCTCCTGTCCACCTGCTCCACTCTGGGATCTCCCCTGCTCTGTGCATATGACCTTCCGTTAAGAGGCTGTCAGGATCGCTCTTGATTCCCCCTGTATGTCTTTCTACTTTCTACTTTTGCTATTGTCTAATGCTGATTCGAGTCTGTTGTCTATAAGTTACCTGTTATGATCTTGATAGGTTATACTTCACATCTTCCTCACACATTCTAAGGAGATTGAAGATTTTTAGGCTCCCCTGCCCCATTACCGAGTAGCTTAGCGTCTTAAAAGTATATTAGGCTTTACAATTCTTTGATGTAGATCATAAGCAGTCTGACTCACATTGATTGTTCGTTCATTGGTTACATCACAATATCTTATCGCATGAGATACAGGCTGTTTGAGGTTGAAATAATATTACAATTTACAGGTACTATTTTTTGTATTGACATCATTTCATCTTAAATTAAGGCAAACATGTGGTATCTAACCTTTTGGGATTGGCTCATTTCCCTTAGCATAAGGGAAAAAAACCTGCATTTTGTGTTTTTAAATAGCTGAGTAGTATTCTATGGAGTAAATGAACCATAGCTTTCTTATCCAGTCTTCTGTTGATGGGCATTTTGGTTGCTTCCAAGTTTTTGCAATTACTGATTGTGCTGCTATGAACATAGTGGTACATGTTGGTTTCTTGTGTAACAGGTGTTTTGGATATATTTCTAGGAGTGCTATTGCTGGATCATATGGTATGCAGATTTTCAGAAAACAACTGACTTTTAAGCAGGAATTTTCAACCTGATAATAGAGTTCTAGTGAACCCATTGTGAGGAGCAGGTGGAGGTAGGCCCTATATCTCAGGGAGAGTTGGAACTGAACAGATTAAATCCATTTCTAAGGCCCTGGGTATTCTGCCTTACTGCATAGGCCTTAATCTAAACAGTCATGTGACTTTATATAGTTTATTATGTAATGTGCACTCATTTAAATTCCACCTGCCTTATTTTAATGATACATAAGCCTAACACTTTTTGTGTTTTTAAAGACACCATCATCCAACTATCAGAACTTTGGCTTAATTTTTATTTTATTTTATTTTATTTTATTTTATTTTATTTTATTTTATTCAGAACATTTCAGTTACCTCAGACTTTATGTGATGCATGTTTAAAATATATTTATATTTTGAATTTTGAATTATGTGGTACAATTTCATATAGGCTGGGATTCCACCCCAAACTCCCACCCCTCGACAGATGTTCCCCATTTTACTACAATGGTGTAGTCCTTCATAAGGAATCATAATTCCATCAGTCTCCTATTTAAGTGTACCATGACATTGCTGGTACAGACAATGTCAGACAGTCCAGCATCGCATTGTCCACATGTGTCCAGCCGTTTCATTGGGAACCCATCTTTCATCTGGAAGCATGAATGAATGTTCCATTATACCCTCACATCTGGATATTGAGAAGCCGTGAAACAAGGTCAACAACTGGTATGAGTTAGAACAGCCACAATAACAAAACAACAGCAACAACAACAACAGATTATAGAACCATGAAAAACATGTATCACTGAGTAACCAACACATGGGTGACAAAAAGGAAACACAAAAGTCTCTTGGGAAAAAAATGATGCCACCGTATAATCCACAATCTACAATAGCAAAGACATGGAAACAATCCAGATGTGCTTCCAAGGAAGAGTGGCTAAAGAAACTGTTGTACATCTACTCCATGGAATATTATTCAGCCATTAAAAAGAATGAAATTATACTATTTACAACTAGGTGGTTCCAGCTATAGACCATTATGCTCAGTGAAATGAGTCAGTCACAAAAGAACAAATACCATATGTTCTCTCTTACATAAGGAAATCAGTATGGAAAGTGTAACTCTAATAATTTGATCCACACTGTTTTTTCTTTGCTTTTTTTTTTTTTTTGGCTGTATCCCAGCTGTTCTGATTTTTTTTTAATTTCAGCTTTGTTTATTCCAAATCTCTTTCCTTTGTCGAATTCATCACTGGCTCATGGATGTAATGTATCTCAAAGAAAAAGCTGTTAACAGAAAATCTGATTTATGCAATAATTATCTGATTTATGCAGTAATTATAGAGAATTGAAATGTATCCATGAATCCTTTAAAGGTAGATTTCGTCTGAGTAAGGGGATCAGAACATTGTAACAAAAGCATTCCTTAGTAGCTATAGTTAGGAAAACTCACAGCCCAAGTAGTGCCAAGTATATCAAAACAAATGTGGTAAAGATTTCACTGGTAACTCCAAGCAACAGTTACTTGTTTTTAGTTTTACTTTTCATGAAGATGAAGTAAAATGTAAAATAATAACATGTATTAGGAGGTAATGTTTTTTTGGAGGCTAGGAGCACAAATTAAATGCAGACAAATTTGGGTTTTAAACTTGATTATGTAGCCAAGGTCAACCTTGGGCAAGGTACTTGACTTCTCAAAACCTGTCTCCTCATCATAAGCTATGCAGTAATAGTGTGTACACAACAGAGTTCTTGTTGGAGTCAATTTCATGATGCCTGTAGAAGACTTGGCTCGGGGCCTGACACATAGTAAGTCCCATACTGATGGCTGTGATTGTGTCTGATCGGATTTCAACTAAGCATAGAAATTTCCATCCTGAAACAAACAAACAATCCTGAATGCTAGTGAGTCTAGTGAATAAAAATTTATGTTTGAGTTTGGAATAGGCATTTTTGTGTATCGTGTTAAGCTATCACTTGGGGATGCCCACATGCCTTATCAGGGAACTGCTTTGAGCTCTAGCTCAAAAAATACGCTTCTTATCCAATCTCCTGCTAATGGATACTGGGAAGCAAAAGATGATGGCTGAAGTACGTGGGTACCTGTCACCCACGCTTGAAACATCAGTGGGATTCCAGGTTCCTAGTTTCAGTCTAGGATAACCCTGGTCATTATAGGCATTTGCAAAGGAACCAGTGGAAGAAAAGTATCTCTCTTCTCTTGCTCTCAATTTGCTCACTTTCCCTCCCTCTCAGTATGGAGAATATTCAAACAACTCAAATTCAACATACCGTATGATCCAGCAATAGCACTCCTAGGAATATATCCAGAACAATTGTTTTATGAGAAACCAACATGCACTCCTATGCTCATAGCAGCACAATCTGTAATTGCAAAAACATGGAAGCAACCAAAATGCCCATCAACAGAGGATTGGATAAGAAAGCTATGGTTCATCTACTCCATGGAATACTACTCAGCTATTAAAAAAAACAAAATGCAGTTCTTTGTGGCCAAATGGGCCAAACTGGAAACCATAATGCTAAGGGAAATGAGCCAATCACAAAAGGTTAAATACCACATGTTTGCCTTAATTTAAGATGATATGATGTTATGTATAACATGTTATGTTTTGAATGTTATATGTTGTGTATAAACTAAATTGAAGTATAGGTGAGGTGGTCACAGAAGGTGGTTAAGAACTCGTATTTACTTTCAACATGTTGGTTACTCATTACTATGTCAATTAATTCCATAATGATGTAAATTTTTGCTGATGGTATGATGGAGCTTTCAATTGACTGGGATGATACTCTGCTAGCTCTGTCTTCAGACCAGAGAGGGTATACCTAAGAAGACATTGAACTTGACTGGACAATAAGATGCTGGACTCTATGTTTGGTGTATGCTTGCAATGGGGGAATCTCAACTGAACTTGAGCTGTGGTTATGCAACAAGGTGGAGGAATCCACCATGGTGGGAGGGTTTGGGCAGGGGTGGGAGAACCCAAGTATCTATGTAACTGTGTCACATAATACAATGTAATTAATGAAGTTAAATAAAAAAAAAAGAAAGATAAAGTAGATGATAAAATAAACATTTGAAATACATTTCAATATATCTTAAAATTGAACTTTTGAACCCTTATATAAAAGTTTAGTTTTCTATCTAGCCATCCCAGCCCCCGTCCTAGTTTTCATGCCCTCCCACGGGAATAGTGACCCAAGAAGGAGGAACCCACTTTTTCCCTCCCAGGTCTCTCTGTCCCAGTTTATGCACTCTTTAGATGGTTCTGTGATTTGACTTGACAGAATTAGTCCCCAGTGCCAGCTTCTGCCAGCTGATGCTGCTGCTATGCCCAAACATCCCTCACCCACTCTAATTTATGCTTGCACCTGCAGGAATCATCAGCCTAGCCTGGTTTTTCCCTGATCTAGTCCACATGTTGTGCAAAGGTGTTGTAGCCTTGCTTAGTCTGGTCTGTCTCTATCCCGGCCCACGCTCTCCAGTGGGAGTAGCTGTCCAGCGAGGGGACCAGCCCCTTAATCCCTCTGCCAGTTCTGCCCCTCCCTTCCTGGATCTCACGTGTGCTGGTTGGGTGCTGCATTCATATCCAGTACAGGCAACCACGCCCTGGCATTCCATAATGTGTACTGGTTTTGTTGCGACCAAACCCGGCTCATCCCACACTCTGTGATCGGGTTTGTCAGTGGATGACATGAACTGATTCAGCCTGGTCTGCTCCTGACCCATGCCGAATGTGTGCCAGTGGGAAACTTTCCATGGCCTGTTCTGGGCTGTTTCCTATCATGCTTCCTGCGCTTACCTGCAGGGACTGTGTCCTGCCAGAGGAGTTGCCCAGGCTCCTCCATCAGAACCCCTCCCAATGCCAGATTTTGCACATACCAGGGGGTCCTTGAGCCAACCCTGCTCGGTTCACCTCCTGTCCTAGCAGGAACAGTGGCTTTTCCTGGCTGGCTTTCACCCCATTCTGGTTCTTGTTGTTGGATGTTTCAGCCCAGCCATGGCTCGTCCATACCCACATACAGCTCACACCTGGCTCAGTAGGGGATTGAGACCCAGCCTGAGTCAGTCCCACATCTACCCTGGTTCTCCATGACACCAGATGGTATTGGGGTCTGAACTGGCCTGGTGCATCCAATCCCAGCTTACACTAGTGTCTCGGGTGACTACACCTGTTTCCTAGATAGAACGCAGCCCCCATTCCAGCACACGCACCCCTTGGTGGGAACCTCAACCCAGTTAGGGTGTCCCCTTACTCCCCGATTGGGCCTGTTCCTAGCCGTAAATCACGCACCTGCCCGTGGTTGCTCTGAGGACCAGTAGGTGCAAGAGCCTAGCTCGGTATGACCTGTGCTCCATGCTGGTTTCTAGTTTTGCTTGTAGGCAAAGGTTTGCTCAGTCTTGCCCAGTACATTCTGTTCCATTACCAATTTACACATTTTGGAGCTACTATGCCCTGCTTGTCCAACCCCCAGATCTGGACCACGTGTTTACCAGCGAGAGCTATGACTCGCCAGGGGAGCTTCCCAAGTTCCTCCACTTGATCCACTCCCAGATCCAGTTTACATACATGCCATTGGGTTTTAGGCCAGTGCCCGGTGTACTCTGGCCTCCCATTTGGCCTTGTATGAGCTGGTGAATGTTGCAGCCCGGCACACCCCACACCCTATTCAGGATGCACATTTGGGTGCTGCTGCCTTGCACAGTCCAGTCTGTGGCAGGTCCCTTTACCTGTGATTGATGGCAGGCTCCTTGGTCACACCTAGCTTAGTCCATAACAACCCAAACTTTTAGGTTTACCAGTGGGGCTAAACTTTCTACAGGGTGTGGCCCACACATCCCGCACAGAATCCACCCCAGGATAAGGTTCTAGAGTGCTAGTTAATATTACGGCCCTGCCTAATGTGACCAGTCTCCTGAACCATCATCATGTCAGGCAAAAAAATATCCTGCTAGATAAACCGGAGCTTATCTTTTGCATGATAGGTGTTCAAAGCTCAGCATTATTAAGTGATTAGAAATTCTTCAGAGGAAGAGTTACTGGCATTGGGAATCTTTAGGATTGACTCAGGTCCCAGAAACAGTGGGATCAGCCTAGAGCTATCTAAGCAGCGATTCGGACATCCATTACCCCAGAGCTCCCCGGCCAGGTGGCCAGCAGGCACAGCCTGGTGCCAAATGGCACACTGGGCTCCCGGGCCCAGCTCAGCGTGAGCACATGTTGGCTGGGATCGGGATCCGAGCAAGATGCTCTCTCCTGCAGCCCCCAGCAGCCTCCTGGCTGCTGAAGTTTAAACCCGAAGGCCCAAGGTTAGGCCCCACCCCAATCCCGTCCGCTGCCCAATGAGGGCGGTGGGTGACCCCGGACCCACTCAGTCCCAGAGACTTCCCCCCTCGGTGTACTCACCAGAAAGGAAGCAGCCCCTGAATCCAGCTGGGCCCGGGCCCAGCTCAGCATGAGCACATGTTGGCTGGGATCGGGATCCGAGCAAGACGCTCTCTCCTGCAGCCCCAAACAGCCTCCTGGCTGCTGAAGAGGGCTGGATGGTTGAGTTGGTTAGATAGAACTAAGCTTTAACACCCATTGACAAGTACAAGAGCCAAATGGGTTGGGGGACAGATTGGTCTTCTGCTACACATACTGGCAAACCAGGGTAGGGGGCGGGCTTGGTGGGGGTTATTGTGGGTCACCCCAACTAGGCTGCAGCTCCCACTAGTTGATGTAAGGGCAGAACCAGACTGGACTGCAACACCCATTGGTTCCAATGCAACTCGGGACTGAAAACAGAACCAACCCAGCAATTGCAACCACCAGCGGATCAGGGTGATGGACTGTGCTGGGCCCTGTGCTTGCTAGAACATACAAGAATCTGGTCTGGGAATACCTCAAGGTTTCTTTGGAGATCTCCCCAATCGAACTGCTGGACTCAGAACTCTAACCAAGAAAAGACAGAAGATAGGACAGGTCAATCATTCATCTCAGCTATATGTTGGCAGCGAAAAATGGGGCAAATGGTGACTTTATGATGGACCATATCAATCAGTGGACGACCTCATCGAGCGAAACTGGCAGTGATTCATAACTGGAGAGCTATTAAAACCACTCGAGCAAATATCTCAGAGCATGCCCCATATCCGCGATTTGGGGTGGGCGGGAAACCGGGTGGTGCTTCACCCTCAATATCCCCCTTTACCTCAGATACATGATGGAAACAATATGGACATAATAGTCTTACCCACTTCCCTATACCCCCTGAACCTTTTGTTTTTTTGGCCTTTAACCATAATTAACTATGTAAAGATTGTCAACAACAATACAATAAAATAGATTTTTTAAAAAAAGTTTAGTTTTACACTTATTCTATAAACTCCCACTATGTAGTATTTGGACCTGTGCATAGCAATTGGGTAGGTGAGCACCTAGAGAAAAGAAAGTCATTGGAAATCATTATTTTGAATTTTGGAGGAACAGAGACCATAATCAGTCTTAACCTATACTCAAAGAGGAAACAGTGGCAATTTTGAAATGGCAAATAAAGTGATGAGAGGAGTGCTTAGGACAGTAGATCTTGTGGGAATGGCTGTGAAGAACTGAAGAGGCTCCAATGCTTTAGTAACTCAGTGTGGAGGTACCAGATTTAATTACACTAACACTGGCAAGTACACCATTTTAAAATATAACTCTAAAGAAAAATACTGATATGGAACTATACTACAATATTTTATTGCATGAAGTTTTTTTGAAAAAAACAGCTTATTTCAAAGGCAGATTTAGAGATAGGGGAGACTGAGGCAGAGAGAGAAAGTTTTCCATCTTGTTCATTCCCCAAATGGCCAAAACAGCCAGGGTTGGACCAGGTCAAGGCCAGGAACCCAGAGTTTCATCTATGACTCCCACATGAGTGTGGGGGTCCAGCTCTTGAATTGTCTTCCACTGCTTTCCCAAGTGCATTAACAAGGAGCTGGACTGGAAATACAGCAGGCAGGACTTGCACTGGTACTTCTATGAGATGCCAGTGTCACAGATGGAAACTTAATGCACAGTGTCTCAGTACTGATGTTAGCTGCAGTGCTTTTGAGAATATTTTAAGTACTGATTTTTTGTTAAAATTCACTGTATATACACATAGGAGGAAAATATTCATATGAACAAAACAATTGTTAAGGCATTCTTGAAACTCTGTCACAATCAGCCTATTGCCTTTGAATTATTTTTAATTTATTCATTGTAGTATATATTTTTATGGAGTTCATCTATATATCCACAGGAATAGTGACAATTTTTAAGTATCAAAACATTGACCACATTCTATTTGTCATTTTTGTACTTAATAGACCTTGAACATTTTCCAACTAATTATCATTTAAATGTCATAATTAAATTCATTCAACAGCTATTATTGAACAACCAAGCCTTGTGCTATGAGCCAGGGAGACTCTGACCAGCAAAAAAGTGGTTGTTAATTGTTTGTCAGATGTAAAATTTGCAAATGTTTTCTTCCATCCAGGCAATTGCCTCACTTTGTTTCGTCTGATTTGTAAACGTTTCCTAGCTTGATAAAATCCAATTCATTTTTAATTCCAGGATATTACGCCCCCCCCAAAAAAAATAAATCTTTGCTAGCTCAATGTTTTGTACCATTTCCCCTATATTTTTCTCTTGCAGCTTGGAACCTTCATGTTTTTTATTTTTCTATGGTATGTAAGGTAAGGATGTTGTTTCAAACATTTGCATGCGAAAATACAAGTGTCCCAACACCATTCATTGACAGGACTAGTCCTTCAGGGAACAGTCTTCAACCAATATATCAAAGATTACCTGGTTGCAGATGTATGGACTTATTTCTGTTATTTCCATTTTGTTTCATTAACACACATGTATTTTATGCCAGTTGCAATTCTGTTTTGGTTTTATAGCCCTGACGTATGTGTTGAGCAAGATATAGTGAAGCCTGCAAATACACTTGACAACAAAATAATCTAATGAAAAATGGGCAAAGATATGAATAGATATTTTTTTCAAAAGAACAACAAATAGTCAACAGATACATAAAAAATCCTTATGATCACCGGCCATTAGGGAAATACAAATAAAAACCACAATGAAGTATCATCTCATTCCAGTTGGAAAGGCTGTTATTCAAAAATTGAAAAATAAAAAAGTTGGAAATGTTGTGGAGAAAAGAAATATACCAAGAAGTACATATATGGTACCACATGCATCTCTACCCCCCAAATTAAAGAGGAACTGCTAAATATATCTTGACAATAGGATGCTGAACTTTCTACCATTGTCTATACCTACCATGTCATGATACAATAAACAGCAGAATGATGGACTTGTGACTGTTGTTGAAGGATATACTGTTGTAATAATATAGGAAGAAACTGTGGAGGGGAGGGGAAATGTGGAGGGTGAAAGCGAACTGAGTCTATGGAACTGTATCAAAAACATTTTTTAAATGAAAGTTAAAAAGAAAAAATATACCATAACACACTGATGGTGAAAATTAGTACAATCATTATGATAAGTAGCATGCACAACTCTCCTATCATGGACATATCATATGACTCAGTTTTTCCACTTCTGACCATATATCTAGATGAAATTAAATTAGCATGTGAAATATGTAGTTGCACCATCATGCCCAATTCACAATAGTAAATTGAGTCAACCTAGATGTCTGACAAACTGACTACTGAATGAAGAACACGTGGTATATTACTCAGCCATATACAGCTCAGCTGGTTGGTGTCTGGTTGCTCCATTTCTGATCCAGGTCCCTGCTTAAGAACTGGGAAAGCAGTGGAGAAAAGCCAAAAATGTTGGGTCCATGTACCCACATGGGCAATCCAGAAGAAACTCTTTGTTCCTAGCTTTCAGATAAGCTCAGTTCTGGCCATTGTGGTCATTTGGGGAGTGAACCAGTGCATAGAAGGTCTCTCTTGCTCTTCCTCTCACTCTCTTTCAAACTATTTCAAAGTAGAATAGAATAAAATTTAAAAGCAAACATGTGAATATAGTATTATTTAGTATATATAGTTATAAATATTGTCTTCACTGATTATTCCATGTACTTAACAATGTGTCACTTTCCTCAGATGGTGACCATTCTGATGTGTCCCAGAATATGTGATGTTAACATCTTTGTTATTTTTTTAAAAAGACAAATGTTTATGTATAATACTTACACACATGAAGTAACTATGGCAAAATGTTAAAAATTATTAATCAAAATAAAACTGAAAAATCATTCGAGGAGCAAAAAGAAAAGGGAAATGTCATGTTGTATCCACAAATATGTAAAACTATAGTTAAATAAAATGTTTTTAGTAAAAAGAAATAGATGTATTTTCTTGGTTAGAGTTCTGAGTCCAGCAGTTCGATTGGGGAGATCTCCAAAGAAACCTTGAGGTATTCCCAGACCAGATTCTTGTATGTTCTAGCAAGCACAGGGCCCAGCACAGTCCATCACCCTGATCCGCTGGTGGTTGCAATTGCTGGGTTGGTTCTGTTTTCAGTCCCGAGTTGCATTGGAACCAATGGGTGTTGCAGTCCAGTCTGGTTCTGCCCAGCACATACTCGGCCCTTACATCAACCAGTGGGAGACAGAAGACAGAACAGGTCAATCATTCATCTCAGCTATATGTTGGCAGCGAAATATGGGGCAAACGGAGACTTTATGATGGACCATATCAATCAGTGGACGACCTCATCGAATGAAAATGGCAGCGATTCATAACTGGAGAACTATTAAAACCACTCGAGCAAATATCTCAGAGCATGCCCCACATCCGGGACTTGGGGTGGGCGGGAAACCGGGTGGTGCTTCACCCTCAATATCCCCCTTTACCTCAGATACATGATGGAAACAATATGGACATAATAGTCTTACCCACTTCCCTATACCCCCTGAACCTTTTGTTTTTTTGGCCTTTAACCATAATTAACTATGTAAAGATTGTCAACAACAATAAAATAAAATAAAATAAAATAAAATAAAATAAAATAAAATAAAATAAAATAAAATAAAATAAAATAAAATAAATAAAATTAAGTAAAATAAAATAAAATAAAATAAAATATTAAAAAAAAAGAAATAGATGTAGCCTATTCCTTCACGGATTATGAACATTTCCAACAACTTCCAAAACACATACTTTTTACCTGTTCCAGTTTTTTAATCTTTTCTATCATATTAAATCATGATAAATATTCTTAAATGATTATTTTATGAATCACTAGGTAAATTCCTCAATGTGAAATAAGGTTCAATAACTACTAGCCATTAAAAAAATGAATTTCTACCACTTGCAACAAAATGATCCCAACTAGACACCATTACACTCAGTGAAATAAGTCAGCCCCATGAGCACAAATGCCATATAAAGCAATCCTCATACAAGATACAAAGCAAATAGATGTATAGGTAAACATGTATGTACATGTGGACTTGTAATTGTCAACACCTACAATGTCATGATACACTTAAATAGCAGAATGACGAAATTGTGGCTGTTGCTGATGGAATATACTATCATAATAACACAGAAAAAAAACAGTGAGGAAGGCGGGGGAATATGGAGGATGGAAGGGGAAATCCCTGAACTTATGAAAAAAAATTGTTTAAATAGCAAAAAACTTAATACAGTTAATGTGCCATTTGGAAACAATCATGTATACTCCACCCACTAATATTTCCACCATGCCCTTATTTCCATCACAAACGTTTTATTCAGTTTTATCATCTTCCTTATATTAGCCAGTCACACTAGCGCCAGTGTTGTGGCATACAGCATAAAGTAATCACCATAGCACCAGCATCCCACATGGGCACCTGTTCATTTCCCAGCTGTTGATCCAGTTCCCTGCTTACAGCCTAGGAAAAGCAGTGGAAGATGGCCCCAATGCTTAAGCCACTGTTACCCATTTGAAAGATCCATGTGAAGCTTCTGGCTCCTGGTTTCAGCTTGGTTCAGCCCTAGCTGGTGTGACCATTTGAGGAGTGGATCACAAATGGAATAGTTCTTTCTACGTGTCTTCTTCCCTTTCCATAGCTGTGATATTCAAATAAATCAATAAATCTTTTAAAAAGTTACATGCCAAGTTTTCACTATTATAAATTTCATTTTATATTAGACTATTTTATTCATTATACATATTTTATATTGTTAATGGCCTATAGTTTTTGTACTATACCTACTAGGTACAAATGTTTATTATTCATTTTATGTTGATTTATATATGTTCATATTGAGAAAGATAGATGGTAGAAAGGACATACAACTGTACACCTCTGTGCTGATTTTTATTTTCTAGCCATTTTATTGGCATATTTTGATTCTAGCTATTTTCAAATTGTAATTTCCTTTTAGTTCCAACATTAATGGTGCATAAACATACGGAAATTCAAAATCATAATCTTTAGTTGTAATTGGCATTTTCTATCCGCAGAATTTCCTGTAACAAAGTTTGATTTATTAACACATCTGTAAAAATGTCAGGATGATATTATTCTTTAAGCAGAATGCTACTATCGGTTTCAACAATTTGAATCTATTTTAATAAATCTAAAGATATCCTATGCAAACAGCAAAACAGGATGTTCAGTTTCCATAGAAACAGAAGCTAATATTATTAAAAAGGAATAAGCCAAGCCCTATTTCTTCCCCTGGGGCATCCTCATTTTCAACCCATCTCTTGAATAAGTCTTATATGTGAATTATATCACCTGATGCTAGTTAACACCAGTGATGTCTAACAAAGACTTTACTAAGCATCTAATCATCATGAGAGAAAGTTTGATGTAAATTGAATTGCCTACTAACTAATTTGAATTTTTCAGTTCAAACTTGAAAGTAAAACCATTTCATGTTGATTTCCTAGGGAGAATTGTTCATTTCCATGTTAAAATTGAAGCAAGAACAATAATGTGGGTGTATTTTGCTTTCAACTTTGAAAAAGTTGGTGATAAAGCAAACTTTTTCTATTGATTCAATGCTTTTATTGGCTTACATTGTCAGGATGGAAACGATTCCTTCAGAATATAGGCCTGAACAAATTAACTATTATGCACAAAAGCACCAGACCTTTTTTTAGAACAACATGAAATAATTGTATGATTCAGGCTGTCTGAGTTTATAATTACCATTCAGAAACAGAAAATTTCCTATCCTGAATATATGCGTGGATCCAAGTCAACTAGAAATCATGTGTCATATAGGCTACCTACCTCCATTAAAAAGTGCATGGTCTATAATTCAGCTTTTTTTAAGTAAATTTATTTATTTTTATTTGAAAAGACAGAATTAAAGAGAAAAAGAGTGTGAGAGCATGAGAGACAATAAAGGAGAGAGAAATGCCTTCCATTCTTTAATTCACTCACCAAAATGGCCACAAAGGCCAAAGCTGGGCCAGTCTGAAGCCAGGAGCCAGGAGCTTCTTCCCGGTCTCCCATGTGGGTGCAGGTGAGTGAGGACTTGGGTCACCCTTTGCGGCTTTCCCAGTTCATTAACAAGGAGCTAGATCAAAAGTGAAACAGCCAGGGCTCAAACTAGTGTGCTCACACGTAATGCCAGTGCCACAGGTGGAGGTTTAATTTGCTGTACCAAGGCTCTGGCCTCTATAATTCAGCTTTTAATGTAACATTTCCTTTCAGACTGCTTTCTATTCCATATATCTTCCCATGTCACAACTTTTGGAGTACCTCAATTTGGTGCTGTCAGTGAATTGATGTGTATGTTTTTTTCATACGAAAGAGTCTTGACTCATTGTCAAGTGAGGATTAGGATATCACAGAAAAATTGAGAATATCAAAATTTTTATATTTTCATAATCATTTTCTTTATAAAAATTATTTATTTTTATTGGAAAGGCAGATTCACAGAGAGGAGAAGCAGAAAGCTCTTTCATCTGCTGGTTCACTCCCCAAATGGCAACAACAGCTGGAGCTGAGCTGATCCGATGCCAGGAGCCAGGAGGCAGGAGCTTTCTCCCAGTCTCGTGTGAAGGTGAGGATCTGAAAGCTTTTGTGCCATCCTCTGCTGTTGACTTAGGCTATAAGCAGGCAGCTGGATGGGAAGTCGATAATGAGATGTATGTCCTGGAGGTGGGGAATTAACCAGTTACACCAATAAGCTGGCCCAGTCATAATCATTAACATTATCCCTTCACTTTCACATACAATAGAAAATATAGCTGTGATGCTGACTTCAACACTATCACTTTTCAGGCAAGGATACTAAGACGGGTTATTGAGAGGCCTTGACCAAGTCTCACTGCTAACAAGGAGCTGAGGTGCAGACCAGGAGAAGTTTCCATTGGGTTACACCTCCCTCAAAACCATTCACCACTTTTTGGGGCTTTTTCAAAGCAGACTGAAGAGAGTAGCCTGTCAGAGTCACAGTGACATCCTACACGAAGGAAAGTAGAAGCGTCCTTACTCTGCGGTCAGTGCCCGCCCCAGCCTGCTGTGTTTGCCCTCCCTGCTGCCCCACACTTGCTGGGTGGTGAAGGTGAAGGAGGTGGCAGTGCTGAAGACATCCATTCATGGCCTGCAAAGCTCCACTCCATCAGGCCTCGAATCCCATTTCATTTCACTTTCTCTGACATATTCACTGTGCTCCAGATTAAAAAATAGATTCTGTTTTCCTTTCACCATTTCTCAATCATGCACAAAGGACCATAATGTAAAGAAATCTCTGGAAATATCCTTGTAAAATAGAGAATGGATTGGAGTCTGATGTGAAATTGCCTGGATTTGAATTCTGGCTTTGTATTTACTAGCTGTGTGACTTTTGCATAAATTAAATTGACTCCATTTCCTGCCTTCCTTTTTTCTCATCTAATATATATATATATATACAAATATATATACAAATATATATATGTATATATGTATATGTATATATATGTATATATGTATATATATATATAAATAGCTGTTTTATGTAGCCCATGTAATGAGTAATAGAAAGAACTATAAGTAGCAACTTCTAAAAGAATTGTTCTTTCAGTAAATTACTTAACATAAATAGTCATTGTCAAAATTGATTGATATGAGTAGAAATCAGTGTGAACATAAAGGAAACTCTTGAGTTAAGATACAGAATACTAGCCAGAATACATAGCACGTTCTGTGTGTGTCTGCATTGGGTACATATGCAACACGCAATAGTCACATATACAACATGTTTTCCTAGAAAGTTGGTTTGGAAGGGCAGAGAGGAAGTAGAGGGTCAGCCCAAATGGGCTAACTTTCATTAAGGATAATGAAGTCGGCAGAGTAGTAGGAATTTACACAGTGTGTTGGTGGAATGAAGAGCCTGAGATATTAAAGCAAACTCTCTTGTAAAAAAGATTGTGAGAGATGAACCTGGAGTGAGAAGATCAGGTCGCCAAAAGAAGGATTTAAATTCCAATGTGGCTATTAATTCAGGAGGCAACAGCTTCAATAGAGAAGCTATCATAGATTCTTGAGCTGAGAAACTTAACAAGGACCAACTTGAGCTGCCTGGGCAGCTTTCAGAGTCAAATAAGACTGACAATTTGTAAGAGTATCCATTTGATGACAATCAATGTGCCAAGAGTTATTTACACATTGTCTCCTTTCACTTTGATCACTGATCTGTGGGATAAATGCTGCTTCCATGGCTGTAGAGAAGGGTTTGGAAGCTTAATAAAACAACCAGGAGCATCCTAAGCAGCAGAGACTGCACTCACATTCCCTTCTGTCTCCAGTGCCTGTATTCCTTCTGCTACTGCATTTTGGTTAAAAAGTTTACAAAGAGGATTGGGGTTGAGGGAGACAGTTAATGAAAAAAGAAACTGAAATTGGATAAATGGACAAAGTCATAAAAAATATAATCTTCACATCACTTAAAGGATCTAAATACCAGGGACAGACATCTTCATGGGAACAATTAGGAAACATTACATGATGTGACATTGAAAGAGAATGTTAGTTGTGAAACAAAGAAATCATCCAGGGCCTGGCATGATGGCTTAGCGGCTAAAGTCCTCACTTTGCACACACTGGGATCCCATATTGATGCTGGTTCATATCCTGGCAGCCCCGCTTCCATCCAGCCCCCTGCTTGTGGCCTGGGAAAGCAATCAAAGACAGCCCAAAGCCTTAGGACCCTGCACCTGTGTGGGAGATCCAGGAGGAGGCTCCTGGCTCCTGGCTTTGTCAGCTCAGCTCCAGCCGTTGTGGCCACTTGAGGAGTGAATCAATGGATTCAGTGAGTCTCCTCCTCACTGTGTATCTGACTTTCCAAAAATAATAAATAAATCTTTTCTTTTTCAAAGAAACGATCCAACCTAGTTTTGGCAGGCAATAACTTTATTTTTCTCTTTTAAATGTTTATTGTATTAATTTGAAAGAAAGTGTGACAAAGAGAAAGATCTTCCATCTGCTGGTTCATTCTCCCAAATGGCTACAATAGTTGAGGCTGGGCCAGACTGAAACCAGGAAGCTGGAATTCCATGTTCAGTTTTCCCATTTGGGTCGATGAGATAAAGAATGTTTGGGCCATCTTGTGCTGCTTTTCCAGAAACAGTAGAAGGAAGTCATATTGGAAATGGAATATCCTGGATTTGAACCAACACACTAATCTAGGATGTCAGCATTGTAGTTGAAAATTTAACCCACTGCATGGTAATGCCAACTCCAACAATAACTTTATTAAATAATATTGGTTGACACAGGGAAATTTCAAGTGGACCAGAGGAGAATGCATGTGAGAGATAGTCTACCCAAGCATACTTGCAGAAGCAAGCAAACCTCAACCACCCTTAGAGAACACTGGACCTAGGTTGTTAGAAGTCCATCCGGATGAACCACATGCCTGCACTACTATGCTCACTACATACCTTTCCCTGCATAGTCCAAGCTCAGATGGTTAGCAGCCCTAAGTCTCATACCTTTTCCAAGCCGTAAGAGAATCTACAATTGATATTGTCCACTTGTGTTCTGTCTCAACATTGGGCAATTATGAATCATAATCTAAGGAATTCCAAAATAGTAGCTTTGACATAGTCACAACAGCTAAGGCTCTCTCCTGTTTGGTAAAGAAGTTTGGAGATTTGGGAAATCCAACTGTGCCTATGTGTCTAGTACTCTTGAAGGTATAACCAAGCTGATTAACATGGATGTTCAGTTCTGCTTGACAGGTCCAAAATGTACACAGAAAGGAAAAGGTAACTCGCTAAATCTAATGAAAATGTCCATAAAAATCACGTGGCTCCCTTGGGTTTAATTCATATTCTGCCAGAAATTTTTTGTAGCCATTAAATTTCTCAAGCAAATTTATCTCCTGGGGAGAGAATAGGCTTAGTCATTATCAGGAAGAACATTCTGTCTCTTCCGCTGCTATATTTTATGTGGGTTAATAAGTTCATCCACTCGACAATGAGCCAGTGTCAAATGGAGACAAGCTATCCCATGACACTCAATTTCCAACTTTTCTCACAAAAGGAGCTTACTGCCAGGTGAGGAAAATAAATCTGTGGGTAGAATGTTATGGAAAGGTATGATAAGTGCAAACCTGGTACAAATGATGAGACAAGTGAAGGGCACTGAGTCTGTGTCCTTCCTGGGGGATAAAAAGGACACTGCCTGGATGAACACTTCACACATAAGCATCAATGGGATGGAGAGGCAGGAAAGAGGCTGAGGGCAAACATGGAGGTAAGGATTATTAATCAAGTTGATTCATTTAGTCTGCCTACTGTGTGTGCCAAGTGCAGGGATAATATTAGAACAGGAGGGGAGGTAAGGGAGAAGTGTGGAAAGGGCATGCCACAACAGTGAGACTGAAGGGACATACAGAATTGACTAAACAGGGGTGTATGTGACTCGTTAGAAGCTTGGTATTGGTTCTTAGTGGTTTTCCCTTTAAACTGATGTCACTGAAGATTATATGAATGGCATATCCAGTTTCTAAAATGTCTCCGGCATGAGTCTGGACTCAAGTTTTCACTTATTCCTAAATAGATACCTTATCAAGTTCATATGACACAGTATATGCAAAGCTCTCTATATTTTTATAATATTTTTTGGCATTCAGTTTTTGTCTTTCTAAAAAAAGAAAGCATGAAAACAGCAGGTTCCTTGGTGACTCACTTAGCAGTAGAAGGTACCAGTGATGACCATGTGAGTAAAATTTCTTGCTGAGGAACTGAAAGTCTTTTGATAGCTTCCTGTGAGACACCTGAGTAGCCATACTTGACTTCAAGAAATAGTGTCATAGATAACAATTAAGCATTGGCATTAGCATCAGGATTATGGGAGATTAATAAGGCAGAAAAATGAGATGTAAACTTGTATATCTTTAATAGCAAGAATCAGAAAAGTACAGAGAGAAGACAAGAAGGAAAAAAAGAAAAGCAACTCCACATTTGTGTTTTTGGCACAGGGTTTAGTACAGTTTACCATGACCGCCTGCCAGCTGCATGCATCTGGCCCTGTACTTCTTTACATCATGCCAGATATTATATGCTGTCATTGATACGCAGAGCTCAGAGAAGGTGCTGCAGCTAACTGTACATGTCCATGAAAAAGTCTTACGTCTTTGGAAAGAGGATAAAAAAGACTATGGAAATATGATAGAAGGGACACTAAACCAAGTACAGAATTCCTGTGTAGTCACGCCAAGATAAGTGATATCAGCAGACGACCACGCCAGGATGGCACGGTCTTGCATGTGTCTTACATTACCTTTGTAGGAGCATACCTCAAAAAGTTCAAGGATGTTCATTATACTGCACAAAACTTTTGAAAGATATGCTTACAAGAGGTCTTCAAAAGTTCATGAAAAATGTAATATGAAAAAAAAAACTATTGTGCTACTGATAAAGACCTTTCTAAGACAACTGAAAAGTTACCTGCTATATGACCTGGTTATTCCACTTCTGAGCAAAATCTGAATATGAAAACAACTCTGTATTTGAATACAAATATTGAATACAACTCTGTATTTATAGCACCACAATCCTTAATAGCAAAGACATGGATACAGCACAAATGTCCTTCAAGAGAGGAATGGATTAAAAAACTGTGAATACTACTCAGCCATTGAATAGACTGAAATTCTACAGAATGACTAATGTCATTGAAGAAATGAAAATCAAGAACGTTCATGTAACTGTGTAATGGAGACTACCATATCTAGTAGCTTATTATTTAACTTCATGGCACTGTAAATTTCTATTTTCTTCCTGTTGTTGATTCTGTATTTTTGCTTTTCATTTAAGGGGATGTACAATAATTGTGTAATGGAGACGATCATATCCAGATGTGAGCATACAATGTAGTATGCATCTCTACTTCCAGACAAAGATGGACTTGCAATGAAACTGTGTGCTGTATCTTGACAATAGGATGCTGGACTCTCTGCCATTGTCCATGCCCATAAAGATGGACATATGACTGTGTATGAAGAACTAAACTATAGTAATGATATAAGGGAACTCAGTGAGGAAGAAGGAATTGGGGAGGGTATAAAGGAAATCTCAGGGCCTATGGAACTATATCATACAATGATAAAAGTAAAAAGAAGTAAAAAATTATTGAATTTCTTTTATGGAACATTATTATAAAATAAAGTAAATTAAGAAAAATAAAAAAATAAATTAAAAATTTAAAAATTAGATACAGAAGTTGTAACACAGTTGATGGTTTTTGGCATCACAATAAAAGCATTGTTGTGCTTAAAAAAAATGAAATTTTACCATTTGCAACAAAATGGTTCCAAATGGTTCCAACTGGAGATCATTATGCTTAGTGAAATAAGCCAATCCCAAAAGGACAGATATCTTATGTTCTCTCTAATATAAGGTAACGTTCCTGTAAAATGCAAAATAAATAGAAATACAGGCAAACATGTATATACAGATCATCTAGATGAACTGTATAATGAAGGCTAGCATACCAGGAAATGAAGATACATTGCAATATTTATCTCTATTCTACACTAAAAGAAGGACTCCCACTAAAACTGCTAAACACAGATTTACAATGGGATAATAGACTATCCACTATTCCTATACCTACAATTCCATTATACACTGAATGATAGAATGTTAGACTTAACAACTGTTGCAGAAGGACATTAGTATAACATATGGGGAAATGCAGTAGGGGTGGAATACATTTTTGGAGGGTATTTCCTATGCCTATGAAATAGTATCATGAATTTTAAAAGGGAATAGCAAAAATAACAATATAATAAAATATAATAAAAGGAGGTGAAGCAGCAGAGGCATGAACCAGTGCCCATATGGAATGATAGCACCACAGGTAGGGGATTGGCTTGCTACCTCAACACATTGACCCCAAAAGGTCAATCTTAACCTTTTTTCTATTTAATTATCATATCACACTCATTATTTCCTACTGATATTTACCGAGTCCCCTAAATAAGCAAATCCTTAACCAGTAGGACCCATGTATCAAAGTTAATTATGAGTAGCTTTCACTGGAGCCCAAGAACGCACAAGGCACCAAATTCTATATGATTTGCTTTCCCTAGAAATCTCAGATACTTTGAAAAGTGTTTTACGAGTGAGAAAGCTGAGTCCTGGAGAGATGAATTAACCTGATCAAATTGCACACTTGTACTAGCAGATGGTGGAGCCAGGGTTCAAACAGCCTGCATGACTCCACATCCAAGTTCTCCACAGCTCTCATGTGCAGGAGCTTCTGGACACCTGCAGACTGGCACTTTCATGATCTTGTCTTATCTAAACACTACCCAAAGGCCCGACCTCCAAACCACAGCAGCTCCAAATACATTTTTTCACAAAGTTTCCCTATGCCTCATAAAATAATGCCCAAATATGTCCACCAAAAATTTTGGGTCTTCGTATCCAAACCTTAATTTAGTTTCTCACCCTTGTATTTCTCACACTAGTGTTCCTTTGCCACACTTAAACCTTATTCCATATTCTTTGGATATAATCCACCTCTCCATTGTTTCTATTCAGGGCACTCCACTCAGTGCCATCTTTTCTTTACACTGATTGGGTTTGTGTCCGTTAAGACACCCAACTCAGATTCACCCCATCCAGAAAACCTGTCCACAGGTAAAGGCTGAATTAGCAACGTGTCACCCACAGTTTTGACCATATTGAAGGAAATTTTTTAAAGGTAAATTAAACCCATTTAATCTGGCATGAAATTATAGTCGAGATACTTTTAAATTCAAAAAAAGTCTACCTGAGGAACAATCTATCCAGTGTGACGTAGTATGAGATTGTATGTTATTCCACTTATATGCTTATGTGAATGTCATTGCAAAGAAAAAATGGTAAATAGGTTCATAAGCAAAAGTTCAGAGTGATTCCCCTTGAACACGGTAATGGATTGATAGGGCTACAATAAAGGAATCAAATTTTTTCATTCAACAAATATCAAGTACCTACTTCTGTTTCAGGGATGACTGCACTAAAATCAATATCACAGAAGCTATTCTAATTTGCATGAAAAGTAGTCATTAAAAGTTGCTCAAATTTGCATGAAAACAATGCTTAAAAAGAAATATGTTGTTCAATAAAGTAGAAATCTATTTTAGAATTACTATTTCCATAAAATCTAAAGTTCTATTCAGAACACATTAAAATTGATTTTTTACTTCCCTTCTTCAGTGCATTTTCATTTATTTCACTACTGTAGAAATAATATTAAAAAGCCAAGAGAATATTAATGAACAATAGTGGGCTTTCATTGCATCATCTCAAGATGCTGATGACACTGAAGAACAGCTGTGAGGATTAAATAGATGAGTGGAAAAGAATGTGTGCCCAGGAGGCTGGACCAGGAAAGAGTGTCGGTAAGCAGTGGCATCCCTTCTGCTCTCAAGGGCTGATCCCCTCAAACCAGTGGCACAATTCTGTAACACCCAATGGAGACACTCAGCCCTTTTCAAAGAATCCGTTAAGGTTTTAAGGGGAAGCTATTACTGGCATGGAATTCAAAAGGTGAAATGTAAAAAGAATTTTAGATTAGAAAACATCTAAATAATTCAGCTGTTTTGGAAGCCTGAAATACCACTTGTTTTACACTTTGTCCTCCTGAATTCTTATCTAGCTTTACCTGTCAGCTTGGAACAACCTTTCAGTAGAAGAATTGAAATCGAATTCAACTTCCCTGTCCATAGCAAGCTAGAGTTAAATACTGTTTCTACTCAGGGGATATCTGCTAACACCACCAGCCATTTTGCTCTGTGCAATTTTTAAAAGACAACTTTGATCATGAATTATTTTGAGGTTTTTAAAAAAAATTATCATTTTAAGATGAAGCATCCTAAAGAGAAAAATTTTCATGAGCATCTGCTGCTGAAAATCAAATAAAATCATAATTACACTTTTCAGAAAGGTTATCAGAAGAAAGCCTTGTAAATTACTCCTGATACAATCAAATTCAGCTTTATAGTGACACAGAGCAATCAGAGATCTTTGATTTTTCTGCCAAGATAAAAGAAATCAGTGTGAGGCTGAGATTTGGTTTTCAAATCGGAGTCATTAGGGAATGTGCTTGCAACAAAGAAAAAAAAAAAGAAAAAGAAATTCGTAATGTAAGACAGTTTACCAAAATGGCCAGATGAGGCTTCAATGTTTTTCTAATGTTAAATACAGATCACATATTTGGTACTGCACTTGTGTGGCTGGAATTCACTAGACACACACAGTGGCTAACCCTGTTCTCTAGGCTTGCAACCCATACAAAGAGGTTCTACTCCCATGGAATGAAGAATCATATGAATTGGCATCAAGGTCCAAGTATGTGAGGCATATAGTTACCCCAAGGCGGAAACAGGAACGAGACTGAGTTAAAGCAACTATGGAGCCACAGACATTTGCATTGAATGCCTTCACTTTTTATAATAATACATTTTACACTGATAAACCCCTTTTGAATAAGCATTTTTAAAGCGATGAAAGCCACCTATTGGTGAACTATTGCTAATTTTCTCTAAAACCATTCTAGCATCATTTTCTAAAGTTCCAATAGGGTATCCAGGTGCCCCACGCTTTCAAGACATATAGCCTCTTTCCTGTGATGAGACTGTTAAATAGTGAGGTAGAAGAACATAGTTATTTTTAAAATGAAAGATACTAAAGTCATACTGTTATAGGAAATGGCTGATTCAGAGCCTATGTGTATAAGAGAACCAAAAAAAAAAAAAAAAGAGAGAATTTTTTGGAGAAAATGAGAATGTGTGTGCACTTGAGTGAGGAAAGGAACAAAACACATCTTGGAACCAGGGGAGCATATCCTTTTCAAGGTGGTTCCCAGCCTTCCCCCTACATATGTGGAACAGTTTTGGGGGGTGGGGTTTCTCCCCAGCCCCGAGTCACAGGGATGATTAGGTTCAGTAACACTGGGTAAATAAAGTTCTGGGAGAAGTTTCAGGAATTCATACCCAGCAGTATCCCAGAAGAACGAGGAGCACAGGAGAAACTGTTGCATGCCTACGTAGTCACCAATCCTCTGGTCTGAATGCACCCTGGGCTTTCAGTACTTGCTGTGATGACCTGCTGGTCTGGCAGGTGCATCCTCATCAACACCAATCTGAATGCAGGTTGAGACATGTCCCTACTCTATCAGATGTATTGCTCTCCATTGAATCTTGTTGTCTCCTGATTCGTGTCTGCTTTTTTTTTCCTTGCATGAAGACAAGAATCTCTGAATCAGCCAATTCCTATAACAGTATGACTTTAGTATCTTTCATTTTAAAAATAACTATGTCAGGGTCCAATGCAGTAACCTTCGCTTGCGAGCTAACCAGGGGAACTTGTATTTCCACAGGAATCAGCCCACACAACCCCATAGAGTCTACCCCCAGACCAAGTTCTTTCGCGTGCTGGATACAGTCTTGACCCTGCCAAATGTGACCACTCCACCACTCCACCACACAGTTGGATAATGGTACCCAACACTGCCAAAGAGGCCCCCATCCATAGTGTTGGTGTGGGCTGGTGTGTGGTGATCAGTGATGTTCTATGCTAACAGCCCATCTCTGTATTCCTAATTGGTCTGGTGAATCTGTCTAACCCAAATTGTCTTCTGGATACTTCCCTCCAAACCACCAGGTCTCAGTCCCCATGCATGCCTAAAACTTCCATGACCCTGTCACTGGGAATCACCCAAAATTCACTTCTCACCTACACTAAAACTGGCCTTAGTCATGGGTGTCCCCAGGCAGCAAACATATCTTTAAAAACCCCAGAGTTCGCCACCGGGCAACCAGCAGGCAAAGCCTGGCACCATTTGGTGCACTGGCCGCCTGGCAGTGTCTTTGGTGTGAGTCTCCAGCATTGGGTCCCACCCGGAAGGGGCACCCCCCACAGTCGCCACACTGCAGAGAGCCGCACTTGCCCCCAACTCCAAGGCCCACACCCCTCCCAAACTCAATGATTTTTATTTTTTGTGATATACTTCTATAGGTTCAGAGTTGCACCTGCCCACCCGCTCCATTTCCTCTCTCCACACACAATGATTTCCCCTATGTTATTGCAATAGTATAATCCTTCAATCTGCTATATAATATTATCCTGACATTTTGGGTACAGGCAATGATAAAAGTTCAGCATCTATTGTTAATATATATTTAACAGCTTCATTGGGAGTCCATCTTTTATGTGGGAGTAAAGATTCAAGCTGCAAAGTATCTTCACTTCTCAATATGCTAGCCTTCATTATATAGTTCCTCTTGATGAATATATGTGTTGATGCATTTGCCTGTATATATTTGTTTACACATGTGTCCATATATATTTTGCATGAAGCTTGCTTTAAGTCACAGAGAAACATATGATGTTTGTTTCTCGGGATTGGCTTATTTCACTGAGCATAATGGTCTCTAGCCAGAACCCGGCACAAGCATGAGATACCCAGAGGAAGCTCCTGCCCACTGGCTTCAGATTGGTTCAGCTCCAGCCATTTCAGCCACTTTGAGATAAAAGATCTTTCTCTATTTCTCTCCTTTTCTCTGTAAATCTGCCTTTCCAAAAAAATAAATCCTTAAAATAGCAGGAATATTTTTAATAACATAATTCAGAATAGCCACATTAAAAAAATTCCACAGAGTAGATGTGCCACAGTTTCGTTATCCATTCCTCTTCCAACAGGCATAATTCTACAGTGACCAAAGGAATACAAACATGTCTCCAAGATTCTTAACCACCTTTGAGTCTATACCCAGAAATATAAATTTCTGGATATGTAAAAGCTTTATTTTTAGTGGTTTTTGTTGTTGCTGCTGCTGTTGAGAAATCTTCCATATGGCTGCAAAAATCTACATCTCCTCCAGCGGAATGCAAGGTTCACTTTTCCCCACGCCCTTGTCAATCTTTTTGCCATTGTCTATTCTTGTCCTCTGTCTCTCCAGTCTTTAGAAGTCTGCTTTTGACTATGCCTATTGTCTTGATTACAAATCAGGAAGTAGACTGCCCAAGTTTTGTTCAAAATTGTCTTGACTATTTAAATCCTTTTGTGGATCCACACGAATTTTAAGAAATTGTGATATTCTGTGAAAACTGATGCTAGGATTTCTGATAAACTGCACTGAATGTGCAAATCACCTGTGGTTGCAAAACCATTTTGACAGTAAGATATCTTGTGATCCATGAACACAAGCTGTTTCCCATTATATTTAACTTTTTCATTAGCATTTTATAATTATCAATATTCTAGTCTTTCATCTTCTTTGGTGAAATTTGTTTCTAAGTATTATGTTTTCATGGTAGATAAAAATAATCAGTTCCATAATTTTTTTAATTACTCAGGTGTGTTTGAATCATAGATTTGCATGACTACTATCTATAAACAATTAACTGAAGTTGTCTTTCATATTTGTCCTCCAGATATCCTTTAAAAGAGACAACTAAAATTTTTGTATGAATCCCAGATCAATTACTTCTGAATTCACTTCCATAGAATCTGTAGGTCACTTTCTAACTCAATTTAAATTCAATCTTGAACCTAGAAAAATATTTTTAAGCTTTATTTTTATTTATTTGAAAGGCACAGTTGAAGAACAAGAGGGAGAGAGAAATCTTCCATCCACTGATTTATTTCCCAAATGGTCTGACCAGCTAGGACTAGGCCAGATCAAAGCCAGGAGCCAATAGTTTCTTTTGATCTCCCACTTGGTTGTAGGGTTCCAAGGACTTGGGCTGTGTTCAGATGCTTTCCCAGGAATATTAGCAGAGAACATCACAAGTGGAATAGCCACAATAGGACTGGAAGTTGTGTCCATAAGGCAAGGCAGAGGCTTTACTTGCACAACACCAGCCCCCCAAATTAGACTATTAATCTGTTTCAACTCCCACATGCAATTAAAAAACCAACACAATCTTTCAGCTATATCGTAATAGGATTATAATCAAAATTCTGTTAGACTTTCACTATTGGTGTTACTTCTTCTTTAAGGTAACAAACATGCCAAAAAGCAAGAAAGTACTTTCAACTAATCAAGCTTTACTGTCCAAAAGGTTGCTGAGACAAGACTGATTAATCAACTGCTAGAATAAAAGATGAAAAATCTTCTTACTGCTGATGGGATAAGCTGGCACTCAGCATAGAGCAGTTGCCTAACTTCTGTGGATGATCTAATCTCTAAATGTTAGTGTATATATATGTGTGTGTGTGTGTATATCTATATCTATATTTATATCTATATCTATAGATATATATATATAGCAGTATCAGGGAAGAAGACCCAAGGTGAACAAAGAAGCATATGGACATTTGCAGACAAGTTTTCTGTCTTATGGCTAAAAATTCATTTGCAGCTGCTAGGATTTAAACATTTAGCTTAGAATAATCCAGAACAAATTTTACCAGCGTAGAGCTTAATTGAATTAACCTTTATAATAATTCAAGTGAGATAGCAAAATCGTCAAACATTTTGGACTTTTTGGAATTCTTTTTTCTTTTGGAAAATGAATTCCTAGCAATACTTTTAGGGTACTTGAACTGGGTGGCGGGAGAGGTAGGGCGCAGTATTGTGGCAGAGCAGGAAAAGTTTCTTGCTTGGACATGGAGTCCCTTTTGTGAGTACCACTTCAAGCGGTTCAGATCCAGCTCCCTGCATCAACAGAAAGCTGAGAAAGCCGCAGGTGCTGACTCGTATGGGCCTCTGCCACCCACGTAGCAGGTAAAGATGGAGTTCTAGGTTCCTGGCCTCAACCCCGCCCATTGCAACCATTTGGGATATGAATCAACAGATGAAAGGTCTCTCTTCCAGCAGTGTCACTCTGCCATTTAAATAAGTAAATAAATATTTTAAAAGATAATTGAGCCAGATTAAACAGAGCACATAATTGGGGAGAACTAAATATTAGAAAGAAAGGTCATTACTTCTTGGAATACTCCTTGTTCTGATCTTTTCACACAAAGATGAACTGTTAACAACATGCACACACAAAAATTAATGATTTCTGTCACACTGAGACTATAGGCACATAAAAATAAACAGATCAACACAAATATTTGTCTGCATATCATTTCACACCTATTTGCAAGAGGACATGTAACTACAGGAGCAACTCCCTTTTTGTCCAAATATTCGACATCTTTCCATGCTAAAGGTTTACTTTGTTCCTTGGTGTGTCATATTAAAGCCACCTGCCTGGGAAATAAAATTTAATACAAAATTCATTAGAAAATGTTGCCATTGTTATCTGCCCACTCCAATTCCATCTGCTCAATAGTCATTCTATAAACTTGGCCATGGTGGAGGAATCTGAGGCTGGACTTAATCTTATAATAAAAAAAAGGCCTCTTGTGAGTCATAAAGTCATAAATTTAGTCACATCAAAATACTGTCTTTGGTGGTGCTCATCCAAAGTATGCCCATATCTATGAAAATCCTGTTAATTTCAATTTTCAGGAAAAAAAATGATTGCAGCATGCAAATTAAGTTCATGTCCTGCTCACAAATTCAAAATCATCTTTGTGAATTTCACCACCACACACTCATTTGTCAAATTCTTAAAGCAGAGCTAATTATTCTTTTGTGACAAGTCAGAAGCCCTTTGGAAAGTGGCAGTGCATCAGTTCTGAACTTGAAGCAGATGTTGGCACCCCAGACGATTCATTATTGCTAACCCCTGTCGACGCCCTTGCCCACTGTGCCTCAGATTGAATTTCAAAGTCAGGCAGCAGTGCTAACTTCTGAGCAGAAAATGTCATGAGAATGCCTTTTCATATCAGCGACAGTGGCTTCTCCAGAAGATTAAGCTTCATTCCATGTCAGCTAGTGCAGTGACCAATTACCCAGCCTCTGGGTGAGTTCAGCTTGCTCAGTTATTTCTAGAGAGCTTGCCTCTCAAATCAAGTATAACGACTGCAAAATAAGCTGGAAAATTGGAGTTGTCCTCTGGCAGGGCGCCTGATGACCACCCTCCTCGCCAGTGTACTTCAAAATTCCCTGTGCTTCCAGAAACTGGAGACTGCCAACACAATCGGGCCCTTTACAATCTAACACTTGGTGACATGGATTTGAACATTTGACCAGAATCATTAAGCATGTTCAGAAATGTAGTGTTTCATATTGTTTTTCAGACAGGATTACAGACTCCAGTCTAGTTTCCAAATGTGACTTCAAAATACTTCTCAAACATGACCAGGCCTTTAATAGAATGTTTAAAACACCATGGGGAATGCCTGTATTCTCTGTCAAAGCACATGGGCATAGTTCCACTCCCAATTTCAATTCTTCTCTAATTAACAGCACAGGAAGCAGCAGTGATAGCTCAACTCAATGGGTCGCTGCTATCCACATGGAGTTCTCAGCTCCTACCGTTGGCTTGACTCAGTCCTGATGTTTCAGGCATTTGAAGGCTATACCAGAGGATGGGAGATTTTCCTTTCCATCCATCTCCTCAAGTAAAGAATAATAAAATAAGATTGTTAAAAAATACATGCTGGGGCTAGGATTGTACCATAGCAAATAAAGCTCCAGCCTGCAATGCTGGCATCCTGCATGGGCAGCAGTCTAAGTCCCAACTGCTCCACCACTTCTGACACAGCTCTGTAGTAATGTGCCAAGGAAAGCAGCAGAAGATAAACTAAGTGCTTGTGCCCTATTCCCACCCAAGAGACCCTGAAGAATCTCCTGACTCCTGGCTCCATCCTGGTCCCACTCTGACAATCACAGCCAATTAGAGAGTGAACCAGTTGATGAAAATTCTTTCTGTCTCTACCTCTCTTCTCTGTAACTTAAAAGTATGGTGACATGCTTTTGACACGAAAAGTTTTGCATATAAAGATGTTTGTCTTTGACTTTGTTATGAATGAAACATGTGAAATAAACCAGATATTCAATGATAAGGAAATGTTTGTAGTAATTATTAATCAAAATATATTATGTAAATTTATTTATTTTTATTACAAAGTCAGATATACAGAGAGGAGGAGAGACAGAGAGGAAGATCTTCCGTCCAATGATTCACTCCCCAAGTGAGCCTCAACGGCCGGTGCTGCGCCGATCCGAAGCTGGGAACCAGGAACCTCTTCCTGGTCTCCCATGCGGGTGCAGGGTCCCAAGGCATTGGGCCGTCCTCGACTGCTTTCCCAGGCCGCAGGCAGGGAGCTGGATGGGAAGTGGAGCTGCCGGGATTGGAACTGGCGCCCATATGGGATCCCGGTGCGTTCAAGGCGAGGACTTTAGCTGCTAGGCCACGCCGCCGGGCCCAAGCCACATCTTGCATGGAGGAATTCTCACCTCCCTGCAAACTGTAAAATTCCAAGTCAATTATCACCTCTTGCTCTCTGCAACTGTTTATGAATCTCTTTGAGGATCTATTCTGCTCTCCATGTAAAACTTCATCATATAATAAAGCTTTTTATATCTTAAAAAATAAATCACTGGTGGTTTGCAGAGAGAACTGTTGCTGCATTCTTAACCAACACCTTAAAGAGGACCTCAGTGTCCCACATTCGAAGTTTTAAAAGCACTTTTCCTAAAAGAGCGGTAAACCTCTTAATTATGTTAGATATGGTGGCATGGAGGGGCAGGCATTTGGTATTGCAGAGGTTAACATCGCAGCATTTCTAAGTTTGATATCAGATCTGCTCACTATTCCAGCTTCCCGCCTATGTCCACCTTGGGAAGCAGCAGGACAGTGTTTGGGTCTCTTTCACCCACGTGTGAGAACCAGGTTCGGTCATCGCAAGCATGTGGGGCGTTAACTAGCCCTTTAGAGCTCCATTTCTCATTGCCTCTCAAATAAACGTACAAATACAATATTTAAAAAAAAATATTATGTAATGCATAACTACGTAGGAAACAAAACTAGCAAAGAACACAAATTATAATGGAAATGTTTATAATACAGGGGCTTGGGGAAGAGGAAAAGGAAATCCTAGAACCTGTGGAACTCTATCATAAAATAGTAAAATAAATGCGTTTTTAAAAAGAAAATAATTTTATATAAAATACTATCTCAAAGATGAAAAATATATTCAAAAAAATATTGAAGATATCCTGCATATAAATAGTTATTGTTACCTGGTAATTTATTAGCAGAGATTCCGCCACTTCTTCAGTGTTAATACATATTAACAGTATATATTACTGAGATATTCAAGAAAAGATATATCCTTTATTTTAGACATGCATCTTAGATATTCACTCAAATTAAAAAAAGTATGTTACACCTGTGACATTTACAAAGGCAGAGGCAGAAAAGAAATGTATGTCTTGAAAATTTACAGCCAAGTTTAACAGCAGTTTGAATCATGTTTGTCATCTTGGAGAGTCATTCATTCTAGAGAAAGGCCATACATTCTGGGAATACTTGCCTAATATAACATAACATCAATAATCCCTTTAGTGTATATTCCCTGGCCAGGTGGTCTCGTTGCAATGAATGATGGGATATGTGTCTGTGAATGGTTAAAACGTGCATGGAGAGGACCCCATTTTCCTTTGTCACTGAATGATCCCTTGTGATTTAGACATTTCACTATGACTTCATGAAATTTTCTTTCTAGCCAACAGAGAGCCATGACGTTTTCCTTCTGACAACCTCTTTTTCTAGAGGGGGCATTTAAAAGCACCACAATTGCCCAATGAAGTGCATAACTTCTGCCTGTGACCTTGCTTTAAATATGGTGGTAACTCTTGTGAAAAGTAGAACTCTCAATCCTGCTACACAATGCCAGCTCGCATACTTCCATGTACAACGAGAGAAATCCAAGTAATTAATCTCACTTAAAACTGCCAAAAATCCCTACTGACAAAATATTTTCAGAGAAACAACTAAAAGTACACTGTTTTATTCAGGAAGGCTCCAGAGAAGAGGTTTAAGTGAAAGGCAAATACTTCCTGAAAGCCCTGCTCTCAAATTTGGGACTCCAAATGCCTCGTAACTAGTTAGCCCCATGTCATTCTTCATCCAACAGGCTCTGGTTCTCGACCCCATCCAACCATCCTAATTGAGTAATAACGTTCTTATCTTCCCACCCAGGAGACACTGGCGGATTGGACATGATGCAAGAAATTTGTTAATGTAGTCCAGAATGTCACAATGCCTTGAAGAGAAAAAAGTCCATTCTAACACTGTAAGGGAGACAGAGATTGATATAGATCTGACAAAGCTGTGAGAACATGAAATCTTAATCTACTCTGATGTAGGGCAGCTCTTGACCAACTAGGTTTAACTGTCTTACTTATGTATTGCTTGTTCTGTCTGCTATGTTCAACTGTCTTCTAGTGTGAGCTCTTATTCATTCTGAGTGAAAGGAGTCTGGTTAACAGTTTATGCAACACCTTTCAGTTATCTTTCAATGATGCTAGAATCAAAGGAAAACATTCCATTATATGGAATAATCAGTAGTCATGCATAAAGTTTTCATAGGCCTCACTCCGTTTATATTGGAATTCAAAACAAGAAGGGTTTACTGAGAAATTTGGTGTTTATATTTCCTCCAAAAGCACCATAGTCAGTATGCCTCAGCTGATGTACTGCAAACTAGCCTTGGTGGTCTTGCTTTTGGCACCTTCTTGACTCAAGTTCTGAAAGACATTAACTGGCTTGGAATCTTGTTCAGAAAGATTGACCCTTCACAGATAAAAAGCCACGGCACTCTCACCTGTGAAACAGACACTGAGAAAGATGCATGACTCATCCTTTACTGCTGCATAGAATGTCAAAAGAGAGAGAGAAAGAGAGAGAGAGAGATTGAGAATTGCCAAGAAGCGGAGGAAAGGTGAGAAGACAGGAGAAGTAGGCAGGAACGACAGAGATGGCGTGAGGTAAAATCAACTAAGACCAAGCAATAAACTAAACCATATTTCTTAATTTGACGTTTTAGCATCTGTTTTTTCTAATATCTCAATTAATTATGTAGATTCATAAATACTTATTTAAGTTAATAAAGAAAATTATACACTTTGTGAATTGTATTTGATTTATACATACAATGCCTATTGATTAGTACTCCAAATTCAAATTTATTCATTGGTTCTTGATGAAATCCTAATTTTTCAAGAAGTTTTCTAAAATACATTGCTAGTTTAACTAACAACACAAGTTGGAATCTTAAAGAAGATTGGGTACAAAATTCCTTTGTGCTCTAATGACTGCTTTAACATAATTTCTTCATGTCTTATTAGTACAGATAATTAAGGTTTCTCCTTTAACACACAGTTAATTCCCTACCTCTAAAGTGTAATTATGTTCTAAATGATAGCAATAAACTCTCAACATAGCCAAACATTGATTACCGAGAAAAATATTATTTTGAGTAGATGCTAAAAATTATAGAATAGCTTCTTTTCATTTAATCTTCCTTTGATTAAATCATAAATACACCTTTTTGCTTTTTGCTTTACAGAATCAGGAAAACATGATGACATTTTCCTTTATATAGTAAGTATTTGCTTGATCCAGAAATTCTTTCTGATGTAATAACTTGATTCCTTCTACCATCATAGCTCTTATACCTGATATCTATGTGGATTTTAGTTAACTAATTAGCAAATTTACTTACTTATTTGAGCAATATGACAGCTCCCACCCATGGTTTACTCCTCAAATGCTCACACCCAGAAAGACTGGAATGAGGTCAAAATTGGGTGCCAAGAACTAAGCCAGATCTCCTGTGTGGTTGTCAGGGAACGAACTGCTTGAGTCATCACCACTGCCTCCCCAAGGTCTGCCTTAATAGGAAACTGGAGTCAAAAGCCAGAGTCAAGGATCAAACCCCTGCATTCTGAGGTAGGGTCTAGGTATCCATCTGCTTGTTCATCAACTCTGTAATATCTTTTCTGATATGCACAAGTCCAAAATTTAGCCTACAAAAAGTGTCATGAGATGTTATTATATAAACAATCTGAATTTCAAACAACAACAATTTGTTTACCATGCACACTGAAAATTTTATTTATCCACATTTTATTTCTACATTTGTTTACAGCTGGTATCTATTGATAGGACTGCCTGACTCAAGTATAGCTCCCAAGCATTGAAAGAAAGTGTTTTTAATTGAAGATTAAAAAGCATTGCAATTTTTTAAAAAACTGAGCATTTGAAAAAAGTTCACAAACTCCTAAAATTGTTATTGTCTACATGTATTGGTAAAACGCTTTCATAAAACTGAAGGTAATAGGAGGACAGTGTTTCTTGATTCCTAAACTAGCAGTTTATCCCTTCTAGAGCCCTGGGAGATTTTGGCAAGAGGCCTTGTCTGTGTCTTTTTCTGTTATTTTTCACCCCACTATATCCCTGCCCTGCTTCCCCAATCCAGACACTTGATGTATCCACATGATAAGTCGTTGCTGGAGTCCTCTTCTGTTGAAATATTCACAGTGATGTTTTCTCTGTTGGCTTCGAAAGGCTCTGATTGTGGCTTGCATCTGGCAGAAGCAGCAGTACAGGCATTTGCCTAGTGCTATTCATGCAACTGCTCAAAGTGAGGTGTGCACACTCATCACCCATGCCCATGGCTTTGGCCAGAACACCCTCCTTGGCTCTCTGTGTTCTTTTATGAATAGCATGAGCTTGTGATGTTGTAGTAACTGTGCCCTGGAGATAGCACTTTGTTTCTTGAATCAGGTGCCGGTTAAAAGGATGTATTCGGTGTGTAGAAATTAATTAAGCTGTATAATTATGATTTTTGGACTTTTAAACAACTTTCAATGAAAGTTTAAGAATCAAAATATCATGTCATGCATTACCAGCACTTTTTTCTGGTAACCAGATTCAGATACATTACAGAAAACCCGCAACCCTTCTGAAGCATTCATATGGTACTTTCCCCAAACATTTACAGTCATCTGTCCCTTAATGCTTGATAAATTTTCTTCATTAGACTTAACAGTAATGTTACTAATATGTTTGTATAAGACGTTAGAGATACAAAGGATGGTCACTCACCTGCTCTAGTGTCGCTTGATTACACGTTTCTTTGCGTGGCTGCATTCATTTCAGTTGGTCTGTGTAATACACAGCAGGACTTGGTATGTTATGCAACATAACAACTTAACTATTATCCACTAGGCAAGATGAGCCAAATAGTCCTGTTACCTGGTGACTATTATCCAAGGCAATCAGAGTAAACAGAAAAAGACCACAGACATTTCTGAACAGCTGCTTGTTGACCTAGATACAATATTTATAGGTTTACAAGTTTCTCAGACAGAATTAGACCATTTTATATCCTACAGAACAGAAATTTGCTATTCTTTAATTATTCAACACTATTCCTAGAAATCATCTTCAAGTGTTTTATTGAGGAAACGTTGGGACAAGAGCATTAATGTGTCCCCAAACGGAAATTCAAGAGTCCCTCAAGTTTAATTTAATTTAACTTCACATTCAGTGGAAATCTTCCCAGCAGAAGAGCTTGTGAGCTCCAGTAACTTCTGAGGACACGAACACCTTCTTTTGGTAAGTAACTAAGTGTGGCATTTATCTGATAGTTACAATGATTGTTAGTCTGGGAAAGAAACAAATTCACTATAGTATTTGCAGATCAATAAGTTGGGGATGCACTACACTCAGTATTGTCCAAGACATAGCACCCTGGCACGGCCTTCGCTAACCCCACTAGATGCAGTTCCACATGCCCCTGTCTGTGGCTGCCTTGTAGAGGTGACCATTGAATGAATACAGAGCTCTGACATAATTTTGTAGTTGTTATATGACAGTTGATGGTTCATATTCCACAAAGATTAGAACCTACTTGTCAGAGGACATGGCCAATACATCTTTGGAGCAGCCCAGAAAACAGTGTATGTAAAATAGGTTTTGATGAAATGTAATAAATGTCTTTTGTTCTGCTTTAGTGTAATATGATAGCTTTGATTAATACTTCTGAAAACACTACTATGGATTGCATACTTCTCAAAATTCACATGGTGTATCCTTCAGATATGATGGACTTTGGAGGTGAGGCCTTTGAGAGAGAGGGCTTAGACAAGTTCAAGAACGTAAGGCAGTCATGACACAATTTGTGGCTAAATGCCAGTTTCTCCTTCAAACTTTTAAACACAAAATTACTTTGAACTGCAACTCTGCTTGTAAGAATTTGTATGGCATTTAGTTATGCACACAAATGTATAGCTCGATTACCAAATCATGGTTAATATATAGATAGATCATTGGTTGATAGATAAGTGATAGATAAGAACTTATCAAAACTACTTGTGATTAAGTAAGGATGTAAATTTTTATATTTTAATTTGCAAATTTTGATACCATTTATCTTTTTCAGGAATCAGTTATATTTTGTTTATAATTTAAATTTTTAATTGGAAGTAAGGGAAAACATAGTTGACCGGTAAATTTGCAAAATTTAACATAACTATACAATCACAGTTATATATAAAGCAAAGGACCAAAAAAGAACAAGAAGAATAATCTAACATAAAATAATGTCAGAAGAAATAAAGTGCTTAACTTCAAAGCGCTCAGGTAACAAATAGTGAACTCCAAGCAGTTGACACGTCTCATTTATAATGCAGGTACAGGAGGGCAGATGCCTGGGTCAGATCTGTCAGAGAGTCTTCCTCTTTCCGTCAGAAGATGTGGCACTGATGAATGAGATGCAGAGAAATAGAAGACAGCGAAGTGTTTGCTAAAGGCAGGAGGGGGAATAATGGAGGCAGGCAATCATTTCCAGTGAGTTTGAATGAGACTCAGAAAGAGCATGACCTTCATGAAGTCTTTTAAAAATAAGTCCCTGGTCCAGTCCGGAAGCCTAGTGGGTGCCGGTTCATGTTCCAGCAGCCCCACTTCTCATCCAACTCCCTGCTTGTCTGCTGGGAAAGCAGTTAAGTACAGTCCAAAGCTTTGGGACCCTGCACCTGCATGGGAGACCTGGAGGAGGCTCCTGGCTCCTTGCTTTGGATCAGCTCAGCACCGGCCATTGTAGCCATTGTGATCACCTGGGGAGTGACCCAAATGTGACAAAAGATCTTCTTTTCTGTCTCACCTCTCTGTATATCTCATTTTCCAATAAAAATAAATAAATCTTTAAAAAATAGGTCCTTCACCTCAGAAGATAATCCAACCAAGCCTTTTGTGTTCTCCTGTTTAAATTCATATTTCATAAATAAGTAACAGGTGTATTTACACTTGTATTGTCTGCAAGTAAAGAGGGACTGGATCGTGACATGGAGTCAAATTAAATAATGCAAATGGAATTTTTCACACAAGCTATAAAATGATAGCATTGCACAAGACCACACATTATCTTTCTTCACCTTCAAAAGGTTTCCTACAAGTAAAGATTGTTTATTTCAAAGAGGGAAAAAAATGAGTTTTGTTGAATCCAAAATCTGTCCTATGAGAAAAAGTGTGTCAGACATACTTGGCCTGTGTTCATCTCTACCTCTCTAAAATGAAAATGCCCTCTAAGTATCGATTTTTCTTCTTCTTTTTTTCTTTTTTGGAAAAAGCTCATTCTCATAGTCTGTTTCCTTAGGGAGAAGAAATATAAAAAGTTGCAGCTCACTTGTCTGTAGGCCAGATGCAACCAGAACCTGCTGGTACTGACTGAAATGAACCATACTCAAGTGAGGACGAAACTCTTTGTCACAGATGAACACATTCAAATGCCTGCTAATTCATAAAGCAACATTTTTCTTAGGCGTTTTTTTTTTTAAACAATGATTTGTTATTTCAAAACCGGAGTTGCCAAGAAGGGGAGAGACACAAGGGAGAATTTTCCATCCACCGGTTTATCTCCTTCTCCCAAGCTCTCGGCTGTACCCAGACACATTAGAAGGAAGTTGGATCAGAAGTGGAGTAGCTGGGACACCAACTGGTACTCACACAGAACGCTGGCATCAGAGGCAGTGGCTTAACCTGTTCTTAACCTTGTTCTTTCTTATCTTTTTCTTTGCAGACTCCCTAGCAGCTACTTGTTAACTGTTCACTGTGGATTACATTATACCCATATACACACACACACACACACACACCCATGTACAATCCAGTTTTTAGTATAAACATCCATGGGGAGCTTGTTACGGTTGCTTACAGTCAATGGTAAATCACCAAGCAAATGATGTGTTTCTAATGAAAAAAGCAGTAAATTTTCTGACTGAATGTACCATTTAAATCAGATGGTTTTGTTCTCTAGCAGTACCAATGAACCTATAACTGCAGCAATTTCCGCCACAAAGGACTTCAGCAAAGAATAAACCCTTAGTGCCTCTCATTGGATGAGAAACAGTCAAACTGAAAACAGCAGGAGCGAAATGCCATCTGAGGGATATGTGTACAATGGGGCAAGTTCTTCCCTCATAACACAGGTGTCTTCATATGCCACAAAGCGGTGTAAATGCCCAATTTTGTAAGAACTCACTGTCAAACGTTACACAGATGGGAAATGTCTTGACAGCATTGTGCCTCAGGTGGGTGTGCTCTGTGTTATCTCAGCAGCTTGATTTTTTTTAAGATGGGCTTACTTGAAAGTTATAATGACCGAGGAAACAAAAAGATCATTTATCCATTGCTTCATTTTCCAAATGACCACAATAGCCAGTACTGGGCTATGATGGACCTGGGTGCCAGGAACTCCATCCAGATGTCACTCCTAGGTGGCAGGGCCCAAGCACCTGGGATGCTTTCTGCTGATTTCCCAGATTCATTATCAGGGTGTTGAATCAGAAGAGGCGTGTATGAGATGCCAGCACTCCAAGCAGCAGGATAATCCGCCTACACTGCCATCTCTACCATCTCTGCAGGCGTAAGATGACTTTCCCCCACTGACCTAAAAAAGTTCTATGTATGCCTGATTTACATTCGCATTCGTTAGAACTTCCTTTCTTTCATGTATGAAATTACTTTCCCCCTACTGTTCTCCCTACTGTAATTCAAATCTGGAGACTTAACTGTAAAACCATGGTGGGTCTCACCAAAATAAGCTGATACAGGACTGGAGAATTTCAAACCAATCACTTATTACTTGCCATTCAGAATTGTGAGCATTCTGCACTTGTGGCTGGCCATGCAACGCGGTTTTAGAAGCAGGCAATGTTTAAATAGTTAACACATAGCTACAATTTATTATTTAGTAATAAACTATCATTCCTTCATCGAAAATACTTCAGAAGTTTGTGGGAAATGGAACTAAAAGGTAAAAAATTTGGTACAAAAATTCTGAAATCCTTCCATAAAGGAGTGTTCCAGAGCTCATGGAAAACATTGCAAGAGAAATTCATACGCAGATTTCAAAATTGTTTTGGAGTAAAATAAACTGACCATTAATTCAATTTTTGCACAAACTATTTGAAGTTTCTTATATATAAGGAATTCAAAGGAAAAAAGTGCCAAATAAAAGCAAAATATCTTTTGTTTTTTTCTTTTCAAGTTGCTAGTTTTCCTGCAGACTTGTTTTGTTTGTATAATAATAAACAAGTAATCTAATTAAAAGAAGTTTTAAACTATTATTTATTTAAAAAAGAAGACACCAGCAACACAATCTGTGTCTCTCACCTGGATGGCAGAAACTGAGTTATGCCATCACCGTGGGCTCTGAGGGTTCACATACCAGCCAGAAATTAGACTTACGAGCAAAAGCTGGGAATCAAAGCCCTGCTTCTAACAAAAAACTTTTAAAAAATCTTTTAAGTTGGTATGGATACTAACCCTTATGTCTGATAATTTTAGTCATTGAGTAATAGCATTTTTTTACATTTTCCCAAAAGGTAATGTTAAGCTTTTTAAAAATGAGGTGTTTGATTTGATGATACCTTTACTACAATTATTGTTTCAAATGTATCTTCATAATGTGTTCTGTACATAAGAACATATGTGAAACTGGAATTGAATCCTCACCTTGCATGTGCTGGGATCCCAGTATGGGTGCCGGTTTGTGTTCTGGATCCACTTCCCATCCAACTCCCTTCCTATGGCCTGGGAAAGCAATACAGGATATTCCAGAGCCTTGGGACTCTGCACTCGCTCAGGAGACCACGAAGAAGCTCCCGACACCTGGCTTCAGATCGCAACTCCAGCCACTGCAGTCACTTGGGGAATGAATCAGTGCACAGAAGATCTTTCTCTGTCTCTCCTCTCTGTAATCTGACTTTCCGATAAAAATAAATAAACCTCAAAAAAAGAAAACATAGATTATCAGTAAAAAACACAATTTAAAATTTTTTTCCATAATATAAGTTTTACTGGCAAAAGAGGTTGAACTAATTCTCACGTGTAAATGGTCTAAACAAAATCAAACGTTCTTCCTTAAAAGTGGAAAAAGGAACAGTCTGGAAAGATGAGAATAGTAAAATCAAATGAATAAATTACAAACACACATTTCCTATTCTTAAGTGCATTTGCTGAACCTTAGTTGAGATATACAAGATAAGAGAATCCAATTCATTTATGAATGTTAAATATAGTCCTCTGGAGTGCATACCAACTGATGATGAGAAAAGTATTTCTGCTTGATATGGATTCCACATACAGGACAAGTCATCTCGCATGACCAACACAGGCAAAAGAGGAAGAAAAGCCCTTAACTGATCGCATAGAGCTGCCCTAAGTGTAGGGCACACAAGATGAGAAAACGCAAGCCAAACACTGAAGAACTGCCTCTACCAAACCAGTGATAACTTTTCACAGCCGTGATATTATTTTGATGGTGGGACTGCAAATTGTGATTTATTTGGAACACAACACCACACACATTGTGTTTTGAATAGGGCTGTTTTCAGCTTGTCATCTTATTCTGTCAAGAACCACACTGGTGAAATTAATCAGAAGCCCAAACATTCTTTTCTCCATAACCACTCTGAGTATGGTGATACAAAAGAAAACAGTGGAAATACCAAAACAAAACAGTGAGGAATACAACCACCTCACCTGATTGTAGCAGTTGAAACATACGTCCGTCATATCAGAATTTCTGTCATATGCCTGGATTTTCCTGTCATATGCCTGGATTAACTGTATTGTTGCAAACAAATGTAGAATAAAGACAAGCACAGCTCTTACATTTACCATACCAGTGGTGCAACTAAATCTCTTTTTTGTTGTCAAGCTAAAAACAGAGCTGCCATATGAGCCAGTGATTCCACCAGAGGGTGTACATCCACGGGGATGGAATTACCCTGCATGCCCATGTTTGGCAGTGTTATTCACAAGCACCGAGAAACAAGAACAACCTAAATGTCCATCAACTGATGAATGAATAAAATAATGTGGTACATCTGTGCAAAGATAAGCTACTCAGCCATAACAAGGACAAAATTTTGTTATTTTCAGCAGCGCAGATGGGACTGGAAATCATTGTTAAGTAAAATAAGCCCACCACAGAAAAACAAGGACTACACATTCACTTTCAAATGTGAAGTCTAAATACAGATGATCCTATAATATGCGAAAGGTATTGTGGTGGTCTCCATAGATTGGTGAGGGAAAAATGGAGTAAAGGATGAGAAAAGATAGATTATATATGCTAAATTATAGACAGGTAGGAATTAAGAAACTATGGGCTTCTGCTGGGCAACAGATTTTGAATGTTTTCACCATAAAGATATGTATATTTGAGAATGGAAGTATTTACTCTGATGGCTGCCTTAGAACATGCGCATGTATTGAAACATCATGTGGCGATGCCCCGTGACATAACACACTTTAGATGTCTTAAAAATAGAGTAAGACAGTAAACACAAAAATTTATTATTTTCTCACTATTCTGTTGATGCAAGTATGGAATCACCCAGCCAGTGGTGCTGTGCTTTCTCTAAAGGCTCTAAGAGGAGTCATCTTTTTCTCAGTTTCTGCTTTTGCTGATAACCCTTGACATGTCTTAGTTTAAAGCCGCAGCATGGCAGTCCTTGCCCCCATCTTCTCTGGTGTGACCTGTTTCTGCTTGCCAAATTTTCTTCTTCTTGCAGTCTACACCAATTGCATTTGCTCCTCTCCATGACAATCTGGTATGACTATATCATAGCTGGTTCCATCTGCAAAACTCTGTTTGAAAATGAGGTCGTACTCATACAGGTACTGGGCTAGGTCGGAACGATCAGGGGCCTTATCGGAGGCTGCTTTCACCAAGAATGCAGCAGGCTACCTCAAAACATGGCTAGTCGGCACATGCACAGAAGCACTCATATGGTCTTTCTCAAAAGAAGCAAAGGTGAGTGTGTGCAGCAACTAAAAGATGCAGCTTTAAAGTTTTATAAAGACTCATAATCTGTGTTCATAGATAAATGTCTAAATGTGGTTGCTTTTTCAAATAAATTATTCTAGAAATAATCTTTCTGGGGCCAACAATGTGGCTCAACAGGCTAATCTTCCACCTTGTGATGCTGGCACCCCATTTGAGTACAAGGTCATGTCCTGGATGCTCTATTTCCAATCCAGTTCAACTCTTCGCTGTGACCTGGGAAAGCATGAAACGATGGCACAACACCTTGGAGACTCATGTGGAAGACACAGAAGAAGCTCCTGGCTCCCAGCTCTGCTCTGGCCATTGTAGCCATTCGGAGAGCAAACCAGAGGATGGAAGAGCTCTACTTTCCTCTATCTCTCCCTTTCTCTTTGTAGAAACTGCATTTCAAAATTAAAAAAAAAAAATCTTTGAAAATATCTTCCATATTTTAGTTTCTTTAAACATCAGGAAATACCATTTCTTTTTAGATAATGTCCATTTTACTTTCTTCTTTCATATAAAAGACAAATAATCGAATCATTAGGCATACCCATCCAATCGTATTCAGAAATTATGTTTCTGTATGAAGTTCTATGACTGGATTCATATGTTCCCAGAATGCAATGTCTCTTAAAACCCTGAGCATAAAGAACTGAAGCTTCATGGCCAAATTGAGAAAGACCCAGAAGACACAGGTGGTTACAGCAAGGAAGGAAACCTTGGTTTCAACATCCCACAGTCAGATGTAAATGTGCCAATCATACATGATCCATTGGATGGCTTTCCTAGCAGTACAAAATAGTGAGGAATAAAGTACTGCTGGTGTGTAACTTCTATATGTATTTTTAACAGTGATTGTCTTATTTTCATTGAATACTAGACTTTGCTGGCCAATTGACATTGTTTCTCTCCTGTGACCAATTCTTGAATATTAGCATATTGACTGCTTCCTCCTTTCCCAAGAAAGAAAAAGCAGTCACAGATTTTGTTATTGTTCGTGCTTCAAATGATAGGAAAGAAGGAACAAAGGAAGGAAAGAAAGAAAAGAAATAGAAAAAAAATTAGGCTCTATAGGCCAAGTGATTTTTGATTGTGTCCATTCCCAGCATTCTGTGTCTGTACCTTTCAAAAATTTGTAGAAAGGTCTGTCATCTGGCGTTTTGGTTAATATGTCTTACCCCAACCATACAACACTGGTGTTCACTATAGAGTGATGAATGGAATGTCCTGTTGTCGGAGGCTCAACACAGCTGGGTTCAGCTTGCCTAACAACAGGGCTCTACTGTGACTTTTTTTATTTTGTAAAATCCAGGCTTCTAAAATACTTCATGACATTTGGAAACCTTGTCTCTGTCTTACTGTGCACCATATGATCAACACCATATGCTAACAGATGAGAATAGCAGCCATTATGAATGGAAGTATTTTGAATCTAGGGTGGAACTGGCATAGAATATAAAATGTTAATGTTCATTTTACACCACTGTCAGGTACACAATAATCTGAGTGATATTTGCTCAGGAAAGAGAAACCTGCAAGTGTCTCATTATGTTCACCATAAAAACAGCAGAAAAATGCATGGTTAATAATAAGAAAAGCATCTGGCAGAAATCATCTTTCTTGGTTTGATTTTTCCTCTTTGACCTTCTAAAAATTTCCCAGGCCTGTTTTACTTGGTCACTCTGTGTTATTTGTCTTTCATTCAGGTTTAATCTTGTAGGCAAATCCAGAGAAAAAATTCTGATGTGAACTTATTTGTTTTCCTACTGTTAACTTTGAATACTGGTTGGATTAATGTTGAGACTTTAATGAGTCTTTAAATGTTTGCTTTTTCAAATTTCAAAACTTTATTTATTTATTTTGCTTTAATACATTGCAGGTTTTGGGGAACATTTATGTTTCTAGAAATGAAAATATAGTATTCCTCGGCCAGCTTCCAAAATTATTCTTTTGAAAATTGAGATTCATTTATAGAAACTCAATTCATTTTTTTTTTTAAATTCATTAATTACATTGTATTATGTGACACAGTTTCATAGGTACTGGGATTCTCCCCACCCCTCCCCAAACCCTCCCACCATGGTGGATTCCTCCACCTTGTTGCATAACCACAGTTCAAGTTCAGTTGAGATTCCCCCATTGCAAGCATATACCAAACATAGAGTCCAGCATCTTATTGTCCAGATAAGTTCAACGGCTTCTTAGGTATACACTCTCTGGTCTGAAGACAGAGCCAGCAGACTATCATCCCGATCAATTAAAAGCTCCAACATACCATCAGCAAAAATTTACATCACCATGGAATTAATTGACATAGTAACGAGTAACCAATATGGTAAAAGTAAATGCGATTTCTTATCCACCTTCTGTGACCACCTCATTGACATTTCAATTTAGGTTTATACACAACATATAACATTCATAACATAACTTGTTATACATAACATCGTATCATCTTAAATTAAGGCAAACATGTGGTATTTAACCTTTTGGGATTGGCTCATTTCCCTTAGCATTATGGTTTCCAGTTTGGCCCATTTGGCCACAAAGAACTGCATTTTGTTTTGTTTAATAGCTGAGTAGTATTCCATGGAGTAGATGAACCATAGCTTTCTTATCCAATCCTCTGTTGATGGGCATTTTGGTTGCTTCCATGTCTTTGCAATTACTGATTGTGCTGCTATGAACATAGGAGTGCATGTTGGTTTCTCAAAGGAATCCAAATGGGAAATGAAGAAGTCAAGCTTTCACTATATGCAGATGACATGATTCTTTATATGGAAGAGCCAAAAGGCTCAACACAGAGACTACTAGAACTTATACGAGAGTTCGGTAGAGTGGCAGGGTACAAAATTAATGAACAAAAATCAACAGCCATAGTGTATGCTAACAGCCCCAAGTTGGAAAAAGATCTAACCAGCAAGATACCATTCAAAGTAACAAAGGAAAGCATGAAGTATCTGGGAATTAACCTAACCAAAAATGTAGGAGACCTATTCGAGGAAAACTACAAACTACTTAAAAAAGAAATTGAACAAGATCTAGAAAGATGGAGTAACATCCCATGCTCCTGGATAGGTAAAATCAATATCATTAAAATGTCTATACTGCCAAAAGCAATATATACATTCAACGCAATCCCAATCAAATTGCCCAAAACATTCTTCACAGACCTGGAAACAATGATTCAAAGGTTCATCTGGAAACACAAAAAACCACGAATAGCTAGAACCATTCTCAAGAACAGGAAGTTAGCAGGGGGAATCACAGTTCCGGACCTCTGGACATACTATAGGGCAGTGGTTATCAAAACAGCCTGGTACTGGCACAAAAATAGAGAAGAAGATCAATGGAGCAGAATAGAAACACCAGATGGGAACCCACAGAAATACAGCCAAATAATCTTTGACAAAAAGACAAACGACAACCCAGGCAAATGGGAAGGTCTGTTCAATAAATGCTGTTGGGACAACTGGTTGATAGCCTGCAGAAACAAAAAGATAGACCCACATCTCTCACCATATACTAAGATCAAATCCAAATGGATAAAAGATTTAAACCTACATCCAGAAACCTTCAAACTTTTGGAAGAAAATGTTGGAAACACACTGGAACACTTAGGGGTAGGCCCTCACTTCCTAAAAAAGACTCCAGATGCAGTAGAAATCAAGACCAAAATAAACAATTGGGACCTCATCAAACTAAGAAGCTTCTGTACAGCTAGAGAAACAATCAACAAAGTAAAAAGGCAACCCACAGAATGGGAGAAGATCTTTGCACACGACTTAGGTGATAGAGGGCTGATCTCCAGAATATACAAAGAGCTACAAAACAACCAAAATGTCAAAACAAACAAGCCACTCAAGAAATGGGCACGGGAAATGGGCAAACACTTCACAAAGGAACAAACCCAAATGGCAAATAAACATATGAAAAAATGCTCAAGTTCCCTGGCAATAAGGGAAATCCAAATTAAAACATCAATGAGGTACCACCTAACGCCAGTAAGACTGGCCCACATGAATAAAAGCACCAACAACACTTGTTGGCGAGGTTGCGGGGAAAAGGGAACCCTACTCCACTGCTGGTGGGGCTGCAGGCTGGTACAGCCTCTATGGAAATCAGTATGGAGAACATTCAAACAACTCAAATACAACATACCGTATGACCCGGCAATAGCACTCCTAGGAATATATCCGAAACTCAATTCATTTCAGCCATGACAAAATTTAGCAGAAAAAGGACAGGAGATGGAAATGCAAAGTAATAAACCGGGTATGGGAAACAGTTATCAGTCACTTGGTTCTGAACAGTGAACATGTACTACTTAAACCCTGTTGGAATTTTTAACTCCATTATGAAATATTAGGGCGATTTTGATGGCAACTTTATCCGTATTTGCATATATAAAAACCACTATTTATGTTATAATTTGACAGTATTAAAACTGATTGCATGTAAATTTGCACTAATGTATTATCATTTTACTGCATACATATTACATATTATATTCTATATTATTAAGACTTAAAGACTTCTCATCTTTGAATTAATACCCTGTACATGTCTAATGTTACTTTATCAATATGCCAATATACAATCGACCTTTAGAGTACTGCATTTATTTGATTACTGTTCCAATGAAGATATTTCTACTGATCTATTACTGAACACCAGAGTTCAAGGATAAAGGCAAATGTATAACTCATTTACTGTAAAAGCACTTTATGGAAGGATTTGAAAGATACACATTGTTTTTGAAATCTACAGTGGTAACATGTCCTGAAAAGTCTGTCCAAGTCTAGGTAAAGAACCAAGTTGCAGTTCATATTTTTGTATTCTCACACATTAGTTTATGGCTCCAAATCTTGCAGCTCATAACAGGTTCAAATCTCTACCAGAAATATATAACAAGCCACAGTAACCACTACCATTTTTGAGATGTCATTATTATATTAAATAATTCACATTTATCATTTCAACTAATTATATGAAATGTTTATAGTTAACTTTCAAATATGAAAAACATTCTTACATATTTTAATTTTTGTCAAGTAAGTTCCAGAAGTAATTTATGTGGCCCTAAATCCTAACCTATACTCCACCCACCTACTCTGGAATTAACTTACAATTATAAGCAAAAGAAAGAAAGCAAAAGAAGTTTAGTTTGTACCCACTCTGTGCTGAAATCCCTCTCATTGATGAACATACACTTACGCTTCCAGAAGCACTACATATTCATGAAAAAGAAATACAGGTTTTAAACTGACTTTGTGATTTTTCATTTCAATCCTACCATTGAGATTTGGTGAATGCATAACATCCAAAAGTCTGATTTTTCACATCGTAAAATTGAGGCTATTTCTACATACACACACACACACACATCAGTCATGCTTAACTAGAAAATGAGCCACAAATATCCAGTAGTAGTGTTTCAATAAGAATCAGAGCTTGTATTTTCTGACATGTTGAAAAAAAAACCCTTCGATTAATATCAATAGCAATGCAATAATAATGAATAGCGAAATAATGCAGATCTCAGAAATAACAGCACTCATCACCAACTACTGCTGTTATTTTCAAAAACAAGTCTATTACGAAAGCTACCGGAAATTTTCAGCACTATAATTGATTTTGCTTTGTCCTGGGATTTCATCTTCATGAAATTGCTGTCTGTATAGAGCTTGACAAACATTTCCCTTCAAGTCTTTCTCATTCCGTCCAGCCAGCAGGTGGGAGGAGGCCCACACAGCTGCAGCTTACCTTGTTTCCAACCTCACAGAATTAGTGGGGTCCATTTCACTCATGAGTGTACCCCAAGGATCAGCATGTAAATGATCGCATGCCTACCCCTAAATGGCAAAGCTTTTTGTCATCTCATCTGAGACATACACAAGGAGTTGTCTATATTAAGTCTCAGTTTAAGCAAGAAAATCCTTTGGCACAGTTCCCCAGAGCTTGACCACCCAACTTCTCCAGACAGTTTGTATTCTTAGAAAAAGAGATTAAGATAATTGAATTGCTGAAGTTTCATGCTCCCTGCCCACTACAACTCTTACTCATATGTCCTTCTCTTTGTGTTCCTGTTGCCTTGACTCCTAAAATTGGTCTTTTCTGCCTTATGGGATCAAAATATTGGAGATCAAGTTGTATTGGAAGAACAGACGATAAAGTGGTGAAAATGGGATCAGAAACAGATGAAATTTTACCTGGTGAATAGAGGAGATTTTAGGAGGGAGGGTAGGGGTTAGAGAGAGGTACAGAAAATGTAGAGAAAGCCATGATTATATCTATTTTTGGTAAATATTTTTGCATCATTTTATTTCTTAAAAGCATTCAAGAAAGCAAATAAAGGGCCAGTCATGCTAAAGTCATTATTGATTCCATGGATTGTGTTTCATTACCCATGAATACACTCTGAATTTGATTCAGGTGGACTATGGGTTAATAAATTTTAAACTTGCGTGCCTCACTATTGTCAGTCACGGGAAATACTGTATAACTAAAGTTCACTAAACCAAGTTGTTGCAGTTTTCATGTACTTCTCCAGATCCATCTTTCCCTGCCTCCTGGCATTGTACATCTCATGGAGTTTCAGCTGCAGGAACCGCATCATCAGATTCCACAGGTCCTGGCTTCTACTTTCCTTCTGGTAATGGGGAGAATTTGCAAAATAATAATAATGATAATAATAATAATGGCAAGCATGAGAATATATTTACCACTTTTGACTCCCTTCCTGCAAGTTCCCTAAATGAAAGATAATTCCTCCCCCTCGAAAGAGTACTCGACTCTCTCCATTTCTGGGAATCACAATTCCCATCAACTCTTCACACCTAGAAGTCTTTACTGGCCCCCATTTCCAATAAAGACATCTATACCATATCCCTGGTTCTCCTATACTCTACCCACACTTCTGTACTTACCATTAACAAATTGTCCTCAAATTATCCTGCTTGTGTCCCCGGCTTCCTGGTAAAGCCATGATCAACTCATCAACTTTGCTCTGTATTCTTGCATCAAAGCCAGTGGAAAGCTAACCTAATGAAAAAAAAAAAAAACAGTAGCAACAGAAAGGGACTTGTAGTCAATATTTTCCAATCCTTGAAAGCTAGAATTATCTGCAAACAAAGGAACTGTTTGCTTCAGAAGAGTCCAAGATCATCCATTCAGTCCATTTCTAGATTTCTCATTTCCCCTCTCCAATCTTTTCTGCCACAGAAAATATTTTTTCCTCTTTTTGATATTACCAGCTTGAGTTCCCACTGCTTCCACTCCAGTAATCCTTAAAGAGTAAGATCTATTGGTTTATCTTCCTGTGGCTGTCTGGAATTTTTCAGGATATACCATTTATACATACAAATTTAATCAAGTAATTATTGTCTACAATCAGTTCTTCTGGTTTGGACTAAGGGCAAGAATTCAACACTTAAAAGCAAAGGTATAAAAAGTCACTGGTTGGGGATTGCTCACTATTAAAAGGAAAACATCTTCCCTGTCAGATTATTTCTGTATGCATTGAGAAGCTCTAGGCTTCAAGAATGAAATGGCATTACTGGTTTATATGGAAACACGTGTTTAATTCTGCTCACCAGCAACACACAAAGCTCCTAATATTACCACATCCTTGCCAACAATTGTTATTTCTGGGTTTTTTTCTTTTAGCAGCAGCTATCTTGATAAATATGAGGTGGTATCTCCTCATGCTTTTGATTTGCTTTTTTAGGGATCAGTGAATGTGAACTTATTTCGTGCAGATCTAGTAAGAGGTTTTGACAGAGAAAAAGAATACCTAAAGGTCCTTCACTGACACGAAAAATGCATATTTGAAAAACACCATACATGGGTTTTAATATCATTTTTATACCAGAACAAGCATGTCATTTAATCTCCCCCCCCAAAAATGACATGAAGCCCAAATCATATATTGCTCTGCTTTTGTTTTGTTTGTTTTTGTGAAAATAGCTGTCTAAGACAGTCACCATACACTCACCCTGGGAAATCAAACCTGGATGTCGGGGCAGGTTGGCTGGAGCATGGGCCAGACATGGGATGCTGAGAACATCACTACTTCAGTTTATTTTTCTTCTGAATAAGCATCTTGATACCAAGGGAAGCCTCAGAGACCTCTGAATTCTCAGAGATAAACATCATACCTGGTGGACAGTTGGATCTAAACATTTTGTTGGATAAATGAATAGATGCATGAATGAACAACTGAGAAAATATATAGCAGATGAATTCTACAACCCTTCTCATATGTTTTCTTCATTTATTGTGAGAATACTAGTCACTGGATTTAGGACCCACTCTCACCAATATGACCTCATCCTGGTTAATTGCAGTCATGAAAACTACATTTTTAAATATCACACTCTGAGGAGTCAGGTGAATATGAATTTTGATGGACATTATCAACTACAAGCATTGATAGTTGCTCTTTAGGTGGTCAATAAAATGAGGGGTAATTTGAATCTTATATTGGAAATTCATATGTAAATGCATGCTTCTTTTTTCAATGGAGACTATAAAATAGTCATGCCATAGTGCCTTTGGGGAGAGGAAAAAATAGAAAATTGTTTCTTACGCAAATATGAAAGAGGTAATGTTTCCATTTTGGCTTCCAGCAGAATCCTGTGTTAAATGAGAAGCTCAAATGCTCACCTAATGTTCTTCAATTGAAGAAGCTGATTATACTGAGAATAAATGATGCACCAGCTAACCGTGCAACAGAACACATTTGGGGCATCTAGACTCAGCTCTATAATGGTTCTAATTTTTTTCTCCCAATAGTGAGGATGTGATTGTGTACCATTTGATTTGGTTTTCAAAAGAGCACTTTTAGACTCTGTGTGTGCTTACGATGACAGCTGACTTAGTTTCTTTCTATAGGTCGTTCATTTATCCAATTAAGCTGTAATATCAGGGCTCATCTAATTAGCTGTTATAATAAATCAAATACAACTAATTTGGTTATTCTCAGTGCCACCGCACACTTTTAGGGTCACTACCAAGGTGTACACAATTAGTAGCTTGTCTCCCTGAAGGAATAGTCTGGCCAGACTAAATTGTGTTCATAATGGGAAAAGTAATTCACCAGCACCTGCTGTGTTGCTGTAATAAACAGCCTCGCTGTTACCCTCTATTTTTGCAGTCTCTTTTTCTTTTTCAGTCCTTCTTCCCTCTTAGCTCATAAATCTGTTCTTTAATTCACAGAGATCCCTCCTTTTACCGAATTTATTTTAGACATATCTGAAACATCAGTTAAATCTCTGTTGTTATAGGCATTTTTAAACAAGAGTTATTTACATTGTAGCTTACATTCATTTTATTTTCCTATCTTTTTTTTTTTACTATTCTCATGTATAATATTGGTTCTGGAGGAATCTAATTTGTATATAAAGCTGGTATAGGGTCCAAGAAGTCTTTTACCTAAAATGAAGGCAATACTGCAATCGCCTTGAAAATTTGGTTCTTTCCCAAGACATCCACTCCTCACCAGCTTGCTGGTTCTCCCCTGTTCTCACTTCTGCAATCTTTCTCAGCCTCTTTGGCTTTCTTCCTACATTTTCTAATTGATATCTTTGGTCATTTAAGTCTTTCTGCCCAGGCTTTTCTCAATAGTATCATAAATTGCAGGGTGTCATTCACTGATAATTCACAATCAACACTAAAAACTTGTATCTCTCCTGTTGGAATGATCCATCTTAAATTATAGACAAAAGCCATCAAGAAAAACATTCTGTGTACCTTGACGAACTAAACAGGATAAAATCAAGTGCAATGCATGGAAAATGTAGGCTGAAAGTATTCAGGAGGTTGGCATTGCCACTTGGGATGCCTACATGTCATATCAGAGTACGTGGGATTCAGTCCCATTTCCCCCTCCAATCCAGGTGCCTGCTGTGGACATGGTAGGAGGCAGCATGTAATGGCTTAGATATCTGGGTTACTGCTTCTCAAGGGCAACTTCAGCTACCTCCTGGCTTCAGCATGATCCAGCCTTGGATGTTGAAAGGACTTTGAGGGTCTGACACAGTAGCCTAGTGGCCAAAGTCCTTGCCTTAAACATGCCAGGATCCCATATGGGCATCGGTTCTAATTCCGACAGCCTCGCTTCCCATCCAGCTCCCTGTTTGTGGCATGGGAAAGCAGTAGAGGACAACCCAAAGGCTTGGGACCCTGCACCCACAAGGGCAACCCAGAGGAGGCTCAGGGATCCTAGCTTCGGTTCAGCACAGCTTTGGCCGTTGTGGCCATTTGAGGAGTGAATCAGTGGACAGAGGATCTTACTTTCTGTCTCTGCTCCTCTCTATCTTTCTGACTTTCCAATAAAAATAAATAAGATCTCTTTTAAAAATAAATAAGATCTTTTTTAAAAATAAATAAGATCTTTAAAAAAGAAAATACTTTGACAGTGAGCCAGAATATGGAAGGCCAATATTTCATCGCCTCTCTTTTTCATTCTCTTTCTCTATTTCATACCCCACCCACTTTGCCTTCAAATAGAAAAAGTAATAAATATTTTGAAAACACTCAGGAAAGAAAATAATTATTTGTGATTGTGGTTATTATACTGAACCTCAGGAAGAAAATCGTCTCAAGTTTCATGAACAGACATGAACACTGCAAGCAAGAAGAGCTTGGGCAAGTAGGACAGTAGAAATGAGGCATGCATGTGGAAGTTAGTAAGGAGCAAATCCAAGCTGGCTAAGAGAGTTTATGTTAGGCACTAGGTACAAATTCCATCCAGAAAAACTATTTAAGTGCACTTGTAGCAATTAGGCATGAAATGAAGACAATGTAGTAGTAGAGAATGAGCAGACAGTAAATCTAAGAGATAATTTCAGAGAAGAAGCAACAGGTCCTCAAAACAGATTTAATGTAGGAGTTAAGCAGGAGGCAGAGAAAGAAAGGTGCAGGGTGATAAAGAAGCAAGGGCAAAAATCAGGACTGAATTCATTACCATGCTTGTCACTGAACAGCTACTTGAATTTAAATAAATGTTCTTGCCTTCCTGAGCATCTGTGAAATGATGCTATTAACCTAGGCAATTTTAAACTATCTGTCCATACCCGCTTTCATGTTCAATGGTGCCTAATAGCGTATTTAATTCAGTAGTAGATTAATTATGGCCATTTCCCACCTAAGATCACTTACTATAAACTGCCATATTTTCTTCATGGGGATATAAATAATTTTGTTAATTTTGAAATAAAAGTCTGGGTAATTCTGTTTTGTTAAAAAATAACCATAAATTTATATTTGTGTCCCATTTGCCTTCTATTCAGCAACTGTAGTATTTTAATGGAGCAGAAGGAGAGGATAAAAGAATATCTTCCCAGAATGTATATTTGATGATTGATATCATTCTTCAGCATTCTGGTATATAGAAAATCTGATTAAATAACGTTGATGTATCTTTAACTAGGGGCTAGTGTTGTTGTGTGGCATTTTAAGCTGCCTGTAAGATCAGCGTCCATTATGGTCACCCACTGGAGTCTTCGATGCTCCCCTGCAGATTCAGCTCCCTGCTCTATCCTGAGAACAGCAGTGAGACAGAGTCCAGGTGGTTGGATTGGGTTGGACCTGCACCCATGTGGGAAACTCAAAAACTTCTAGTAGTACATCAGATGGATCATTTGCCCGGATCAGGTGGGATTTATCCCTGGCATGCAGGGATGGTTTAATACACAAATCAATAAATTTCATACACCGCATCAACAAAATGAGAAATAAAAAAATATGATCATTTCAACAGATATAGAGAAGGTATTTGATGAAATACAGCACACTCATGCTAAAAATCCCTAAGCAACATAGCATAGAAGGGGCAGTTTGCAACATAATCAATGTAATATGTGAAAAAACGCAATACCAGCATTAAACTGAATGGGGAAAGACTGAAAGCTTTCCACTAAAATCTGGAACTAGATTAGGATGTCACTTTCACCATTGCTATTCAACACAATATTGGAAATCCTCCCTATGGTTATTAGACAAGAAGAAATTAAAGGAATTCAGATTGGAAAGGAGGAAGCCAAACTGCCCCTGTTTGCAGATGACATGATTCTATATATAGGAGAACCAAAAACAAGAGGATGCTGAACTGTCTGCCATTGCTCATACCCACAATGTCAGGATACACTTAAATAGCAGAATGATGGACTTATGACTGCTTATGGAGGACTGTACTATCGTAATAATTTAGGGGAAATTGGGGGGAGGGATATGGCAAGGGAGTAAGAGAAATCTCAGAGCCTATGGAATTGTATCATAAAAAATTGAAATTAAAAGAGACAATTGGAACGTATAAGAGAGTCTGACAAGGTAGCAGAGTATAAAACCAGTGAAAACAGATCCATGGACTTCGTATACACAGTCAGTGTCATGGCTGAAAACTTATACAACAGTTCCATGCAAAATAGTGTAGGAGAACATTAAATAACTTGGAATAAGCCTAATCAAACACATGTAAGAGCTCTATGATAAAAAGTTACAGAACATTAAAAAAGAGAAATACAGACACACATTAAAAGGTGGAGAAAATCAGCACATTCCTGGATCGTAGAGTCAACATCATCAAAATGTCCCTATTATAGAAAGTAATAAGCAGATTCAATGTGATCCAACTTAAAATCCCAACATCTCTCAAAAATAGAAAAGATGATACAAACATTCATTGGGAAGTTTGTCTTCTGGCACTGAAAAGCTTTTGAATGACTCATTCAAAATAGTCTCTGGTTCATGTCAAAGTGAAGGAAGAAGCTGCCTCCTGCTCACTCCTCTGGATACCGTGGTGAAAAGGGAGGAAAGAGAAGTTGTGTAATTCTTCAGCATCTGCTTGTTTTCTTTATTGAGCTGTTCAGCTCCTAGAAAGCAATTGTATTAGTTTTTTAATGTTGCTTTTAACAAATCACTGATTTCCCCCCTCTAAGTCAGCTTGAGAAGATTCTCTGCTTACAAACACCCATGGGATTAAGTTGGATCACTCATATTGATCTTTCTCTTTTATCTAGCAAGCTAACAGAGTTAAGGTTTGATGGAGTATGGCACATGTACCATTAAGAGACCAGGGGTTTTGTTTTGTTTTTGCTGCTACAGGGATGTAGAACATGTAATTGTTGGCTGTTGCCATAGTCTGCATGAAGTTCATATGGTCACATTGTGCTCAGGAAGAGGGAGGACAGCTAATGAGGAGGAAGAGATGGTAAAGAAGTAGAGAAGGAGGGCAGCAGAGAGGGAGAAGTCCAATAAAACGCCTTAGCAATGAATCAGCTTTGTCACCAGCAACACAAAACCACAGTCAACAGGAATTAATGAAAAATCTAAACTCATTGATGTTTACATTTTTTAAAAAATATCCTAATGATAAACTCTTACTAAAGGAAAAGGCATTTTTTTGTTTTCAGAATTCCCAACATGCTCCTATCTTGGGTGCTTGGGCTTAGGTGAGGGATAGGCACTGGGAAACCCACTCTTAGGAGACCTGTGAAGGAAGAGTTATACATCCAACCCTTTCTATTGAGTGCTACAGTTCAGCTATTTAATGAAACTCTCTCATTGCCTAAACGCTCTTTTCTTGTTATTCTTCAATCTTCAACTTGTAAAATTGCATAAAATTATATAGTCTTATGTAAATATATTTGTATTTATTATCTCCATACTTCTGAGTAAAACTGATGAGGCAATTGCATTGCATGTTATACTGACTTCTGCTAAATTTCTAATCATGGTGGGAACAGAGCTTCTGCACACAAGTTCTGTTCAAGCCAATCATCTATGCTGATCTCATTTGAAGGTTGCCAGCAGAGTCCATGGAGCCATAGTTCTTCAGCTTCTACCTACTCTTTACCTTCAGTAACTATTTAGGAGAGTTGGATAAACACTCAGCATGGGCTATCTAAGTGACCACCAAAATGAAAGTTGTTGCGAATTAAATAGGAGGTTGTTCATGCTCTTGTAATATATATGTATGTATGTATGTATGTATATATATACCCTGTATTTCCTTGAAATCATCAATAAAATCTGCTGCCCGTCAAAAACTTTTTGGAAAGCAAAGAAAGGATGTAACTTACTTACTGTGAAAATTGGTAAAAAGTCTGAGTACTTCAACTATTCTTAAGAACTGTGGGAAAATCCATAAACTGAACTATTTCTGCAAAGCCTTGAACTTGGAGAGTGGCATGACCAGAAGACAGTGTTCTGGATTAGCTCTGGATGAGGTTTTGAGCTAATCTTGAATAGATTTTGATTGGAAGACCACCTGAGTTGACAATTGTATTAGGGAATTGTTCAAAATGCTTCTTTTAAGTTCCTCTATCTGATCTATATAAATTTGTGCATCTTTCATGTGTGCAGCTTGATGACTTTATGAATAATTATATCAAACTTTCACCATCAAGTCCATATGCATACCCACTATATTGCAAAGTTTTCTCAACTTTTTGGATAGTCTCTTATTAACATGCAAAGCTACTTCAAATTTTAGTCTTTAAATAAAAATGCACTCTACCTTTAAAAGATAAGTACATAATTATGTTTGCTGCTTTTTCTAAAAATATTTCATATATAAGAAAATGTGCATACAAAGATAAGAAAAGCTTCTAATTTTGTTCTTGCATCAGCCACTATACTTAGGGGAATCATAAATAGAACCTGAATGGTCTTTCATATGATGCTGTACACTGAATGTATCTGATTCTGACCAGCTTTCTACCCCATCTCCCCTCTCCTCTTCAAATTCCTTTATCTGCAGATTGCCATTTTCACTCTCTATTACAGCTTGTTTCTTCTGATTAATTTCTATGTTCCATTCAACCTGACATTTGTGTTTCTCATTCCCCTGATACTGTCATCTCTACTGCAGCCAGTGACATATCCTGGACCAAATCCAGTTTTTTCTTATCATTTCCCTTTATAATTTCCTCACCTAATTATCAGATGCTTGATCACATTGTTTTTCTTAATTTTCTGCACAGCATAAGCTTCAAGGATTCTGCTACTACTTATGATGATGTATTATAGCTTGCAGGAGAAAGCCTTTCGTGTGTTCATTACTTCCAACACTCTGACTGGTTGAATATAACTTTGGATTATTTTGTTTATTAAATATTATTGTTACTTTTCATACATAGGTGAATCTTACCATCTTTAGTTCAATGATTTTGTTAAAACACACCTGGATTTTTGTGTTCTACTTTCATCACCTCCTGAAAGAATTGTTTATTAACAAATTTCAAATTCTCTCTATTAGCATAATTTCAAGGTTTATTTCAATATCTGATGTTCCAAATTTAACCTTTATATTAAACTATGAATACTTGCCCAGTTTTGTGAATATCTTACAGGGAAGCACAGAAACTAAGCTATTTCAGCAAAAGTCTCAGAAAGAATTGTGACTACATAAAGGTTAACATGGGCTAGAACAGATAAGAGTTTGCACTGATCTAATGAGTCACATATGCAGATACACACTTATAGATAAATACGTATGTAAAAGAAAAACTGGATTATATAAAGCAAAATCTCTACAAGAGCATTTTACAAGTGGTAGATTTGAGGAGAAATATTTGCATAATTTTATCCTTTCTTATTTACTTCATAAGATATGAAGGCATTTTAGAAGGTTTATGAAAAATTTTACTGAAATGTAAGTTTATTTTGGTGCAAAAAAAACCCCTTGAAATCCATTCATAGTTTTTCAATAATATGGACTTCTACGAATTTTTTGAAGATTGCTCCTACTTTTTAACTATCTTTTTGTAAAGCATAATATACCAGGAATTACCGGATGAAGCATCCTTGCTAACCATCTCTGCCTGCAATAACTTACAATGAAAGCCACTAACTCCAGCATGCTGCAATAGAAGACAGATCATGGAACTCCACTAGATCCCTTTCTGAGGAGACAGAATTTTTCACAAAGAGCTCTGTATTTCTTTTGTATTTAACAATGCCTCAAAATAGTATGATACACTGAATGGGTGGTTGGGTGGGTAAGAAATAGACAAATAGCATGATAGATTACAACCAGAGGGAAAGAACACAAGAATCAATGAGGCTTTTTTTTTTTTTTTTTGGACCTTCATTTTCTTGTCCACTGTCTCTTGGATTGATTTTTCTCATTTCAAAACCTTGAACAACAGGCACTCCTAGTGGCATGAGAGATCTTATAAAGATAATAGGAATATCTGGTGATCAGTGTGGGGAGAAGGGAAAAGCTCAAAGCAGACAAGCAGTGATCGCCACCAATTACAGTTTGATTTCCTGACCATGCGAGCCTACCCCTAAACATATGCAAGATAAAAGTTCACTCGTGCTACACCCTACACGTATCTAACATACACAAATTAAAATGATACTTTAAGTAGAGAATATGATTTGTACATATATCCTTTCAAAAAGTGTAAGCCCAAAATCAATGGTACTCAACTTTGATTCACATTCAAATCCTGGGTGAGCTTTCAACTCATATTAATATTCAGGCTCCATGTGGTAATTATGAATGACACAAATATATCCATTTCTTTTACTTCTAAGAATTCATATTGCACTTTCCTGACCACTGAAGTTAGAAATGGCAACATGACTTGCTTTGCTATGACTTCCTTTGCCAATAAATTTGAGCACAACTGTGAACAGCAGCTTCTAGAAAGAACTTAAGGTGGGTAGCCAATTTTGAAAGACCTTTTCCTGTACAGTATCAAGTAGTAGTAACTCTCTGGAAACTGGATTCACAGCTTGCTTCTAGAAAGAGTGGAGGGGAAAGCACCATGCACAGAGGCTTTCAGATAATACCCCTGGAGAGCAGAAATGCCAAGCCTGGTGTCTGCTGGCGTAAATCCATACAGTGTAACAGCCGTTTAAATACTGAAATTTTCCTTATCCGTAAGTAGTGTAATAGGAACTACAATAAGCAATATTAATTGATAATGAAAATCTAATATGGATTAATTAGTTCAAGCTAGTATTTGAAGGCTGTCACAACAACTACTTAAAAAGGAGCATCCTGTCACACATAATCACATCTAAGAAGCAATCTCGACACATCTGCCAGTCCTGCCGATGGCATCTGGACTGCGTGGCATCCTGCATGTTTCCAGCACTGTGCTCCAGGGAAATTGCCAGTTTATCATCACCTTCAATTATATCATTGCCACTGCTACCAAAGGGTTTATAGTTCCTTTGCCTTGCTGTCAATGCTTTGTGATTTTTGTATAGGTCTCAAATGTACAGTGTGTTTTAAATTATATATGTGTGTAAGTATAACTAACACCTAGAATCAAGAAGCAGTGAAATTTGTGTATGTTTATAGCTTTTCTTATAAATCTGAGCAACAGATTCTTTTGAATGTGCAATAGAACTCACTAAATATCAAGTTTACAATGAATCTTAACCTAAGTTATCTCCTAGATTGGTGTAAAAATAGAATAGTCCAGGGCCCGGCGGCGTGGCCTAGCGGCTAAAGTCCTCGCCTTGAAAGCCCCGGGATCCCATATGGGCGCCGGTTCTAATCCCGGCAGCTCCACTTCCCATCCAGCTCCCTGCTTGTGGCCTGGGAAAGCAGGAGAGGACGGCCCAATGCTTTGGGACCCTGCACCCGCGTGGGAGACCTGGAAGAGGTTCCTGGTCCCGGCATCGGTTTGGCGCGTACCGGCCCGTTGCGGCTCACTTGGGGAGTGAATCATCGGACGGAAGATCTTCCTCTCTGTCTCTCCTCCTCTCTGTATATCCGGCTTTTCAGTAATAATAAAATCTTTAAAAAAAAAAAAAAAACAGAATAGTCCAAAAACTCCTTTATGCATGTAATTCATGAATCAGTTGACAATGCAATAAATGTTTTTATTTATGAAATAAGAATGAACCTCTCAACAAAAGTATGAGTGGATTATTGTTACTATTTATAAACATTAGTGAATACCATACTCCAAATAATATCTCACAAAATTGAATTTGAAATCTATTTTAAAACTTACAATAAAGCACTCATATTTTAAAAATAATATTTTCAACTTATGAGCATTTTTCCAAAATCAAAATTATGGATATATCACTCTAAACTGGACTAATGGCATATGCAAGCATATTTAAATGAAGTCATGAAATGGAATTAAAAGGTAAGTTCACTTGGATGTAAAAATTTAAAAATCCATACAGATGCAGTTATTAACCATCAATGTAAAATGTATATTATGAATAAAATAAACCCTGATTTCAAAAATTTTGGATAAAATAAACTGTTGCTTTACTTTCATTCTTCAGAAAATTTGTGAAGTACCCTCATATAAACACATCTATGTACGTGTATGTAATATTTACAGAATGGAATAATAAAATCACATTTATTGGAATATTTTGATGAATAACTGCACTGCCCATTATATTACTTGCATCATACATGTTAAATGACATAAATATTTACCTTTACGTTTATATCCTTACATTAAGTACATACTCAGGAGATAGACAAATACACAGACAGACAGGTAGATGGACAGATCACATACCTATAATGAGTTTCAGATACTATGAATATCACCATCTTCCCCCAGTAGTCCAATCCTCTATGGAACATGACGATAGAAAGTGCAGGGTTGCATGTGATTAGCAACCTAAGTTCAACCCTAATTCCCCCATTTACCAGCTATATGACCTAGCAAGTTACAGCACAAATAATATCTTTTTTATGGCACTACTGTGAAAACCAAAGACAGAGTACACACAGATTGTGCCAAATAAAGGACCAGCTATGCTTATTTAACATAATCTTGACACTCCTTCTCCTCCCCAAGCAAAGCAATGGTGAATTCATTGGCTAGGCTGATACTGACTTCTGGATGGTGGATTTTTCTTCCTCATACTATTTCTTCTAACATTTTGAAGAAAAATTTAAAATTATGATTTTGAATAAGGGTTTTTGGAAAGTGAACAATACACTTTCTGAAAGCCAGCATGGTTGGTACAAATGTTGGTGGAATACAGCAGGAGTTCCATATGACTTGCTCTTTGTGTCTCCACGGTATGTTCAGGATCGAGAACAATGCTTGATACATAAGAACATTTCAATACAGTCCATGATGAGTGAACGATTTCTAAGAGAAAAAAAGATCATTAACTTACAGGAAACAGGAAGTTTAAAAGATAAGGTCATGAAATTTGACTCACGCTTAAGCTCAGATGTTACAGACATCAATTTTATTGTCTGTCTTTGTTTTACCCTTTACTTATTTGGATACTGCATCTCCCAGGTAGGATATATATATATCAAACATAAGTCTCCAAGGGTCAGTTATGAATTATAGGTTAGAACAAGCCAATATCTAAGTCAGTGCTTTGAAACTGAGGGACATAACCTATTTACTGGTCACGATCCTTAGTTTAGTGGAATCTCAACAGTATTTACATAAGAGAGGCAATCAAACAAAATGCAAAAGCCCAGTGTATATAACACACAGAAACAACATTATTTAATGAAATATGTTTCAGTTTGTGTGTGTGTGTGTGTGTACACACAACTACGTCTTCCCATGAAGTCACTGAAGAATATATTAGGTATTTTTGGTTTTCTTTGAGTTTCCTTTGAATGAATACATCCTATCTCTGCTTCCAAGCTTGCTGCTCTTCTTCCTAAGAGGAGCAGGCAGTTGTGTGACGTGTCACAAACACCATGAGCATGTGTGCCCTGGCTTCCTTATGCTCAGACTAAATGGGCATCTAAATGAACTTGGCTTATCCCTATCTCTCAGCCAAACTTGTCACTTGCATCTATTCCTTTGTTGCACGTTTCTAGACTCTGAATGCAACCCTAGTTTTCCTTTGTGTATTCCTACTATAAAAAGTGTACCTCTTTCATTCACGCTCTTTTTATCCTCAGAAGACTGAGGCACTTAATTTTAAAAAAAATAAAAGTGTTACCTTGTCCACATTTTAGAAGCCTAGAGGTTGCCCTTTCTCTAAAAGACCTCAGGCAGAAGTGTGCCCATGACCAAACTGAAAGAGATACTTCTCAGACAGGCTTTAACATGAGTGGGTGGAGGGACGACAGTAGGCATAGAACAAAGTATGTTCACAAATCATCTGATAAGCTTTTGAAAACTGTTAACAACCACACTGTAGTGGAAACACTCAGCAGTTGGGAGAAGCTAGAGACAAACTAAAATGATCTGACCTATTCCCCGCCTCTGCCACCTCCAAACTCACTGAGAGTAAAATAGCTTCTGGTGATTATTTGAATTCTTCAGACTGGAATCTCTACTGGGAGACAGATTCCATGGTCAATTAAAAAATAAAATCATCTTCGTCTTAATTTCATTGTGTAAACCTCCCCATACATAATCATAGAATCGATTGATCTTTATACAACTAAAGGTCATATTTTGAAAAGTCAAAGTCATCAATAGACATTTCTTGCCTGCAGAAGCCTAATATATACAAATGGAAAGAGCCATTTGTAAAACACTTACCACAACCTGCAAGAATCTCCCCAGGAAAACAAGGTCTCACCCATACCACAGCCAAGATGCCAGCCTGCTATAAGTCAGCCTTGCAAGAACTCTGTGCTATGGTATGAATATGGTTTTTGAGTTTAAACCACAGAGTCCATGTTGTGGAAGCTTGATTCTCAGTGTGTTGATGTTAGGAAGTGGTATCATCTTAGAGATGGGGCAAAGGGGGAGGGTATTAGATCAGTTTGCATGCTGCCCTCAGAAGAAATTAAACTGGCATTACAGAGGGAATTAATGACTCTTCCAGAATGAATCATTAGGAAAAAACAAAACAAAACAAAAACTAACCCTTGAGTTACTCCTGATCTCTCCTTCTCATATCTGCTCTTGCCATTGCGATGCCAACTTTCATGATACACAACAGTCAAAAGGAGCCTCATCAGAGGTGAGTCAACTACCAAATACTGAACCTGCAGCTTCCAAAACGGTGAAATAAACAAGACCTCGCTACTTATTATTTAGAAAGATAATTGATACTGGAAGAGTATCTGGTTTTGTTTCTAGTGTTGTACAAGTTTATACAGTAAGTTGCAAAAAGTCTGTTTACACTTATTTTCACACTTTGAAAGACAGAGAAAAGAGATAGAGGGAGATCAAGAGAGAGAGAGAGAGAGAGAGAGAGAGACACTTCATCCATTGGTTCACTTTCTAAATGCCTTAACCCAGACTTCATTTGAGTTTTCCACATGGGTGATAGGGACCAGAGTACCTGAACTATCATTTGCTGCTTCCGGGAGTCCACATGAACAGGAGGCAGGTTTGAGACTCAAGCAAAGTATTCTAAAATAGGATTGTGACATGGCAGCTTGAGCCAATGTACCAAACTTCTACCCTGAAATAAATCTTAAAGTAAAAATTATTCATCTTTTTCTTTTACAAGATCCTTGAATGAATCCATTCTGAGTTTGAATCCATCACAAAAAGAAGTTTTCTCCTTGCTTGAACTCCCATGGAGAAGTAGGTTTGTTGTGTATCATTTTGCAATCATTTTATAAATAGCTTGCCCTTCAGCCTTCTGTGCGGCTAAGATTATAGCTTAGAATTGCTATCCAGTGGAACCTTATGACATGGCTTTCCATTGTTTCATTTCATTTTGATGTATTACATTTCTAAAATACTCTGTGTGACTCTCTCATGAATAGCCCTGCATATAGATAAATGTGGAGTTGATATTTTTATGTGTCAGCATTATTTATTTCAGTAAATAAAATGAGTATTATATACTAAAACTCTTTTTAAAAGCATTTGTGGCTTTTAAAAATTAACAGAGTTGTACAGGTAGAATAAATTACAATATAAATTAGTGTTGCAGAGTTAAATGTTTAAGGACTGAGACTAATAGACTCCTTATCCTACAATCAAAGCCTTTTGATTTATACTTGAATAAATTTGTCTTATTTTTAGCCAAGATTCTTATTGTTTTCTCCCCTATGAATCTGCACTGTTATCTTCATTTTAACGTACATCATCAGTGGTATTGATTTTGGGGTGCATGAAAATAAAAGCTGCATGGAATCAACGTACTAGGAAATGTTTATAAGGACAATAAAATCAAGAAAGATTAAAGGAATTAGAATTTATTTTGTGAAAGGAAGAAAAAAAGAAACTGAAAGCCAAATCTCTCAAAAGCAGTCACTCTTACCGTCTGGGATTGAACCTGAGACAATGTGCTTTTTGGGCACTTCACTGACTCTAGTGTGAAGATTTCATTATTTCTTGGAGGAAATAGGGCAAATAATCCTGAAACAACTCAATAAGGTGAAGCCAGCTGGTGAGATAATTAATTAAAGAATGAAAACAACGTATGGTCAACCAGCACACAGACCAAAGGACAATCAAGTCACTCTGTGACATCACAGTAAGAATTTTAAAGTATGTGTAACTCATCTCTTTCCTTAGCTTTTCTAAAAGAATGAAAGAGGAGAAAAAATACATGAAAAGGCTTGGCATAATGCTTAACCTAGAGCAATGCAGAAATCCTTTTACTCACTGGCACCTTGGAAATATGTCATCAGCCTGCATGGAAGGCATTTTATGACCCTCAGCTCTGCACTGTTACAAAGACACCGCTGCAGGCATTGCTCATGAATTACTGAGTGTCCTATTAGGCCCATGGGAGAAATTCCTCTTTGTCCTCTATACCAGCTCCTGAGCTTATTTGATACCATGGACAATGAACTTCATAATTGATTGCATCTCTTTCTGGTATGGCACCAACAGGCTTAGATCCAAAATTATGGCCTTCCTTTTGCAAGGACAAAATTGTTCAGCATGAGTTTAGTGTACTAAATTCAGTTCTGCCATCATCATATTCTTCCATATCCCTAGATTTCCTCTGTCATTATTTTCTCACCTTTTTTAAAATTTTAGTCTACCTTGGTATAGTGCACGCATTTCACAAGTAACTTGACAGTCTTTCCAGATTCTAATGGGATATAAATAACCATCTGGGCCACTGGATACGACCAATTAAGGTTGAGGAGGTTTTTCTGTCAGTGTTCAAAAGTTTCTTGTTCTGTACATGCTATTCCTTTTTATGAAGAATCCTTCCACTACTCCACTTGGGCCACACTTGCTCTCCTACAATAAGCTGAAAGGTTAAGTCCTCTACAGAGACTTCTGACAACACCTCCGTGAGGAAGAAGTGACCATTTGCTCTTTGCAAAACACTGAACTGTGACAGTTCTTTACATGTCTGTCCCCTAAAATGTATCTTTCTTGATCAGAGACTCTCATATTCACCCTTAGAGTTTCACTACAAATCACCATCAGCATGTGTTGGAAGGAAGGAAGGAAGGAAGGAAGGAAGGAAGGAAGGAAGGAAGGAAGGAAGGGAAGGAGGGAAGGAAGGAAGGGAAGATAGAAGGATGGGACAAAGTAGGAGAAGGAGAGAGAGATTAAAGAGCTAGAGGGAAATCAGTTATACAAATGGGAGTCTTCAGATGTGACGCTGCTTTTATTTATGATAGAGGATCCGAGGACATTTCAGGCAAACAGGCTTGACTGCCCTGCTTTGTGCTCTCAATCAGTTTGCTGCTTCTTACTTTTACTTTGCTTTTTTCCTAATCTCTACAGATAATTTGTGCTTAATTGAACCAGTTGAAACATAAGAAAAATTTTGAAGGAGACTGCTGGTTTCACAAACAGGTTTTCAAATTTTGATTTATACAGCAATCCGATTTGCTACTTCACAATGAAAGACTTGCCTGAAAAATGAGGAAGAGGGGTGGGAATGAGGGCGCCTCTGATCAGAGCCCGGAAACCCACACTCAGAAATTCTGGTTTTAGCTGAGAGGCTTTTGGGAGATTTCCCTGGGCTTCTGAGCGAATGAGTGACTTAATTAAATGTGAGGCCTTTAGGAGGGGCTTGGCACTGGGGGTGGGGGTGGAGCTGGAGAGGTGGCTGTGCAGAGACTCACACTACAAGGCAGATAGCCACTGCTTTGGCCTCTGTTGAATTGTAGTTTGTTGCCTGAGGTCAAGAAGACCTTTCTCTTTTTCCAAATTAGGTAATCAGTGACAGCTCAAAGTTTCTTTTGAAACAGTTCCAGAAACGTTCTTCCATGAAATGTGAGCAATAGCTTACCCCTCCTCCAAAGCCATCCTTATGAAGCCACAGAGCAGCACTGACATAAGAGGTGGAAGGTTCGAGGAGGGATGCTGCTATAACACTGGGATGATTTGAAGTGGGGGAATTTTCATTTCTCCCTTTAGAGGCATTTGTACTCCACCCCACCCTTGGTTCCTGCTCAAAACATGCCTTCAACAAAACTTTCATTGCCTCCCACATTCTATTTCTGCCGGCAATGCCCTGTGCCCTTGGCATTAGACAGAATTCTGAGAGGACCCTGCAAGATCCACAACCCCTGAGATATATACCCTGTATCATGCTGTCCTTCCAACATGGATGAGATTGTAAATAGAATGAACTTCACTCTGTGGCTAGCTTTTATTACAGGAAAGAGTTGCAGTCCTTTGAGTGGTTTGAAAAGATCCTTTTGTGATAAGCTTACGTGTTTCCATTTTTCTTCCAGGATCTCACCCCCACAGAGACAAGAATGCAAAGCAGAGGCTTCAGGATGGCTCAGTGTCTGACTCCTCGCCTTTCACATGCCAGGATACCATATACGTACCAGTTCATGTCCTGGCTGCTCCACTTCCCATCCAGCTCCTTGCCTGAGGTCTGGGAAAGCAGCAAAATATAGCCCAAAGCCTTGGGACCCTGTACCCATGGAGGAGACCCAGAAGAAGCTCCTGGCTTTGAATCGGCTGAGCTCTGGCCATTTCAGTCGCTTGGGCTGTGAACCAATGAGTGGAAGATCTTTTTGTCTCTCCTTCTCTCTGTAAATCTGCCTTTCTAACAAAAATTAATAGAACATTAAGAAAAGAGTGAATAGCAGAAACATAAATACAGTGTACAAGTGAGAGTGAGATTTAGTTTAAAAAGAGAAAGTGAACAGACAAGAGTAAGTGTGGTCCACCCCATATGGAGAGAGAACTGTCACAAGTAGGCCAAAGAGTTGTTTATGAGGAGAGAAAGTGGAAGGGGCGTAGAAGGACCATCTGCCTGATCCGGAAGCCAAAAGTGAAAGGTCCCTTTGATGGGGAGCCTAAGTGGAGCTGAGTGAGCCTGAGGCTTCCTGGGAGTGTCATAGCACCTCCACAGGGAGCTTAACTTCCATATGTCTGTTGTGGCATCTCCACTTTGCTGTCCTTCATGGGACAATGAGAGAAAACATTCCAGCTCCACAATTTCTACCCCATCATCCTGCCTGGTTTTTTTCCCTCTGACTTTCTGAAAGGTGAATAAGTCACTTACTAGTTTTGAATAAACCAGTTTCCATGTTTTGGAAACAGCCACATAGCAGGAAATCCCAGGCAGCCCGTCACAGCTGAAGATAGCACTGACTGAGAGCCAGCAAGAACAAGGTTGCCCTACAACCACACTGGGTTGTATTCTGTCAACAGCCAGGAACGGGAGCAGGAAAGGGACCAAGCTGTAGCTGAAAACACAGGCTGGCAAATACCTTGATTTCATATTAAAATAATTCACTTTTTAAAGAGGTTTGTTTATGTGTTTGAAAGAATAATAAAGAGGGAGAAACAGAGATGGGGTGGGGAGGAAAGAGAGGAGTGAGGAGAGAGAAAAATCTCCCATCCACTGGCTTACTCCCCAAATGTTTCCAATACCCAGGGCCAAGCCAGGCTAAAGTCAAGGACCAATAACTTCACTTAGGCCTCCGATGCAAAGTAGCAGGTGCTAGTAGTTAGCATTATTTGCTGTTTTACTGGCAGGTTAGCAGGAAACTAAACTGGAAGTGAAGAACCTTATACAGGTTGTGGGTATCCTACTTGGTAGCTTGATACTCTGTACCACACCTTCTCCTCAAAAACAGGTAGTACACTTGTACACACCATCCCTTATAAGATTTCACTAAATAGCCTCTATTCAACCTCAGATCTGCGGGACAGTCATCCACCCAGAAGCCGGGTCTCCCTCTCTCCTCCCATTCCTTCAACATCTGGGCCTGCCACATCTGCCCCTGGGAATAATTTTGTTCTTAAAAAGAGAGAAGACTCTTCTACCATCTTTTAAAAATATTAACCAAGTACAGATTTAAACAGTGATTCAAATAAATCTTTTAAATATTAGGGCACTAAGAGTAAACATGAAATTCATCTGGGTGGAGATAGAGATTAACATTTGAAAAGAGTAAACTATAGATTTTTTTCACAATAACGAAGCCATGTGCTACTGATTGAATAAATCATTAAGGACATTTTTTGTGAGTTGCGATTTTCAGTTTTAGAGTTCCTAAGAGATCCTCTTTGGGGTATAAAAGTGCTGATTCTCCCCATCACAGTCAGCACAAGCATCCTTGCACCTTACTTTCCCACCAGCTGGATCCCTGAAGGTGCCATCAGTCCCAGCTGTACCATAAATCTCTGAGTAGCCTTGCCTAAAAGACAAAGCCTGCCCTGACAGCCTTCATCACACCCTGAGTCTTCTAAAGATGCATTTATAAGTCTTATCTTACCAAACATTCTTAAACTGATTTATTGAAGTGACTGCTGAATGTCTACACTAGAATACATGTATTGACCACTTCATCCCCAACTCCACGTGCTGCTAGTGGTGTTTTCAGGATGCACCTTTGACAACATGATCATCACAGCTCACTACTTATGCATAGATGACCCAGTTCATGGATTAGGAGGAGCTTTGACACAAGAGTGAGCTCTCTCTGACTAGCTTATTCTGTTTACCATGACGCTATCTGCCCCAATACAATGCACAAGAAGGCCATCCCCAGATGTGGCACAGATGCAGGCACCAGGCTCTTAAACTTACAGAACTGAGAGCTTCAAAAACAAACAAACAAACAAACAAAAATACTGTTCTCTATTCATTACTTAGTTTCAATGATTTAGTGATAACAGTTGAAATCAACCTAAAACACTAATGCATGCACTTCTTAGGAGTATAGGAGATAAAAAATAATCCCCCTCCCATCTCCTTAAAAGCTGAAAGCACAGCCAACAATTTTTGGTGTACCTTAAAAATAATTGTATCTGCATTGAATCTTTCATTGGCACAAGATAAATTGTGATGTAACTCCAAATGATTAGAATATTCTGACATTTACTAAGATAAAAACTACCATTTACAGAAATTTTATCTGAAAATTCTAGGGCTTAATGCATGAATTGTGGCAGATTTTCACATGTAGCCATTAAACCATTTTGTGTTTCTGTCCAGCCTGAAACTGAAGATGCCTCGGTTACCAGGGAACACTGACCCACTTACTTTCCTGCCTACTTAGAAAAATATTGAGAAGTTCCTGGCAGTTTGAGAAATTGAAACAATGAAACTTTAACTTAAACATGTGGAGGTTACTTGAGAAACCAAAAACTTTGGAGCCATTCTTGTAGATCAACCCACGCATGGATATAAATAGCCTGATAGTAAAATATTAACAGATAAAACAGTAACAGAGCACAAATACAGTGAGCCAAAAATGTCAAAATTCATCCTTTGGATTAAATACTTTGGTATTCACTTCATTTAATATACACCAGATATCATATTAAAAATAAAGATATAATACCTATTTGTTGATATCATATATGGAGTCTTCAAAAAGTTCTTTGTGGCCAAATGGGCCCAACTGGAAACCATTATCCTAAGGAAAATGAGCCAATCCCAAAAGGTTAGTTACCACATGTTTGCCTTAATTTAGGATGAAATGATGTCAATATGAAAAATACTACCTGTAAAATGTAGTATTATCTCAACCTCAGCCTATCTCACATGCAATCAGATACTGTGATGTAACCAATGAACCAACAATAAATGTGAGTCAGACTGCTTATGATCTACATCAAAGAATTGTAAAACCTAATATACGTTTAATACCCTATGTTATTCCATAAGGGGGTGGAAGAGCGGTGAAATCTTCCATCACCCTAGAAGGTGTGAGGAAGATGTGAAATATTAGTTACTCCTCACTCGGGTATTGAAGATTTCTCTGCACACCCCTCCTAAAACTGTTCTGCACCTAAACTGTTGACATATGTCTTGTTGGAGTTATAAGCCAGTCTAGACTACCCCCAAAAAAAGCCAGGTTTCAGCAAAATTATGCTTCAATGCTATAAAAGGCTAAATATTATAATGAAAATATACACAAGACAGCTGAACAATAATCTATAGCTATTTTAAGATGTATAGAACCTGTTGTATATAAACTAAAATTGAAATATCAATGAAGTAGCACAGGATGTGGTTAAGAACTCGCATTTATTTTTAACATATTGGTTACTCAATACTATGTCAATTAATTCCATAACGTTATAAATTGTTGCTGATGGTATGTTTGGGGCCTTTAATTGATCGGGATGATACTCTGCTGGCTCTACCTTCAGACCAGAGATGGTCTCCCCAAGAAACCGTTGAACTTATCTGGACAATAAGATGCTGGACTTTATGCTTGGTAGATGCTTGCAATGAAGGAATCTCAACTGAATTTGAACTGTGGTAATGCAACAAGGTGGAGGAATCCACCATTGGGGGAAGGTTTGGGGAAGGGTGGGGGGAAATCCCAGTACCTATAAAACTGTGTCACATAGTACAATGTAATTAATAAATGAACTTTTAAAAAAAAGTTCCTACAGGGGCCCAATATAACAGTCTAGTGACTAAAGTCCTCACCTTGCATCTGTCAGGATCCCATATGGATGCTGGCTCGAGTCCCGGATGCTCTACTTCCCATCCAGTTCCCTGCTTGTGGCCTGGGAAAGCAGTGGAGAACAGTCCAAAGTACTGGGACCCTGCACCTGCATGGGAGACCCAGAAGAAGCTACTGGTTCCTGGCTTTAGTTCAGTTCAACTCTTGCCTTTTTTTGTGTGCTAAAATAAACCTAATTCCCCTTCTCAAATATCTTGTAAATACACCTTGTCCAGATATAAAGATTTATTAAAATATAATATTAAGCTTAATATTTTTCAAAGTCAAGAATTACTGTTTTATTTATTACTTTAAGCTTTCATTGCCCTATTTCATTTCCACAATTGGTTTTTCCCAAGAGGCATAAAATAATTAAAAACTTTTTCAGTTTTCTTCTAATAGTGGAAATCAAAACAGAACAAAATAAAAATACTAAAAATTCAATTCATTCTTACCTAACTTCTAACTGACAAGTGAAATATGAACAATATGCACAGATGCCACCACCTTATATACACCTGATTTGGGGAAATGTTTATCGTATTCAGGCATTCTACTGAAAACTGGTATTTTGCTTACCCATTAATAGTTCATGGTTATGAAAAGATACACTGGTTTTCAGCCAATAATACGTATTCCACTGGTCTTTGCAGTAGAAAGTAAATTCCACATTCATTCCTTCAATCATATTCAGTGGTATTGACAGAGCTGGGCTGAAACAGAAGCAGCCAGGACTTGAATGAGTGCTACAGTGTGAGACACTGACATGGCAAACAGCATAGTATGCTACTGCCCCATAATGCTCCTAAACCTCTTTTCTTTATAACTACTCAGCCTCAAGTATTTTTATTATAGTAAAATAAAACTGCTTAAGAGGTGGAGCATGAAATTACAACTTTTTCTTCAGGATTGAGAAGGCCTGGAGTGCAGACTGTAGTGTGTGTGTGTGTGTGTGTGTGTGTGTGTGTGTGTGTGTTTTAACTATATGAATCGAAGTTGCAGGAGGGCCAAGGTCAAAATGAGAGTATACAAGGCTAATGAAACAAATCAATGTTTTGGCCTCCTCCAGTGATCCAATGAACAAATATATCATGAAAAATTTTTATTAAAACTCATAGCCCCAAGACATTAAAGGTTTGTGTTGGCAAAAGTAATTATAGAACTAATTCCATTGTGTCATTGAAATGCCTTTCAGCTGATGCTGCAAGAACTACTAACAGAGAAAACAAAGGTGGGTTTCTTACTTTGTTTAATTTTCTTTGATCAGATTTCCTTCTTCCCTGTGGTCACTATGATAAAGCAAAGAGCTTTGCCACCCATGCTTATGACCCAAGTTAAACAGGCACAGAAACTAATGGGAACAAATAAATTACTATTTACTATTGGTCAGAGCATATCGTCCAATAGCAGGTAGGTCACAGATTAATTATATATCAGAGTTACCTCAGAAACTTTTTAAAACTCCAGATGCCGTGGAGGCAATTTGTTCAATAGTTAGAATTCTGCTGGGACACTTGCATTCTTTATCAGAGGATGCAACCCAGTTGAAAGGGTGCAAGGATCACCTAGGAAGCAGCAGATGCTGGCACAAGCACATGGATTCCTGCCAGTCACTGGGAGACCAAGATTTAGTTTGGTGTTTCAGGCATTTGAGGAGTGAACAAGCAGATGGAAGTCTCTTTCTTTCCCTCACTCACAGCCTCTCTCTGTTCCTTCTTTCCTCCTTCCTTCAGTCAGACTTTCAAATAAAATAAAAATAAATCAATAAGATGCTTAAACATTAATGAAATAAAATCACTTATTTGTTTATCAAATATAAATCATAACTAAGACTACAGGAATTCACTCTTTACCCTAAATATACTGGATTAATGTTTTTGCCTATGAGCAAAACATTCATATTTATTCAATATGATAAGTTCATGAATCCAAAATTCACTCCATAAATATTTATCAAGAACTTATTACAACTCAAGGTTTCAGTGCATTAGGATGATTAAATCAAAAGCATTTCACCTTCAAGGAAGTTACATGTTCTTATAAGGGAAACACTGTAAATAAGGTCAAGAAGTATAACATATTAGAAAGTAATAAGTGTAAGGAGATTCAGCAGGAAAGTAAAAAAGGAAATTTGGGGAAGAAGCAGTTTTTTAAATTTTTTTTTTGTTGTTGTTTTCTGATACAATTGTTCTTTGAAAAAAAAGTTTAGTTGGCACTGGGTCTCCTTTCCCCTCCCCCAGTTTCTTCCCCTCCCATCTGTTCTCCCCTTACTATGGGTGTCTTTCGTGAATTTTCACAAGTCCATCATGTGGCCGCTGGGATGTCTCCCAACAACGTAGGAGATTGTAATTTCCTTGCAAGTCCATCCTTGTGGTGCATGCATGGGGACTTATTTCTCTCTATTTCCACCTATGAACATATTAATATTTGTTACATATCATGGTTTATCCGCTTGAGTACAGTCCACCACGGGGAGAAGAAGAAAAAAAGAAAAAGAAAAAAAAGGATATTGAGCCAACATCCACATGAGTTTAACAATCATATAACAAATGTATCAATGTGGGGCTAGGGTGGTGAAAAAGAGTGTCCAGCATCTTTGCAAATGAATAAACGTCAATATGTGTATGGGCAGTAGCAATAACAGTAATAAAAGGAACAGTAACAATCTCAGGTGATTATAATCAGTCTCTTCTGGAAGGTTGATTAATGAATTACATCATAAGATCTTATTACAAAAGGTGCAAGTAAGTAGGAAGTGGCATAAGCTAAAATTCAATGTAATATCCTTACACATTGTATTATCTTACATTAGCGCAAACATATGATATCTGACCTTTTGGGATTGACTCATTTCCCTTAGCATAATAGTCTCTAGTTTGGCCCATTTGGCCACAAAAAAATATTGTATTTCATTTTTGTAATGGCTGAGTAATATTCCATAATGTAGATGAGCCACAGTTTCTTTATCCAGTTCTCTGTTAATGGGCATTTAGGCTGTTTCCATGTTTTTGCAATTATTGATTGTACTGCAATGAGCATTGGGGTGCATGTTGCTTTCTCTTGTAAGAAGAAAGGCGCAATTAAAAAGGGGGGGGGGTTGCCAGGCAAGTGACATTTTTGTAAAGAATTAAAGCAAAAACAGGAGAAACAGAAGCCTGAGCTAAGCATTATAAGTGGTAAAAACAGCTTGTGCAAAACTGTGGCATTAATATGACCAGCTTGTGTTCCAAGAAAAACAGGAGGGTATGGGAAGAAGAGGATAAAAAGTAGAGACAAAGTCAGAGAGATTATGAGGGGCTGTGTATGTGTGTGTGTGACATATAGACTTTACCTTGTGAGTTTGGAGGGTTAGAGCAGAAAAAGATGAATTAGTGAGAGTTCAACAGTATCACTCTGTTTTGTTGGAAAAAAAAGAGTGGGAGGAAGAAAAACGATGAAACACAGGTCACAGAAATTTGGGCTGGAAATGCAGCAATACAAGCAGCGAAACTGAACAGTCAGACTCAAGTTATACTCCTGAAGCAGTCAGTAGGATTTGCTGAATTATGTAGCATGGGGGGCGGTCTATGAAAGGAACAAAGAAGTTTAACAACATACTTTTTCACTCTGACTTTCAGCAAGGCAGAAATTACCTGGATGAGGACAATGAAGACTTGAGGAAGAGTTGGTTGCAGGATCCCCGTTTCACACATTACCTGTGAGCTGTTTATTTAGATCTGAATTGAAGTGTTTAACAGGCAGTTGGAATAGGGTTCAGGATGAGTAGAGAGGGAACATTTTGTTCATCATATGGAAAACTTTAATCACCCATAATGAGAGTAATTAACATTTATATGATACTTATCGAATGCTAGGCACAGCATTTTATAATAATTTGTTACATTCAAATGATCTGATATAATTAATGTAAAGTGCATTTAAATGAACAAATATGAACGTGTATGTGTATACATAGATTTATACACATTTACACATGCACACACACAAATATTTTATGATAAGTTTGTTATTAGGTATTGTTTTTCATTGTGTGAACATCTTAATATCATTTTTTAAAAGACTGATTTATTTTTATTGGAAAGTCAGATTTACAGAGAGAAGAGGCAGAGAGACAGCTCTTCCATCTGCTGGTCCACTCCCCAGGTGGCTACAATGGAATGTAGCTGATCGGAAGCCAGGAGCCAGGAGCTTCTTCTGGGTCTCTCACATGGGTGCAGGGTTCTAAGATTTTGGGCTATCCTTGACTGCTTTCCCAGGCTACAAGCAGGGAGCTGGAAGGCAAGTGGAGCAACCAAGACATGAACTGGCATCCATATGTGATCCTGGCACATGCAGGGCTAAGACTTTAGCCACTAGGCTACTGCACCAGGTTCCCTAAGGTCATATTTTAAAGCTGTGCAAATCTATACACTACACACTACTTTCTGTACATGAAGGCTACAAACCTATATAGCATATCAGAATATTGAGTGCTATAAGAGATAAAATGTAGTAACATTTGTGAAGAAAAAAGTCATAGTAAAAATGTGATATAAAATAAGATGTTATGTTGTATTGAGTACCACAAATGGCACCTCTAGGACTACAGTTTGCCCTGAATGAGTGAATGAGTGAGTTGTGAGTGAATGTGAAAGCCTAGGTCTTTACTGTCCATGATAGTAATTTCATAAACCCTGCACACTGAGGCTATTTCACATTGTTAACAAGCTTAATCTAACCTTTTTGTTTTGTAAACTGTTTAATATTTCCTAACTTTATGACTTCTATGTAACAAGTTAACTGAAAGCACAACACATTGGGCAAGTGGGGCCGCCATGATACCAACCAGTGCCCATATGGGATCCTTACTGTGCAGGGGCCTCAGCTCCATGTCGTCCTAAAACCACAGTCAGAAATTCATTCATCTCATCATTGAGGTAAACTTTGTCGTGTGGTGCATAGAACACACATACATTGTATAAGCACATAAACACATTGTATACATAAATGTGGCAAATTCTACTCTTATTTCCACTGTAAAAAAGACACACAAGACTTCCCGAACTGTCCCTATATTAAGACTGTCTTAGAGAACAACAAGGAAAGCTTAGAATCAGACAGGAAACGGTCAGCGGGGATGCACTTATGCCTCACTGGGTGGGACACAAAGATTAGTTACTCCTCACTGGGGTATTGAAGATTTCTCTGCACACCCCTCCTAAAACTGTTCACCTAAACTGTTGACATATGCCTTGTTAGAGTTAGAGTTAGACTACCCGAAAAACAGGCCGGTTCAGCAAAATCATGCTTCCACGCTATAAACTGCTAAATACTAAAACTGAAACATACACGAGACAGCTGAATAGTAATCTATAGCCATTTTAAGGTGTATAGAACCCCGCTGTATATAAACTAAAATTGAAATGTCAGTGAAGAAGTCACAGGATGAGGTTCAGAACTTGCATTCTTTTTTTTTCTTTTAACATATTGGTTACTCAATACCATGTCAACTAATTCCATAACGTTAAAAATTGTTGTTAATGTTATGTCGGGGCTTTTAATTGCTTGGGATGATACTCTGCTGGCTCTACCTTCAGACCAGAGATGGTCTCCCCAAGAAACCGTTGAACTTATCTGGACAATAAGATGCTGGACTTTATGCTTGGTAGATGCTTGCAATGAAGGAATCTCAACTGAATTTGAACTGTGGTAATGCAACAAGGTGGAGGAATTCACCATGGGTGGAGGGCTTGGAGAAGGGTGGGGGGAATCCCTGTGCCTATAAAACTGTGTCACATAATGCAATGTAATCAATAAAAAAAAAAAGACTGTCTTATCCAACTTCTCACAATGTACACCACATTAAAATGATATTTTTTCTCTTTTTAATAAATAACATGTGATAAATAGCAGTATATATATTCTTTGAATATATGTGTTTATACTGAGGTGAATAAATTAGTTACTTTTGTGGCATATTTGAAATTTACCATACTGATAGCTTCAAAATTTATAATAAATTATTATTATTAAATTATTATTAACTATTGTCACCACGCTGTATCATAAAAACATATCCATTCTGGTGAGCTGCATTTTTTAAAGATTTATTTATTTTTATTGGAAAGTCAGTTATACAGAGAGGCAGAGAGACAGAAAGCAAGATCTTCCATCTGATGATTCATTCCCCAAGTGACTGCAATGGCTGGTGCTGCACCGATCCAATGCCAGAGGCCAGGACCTTCCTCTGAGTCTCCCACATGGGTGCAGGATTCCAAGGCATTGGGCTAACCTAAACTGCCTTCCCAGGCCACAAGCAGGGAACTGGATGGGAAGCAGGGCTGCCAGGAATAGAACTGGTGCCCATATGGGATCCTGGCCCATTCAAGGCAAGAAGTTTAACCTCTAGACCAGCATGCCAGACCTGACCTGCATTGTTATCTCCTGTGGCTGACTTCCCCAGGCCCAGACTCTGATAACCACCATTGTGTTCTCAGCTGTGAGTCTGACTGTTTTTAGATTACCATATTTGTTGCTGCATCCCCAAATTACTTCACTTAGCACAATGCCCTCCAAGTTCACTTACATTTTTTGCAAGTAATACTATGTCCTTCTTTTCTTAAATTTAAATAGCATTTGACATATGTGCCACATTGTCTTTATCCATTCATCAGTTGATAGGTATAGGATGATTCCATGTCTTGGTTCTTTAATGTGGTACAATGACTGTTGGGTGAAGGTATCTCTTCAATGTACTGAATTTCTTCCTTTTGGATAAATATCCAAAAGTCGGATTTCTGTATCAGATCCTAGAATGATTTTTACCTTTTTGAGGAATCATCATAATGTGCTCCACAACGGCCATGCTAAATTTTCATTCCCACAACGGCACACCAGGCTTTTGCTCTTCATCCCCATCAACACTTGCTTGCCAACTTTTGGTAATAGTCATTCAAACAAATGGGAGGTTATATCTCACTGTGTTTTTAATTTACACTTTTCTGTTGTTTAATTGAGCATTTCTTCATATGCCTGTTGGCCATTTGCTGATTTTCTTCTGAGAAATATCTAAGCAGATATCTTGCCAGCTATTTTCCTGCTGTTCATATGTGTATAGCATGACATCATCATTCACTTTGTCATAGCTTCCAAAGCAAGAACAACACAGATTCTGCATCTGTAGTGGTATTATATCTCAAACAGGGACATAAATGAAAAAACTTCACTGAATTAGTAGCAATGGAGACAAGTAAAAATGTGTTCACGATGACTGATTTACAGGCAGAATTTGTATAGAAAGTTTTAACTGGTGTTTCCTCCTAAAAAATCATGGTTTCAATCAAAGGCTGATGTCCAGGCTTAGGAATAAGCCAGCAACAACTTCAGAGAAATGCTAACTGCATACAATCATAGAAAACAAACAAATCATCAACCTATTATTTACACTGATCACTTAATGCCCTTTCCCTTTCAAGCTCACTCATTCTAAAATAATAATATGCTTTTAAGCTGATAGGTACATGTTTTCTTTATTCCTAGGGGACTCATACAATGATACTGTTAAGTCTTTTGAATAAAAGGCACTCAAGTAAAAATACGGACAACTAAAATGTTCAAGCACCTCCAAAATAAGCAAAATGTAACACATCTCTAGCCAGGAGTTTAAAATTACTCAGAAAAGTCCAAATTTATAGAATTGCAATTGAAAAAAATGCTCACATTTCATGCAATAAAGTTCCAATTCAGAACATGTTTCTTCCATGGGTGCCAGGAAGCAGCTGCTTGTGTAAAAAGAAGGCTTTTTGAAAGAGTGATGTGAAGCTTTAATTAAAGCCCGTCTGCTTTTCCACCACTTCTGGTGACTGAACATAGTTTGTATTAGTAACAAAACACATGGAAATGTAGTTTTCTTCAAATTTTGTTTGTGAAGATGCAAGCCTGTTGCTCCTTTACATTGTGCTGTTTGAATGCTCTCCCAACAAGTTATAAAAGGAAAAAAAATTCAGTACTACATCTAAATATCTGTACACAATGAAAACATACAATGTTATCTATCAGTTAAAGCTATCTATCAATTGGGACTATGGACCCTCGGTGGATGTTTAACATAAGATCCCATATCTGAAACTCTATGGAGAGAATGGCGTCAGAAATTGCAGATGAAGAACTGGGTACCAACCGTGATAAGTAGAATTGGATTGTAGATCCGTGGGTGACACAGCTTAGAAACCTACCCCAAGGAGAAGAACCTGTTAACCAAAATTGCAATGACCAAGAACAAAAGGAGAAACAGAATCACAATATTTCTGAAGACTCCACCACAAAGGAGCAAAAGCATCTGCCACCCTCAGAGCTAACTAAGGAAGACCCAAGAAAACGAGGCATACAGAATTCAGAAAACTCATTATAAAGCTTCTTACCAACAATCAGAAGCACGTACAAGAGTTCAAGAAATTTAAGGAATATGTCCCACAGGAAACAGCAATGCTGGAACAAAGTCAAGTCAAATTATTGGAAATGAAGGACACAATAAAGCAAATTAAAAATTCTGTGGAAAGTCTCAATAATAGAATGAATGAAGCCGAAGAAAGAATCTCAGAATTGTAAGAGATTTCTTGTCAAAGAGCTACATGCAGAGGTTAACCCAGCTTAAAAAAAAAAAAGAAGGTATTCAAAAATTAGGACACGCTATTAAAAGGCCAAACATAAGAGCTGCGGGCATTCCAAAAGCACAGAAACAGAAGCTGAGTTTAAAGGTATATTAAATGAAATATTCAATGCAAATTTCCCTAATATGAAAAAAAAATTGTGAAACAGAATAGGAGAGGGGCATAGAATTCCCAACAGTGTTAGCCAAAGTGATCTCCAAGACTCATGATAATCAAGCTCTCTTCAGTAGAACATAAGGATAAGATCCTTAAATGTGCACATGAAAAAATCAATTGACCTAATGAGGAGCCACAATCAGACTCACAACTGATCTCTCACAGGAAATTCTACAGGCAGAAGAGAAAGGAATAACATATTCCAGTTTCTAAAAGGAAAAAATTTTCAACCCAGAACAATGTACCCAGCAAAGCTTTCCTTTGTCTTTAAAGATGAAATAAAATTCTTCCACAGTAAAAAAAAGTCTCAAAGAATTCACCTTTTCCAAACCTACCCTACAAATGATACTTAAATATGCTCTCTTAATTGAGAAAAGGAATAGCACCCACCAAAAGCAAAGGCAAATGTAAAGAAAAATCCCAGTAAAATATCAACAGAAGACTAAATCAATTAACAACACATTGTAAAAATGACAGGACCAAATCACCACCTATTCATATTAACCATGAATGTAAATGACTTAAACTCATCAATCAAACATCACTGATTAGTAGATCAGATTAAAAATTAAAACCCATCTATGATTACCTACAAGAGACACATCTCACCAACAAAAATCAATGGAAACTGTGTCTCATGGATTTTGATAATTTTGTTTTTAGTTTCACTTCTTTAAAAACAGTTTTTTTTCTCATTAAATTCTTCACTGACTCATAGATCATACAATAGCATCATTTTCTTCATAAAGGCCCTTGATTTTCTTTTTCTTTTCTTCAATGACACATTAGTCATTCAGTAGCATGTTATTTAACTTTGTGTTGTAAATTTCTATTTGTTTCCTGTTGCTAATTTTGTTTTGTGGCTCTTCATTTAAGGGGATGCATAGTAACTATGTAATGGAGACTATCACATACAGATGTGAGGATACAATGCCATATGCATCTCTACTTCCAGATCAAACATGGACTCCCAATGAAACTGTTAACTGTATCTTGAATACAGGATGTTGAACTCTAAATCTAATTTACAAGCCAATAAGGAGAAGAGTAATTACTTGGTAAACAATGATCAAATAATTTGTTAATGAATTGGGGAAAATATTAAGTTAGGGGCTCCTTTTGTCCTGCAATGTTAAATATATCTAGGTGGATCAACGTTGTGATTCTCAGGCCTGGCATGGTAGCCTAGTGGCTAAAGTTCTCGCCTCACACACACTAGGATCTCATACGGGTGCAGGTTACTATCCCAGCAGCCCTACTTCCCATCCAGCTCTCTGCTTGTGGCCTGGGAAAGCAGTTGAGGATGACACAAATCCTTGGTACCCTGCACCAGCATAGGAGTCCCAGAAGAGACTCTGGGCTCCCGGTTCTGGATCAGCTCAGCTCTGGCTGTTGGCTACTTGGGGAATGAATCATCAGATGGAAGGTCTCGGTCTCTCTTCCTCTCTGCAGATCTTAGTTTCCAATAAAAATAAAATAAATCTTTCAAAACAAGTTGTGATTCTCAAAGTGAGTTCTAAGGAATTCTCATCTTGCTGAGTACTCAGTAATACAAGGTGTGTTGATTAAACAGCTTCATTTATGCCTTGCTCCACTTTCCTCCCATAAAGGAAATCATGTACATTAACAGTTAAATATCCTGAAAAGTACTGAAATATTTCTTTTAAATTGCTGTAATGTATTATCCTTTATTTTCTTATTTTTTGAGCACAAAAAGTCTCTTCTGCTTTGCATTTACTATGATTCCACAAAATTAATGTCACTAAAGATACAACTAGGAAAAGTCTAGGTTAAAATACTAACTGAAAAAAAAAAACATAATGAGACCTAGCAAATTGCAGGTGAACAGTTATTGAGTTTTTATGTACAGAATTTCTGAAACATGAAACAAAAACACAGGAAATGGATTACTTATATTTAACTACAAAAAAGTTTCCATATATTCAAAGACTTTATAAACAAAAGAAAATAGTTCAGTCGACATGAGTATTCCTAAACTTTTAAGAACAGGTCAATATCCTGGATATAAAGAGAACAGTAAAAATCAATGTTATATATACCAGAAAAACTCAGAAAGATCATGAAACAAGATTCATGGAATATGAAAATGAGAAAGGTGACATCTTCATATTATTCAGTAAAAGTAGTTGAAACAATAAGATAGCATTGTTCTCTCATCAATACACAATGCTTTTTACAATGTTATGCTTTTATACAAATGCACAGATAGAGGCACCTGTTCTCACTGCCTGGATTACTCTCCTCAAAGATTATATCTTGTGTAAATCAGTTTTCTTTCAGGATTTTTAAAAATAAATGTATGGGGGCCTGGCTCCGTGACCTAACAGCTAAAGTCCTTGCCTTAAATGTGCCAGGATCCCGTATGGGTGCCGGTTCTAATCCCAGCGGATTTTCTCTCTGTCACTCCTCCTCCCTGTATGTGTGACTTTGCAATGAAAATAAAACAAATCTTTAAAAAATAAATAAATAAATGTATGTACATTATATCATTAAAAAATACTTGAAAGGCAGACCAACAATGAGCGAAGAAGAGGCATACCCTGATTCACTCCCAAGTTAATTCTAATGGCCAGAGCAGGTCTAAAATGAAGTCAGGAGCCCAGAACTCCACCCCGTATCTTACAAAATGGCAGGGGTTCAAGCACTTGAGCCATTTTCTGCTGCTGTCCCAGGCACTTTAGAAGAGGGCTGGATTAAAGAGCAGCTGGAGCTTGAACTGCTGGTCATATGGGATGCTTGTATCGCAGGCAATAGCTTAATCCACCATACTGCAATGCTGGGCACCATATCATATTATTTTTTGTAATGGAAAAGCACAAAACTAAATGTCTGACAATAGGAAAATTATTAGATTAAAAAAATGCTACCATGAAAAACATTCCCATATCACAATATGAAAACAAGTACCCACAATGTAAATGGAACATGACTGTGTTGATTGTATCTCAGCTAACCAATAATTATATACAAATATGAACAGAAAAATAATTTGAGAGTAAAAATGTTGTCATACAGTTCATTCTCACTGGATGATGGGCCCAGTGATTTTTCTACATTCTCCCCAATAAACAGAAAGAATGGCTACCATGTGAAGAGTTGACTCAATATTTATCAATAATCTGAGAAATAACTCTAGCAATTTCTTCAGTAATAGATGCTAACCAAGTCATTTTAGAGGTCTTCTTGAACAGCTTCTGTAGCCTGTAAATCTTATCTATACTGCTAACTAAAATCAGTTCTCATCTCTTAGGCAAAAATAAACTGCTATTCCAGACCTTATAAATATTTCTGCAAATGCCAATGTAGCCCAATGCCTACCAGCTCTCAGGCACTGCTATTGTTCTTTACAGAGACAGGAAGATTTGTAACAGAAAAACAGATGATTCAGTTCCTAATCAATGCATATTTTTTAAATGACTTAAAAGAGAGTGTTTTGAAACTTTTCCATAAAAATAAATGTTATTTAATGGAATAATTGTGAAAAATATCCATCTAAATGTGACAGTAATTGAGGAACCGTAAATTTACAGAACAAAGGTCAATCAGTTTCTGAACAGCTCCAGGGCCCTGCACACATTCTTCCACTGGCACTTTCTCATTACACAGAGTTAACATTCATTACTGTGTCAATAACTTTATTCATTTCTAGAAAACTGAAGACTGCAACAATCTTAGGAAGGGAGATATTGACTCACTGGAGCTGTATACTAATAATAGAGCTCATGCTCATTTTAAGTACAAAGTTCATATTTATTTTTCATCATTGCATTTCTGCAATCCATTTTCTAAAACACACACACACACACACACAAACTGATTTCACAGTCCTCAGAGCATATAATGCTATCCCATTGTTTAACTTCTACTTGACATACTCATCATTTAACCTCCAACCTAGATGACAATTGCATTTTACATTTTATTCTTAACACAATCAAGTCATTTTTGGAGTGCTAATTTTTATTATCTTATTCCAGTATAAAAATGGAGATTCCTCCCACTTTAAAACTAGACCTTGTTAATAGAACAAATAAGGGATCATTACTTATGTTACAAAAGAATCTATTTGTTGAAAGATCTATTGCAAAGTTCCTACAAAGAGCCTACTGCTTCATTACATTTGAAATATTTCCGCTTAGAACAATTTTATCTGCCTGTAACTTTTCAGTATGGAAGCTGGAACATCAATATGCTCTGCCTATCTCATTGCAACGACAGAACTTTTCAGAGCAAAAAAATCCATCCAGGTATGACTCAATAAATCAGGAAGAGAGAAAATGAGACCCAGCTAAGGAGAAATGTGCAGGAGAGTAAATAAGAAGCACTATCCCCGCGGCTCTAAAAAATGGTAACTCTCAACGATGTGGTGAAAGAGTGAAAAAGCTACTTCATGACTTATTCACAAGTGTGTACTTAATTCCCCAAGAAATGTTTTTGACATTAAAGGCTGTAAGTGTCAGTTTTTGCCTAGCAATGAGCTCTAAACATGGTAGACCTCAATAAATACTTTATGAATCAAAGAACTGACACATGACATGTCACTGTGCATTTGACTGACTTCTGGTAATCTTAGGTAAATGGTTAGTGACAGTGGAAGCCACACAGGAAATAGTATCTTTGTTCAACCTTTAATCCAAACAAAACCACTAAATCACAACTATGATGACATGACTATTAATCTCTTTCGACAATGGAATGAAACACTAACAGTATTCAGGATGAATCTAGCTAGTGTTATGATTATGAGAAAATCTTTTATTGAAGATTTATGTTTATTTTTACTGGAAAGACAGACCTACAGAGAGAAACAGAGAAAGAGAACAAGATCTTCTATTCACTGGTTCTCGCCGCAAATGGCCGTAATTGCTGGAGCCAAGCCAAAATCAGGAGCCAGAAGCTTCTTCCTGGTCTCTGAGGTGGATACAGGGTACCAAGGTTTTGAATTATCCTCTGCTGCTCTCACAGGCACTCATATGGGATTCTGGAGCTTGCAGGGGAGAGGATTAGCCAATTGAACCATCACAGCAGGACCTATGAGTAAATCTTAAGTAATAGATTCCCATGCAGACCCGCTGAGCAGAGACCATGCTTACAGTCACATCCTGACTCCCTTCTCCAACTCCAGCACCCATACCAGACCAGGGTCAAAATCCCTTCCTCAGAGGTTCCTGACTGCTAATCTGATCTTTCCTCTTGCAGTTTGATTGACAATTACACATGCATGCACACACATACACTCACACCCACCCTGTACGTTTGTTTTTATCAGTTGTGAAAATTCCAGGGACAGCAACAGGTTTTCAGCTCAGTGATTTGCTCAAATTTGGTGGAAACCGCAATTCAAGCCAAAAAAAAATTCTGATGCAGAAATGACACACATGTTCTCATATATAAAAGCCATTCTCATACTTTGTGAACCTGGAAGCTGATTCTAATAGCTAATGTGATTTCCATCTTCTATATGTTCAATATAGAAATAGCCAATATATTGGAATATTCAAATCTCCTTTGATTTTGGTAATGGAACATAGGAAATAAGTCAATACTCAGAGACCGGTGTCTTGACTCACAGGCTAATCCTCTACCTGCAGGTGCCAGGATCCTACTTGAGAACCAATACTTGCCTCAGTTGCTCCGCTTCAAATCCAGCTCCCTGATTATGGTCTGAGAAAACATCAGAGAATGGCCCAAGTCCTTGGGTCCCTGTCCCATGTGGGAGATCTGGAAGAAGCTCCTGGCTCCTGGCATCAGAGAGACTCAACTCCGGCCCTTGCAACCAAATGGAGAGTGAATCAGTGGATGGAAGATCTCTTACTGTCTCTCCTTCCTTGTGTAAATCTGCCTTTCCAATAAAATTAGATAAAAGTGTTTTTTAAATAAGTGGATAATTCAAATTCACAGATAATTTCAAACAGTTCAAACCAATTGGCATAAATTCTGTATCAGAGCAGCCAGCCAGAAGCCAAATTACAGAGCTGCATAAGTTCAATGTCAACCTATTTTTATTCCTCCATCAAGCCTTCCAACTTTCTGTTTTCTCCTTCCATTCAGCTCAGCACTGCGTTAGTTTCCAGCACAGCCATGTATTAGGCAAACCTGCAGAAGGAAAAGGAGACCGAAAGGTATAAACCGGCCATTACTCTAAAAAATGGGACATTTCTTTATTCTTTAGGTGACTTCAGCTTGCATTTCCTGGCTTAATCTGGGTCCCAAAAAAGGACTTTCCTTATGTGCTTCATCAACAGTAGGAGAAATGGTAAATAATCCAAAATGCAGGAAATAACCGGTGTTGACAGCCTCCAACACAGCCTCCAACAATTTCCACTAATAGATTTCTAATAGCCAGTAAGCAAGAACAACCACAATTTAAATTAATATTGAGCAATCTGTACCTCAATAACTAGAAATTGGTTATTTCATTGATAGTAAGTTTACTATGGTAAATTTTTTGGATTTGTTCAGGTGTTTCTCTCTCTCTCTCTCTCTCTCTCTCTCTCTCTCTCTCTCTCTCTCTCTTCCTCCCCTCCCCCTTCATGCCCTACTTTTCTCTCCCTCCAGAGTACAGATATACTTAATAATATAGCCCACATATTATCTCCAAAATTATTTGATTTGAAAATACAGGTGAACACTTTAGGAAGATAACAGGTGCTTCTCGTAAGGCTGGGGATTCGTTTTCCCCTAGGCTCTGCTCTCCCAGTTATTCATCAGGTCTCTTTACTCTTGTGTGTCTCATCCTTCTTTTCAATGTTCACAGTTGCCATTTCACGTTGAACCTTTAATACCCAAAACTGACAATTTATATTGCTTTCCAATTAGTTCTCTTCTTTCTTACCCCTCCTCACCTCCATGTCATGTTCCCCCCTAAAAATCATAATTCTATAGTTTACAAATGATAATACCAAAATTATCAAAAAGCTACACAATTTTTAGAACTTACTTTATTACATGAAGTGAATAAATTTCACATTTTTCATGATGTGGATTAAGGAAAATACTGACAATTCTACACTATCCTTCCTTCCGACTGCATTCCCCACCCTCCCTCCCTCTTACTTCTTTTTTTTAATTTTTTACAATGATATGCTCACTTTAATTTCACTTCGTAACCAGACTTAACATCCCATCGAGTAAGAATTTCAATACACAGCAAGTAGGAAAAAAGCTACTCTTCCTTAAGTAGACAGACAAAAGCTGTCAATAGTAATCACATCTCAAAATGCCAGTTTACCCATATAGAAAGAAGGCTGCTGATGTAAAACTAGTCAAAAAAGGCTTGAGTAAATTTAGAAACAACTGCTTTAAAATCTATCTTGAATCTGTGCTTCTCTTGGCACACCCATTAGCTTATACTTAGTCTAAGTCACATGAAAATGTCAGAAATTTCTTTGTCTTCTCACACATTCTAGATAATTCAGGAGAGAGAAGCAAGATGTCAGTATAGGATGCAGACAGGTTTAAACTGAGGGAAAATCATTAGCCAGGGTAAGCACACAGGGCAGATTGCAGGAAAAGATAGAGGTCTGGCTGATGGCAGCGGGATATCTGGAGACCCCCGGACAGAGGGTGGCAGCAGTGACAGCAGAGCAGTGTTACAGGGACCAGATAACCCAGCAGCAGTCAGTGCACAGTGATCTGAGCTCCAGCGGCAACCAGAATTCCAGTGGCAAGCAGGTTTCCAGCAGCAGCCAAAGCTTCAGTGGCAGTCAGGTGGGAAATGGAGCTCACCAGAGCTGGGGAGCTAAACACAGGCAAAGAACTGTGCATCCTGCTGACTTCTTTAAACCAACCACAAGCAGAGTCAGAGCAGCAGACTCTAAGATGTGGGGCAAGAACAGGCTGCATCTCACAGCACAGACCCCCACCAGCATCGCATCAAGCACCATTTTGTATATTGGGGCAAAGAGTGTGGACCTCAGAGACAGTCAGGAGCAGGCTCATTTCTGGCTCAGCACACTGCACTGATCCCACTGGGAAAATAGTGCCAACTTTGCATCCTGCAGGTGCCACACATTGTGGGTCTGTGTGGCCTCCAGACCTAATAGTCAGCAGCTCCAGAACCCCACAACTGCCAGGTCAGGCTCCATTGTGGACAATGGAGCATAAGCTGACTGAAGGGAGGAACAAGAGTAAGTTGCGCATGCACTAAAAAGAGAGCAATGAGGCACCATTTTCATGGGACCAGAAGCTGTGGGACTGGAGAGACAACAGGGAGCTATACAAGTGCTAAACTAGGAGCAAAATCATTCCCAGATTAATGCATTGCACTGGTTCCCCTGAGAAAAGAGCTCTAACATGGCATTCCATAGATTTCATGCAAAATAGGTCTGTGTGGTCCCCAGATCTAATGGCCAGCAGGTTCCAACAGATCAGCACAATCAACAAGCCAGTTATTTAGGACAGCTGGTGTCTCCCTAATCCTGCATACTGCCTTGCAACCGGAAGTGAGAGAAAGGCTATATAGACAACAGTGTGGCCACAGCAAAGGTTCACAGGAGGTGGGGAGTGGTGAACCAGTGGTTGGGGCTATGAAGGGAGTCTGTGGTAGAAGACTAGCACAAGAGCCCAGGTCTGAAATTTGACAGAGGGAGCAGTACAAGTAACTACAAATAAGGAACTGGATACCAAACCGAATCAAGAAAATTGACCTGTAGATCCGTGGGTGACACAGCTTAGAAACCTACCCCAAGGAGAAGAACCTGTTAACCAAAATTGCAATGACCAAGAACAAAAGGAGAAACAGAATCACAGTATTTCTGAAGACTCCACCACAAAGGAGCAAAAGCATCTGCCACCCTCAGAGCTAACTAAGGAAGACCCAAGAAAACGAGGCATACAGAATTCAGAAAACTCATTATAAAGCTTCTTATCAACAATCAGAAGCACGTACAAGAGTTCAAGAAATTTAAGGAATATGTCCCACAGGAAACAGCAATGCTGGAACAAAGTCAAGTCAAATTATTGGAAATGAAGGACACAATAAAGCAAATTAAAAATTCTGTGGAAAGTCTCAATAATTGAATGAAGCCGAAGAAAGAATCTCAGAATTGTAAGAGATTTCTTGTCACAATGGGGAAACAATCAAAAAGCTGCACGCAGAGCTGAGTTAAACTAAACAAAAATTCAAAGGAGACACTATTAAAAGACCAAGTATAAGTTATGAGAGTTCCAGAAGGTACAGAAAGAGAAGCTGGGTTTAAAGGTGTATTTAATGAAATAATTAATGCAAATTTCCCTAATATGAAGAAAGAATTGTGAAACAGAATACGGGAGGGGCACAGAACTCCCACATAATGATCAAGGAATCCATTCAGCAAGAAGAGATCACTATAATGAATGTATATCCACCAAATGCCAGGGCCCCTTGCTAAGTGAAACAAATATTAATTGGTTTAAAGGGAGAAATAGACTCCAATACAGTATTAGCAGGAACATTAATACCCCACTAACATCAATGGACAGATCAATGAGACTGAAATTCAGCAAAGAAACAAAAGAATTCAGCAGACTTTAGAGCAAATGCACTTAGTTGGTACCTACTGAACCTTTCATCCTACAGTGAATACACTTGTTTTTTCATCAGTACATGGAGCCTTCTCCAGTATTAAACATGTTATATGCAATAAAACAAGACTCAGCAAATTTTTAAAAATCAAAATTATACCATGCATCTTCTCAGACCATCATGAAGCGAAACTAGAGACTAATATGTCAAAACATCCAGGAAGACATGCAAATATATGGAGACTGAATAATATGCTAATAAGTGAGCAATGAGTTAGAGTGGAAATCAAATCATTGCTTGAAACAAATGAGGGCACCAACACAACATATCAGAAGTTATGGGACACAATCAAGGCAGTGGCAGGAGGAAAGTTCATCTCAATCAAGGATTATGTTAATAAATTTGAAAAGTACCAAGTAAAGAAGCTAACCTTACAGTGAAGGATCTAGAAAAATAACAGCAAAGTAATCCCAAGATTAGTAGGAAAAAGAAAAACCAAAATAAGGGAGGAAAGAAACCAAATCGAGACCAAAACAGCAATTCATAAGATCAATCAAAGGGCTGGCTCTTTGAGAAAATCAACAAGATAAACTCCCCACTATACCAATTAGTAATAATAAAAACAGGGAGAAAATAGTCATCAATAGTATCAGAGACAGAAAGGAAGTATAACAACAGATACCTCAGACATACAGAGAATTATTAGGAACTATTACAAGCAACCATATGGCAACAAATCAGAAGACCTAAAAGAGATGGTTAGATTTTTGGACACATAAAATCCACCAAAATTGAATCATGAAGCAATTAATGATCTAAATAGATCTATAACGTGGACTGGAATCAAATCAGTAATTAAAGACCTCCCATCCAAGAAAATCCCTGGAACAGATGGATTTACTACTAAATTCTACAAAATACTTCAAGGAAAAATTACCCCAGTTTTCCACAAGTTTTGCCAAACAACAGAAAGGAAGGCAATCCTTCCAAACCCTGTGAAGCCAATATCACCTTAATACCAAAGCCAGATAGAGACACAGCAGAAAACAAGAACTTCAGATCCATATCTCTGATGAGCATAGAAACAAAGAAAGATTCTCAACAAAATACTAGCCAACAGGATCCAACAGTACTTCAGGCAGATCATTCCCCCGGACCAAGTGGGATTCATTCCTGGCATGCAGAAACAATTAAGCATTTGCAAATCAATAAATATGATTCACCACATCAACAAATTGAAAAATAAGAACCATGTAATCATTTCAATAGATGCAAAGCATCTACTGATTCAACACCACCTCATGCTAAAAACATTAAGCAAGAAAGGCATAATAGGAACATTCTGTTCTATCAAAACAATATACAAAAAACCCAATGCCAGCATCATACTAAATGAGGAAATACTGAAAGATTTCCCACTAAAATCTGGAACTAAATAATACACAACTGATAGGGGAATAATAGCTAGGATCTACAAAGAGCTTCAGAAACTCAGTGACAGCAAATCAAACAATCCTGTGAAAAAATGGGCAAAAGAAATGAACAGGCAGCTTTCAAAAAAATTAATTCAAATGGCTAATAGACATAGAAAAAATGATCTGGCTCCCTAGCCGTCATGGTGATACAAATTAAAACCACATTTTGAGGCTCTACCTAACTCTACTAACAACCCCTCTTGGCGTGGATGTGGGGAGAAAGCTACCCTCCTCCACTGTTGGTGAGCGTGTAGACTAGTACAACCACTATGATTGTACTATATATGAAAGCAGTATGAAGAGTGCTTAGAGAACTTCAAATAAATCTGCCATATGATCCAGCTGTCCCACTTCTGGGAATATATTCAAAGGAAATGAAAACTGCATAGGATAAGGGAGTCTGTAATCCTATATTTACAGCAGCACAATCTACAATAGCAAAGACAAGAAAACAATCCAGATACCTGTCCAAAGAGGAGTGGTTAAACAAACTGTGGTACATCTACTCCATGAAATATTACCAGCCATTAAAATGAATAAAATTCTACCATTTGCAACCAATGGTCCCAGCTAGAGACCATTACACTCAGTGAAATAAGTCAGTACTAAAATGACAAATACCGTATGTTCCCTTCGATATAAGGCAAACTTCATGCAAAATATAAGACCAATAATCCTTTCAATAATGTTTTAGCTGCAATCCATGTGTTTCAATATTTTTGTTCTTACTTTCATTTCTTCAAAAGTTTATTTTCTCTTATCGATTTTTTCATTGACTCATAGATCATACAGTACCACCATTTTCTCTAAGAAGGTTTTTTGTTTTCTGTTTTATTTCTTCATTGACATTTGTAGCATGTTATTTAATTCCATGTTGTTGTAAATTTTTTAACTTTGTTTCTGTTGTTGACATTGTTTTGTGACTTTTCATTTAAGGGAATGTATAAAACAGCATAATAGAGAGTTGCAGATACAAATGTATAAAGATACTATGCAGTAAGCATCTCTGTTTCTAATTGAAAGAACTCCCAATGAGATTGTTGGGTGTATCTTTGACAATAGAATGCTGGACTGTCTTCCATTGTCTGTGCCAGCAATGTCAAGTCACACTTGAATAGCAGATTGATGGACTTATTACATCTTATGCAGTGCTACACTATTGCAATAATATAGGAGAAATCAGTTCGGGAGGGGATTTGGGTGGGGCAAGGGAAATCCCAAAGCCTATGGAATTGTATCATAAAATTAAAAATAAATGATAGACATTATTTCTAGGCATCTCAAATCAAATGAAGACCAGTAAGCTTGGTCTGACATCTGAATTCCTCCAAAATCCAGACTTACCTCTCAGTCTTTGTATTGGATCTATGTCCCATGCCTCTTCAGAGTCCATACAGAGCTGTCTACCCATGGCAACCAGATGACCCAGCATCCCAAAAAGAAAATACCCGAAAAGAAACCAGCCTGAAGACGTGGACATTGAAAAGTTTTGGAGACATATTGTGGACACAGAAAGACTGGCATATTGTAAAACTAACAATAGTCAGAAGTAATTAAGGGGAGGAGAGAAAAGGGAGAAAGAAAGAAAGAAAGAGACCACAATGCTTTGGGGGAAATCCCAAATAGCCAGCACACAAATACTTATGAACTATTGTGTCCGGTTGGCAAGAGTCACATCACATCTGATGGTAGTACAACCACCTCTACCACTCCTATTCCAAACCCAACCCCTATAGAAACTGGACCATAGTGTCTGGCTTGGAGTTACACAATTAATAAAGTAGAGTAGGCAAAATGAACATATGCCAACAGTAAAGTCCTCCTCACCTAGTTAAATCTCATGTCAGAGACTGATACCCCAGTCTTCTAAGCGTCAATCTCTTAAACCCCTAGATCAGCCAAAGGATTTATTCAGTCAGAGACCCCAAAGTAGTAATAGTAATAACAATAATGATAGTAATAATAAAAGAAAATGGAAAAGTGAGAGATTTAAGCATGGGCAGAGATTGGAATGGGAGCAAAAAGTGACAAAGGTAACAAAAGAAGGGAGCCATGTGACCTTGCAAAGTGCTAATCTGAAACAAGAAAGAGAATGGAAGGGACATTATGTTACAGCACTTCATGTTATAACGGGTCAACTTGCAACTTAAAGGTTACTCTCCCATGCCTTTAGGCAGAGAAAGGATCAAACCAAAGGTCCATTTCTTTGCCCAGCTGTAACAAGAAAAGTACAGCAGCTACGTGAAAGAATGGTGCCAGGGACTGTTGCACAGGGACTGTGGCTAAAAGAGGAATTATAGTGCCACTGTCATGGTTTCCAGGCAAAACTCATGCCTCAGGGTGTTTAAAAGCATGCTTCAATTTGAAGATTTGGAAGTAAGCACACTGAATGAGCTATTTCTGTTTTCCTCTAATAATAATAATGACATAAAAAGCATTAATAACATAATAATAGGCATCTTTTAGAATTTTTTTAAATTCATTTTACAAGCAGGGAGAGTGACAAGAACAAAGATATTCCTTCTCTATTTCTCCCCACAAATGCCTGCATCTGGGGTTGGGCCAGGATGAAGCCAGGAGACTGAAATTCCATCTGGATCTCCCACATTGGTGGCAGGAACTAAGGTCTTGAGCCATCATTCACTGTCTCCCTGGGTGTGCATTGGCGGAAAGTAGGAATTGGAAGTGGAATCAGTACTTAAATCCAAGCGCTGAAAAATGCGATGTTAATGTTGCAAATGGTATTAACCACTGTGACAACCACTTGTCCCAATATCATTTCTTAAACTGCATATCCATGTAGTATATAGGTGTATGGGAGGTTTTTCCTTATGTCCCCCCTTTCTGAAAAGTCGATATCATGAAAGTAAACATCTTCCTGTAAATTGGAAGGGTCTGTCAGCTATAGATAATGGTGTTGTGTGAAGCCCCAGAATCTGAAGACTGTGGAGTTCAAATAGCTATGTCGCTTTATTCAAGTTGTTCTTCCTCTAAAAGGTCAATTTCCTTAGGTGTAAAGTCAAACTAATAATAATAATTTTTATTATAGCATTAGAAGAATTTGTGGAGTTAATATTAAAGAAAAATACTTATATACCATTCTATCTCATATATATATATATAGCTTACTGCCCTGGCCCACAGTCAGTACATAATAATAATTACTATTGTTAGCATCATTTTTGGTCTCACTGACAGAACATACTGGAAACTCATGCCACTTGCAAGTCATAGAATACCAATATTAAAGGATTTCAGAGACCTTCTTTCTAGTCTAATACCTACCTTCTCCACTGCTAATTAGCCACCTCTAATTTTACAAAGGGAGAAAATAAGTTAATTCAAAGCTTTTTTCTCCCAATAAGTAACTATTCTATATTCTGGTTTCTCTTTGCAATGCATTAGACACTGGTTATCTCTTAGATTTCCACACAGTGCTGATCTTACTTTTTGGTGCCACCAAGTGGTCAAGTTTAATGACAAAATGATACTTCCCACAGACAACACTGGGATATCAAGTAGCTTAAGACTCCGTTTACATAGCATTCAACAGCTCCACCACACAGATCTAATCAATGACAATCTGAAGTAAATAAGGAAGCAAAAGTTACCACAACTCTAGGAATCCAGGAGAGCAAGCTGACCAGAGCAAGGGTTGGTGTTGGTTGAGCTTCCCCTTCCAGCATCTAGAAAGCACTTTGCTTATTTCTAGGTTGTAACAAAAGCATGTCTGGCCTTCTGGAAAGGCAGAAATCACTTTTATGATAGATGAACAGATAGTACTATTTTTTATTGAATGGTAAACAATCTAATGCAAGCAACAACCTTATTTACTGTAAATTGATATTAAAGCTATGTTGAGCACTAAAAGAAAGAATCTCTAAAATAGAAGTATATATATATGAAACTGCAGCCAAGCACAACAGCTTTATTGATAACATTTTAATAGTAAAACTGTAAAAGGACAATAACATGATTTTTTAATCATCTATTTTTAGTTGTCAGCTATTTGAGCTGTACAATTGCAGTAGTACTATGAAGTCACTTTTAATGTGTGAATCTAATATTTTTAACAATTGTGTGAACATAATATAGTTCAAGAACATTTATTCCAGAAACATTTTCTAGAAGGAATTTTGCATTTCTGGGTTCATAGATTTGGGAAAGACATCTCCCACCTCCCCCAAAAATCTTTTGACTTCAAAATGATTGACAATATAGAATCTAATCAATTTATCCAATTTTTGTTAAATTTCTATATTCTGTAATCTTGTGAAAGTGATTTTCAAAGCCTATTGCTTTAGATCCTAATTAGTGAGAATATTGTATGTCTGAGAGGTGCCTGATTTGTTCCAATAATTTCTTCCTTTCTTCATATTACATCTTTTTAGTTGAGAGATAGCAAGTCAGAGACATTTCCCATCCAAATCTCATGAGTCAGGAACTTAGTCATGAGTCAGGAATTCAGCCCAAGTTTCCTAATGGTAGAGATCCTACCACAAGAGCCATCCCTTGATGTTTCTTGGGATGGGTAATAGCAGGAAATTGGAGTCCAAGACTGGAGCCAGGGTAAGAGCTGTTACCAAGGCAGGTGTAGAACTCTGCAAAATGTTATAAATAAAATTTCAGCTTATACATTCAGAGAACATACAAGTGGCAGGCACATGCACAGATGAAATAAACATGTCATTTTTAAATGAAGCAATGCCCTTACTTTCTATCCAGGTGTGGTGAATTTAGCACCTTCCAGGTCTAGTGAAGGTTGGTCTCACCTCTTACACTGCAATATGAAAGCACTGACCTGTTTCCATTGTTTCCCGGGAAATCGAGCTGAACTATGTGTGCAAAGTTTAGCCAAAACTCTCATCTGAAAGTTTTGCACCTAAAGGAAGTGACTTAAAAAAATAGGAACAAGAAATAGAGCTGAATTACAGTGCAGCATCCACAGCCATTTTCTGACAGTGATGCTGCTACAGGTGGTAGGTTCCCGTGATCAGTGGCATACCTTCAGCGGCACTCACCAGCAAACGGCTGTAACAAGAACTGGCAGTCATTCTCAATGTGTAGCCTCCTTTTTCTCAACAGTTTTCCAAGCCTAAGATTCAAGTCTTCCTAATAATTCTGTGAGATGCCAGTTTCCTTTCAACAAATTGTGATTCTGCCCAAGTTACCCAGAGTCCATTTCTGAAATTGGTAACAGTATTAATGTGATAGTGGCAGTAGATCACCAAAAGTGGTATTGACTGAATGGAGGTGTAAAAATAAAGGGGTAAGAGCTGCAGTAATCCTTACAGATTTCAACACTCATCACATCCTTCTAGACTGCAGAATCTCCGTGGGGAAATGACCTCCCTTGTTACACAATTACAACCTGTTGAATTAGGCTATTGCTGCACAGGATATATTGGACTATGCTAGCTATTTCTGATGATGTTTAGGGAGGTTTATTTTTTAAAAAAATGACAAGTTTAAGCTGAAAGTCACTATTGTTAAAGCAAATAAAAGAAGTAGGCTTTTAGTGTTGTAAATCCTTTCTGTCTGCACCCTGCAGGCTAAATGACTTAGAGTCTGATACTTTCCTCACAAGCTTACAAAATTAATGTGTTGGAGTGTAACTCTTCTTTTAGACCTCAAAGTAGTTGCAATTTGTATCTGGGTGGTCTTGTTTTAGGTTTATATATATTTATGGTTATCATATCTTTTTGCTGAATCAAACCATTTATCACAGTGTAGTGTCCTTTTGGCAATTTTCCATCTGAAGTCTATTTTATCTGATAAGAGAACAGTGCTTGCTTTTGTTTTCCATTTGGATTGTGTATCTTTTTCCAGTCCTTTGCTTTCAGACCATGTCTAACCTAATTTGAAGTTAGTTTCTCATACACAGCCTATGGTGGGATTTGGGGATTTTTTCCATTCAGCAAACCTAAGTTTCTTTGCTGGAGAATTTAATCTGTTTACATCCAAGGTTGGAACTGGTAAATAAAAGCTATTATAAGACGTTTTGTAAATTGGTTACTGATTTTACCTGTTCTGTTAGAGAATTTGATAATGTCATGTATTTCATGATATTTACAATACTTTTGGAATTTCCTATAAGGTTGGTCTGGTAGTGCTAAATTCTTTCAGGTTTTGCTTATAGGTAAAATATATTCCTTCTCCTCAACTTGCAAAGGATAACTTTGTTTGATATAATATTCTTGGTTGGAAGGTTTTGCCTCTTAAGATCCTGAATGTATCATCCCACTCTCATCTGACCTGTACAGTTTCTGTTGAGAAGTCGGCTGTGAGTCTAATTGGTTTTCCTTTATATGTAAATTGATTCTTTTTCTCTTACTTTATTTAGCATTCTCTTAGACTTTAATTGACAGCTTAGGGTCCTTTGAGTCCTCTGAACATGGATATTCATGTCATTTTCAAGACATAGGCAATTTCCAGCTATAATTTAATCAGGCCTGTTCTCAATTCTTTTCTCTCTTCAGAAATGCCTACAAAATGAATATTTGTTCACTTAACGGCACACAAAATTTCGTGAAGATTTTATTTACTCTTTTTTATTCTTTTCCTTTGTTTTTCTTCTGATTGAATGTTTTCAAAAGATAATTCTTCAGGTTCAAATTTCTTTCTTCCACTTGGTTTATTTCGCTGTTAAAACTTTCAATCATGCTTTTATTTTACTGACAGAATATTTCATCTAAAAATTGTATTTGAAACTTCCAAGTTATTTCTATCTCCTTTCATTCATGTATTTCATTAACTTCCTCGTTTTTAGTCTATCTATATTCTCTTGCATTGTATTGAGTTATCTTACTATCATTATTCTGAATTCTACTCCTGGCATTTCATAGATGTCCTTCATATCAGGCTCTAATTCTGAAGAATGATTTTGTTCTTTGTAAGGCATCATACCATCTTGTTTCTTCATGTTTCCTGTGTCTCTACATTGAATCTGCACATCTGGTATAATAGATCATGCTTCTTTATGGAATAGTTTTTTTGGGGGGAATAGTTTATGCTTTTGATGAAATGTTGACTATCAAAATGCTTGTTGTTTTGGCTTTGTTTGCTTGTTTTAATAAATGTTGGCTGTTTCTATAATTGATACAATTGTCTAGTGCATTGCAGTTTGTAGGGTTAGAAGACTTTGAGACCAGTGTGGATTTCCTAAGGTGTGCATCTTCAATCCACAAAGAATTAGATATCAGTGACACTGGAAATTGTGATAGTCAGGGTTTTGTTCTTATTGCTGAGAGAGAGAAAGCTGTCTATTTCTTTATCCCCCTGGCAAGCGTAATTGAAGCTGGAGCTTGCGCCAAAAATTGCTGAGACTCTAGAACTGTGTACTATGAATGCCCCTCATCAGATCTTGCTAGGGTGATTCAGTTGGTATCAGAGTTTATGACACCAATAGCCCAAATCCCAAGAATGGGGAATGTGAGCTGAACCCTAGTAAAGTTCCACAAGGAGTCTTCAAGGTATAGAGAAATTTTTCACTGGTGAGTATGGTTCCAGAGAGTTGGAACAGAAGCAATTTCTTCCCTAGGTCCACCAGGTATATTTCACTGGGATTGTAGAAGGCCATAGATGATAGGTTAGGTACTTGAGTCCCCGCCACTCATGTGAGAGACCTGAAAGAAGTTTCTGGCTCCTGGGTTTGGATTGGCCTTGCCCTGCTATGAAGTAAACTAGGACATATAAGATATAGCTCTCTGTCGTTCTCTCCCCCACCCCAACTCTTTGTCTTTCAAATACAATTAAGATAAGTAAACATTTTTAAGAACAAAGTACAAAAAGCGGGATGACTTAAAACAACATAAATGTATTATTTTGCAGTGTCAAATGTATTATTTTGCAGTGTCAGTAAGGAAAAGTTTGAAATCAAAGCATCCGTGGAGTATGCTCCTTCTGAAAGCTCTCATGAACGCTCTCTCGTCACTACCTCCTCCCAGCTTTTTGTTGTCAGAATTCATGGCACTGCTTGACATGTTGTTGAAACACCTCAGTCTTGCCTCCCTCCTCTGCCTCACATATCCTGATATGTGCCTTCAACTGTTTGTGTGTGAATGTGCATGGGCATGAGTCCCAATGGGACATCTTTCTCTGTCTATGCTCATATTTCCGTCTTTTTAAAATGACTTTAGTCATTGGCCAGAGCTCACTCTACTCTAGTATGATCTCATCTTTACTTGACAGTTTCTGCAAGAACATTGTTCCAAGTAAGAACACAGTTGCAGGTACTGAGATGGATTCAATATGTTTTTCAGAGTGAAATGTTTTTCAGAATGAATAGCATACAACTCACAAATCAAGTGCTACTTAGATATGGCACAATGTAAGAAAATAGCATATGAAGTACATCTTGAAAGATTGGGTATATAAAGGGACCACGGCATGGGTTCAATAAAACATGACTAGTATGCTTCAAAGTCAACCATTATTTTAGGATTTCTTTGCAATGTGTCCAACATTTGCCAAGTTTCATCTAGAATGCTAACCTTAGAAAGCATTACCATAAAAGTGTGTGCTGAGTTCATAAAGAAATGAATGAAAATGTTGGTGCTATTGGAAAAACAACCCAAAACACAGGAATAATCAGTGGTGTGGTCATATAAAAGGTCATATGATTTGAAAGCATTTATAGGAACATTCAACCTTCTACTCATTGCTATCTTCAGCTAGAACATAATTCAAAACAATGTCCATAGTCTACAGTGGCCATTTTGTACTTTTGAGGAACCATTTTCCCAGTACCTGACATCAGCCTCCAGCTTATTTAGTTCTCATGTTTCTATTTCTTCTCATGGTGAAATAAATGGCTTATTGTTCGAGAATAAAGGCAACTCCAGAGATGAATTATTACATGTTCACCTTCAGGAACTTGATACACAATTGGTAGTGTGACATAAAGCAAGGGGGAGGGGCATTTAGGAAGAGTCATTGTCCATTTGGAAGATCACAATCCAAGAGACTGCCATCTAATTAGGAAACTCTAGAGAGAAAGAAAAAACCCAGGTTTTAAATAACTTTATGAACGTTTGTGACAATCTGAATATCACTGCCCTGTCTTGTTTATTAAGGTAATGAAGTGTGAAAAAAAGGGAGAGGGAGGAGTTTGACTAGCCACAATTGTCTGGCTTATTATGCCATCTAAAAGGAAGGAAAAGAATATGTAAAACTTCAATGTGCCTAACTGTTAAATAAAAAATACTCTCCATGTCTGATGAGAAAATAATGGTGTTCATCAAGTCCCCTAAAAAATCATACAGGAACCCATGGACCAGTGACCAAGACACCTACATTTCTTTTAGCATTTTAAGTTCAGATACATGCTAATTACTTGCGGACCACTCTGTTCACAAACCAAGGAAGGAATGCAAAACCTGTTTCCATGGGGATGAAACTTTTCTCCTGGTAATTCTCCCACCCCCATATTTTGCCACTATCAAGGATTTAAACTGAACTTCTACGAAGAGCAGCAATGGTAACACAGTAAGCATTTTACAGTATTTCCAAGTGCACCTGGTATATGTCTATGAGCAGGGGGAATCTTTTCTGGTCATAGGTCCATTAAAACAGTTCCAAAATCTTCTTGGGTTTAGAGTCATGATGTCAAGTTATTCAACATCTCAGTATATGAACGGACACCTCTTGATTAGGAGTCAGCAACTGCTACCCAAAGGCCAAAACCCATGAATTGGTCAGCAATGTTTTATTGGAAGGCAGCCATAATCAGGCACTTGCATCTGTGGATGATTTTCTGTTCCAGTCTCAGAGTTGACAGAGATTGTATAAGCCACAAGCCTAAAAAACATATATTGTCTGACTTTTCATACACAAAGATTGATGGTTCCTATCACAGATGACAGGGTCAAACTCTGGTATGGAAAGTAACAAAATAGAAAGCCTGGTACAATGTACTATAGTAAATTAAAAAAACTAAAGGACTGCTACTAGGAACCTCCAAGTAGGACTGGAGATCATAGTTTGTTAGAAAAGAATCCACAGAAAAGTGAGAACAAAAAGATTGAAGCCTCTGGATACAAAAATTTGAAGAGGTGAGGAAATGTTCTACATAAGATGTGGTAAGTGAGCAGAAAGATGTAAAGGAAATGCTATACAGTATTCTGAATCATAGAAAATATACTAATTCTGCAAAGACCAATACAAACATGAAGGAATGCTTTCATGGTGATCGCAAGTTTATAGTTGAAGGAAAGGTTTACAAAGGGTGAGTGAGATTGGAGCTAAGGTACACAGGCTGTTAAATGTCACACAAAGAAAATGATCCATGGGATAATTAAGCAGATGAAATTTTTGTTTAAGGATGTTCAGAAAATCAGAAAAAGGAAGGAATATTACAGGGAAAATAAATTAATCAATGTCTGCCATTAAAGAAATGCTTATGAGATGCCAGGCACGACTCTAAGATGTGCACTAACTTATGTACCCCTCCTAACAGCTCTATGGGGAAATGCTGTTATGATTGACACTTTATAGAAGAGAAATCTGTCCCCAGGAGAGAATAAGCTACTTGTTCAAAATTGTTCAGTTAGAAAATTTTAGAGTCAGAATTTGAATCCAGACAATCTGGCTCCAGAGTACAACTTCTGTAATTAGCAACAAAGTTGTTATAAGAATAGAAAACTGAGGTGATAAGAACTCAGTGAGACTTTTATGCATGCCAGTACAAGCTGCACTACAAATGCATTTGAAAAGTGAATGATGAAAGAAAAAAAAGGAAGTAACAGGTGCAAAGAGAATCACAGAGAAACAAATCACTAGCATTCAGAGTCTATACACACAATTCAAGAAAAAGAGGTATTCAGCATAATTCTAATAGTTCCCTTTGGGGTAGCAAGGGGAACGATGGGATTGCTATGTAAGAAATAGGAGGTAAGGTGGGCTTTAGAGACAAGGTAGTAAATTCAATGTGAAATTAAACAGAAGATTAATTTGATGAGCTTTCAAAGTTTCCGAGGGAAATGTTCATCTAACCCTCAGAGGTACAGGGTCAGAAGCCAGAAGGGGGACCAGCTTCAGAACACTGGAGATGGTGTTTGGGCTGCACCAGAAGGAATGGAGGTGATGAGATGTCCCTCTCATGCTGATGGAAAAAATGAAGTTATCTTCATGTGTGGCTTATCCATTAAATAAAGCAAGGAAAACCACTGGATGGTGACAAGGTGTAAAATTGGCTTAGTGAAAAGAAAACAGCCTGGCTCTAGAGGACATTGGAAGTAAAAGGGGATATTCATTTACGAAGAGATTGCTGCATGCTGAGGGCCCTAACATTAAGTAGCATGACCAAAGAAAGGCAGAAACTTGTGACATATTTCCCTCGACAGTAAACAGAGAGGAGAAGGGGCTTAAGAAAGCACACAGCTAGAAAGTCAGAGTCCATATTAAGGCCAGTCCTGCCATTCAGAAGCCCGAGACCTGTGTTTCACGCTGATCATGAAAGGGTTCTTCCATATGTTTCCCAGTTTCCTTGGACACTCACAGCCATTGGTAAAACACTGATTTATCCTACAAAGAATCCACTACCTGTTCAGCACCTCAAAGAATAACCCCCTAGTTGCAGCGTCATGATACACCCCTCTGTGAGTACATCTTTATATGGAACAGATAACTCCATACAGCAACCAGCCACTGGGTGAAATCTGCAGGGATGCAATAAAGCATTCCTAACTCTAACTAACACAGTTTCCTCCTCGTTATCTTCATTTCTATTTTCTTCCAGAGTGGCTCCTCTCTGAGTTACAGCGCAGGCTTTCAGAGCTTTGCACATTGGCAAGAAATTCTACGAGTCCCTCTCAAGTCCTCAGGGTTGAATACAAAGACCTGTAATGATGTATTTGAAATCACAAGCTAAAATGAGTATCTAATCTTATTTACTTATGTTCTTTATCTGTAAGGTAAATATTAAGAGAACTCCCACCTAGCACCCACCAGGTCTCCCCCATGAATGGCACAAATTCTTGAACCTTCTCTGCTGTGTCCCAGGGTGCTCCTTAGCAGGAAGCAGGTGTTGGGAGCAAAGGCAGGGCAAGAAATCAGGCATTTCAATGTGGAAGACAGGTGTCCCAAGGGGCATCTTAACCACCAAATACCCACCCTGATCGTTTTCAAATATGAATCAAATAAACATTAATGCAATAACAGCTACAAGGAAACGTTAAGTCTCTTGATTTGTACTACTTTTTCATTAGTACTCTTTATTTCCAGTATATAAACAAAATTTTGAGTTCCATGTTAAAAGTACTCGCAATTACACGGTTTCTCTTGACTATACCTGTTTGAATTCTTTTTTTCCCTCAGATATGTGAAGCTCAGAGATTTTCTGGAAGTGAATTTCTACTTTGATACTATTCATTTGTAGTAGAATCCTGTTCACTTATTGCATAACTAAAATAAATAAATTTCTTCATGGAAATATAGTTTCTGACAAAGCAAAGAAGAGAATTAGGAAAAAACTTCTCCAGGGTAAAGGACTAAAGATCTGAATCACAATTCGTGAATCAAAGTACTATGTCTATAGACACTCATATTAATAAAATTAGTATTATTAACGTTCTTGGCATCAGCAAGTGAACAAGCAGAACATTTTTTAAACAGTAGTTCCATTTTTCAGGTGCAGAGCTGGTCTTGCGGTTTTCTTAACAGCTGAGACTTCCCATCTCTGGACAAAGAGTTTCAGCCATGAAAACATGCGAAGAGCAATTGGCTTGGCATGATTTCATCATCCTCCATGAGAAACAGACTTAGCAGGAGCCTAAGACTTTCATATCCCTGCATCAAGAGATATGATTCTGGTACACAAAAGACATAATCACTGACCAGGGTTAAAGGCGTCTCAGCAGGACACTTTAATACACTTCCTTTCAAAAGTGTTTTCAAATATTTTACTATACTTCTTTTAAAAAGTATTAAGTAACTCTTGGCAATAATGAATGTACATGTTTGGAGGTCCAGTGTGACATTTCAGTATATGTCTACAATATGTAGCAACTGAATAACTGACATCTCCCTCTCATTGTTTTTGTGTCTGACTTTATGAAATTCTTGGAGCTCTTCTTTTCTCTTTTTTTTGAAGATTTATTTTATTTTTATTGGAAAGCCAAATTTACAGAGAGAAGGAGAGACAGAGAGAAAAATCTTTCATCCACTGGCCCACTCCCCAATGGCTGCAACAGCCGGAGCTGAGCTGATCCAAAGCCAGGAGCCAGGAGATTCTTCCAGGCCTCCCACGTGGGTGCAGGGTCCCATGGCTTTGGGCAGTCATCGACTGCTTTTCCAGGCCATGATGAAGGAAGCTGGATAGGAAGTGGAGCAACCAGGACATGAACCAGCATTCATATAGCATCCCAGCGCATGCAAGGCTAGAACTTTAGCCACTGCCGATTCCTCTCCTTTTTCTTTACTTGAAAAATATACAGCAGGTTGTTATTAACAATGGTCACCCACTGTAGTGCATGATACATTTCTTATCAGTCACCACAGCTCTCGCTGCTTAACAGCAAATACACTAAATTAAGAACATTAATGGGGAAACAGGGGTGGGAAAATGGACTGAGAATGGACATCATGGAAACAATCACGAGTCTATGGTTAAGGCCTATCCCTCCACCAAAAACTCACCCGATAATATCTAGGGTTTGAAATCCACACTGACTTCACAAACATACTGCTATGTCTAGGTCCTTTTCCCCCTCTGAAAAGAGAGGTAGGAATTTTGCTAGATACCCTCTTCTTTTTCCTTATGGCTGTTTCAAGTCTGAATTCCAGCATCTATCCCATGTAATTCAAATCTATAGTCTTCACGGATGTAGTTAACCTAAGGGTTGAAATGCGATCACACTGGACTAAGCTTAGCCATAGACGAAAGAATCCATACAAAAGATACGGCAGGGGAAACGAAACACGCTGGAGAGAGGGCCGCATGAGCAGAGAGGCAGAGACAGGAGCTACACAGCCACAAGCCAGGAACACTAGGCACCAACAGAAGCTGAAAGGATTCTCTCTTTGGGCCCTTCAGGGAGCCGGGCCCTGCTAACATTCTGATTTTGGACTCCCAGCATCCACAACTGTGAGAGAATATATCTCTGCTGTTTTTGGTCACCAAGTTGGTAGCTAGTTGTTATGGCAACCCTACAGAATGAATACACTCTGAAAACTGAATTCCTGCATCTCTGGACAGTCTTGGGCTCCGGGCAGCCAGGTTAGCAGCATGAAACTCTGTTCAACTTCCATCTCCAGCCCAGGGAGTCACTTCCCATAGGTCATCTCATGGATATACCCTCAACAACTGTTTAAATTACTGCTTATCGATTTTCCCACATGTTTCATACTCCATTAGGTAGCAAAATGGCAATAGAAAATAATAACAAAGCAGAAAAAACTAAAAGCAAAATGAGCAAAACCTCTGCTTTTCATCCAGTTATACACAAAGGATATATGTACACAATAATCAAACCCCAGAATGTCGCTCTCACTGCTATCAGTTATAGTTTTTGTGCTTTATGTATTAGCTACCACAGGTTAGGGAAGACATGTTTGTCCTTTTGGGACTGGCTTATCTCACTGAGCATAATGGTTTCAAAATTGTCCATGTAGTTGCAAAAGACAAGATTTCGTGTTTTTTTCCACATCTGAATAACATGCGATAGTGCATATATGACCTATTTCTTTTACCCAGTTGTCTGTTGGTGGGCATCTGGGTTGATTCCATTTGTTAGTTACTGTGAATTGAGCTGCTGTAAGCATGGAGTACAGATAACTCAAGTTCTGATTTAACTGGTTTGAACAATTGTCCAGGCATAAGATATGTGAAAAATCGCCATGTTGTCTGCCACAATGTTTGTACTACTTTACATTCCCCCAACATCCTCACCAACATTTATTATTTTTTTTGTTTTTTTGATAAACATTCTTACTAAAGTGAGGTGAAACTCATTATGTTTTTACTTGTGTTTCCCTCAACATTTTCTCAACAGTCTCCATCTCATGAATCAGTATCATTTACTCAAATTGTTTGCTTTTTTATATACATATATAGCTCTATTTGACCTGACATAATACAGTTTTGTACTGGTTTCTTTTTTATTGTTTTGGTTTCTACTGTTGCTTGGTTTTGACAGACATGTGCAGCCCCCATGAGAGCAAAGAATTGGGCTGCTAAGTTTACTACTGTGTTTCTGGCCCCTGGAGAACTGCCTCACGCATAATGCTCAGCTGTTAATGAATTACGGTTTTCAGAGGTCCCAGGAGCAAAGCAGAAATGAAGGATGTTGTGGTTGAGGGTGAAGGAATGAAGAAGAAAATGAGAGAACAAGAGAGGGAGGAAAGGAGTCAAAGTCAAAAGAGCTGGTGACCAGGGTGTGATGACCACACCCACCTTGTTACCCAACACCCTGGAAGTGGCAAGAACTCACAGGAGGAGCTACATACACTGTACATCCATAACGGCAAATGCTAAGCAGACAGAAATGGTTCCAGCTCCAGAAAAACAACACTCAAATCCTTAGTGAAGGAGAACAGAGCCTGGATTTGAGGGCCATGAAGGGCTTAAGGATGTCACTAGAAACCCCACTGCGACAGAGGCCAGAATGCCTCCAGTTCGCCAGGGCTCCATGATTACTGAAGTGACTCTAGTGAAGCAAACCCAATACTAACAGGCTTTTTGATGCCTCTGACATGGCCACACTAAATGAAGATCAAGAAATGGCTGCATCTTGCCAGATGTGATTCATTCCATCTCACTTGCAGATCCGTCATGCCTGACTTACAGTATGGGTGAGCTTTTGGTCCTATCTTCTTCCAGCCTCAGCTCCTTTCAAGTCAGAATGAACTTTCCAGAAAACTTCAGAGAAACAATGGACATCCTGGAATTTTTCCTGCTTGTAGATTCAGAGCATAGCCCTTTTCCATCTTCTGTAGAAGAGGGTGAGAAACAACAAGAAAATAAATAGCATCTGAGGATTTGAACTCATAGGATTGATGGATATTGTTTTTACTGAGTCTCAAGACTCTGTCAAACTCAAAATCACAGAATGCTTTTACCAAAAATCAACTTTTGTCTAAAGATAAATGACATGTTATTTTGAAGATGACTATTTCCTCTCCCCTTATCTCCTCTAAAGACAATTAATGAAATGAGAAAACAAATTCAAAGAATCTAGTCCAATGCTTAGCACAAAATACAAACTCAGTACTTTAATCTGCCATTGCTGTTTTTACAAGACAAAATAGTCATGTGTCAAACACCTGTTATACTAAAGATCAAATCAATATCCCCCCTCCAATAAAAAACATCCCTCAGCCTGTCCCCAACATCCTCAAGTCCTCAGCTCATTGCTCTACTCTTAAATACTAGTCTCAGCTTTTTTTCTTTGTAAAGAAAACATCAACTTGAAGTCACTGAAATACGAATTGGGGTGCTTTTGCACATTCACTAAAGAGCTTGCATCATAGTGTCTTGTCACCTCTCCCCTGATTTCACTCTCCTACACAGTTCATGGGTCATGAGGCTGCGGGGAGGTCAGAACGACAGGGCCCTTCTCTATCAACCTGTTTAAATGAGGGCACTAAAATGGAAGCCATAAATTCATATAAACTTTTTCAGCGGAGAGTGTGCCAGCCCTAATGATAAAGAGTAGCATGCTTTTAATTCCAAGCTCTTCATCAAGATAAACCAGAGCTATGTCTAGATCTTCAAAAATTTATTAAAGATGAAAAGGGAAGTAGTAATATGCCTTGGCTTCTGGTCAGTGAAAATCTTAGACTACAGCCTGTCTGTTACAACAGCCTTTAAATGTACACATCACATCACGTGGATGGTAAGCTTGTCGGAAGTTGCTATGCCTAACTATGGGATACAGTATATCCTCCACATATAGGAGGAGGGACCTTGGCAGAAAGTATTAGAGTCAGCTCACAGAGGTAGCTCTCAACTCTGCTTTCTGTGTTGGCACATGAGTGGCTTGAAATCAGCCTTGGTGGGAAGACTCATATCACAGAACATTGCAAATGCCACAAGCCAGAATTTGTTGCTGTTGTTTAACAGTTGATTGGTAAACATTTTGCAACACCCCAACGACATTACGGAAAGTGAATAGAAGCAAGGATACAGGTGGCAGGGTCTCAGTTAGAAAAAGGAAGCAGCAATGTGGAAGATGAGGAAATGGCAGAAAAGGAGTTCCATAAAAATGTAAGCCAATTCAACAGACTACCACCACCAGTTTCACCCTTTCTCTGGAACTGAATGCTCGGACTCCAAATTCCAAGGCCCTCCCATCCCCCTTATCTGGAGCTTCTGTCTCCTTATGTTCATCTTAAACTCAAAATCTATCAGCCACCTCTAAAGACATATGCAAGATCCATGGATTTTATTCTTTAGGGTTGTACCCAGAGAAACCTGGCAAATTACATATTAAATAATCTTGCCATACCATAATATTGCACACTTTCAAGTTGACTTGAGTGCTCTGTGTCCCAAAAAAAAAAGATGTACCAGTAATGCATTTTTAGTTTCATGCACAAAATATATGGAAACTATTCACCTTTATGACAAGTTATGTTTTTCAAGTTGGAACCTAATATTTACCTCTGTTTTTCTTCAGCTGCTGAATTAACTGTGTTTGTGAGATGGCAATTACAGTAAACTGCTTGTGAGATGAGGAGTGTTTCATGCTACTAACTCCTTGAACTGTGAGGAGAAACCTAATCTTACACTTGAGGCTACAGGTATGACTTTCAAAGTATTGATTTTTCTCTCTTTGTTACTAGAAAGTAAAAGTTGTGATGTTGGAAAAAGAAGTGAGCAATCAAAGAAGCAGCAAGACTGAAATATTAATACAATGTTGGACTCTCAATAGATCTTATCTCTATGTAAAACAAACAAAATACACAGTGTACATTTGTTCTTGAAAATTTTGGGGAGAGGGGGCTGACATGGTGTCTCAAATGGACAACCCCCCCTTGTCCTTTCTTGTTGGCATTTCATATGAGTGTGGTTCATGTTCCAACTGCTCTCTTGCTCAAGACCTGGGAAAGCAGCAGAGAAGTGCCCTGGCCCTTGGGCCTCTGCATTATGGCCATTTGGAGAGTGAACCAGCAGATGTATGATTTCTGTCTCTCTTATCTCTGTAAATCATTCAAATAAAAATAAATAAATCTTAAAATACATACTTGGGTGAGATGTTAATTACCAAACTTTACAGGGGCAAAGATAAAATGAAGCATTTGACTCATTGAATGGTTATGTGACCATCAAGTACCCACCCCCAGACCCAGCCCACAAATATGCTGATGATTACTGTCACCTTGTCCGGCCTGACCCACCTCCAGCCCTTGATCTCATGCTCACCACTGGGAGTTGCAACCTAACAGAGTTGTGTCCACAGTTCCCCCACTAGGCCCACTCCCAGCCTCAGCTTGCCAGTGGATACCACAGGCCAGCCTGGCATGCACCCAGTCCCGGCACTTGCCAATTGATGCTGTAGCAAAGCCCAGATAGCCAGCACTTATTCTTGCTCTTATGTGTACCAGCAGATGAGGTGGCCTAACCTAACAAGCCCTTCCCCAATACAAGCCCACAATCAGTCTGACAGGTGTTACAGCTCTGACCAGCCTAATAAACCCTCAGTCCCAGCTTTCACATTCACCAGTGGGAGCAGTGGCCTAGCAGGAGATTCCCCAAAGCTCTCCCACCAGGCCCATTCCCAGCCCAGAGTCATGTGTACCATGGGCCTGCATGTGTGCTGGGTCTAGTGGAGGGTTGGGCTAGGCCAATCTGCAGCACCTTCTGGCAGGTAGAAGAACCAGGACAGGGTACAAGCCAGGCTGGGTTGGGCCACAATACCCTCCAGTTGTTATGAGATCCAGGACCAGGGGCAGCTGGTAGGCTACAGCACCTATCATCATGAACTGGGACTAGGGACAGGCTAGACAGAGCCAGCTTCAACACCTGCCCATGAATGCTGAGGTGAGGCTGGATCCAGCCTTCTCCCAACCCCAGCATCCGTGTCAGTGAATTCCACAATCATGCCTGGCAGCTCTACAAAGTCATTCCTCCCCTGCAAGAACAGCAGCCTATTCCTTTGGTGGTCCCATCTCCCACACAGTCCCAAACCCTCTTCCCTAGGTAATCTGAACCTTCCTGCTGTGGTAGGCTCCAGTGTCAGCAGCAGCCTAGGGCAGTGTGGAGCTTTGCCTCAAAGAGGCAAATTCCCTTCTCTTGTTTGTTTTCCCTGGTTAGAACTTCCAGTACTATATTGAATGAAAGTAGTAAAAATTAACATTCTTGTTTTGGACCAAGATCTTAGAAACCTTTGACTTTCCCTCGAGAGCTGTTGTTATATATGGACTTTATTAAGCTGAGGTACATTCCTTCTTTATTTATTTATAGTTTTATCAGTAAGGATATTTATCAGTAAGGAATTTATCAAATGCCTATTAGGTATCTATTGAGATAAAATATCATTTTCATATTCTCTATGTACTGTATCATATTTATCGATGTGTGTGTATTGAACTGTCCTTGCACCACTGGGATGAGTCTCATTCAGCCAAGTTGAATAATTAATCATTTTATGTGCTGTGAAGTTGACTTGCTACTATTACCATGGGAATTTTTTCCAACTATCTTAATCGAAGTTACTGATTTGTACCTTCTATTTTGTTGTTGTTTCCTTGTCTTGTGTTGATATCAAGGTAATGTTAGCTGGGTGTAAGATTGCTCAATGATTTAGTAACTCTATCTTTACTTTTTTGAAGAAACTAATGACTGTACTCATTTACATTACCTCCAACAATGTACAAGGATTCTTGTTTTCTCCACATCCTCACAAAGACTTGGTTGTTATTTTTTTAATTATTTTTTCTTTCTTTATAATTAATGCCAAGCTACCAGCATTTAAAATAGTTTAGCATAAATAAAAGGGACCTTTTTGGTAAGTGGCAAGGAAGTAAGGGCAGCCTGGAGGTCGATCTAAAGCTAACCCTGCTTGAATGATCATCCTGCTACTGAGGTGAACCAATTGTCTGATGCCACAGCTATCAACCCTTGGTGATGCTGGTTTGAGTGTAAGACTGATCAAATGGACTCAAGGAGCTCTACCTCCACTGAAGCAAACCCATTTCAGGCACTGGTTTGCAGACAGAGAACATTAACATCTGCTCATTGTCAGCCTTTTTCAGCCCAGAACTGAGTAGCAGAACAGTTCTGATATTCCTTACTCTTCTCCCAAGCTTGTCAGCAGGGAGATTGAGCAGCCTTTCAGCCACCTGGGCAGGCACAAGGTGGCTCACACCTGAGTCTTCCAAAATCTGCAGGCAGGATCACATGATGCTGGCTAAGATCATACTAAAACCAGTCCTCCTGCAAAGGTGCAAGTCTCTGACTAGTGCTAAAGCAATCCTAAAGAATCCATATGCTTCCTGGCTTTCTGCTAAAGTCCAAGGCTGCCTGGGCTAGTGGATTCTTCCTTGCCTCCTGCTCCTTGATGTTTGCCCAAGGTTGCAGGTGGAATGATAAAGGCAGTCTACTGACCATTCAGTTTGACACCAAGTTGTCCAATAATTGAGTCTCACAATTGCCAAGCCTTATGAAGTCTCCTGCTACATATACTGCATGACCATTTAAGGCTGAGAGACCAAAAGGAATGCATCCCACCAGAGCACAGTTCTGTCTAATGCCAAGGCAACCCTAGAGGCTCCACCTTTTATTTTGGCATTTGGTACGGGGTGGTATAGAGGCCTTTTCAGGTAGTGGGCCCACCGTGACATGTTTGGATTGATTTTTTCAAGGGAAAATCCTGAGCTCCTCTTCTTGCTGTACTCCCCAGTGGCAGAGGTAGTCCCCAGAGGTAGTCTCCTATGCAGTAGTATCACAAGAAATCAGCATACCACATGTCTACTCTGGGAGAAGACCAAAATTCAAAACTTTAAGTGTGTTTTCTACTGAATGAATATCTGTATTCCCAGTCAGAGGAAGGGATATATGAAGTTAAGCTGTTCCATAAAAGAAGTGCTTAGCCAAACCCAGGTTAGAACAGAGCCATCAGCAAATCATTCAGATATAGGCCCAGGCAAGAGTAAAACAATTCTAGGCAACTGACAAGCATATGAAAAATGTTAATATGTGATTATTAGAAGCTGCTGACTTTTAAAGTGCTTGATTACATGAAAGACTCAACTCATACATATGTAATATTACTCCCTTTCATACTTTGCCCTTAAAAAATAGTTTAAATTCACAAAGAATTTCTTGATCAGTACACAAACCATTCCCAAAATCAGCCACCATTTTCACTTCATAGACAATTTCTTTAACAATCAAAATTATATTGTATTTATCAGGTCTCTGGGTTGATTCAATATAAGAAACATAGACCAAGCTTCCAATGTAATTATATAGTAGATGCTGGGACACAGAATTGACAAAGAGCTTTGCAATGAGGCTCACAGTCTATTAAAATTCCATCAATGATAAGACAAAAACCAGGGTCCCTGCCAAGTGTTTTCGAAATCCAGCTGTGTTAAATTCTGATTTCTTATATCAGAAGCATTCATTTATAAATACCTTCTCCAGTTATTTTTAAAAAGCTTGAGCTTTGCAGAACGGCTTCAAAGATTCTGATGCCAAACAATATTTGAAGCCTTTAACAGATAAGATGAAATTGAAATTGAATCCTATAAGAAAATATAAAATAAACACTTCTGTATTTTTTATGTTGGAAATGTGAAGATGGGATTTTTTTTCACTTTTAAGCTAACAGTAAATCTTGATCAGATTGTTTACTTTCCTCTCCAATTTTCCTTGGAGTGACATAAATTCAACATACAGGAATGGGTATTTTACTGGGAGCTGTGGAGTGGTTTGGAGTGAAAAATGTGGAAGAAAGCCTAGCTTTAAGAACTGTTCTCAGGGTTTATGCTGTGGTTCAGTGAGTTAAGCTGCCAACTTTGACCTTCCATATGGGTGCCAGCTCAAGTCTTGGCTGCTCCACTTCTGACCGAGCTTCCTGCTCATGCGCCTGAGAATTCAGCACAAGCCGGCCCATGTATTTTTGCCTCTGCCACCCCAATGAGAGATCAAGATTAAGCTCCTGGCTCATGGTTTTGGCCTAGCCCACTTCTGTCCATTTCAGCCCTCTGAAGAGTGGATCACAGATGGAAGATTTCTCTGTGGGTCTCTGATTTTGGATTTCAAATAGATAAATCTATCAAAAACTATTTTCACTTAATTTTGTAGATAAAAGTTTTCTTTTAAATATATTTATATCTATTTGAAAGAATTACACAGAAAAAGACAGATACACAGAGGCGATCATACATCTGATTCAATTCCCAAATGGCTACAATGGTCAAGTTGGGTCAGTCTGAAGCCAGGAGCTGGTAGCTTTTCCCAGTTCTCCCATGTGGTTTCAGGAGCCCAAACACTTGACCATCCTCCACCACTGCATTCCCAGGCACATTATCAGGGAGCTGGACTGGAAGTGGAACATCCAGGACTACAACCGGCACATGTGTGAGATATTAGTGCTGCAGACAGAGGCTTAACTTACTACATCTTGGCACCGGCTTTATATAACATTTTTCTATTCAAAATACTTAGAAAGTTCATCAATGATGGAACAGCAATTTTAATTTTCTTTCCTAATTTTTCCTTGTGATTAGCCTTGTGTTTTTCCTGCTATCAATGCAGTTCTTCTTCAGATAAACTTTGATGCATCCAAGAGATTATGAATTTTGCTTTAATATTAGTTTCTCCTTTAAGACAAAATTTATACATGATTCTTTTGATAGGGAACTTTAGTGAGAAATTCCAAAGTACTTTATATGTTTCATGTTCATAGCCATCTTATGAGCTATGTGTTATGTTATCTCTTATAGAAAAGGAGAATGGACATAGAATGTTTTAACTAACTGAGCAAGGTCACAGAGCTAGTAACTATTACACTTAATCTTAGCCAAAAGGCTGAAAAGCAATACTAGTAACTATTAGAACCAGAAATTAGAAGCAGGAGCCCTAGCTCCAGAGTATTTGTTTGCTTGTACCAATACATTAGGCTACCTGATGCAGTGTCTTTAAAAAAATTACATTGCTGATGGGCATTTTGGCTGCTTCCATGTTTTTGCAATTACTGATTGTGCTGCTATGAACATAGGAGTGCATGTTGGTTTCTCATAAAACAAGTGTTCTGGATATATTCCTAGGAGTGCTATTGCTGGATCATACGGTATGTTGAATTTGAGTTGTTTGAATGTTCTCCATACTGATTTCCATAGAGGCTGTACCAGCCTGCAGCCCCACCAGCAGTGGAGTAGGGTTCCCTTATCCCTGCAACCTCGCCAGCAAGTGTTGTTGGTGCTTTTATTCATGTGGGCCAGTCTTACTGGCGTTAGGTGGTACCTCATTGATGTTTTCATTTGGATTTCCCTTATGGCCAGGGAACTTGAGCATTTTTTCATATGTTTATTTGCCATTTGGGTTTGTTCCTTTGTGAAGTGTCTGCCCATTTCCCATGCCCATTTCTTGAGTGGCTTGTTTGTTTTGACATTTTGGTTGTTTTGTAGCTCTTTATATATTCTGGAGATTAGCCCTCTATCACCTACGTAGTGCGCGAAGATCTTCTCCCATTCTGTGGGTTGCTTTTTTTTTTTTTTTTTTTGAACACCTAGTAAGTTTATTTCCAACAAAAGAAGATGAGAGAAAAGGTTTTAGATCCAGCTCTGTTTCATGTGTCATCTTACTATGCATACAAATGAAATAAGTATGTCATTCATTCATATCATTCTTCTGTTGCTGGCTTGCTGGTTTTTTTGTGTGTGTGTGTGTGTTGAAGTATAATTTTACTGATCTTTGCAGATTTTAGGATAATCTAGACTGGCTTGTAACTCTAACAAGATATTTGTCAACAATTAAGGTGCAGAACATTTTTGGGGGGGGGTGCAGGAAAGTCCCCAACACCACGGTGAAGAGTGACTAATCTTCGTGTCCTACCCAGCGAGGCATGAGCAAATCCATGCCAGCTCTTTCCTGTCAGATTCCAAGCTCTACTTTTTGTTGTTTGTCTATTTATTTTAGGTTTTTTTTAGTTTGTATGATTGTTTGTTTGCTATGAGGGGTTTTCGGAGCGATCCTGATGGTCATTGCAAGGGAGGGTTGGGGTTCAGAGGTGGAGCCAGGCTCGGACCAGAGAAAGCTCTCCTCCATGGTCCCGAAGGACGTTTATTGTTCTTCTATTTCTGCGGACCGCTCAGGGCTTCTGGTTGTCTTTCCGATGACGTTGGTTTCTGTACGGTAGTGTTTGGACTTCTTCCATCCCCAGCGGAAGCTCCGGTTGGGGGTGGGTGACCTCAGAGTACTCGGCCTCCGAGGGCATCCAATTCCCTGTGGCCTCCTTGGCAGTTGGGATATAGTCCTTGTTGCTCGTATTAATAGTTTGTGGTGAAGGTCTGGGAGTCTTCATGGTTGGGATCCAGGCTTTCTCCTTGCCACCTGCTCCACCCTGGAGTGCCCCCCCTGCTCCACGCACATGACCTCCTGTTAAGAGGTTGTCAGGATCGCACCCGATTCCCCCCTCATGCATTGGTATAGTAGTTTTACTATTGTTTAGTGCCGCTTTGAATCTGTTGTCTATGAATTACCAGATTTGATCTTGATAGGCTATATTGTACTTTTTCCTCACTCTTTTTATGGTCCTGAAAGGCTTCCCTGCACTCCCCCCCATTACAGATTAACATAGCATATTGAGGGTATAGTAGGTTTTACAGTTTTTCGATGTAGATCTTAAGTATTCTGACATTAATTGTTGGTTTATAGATTATATCACATTATCTTATTGTATTGGATACAGGTTGTTAGAGATTGCAATAATATTACAATATACAGGTACTATCTTTCAGGTTGTCATCTTTTCATCTCAAATTAAGGCAAACATGTGGTATTTAACCTTTTGGGATTGGTTCATTTCTCTTACCATGATGGATTCCAGTCGGGCCCATTTGTCCACAAAGAACTGCATTTCATTTTTTTAAATAGCTGAGTAGTATTCCATAGAGTAGATGAACCATAGCTTCCTTATCCAGTCTTCTATTGATGGGCATTTTGGTTGCTTCCAGGTTTTTGCGATTGTAGATTGTGCTGCTATGAACATAGGAGTGCATGTTGGTTTCTTGTGTAGGAGATGTTTTGGATATATCCCTAGGAGTGCTATTGCTGGATCATATGGCATGTTGATTTTCAGTTGTTTGAGTATTCGCCAAACTGATTCCCATAGAGGCTGTACCAGTCTGCAGTCCCACCAGCAGTGGAGAAGGGTTCCCTTTTCCCCACATCCTCGCCAACAAGTGTTGGTGGTATTATGTATGTGTGCCATCCTTACTGGCGTTAGGTGGTACCTCAAGGTTGTCTTCATTTGGATTTCCCTTATTGCCAAGGAACTTGAGCATTTTTTCATGTTTATTTGCCATTTGGGTTTGTTCCTTTGTGAAGTGTCTGCCCATTTCCTGTGCCCATTTCTTGAGTGGCTTGTTTGTTTTGACATTTTGGTTGTTTTGTAGCTCTTTATATATTCTGGAGATTAGCCCTCTATCACCTACGTAGTGCGCGAAGATCTTCTTCCATTCTGTGGGTTGCTTTTTTACTTTGTTGATTATTTCCCTTGCTGTACAGAAGCTCTACTCCTGGAATACTACTCAGCTATTAAAAAAAACAAAATGCAGTTCTTTGTGGCCAAATGGGCCAAACTGGAAACCATAATGCTAAGGGAAAAGAGCCAATCCCAAAAGGCTAAATACCACATGTTTGCCTTAATTTAAGATGATATGATGTTATGTATAACATGTTATGTTATGTATGTTATATGTTGTGTATAAACTAAAATTGAAATGTGAATGAGGTGGTCACAGAAGGTGGTTAAGAACTCGCATTTATTTTTAACATATTGGTTACTCATTACTATGTCAATTAATTCCATAATGATGTAAATTTTTACTGATGGTATGTTGGAGCTTTTAATTGATCGGGATGATACTCTGCTGGCTCTGTCTTCAGACCAGAGAGGGTATACCTAAGAAGCCATTGAACTTGACTGGACAATAAGATGCTGGACTCTGTTTGGTATATGCTTGCAATGAGGGAATCTCAACTGAACTTCAACTGTGGTTATGCAACAAGGTGGAGGAATCCACTATGGTGGGAGGGTTTGGGGAGGGGTGGGGAGAATCCCAGTACCTATGAAACTGTGTCACATAATACAATGTAATTAATGAATAAAAAAATTACATTGATGGCAACAGAAAATGGTTAGAGTTTAAGGAAGTAAATCAATCACATTAGATGTGTTTTAATGTTGTGATAAGGGACATACAGGGTATTTTTAAATGTCATAGAAAATGGATTCAAAGTACAAATTTATTTTGCAAAAAAAGTTTTGAAATACATGCATATGATTCTCAAAAAGTCCGTAAAAAGTACATTTTGCAAAAATACGATTTCCAAAATGTTTGCACCAAAATATATTTCATTCTTTTTCCATGATATTTTTGAAGTTTCTTGTGGGGCTGGCCAGCTTATCTCTTAGTACTGACCAGCTTGTAGGAGTTTCCTCCATCTCACTTCTCATACTTACATAAACTATGGACAATCAGCCAGTCAGGGTCCCAACCTCATCCTCAGGAATAGCTTTGCTCATTCTCCTTCCTTCCATGTTAGGAAATACTTGTCTGTTGCTCTGGCAGCTCCTCCAGTCTCCATCTATTCCATCTCCTCTCCTTCATGCTTCATTCACTAGTGTCAGACTGCAGTCCCATTTGCTCCATTGAATTCACTCTTGCTGAGGTCCCTGATAGTCTCAGTGCTGCCAATTCTAAGAGGCACTTGTTTGTCATCATCAGGCCAAGCCTCTCTACAGTGAACCACACCTGGGTGCCATGACACCTCCAACTGCAGGTTTCACTCCTACCTGAGCTGATTTTTCTTCAGGGTGCCCTGTGCTGGTTCCTCTTCTCTGTTGGGCTCAAACTCCAGTGGTTGGCATGGGCCAGGGAGTCTGCTGCTTCCTCTTCTCATTTCCACTGACACCCTCTACCAAGCTGACTTCCTTCCACACCATCTAAATGCTGGGATTCCCAAACAACTATCTAAGACTAGGCAGACCAAATTATGTGTTCTGACTTGTACTTGATCCATAATTGTTGAACTCATCAATGACAGAAGTGGTAAACTGTAGCACACTACAATTTCATTGAGGCAAACTGTGATTTAGGAACAAGGATTTGAAAAGGCTCATACATATGCTTGAAGAAGCAAAACAAAGAAATTACTTGATTGCTCAAATACCATTGCCTTGTTTGAGTTGTTCTTGTAGTATACCTCTGATAATTTCAACAACCCTCAGTGGTCACTTGTGATTTTTTGACTTTAAATTTTATTTTACTCATATGGGAACCAATGGCTTTAGAGTCACTTCAGCCTAACAGCTTCCGATTAATTATTTTAACACAAGGAAAACAAAAGATCTATAGTGTTGAATTTTATGTCTGTAACTTTCACAGAGAAACAGTTTTTAACTTCATATACATACAGGAAATCTTGGAGATCTTTTCTGAAGAAATTACAATTCTTTCCCAGGGAAAGAGTTAAAATTGCATCAGAATGTGGCTACCTAATTCTATATTTCTGGCATATATTATTATTATTATTATTATTATTATTATTATTATCGCATGATACAGTTCCATAGGCTCTGTGATTTCCCTTCCTTCCTCCTCAAATCCCTTCTTACCACTAATTCCTCCTGTATTATTACAATAGTATATGCCTTCATTAACAGTCATAAATCCATCATTCTACTATTTAAGCATATCCAGACATTGCAGATATGGACAATGGCAACAAGTACAGCATCTTATTGTCAAGATATATTCAAGTTTCAATGGGAGTCCATCTTTGATTTGAAAGTAGAGGTGCTTACTGCACTGTATCTTCACATTTGGATATGATAGTCTCTATTACACAGTTACTGTAACGTAGCTTTTAATTCTATTTTCTATGAGCTTTTTAAAAATTTTATTTGAGAGAGAGAAAGAGAAAATGAGGTCCCACCTACTGGTTCACTCACCAAATGCTCAGACTGACCAGGGCTAAACCAGGTCAAAGCTAGGGGCCAGAAATTCACTCTAGGACTCCCACTTAGGCGTCATTTGAGTGATTTCTCCCACACATCTTCTCACCTGTCCTCCACTCTTTTAGCCCTTCCAGAAGAGAGGCTTTCATCTCCTCGAGCCCTGTGCAGATGATGTTGCCCTGGAATTCAGGGAGCATAGAAGCTGTGTTGTTGTTACCTGTTTACTTTCAACAGACTGGATAACTTATCCAGAAAATGAGGGTGACCAAACCTCTTCTGTGGAATCATTGGGAGAATTATGTCAGATGGTAAACACCTAAGTTGTTATTTGCTACTTAATTGACGCTTAGAAGTGACAGTAGCAACTGATGACTAATGATGTCACTGTTTTGGCTGTTGAAGTTGTCAATGAGGAGATTATACAAGAGAGCTGTTGGGAAACCTCTGATTCCTAATATACTTAGATTGGAGGGCGTATTTTACTTGAACTCTAATAAGTGACAGCATTGATGTGCTCTAAGGTCCTTCTTGGAACACAGGTATGGGGAGAGAACCTAAGAAATTGGCATGTGGCTTTCCTTGTAGATGTGCTCTCAGGAGAGTTCACACACTAGAGCCTGGGGAAATCAAGCTAGACATTCAGGCTGGGAGTTGCCTATTGAATCTCTCTTCACATCCACCTGTATGCTAGTCGATGTTCTTTCTATTTGAGGAATTGAAATGCCTGAAAGAAAAACAAGACAAATCCTTTTCCAACCCTTTAAGAGACGGCTTCACATGGTCTCCTAGAATAATGGCCAAAACACAATAGACATCGTGGTGGATAAGGAAACAGACAAGGCTTCTTATCCCTATCCTCTCTCCTTTGGTCTATTGTTTCCCATTTCACTGTTTCACCAAACAAAACTAAACTTCTCCGTTTCCATGCTCCAATACCCATACTTTTGAATTCAAAACGGACCCATCTTTATCCCAACCAATAATATTAGACATCCTTGAAAGGGAAAAATCTTTGTATGGACATTTTAATTATGCGGAGAAGAAAAAAATATTTCTGTTACCCTCTGAGGCTCATTACCTGAGACTCTGAAAAATTAGACTGACAAAACACAAATGAGCAGGAGAGAAGAAATACAAATTTTATCAGACGTTTTTCTGTGACACAGGGTCTTCCTAGAAAAGGGAAGATTCTCCAAAGGGGAAAGGGCCAGGAGCTCACAGACCTGCTAAACAGCCAGCAATAAAATGTGCAGACATAACAGGGCAAAGGTAAAGACATTTTAGACTTCTAAGGGTTGGCAACTATAGAAAAGTAAATACAAGGGAGAAAGGAATGGGTGATAATGTGTTGCCAATGTTTGTGAAGTTTCATCTCAACACCAACTTTCTGTTTTCTTCAAGGCCATAAAACTTTCAAGGGAGAGCTGATTTACATCAGTTCTTATTTCTTTGGAGTATCTGCTTTAAGTCAAATAAGGGAAGCTCCGGATGGCTCATTTCTTCGTCTGTTACATCTTAAATGTTTGCAGCTCAAATACCAAATAACTCTTATGCCAATGTGAAACATTTTGAGTTAACATATTTTAACAGCTTCCTTTAGTTGCAACGGCATATACCACAAGACCAAGAATTAAAACTTGTCAAACTTAAATGCCTGGCCCAGGCTTACCCTGTTTGTATACCATATTCCCTACAAAATGATAGCATTATTCTTGCAAAGAAACAATCAGGCTGCTGAATTATTACCTCAGGGTCTCTAGGAGCATAACTTTAGAACCATCTTCTAAATGGCATTTTAATTTATTTATAAAACCGAAGAATAGAATGTGCACAAAGTCTTGAGGATGACTCAAAGTTCTGAGTTTTGGTAATGTCTCTGTGTAGAACCATATACACATGGGGTGTAAGTTCTACTGAAACTTTATAAAGCAAATAGCACAGAGCAGCTATTCACTTTTATTTTACTTATCAAAATCAACCCATTTCTTTTAATCATATGATCTTTAATGAAACAGTAATTCCAAAAATATTCCCTTGAGTATATTCCTGAGGCAAAAGGAGAAACCTTCATTGTAGACATCAAACATAGCTTTGAAAATTGTCTTCACTGCCTGCTAGACACAGCAGAAATCATTTCCTTACTCACATAAAAACAGGAAGTCACATCTAACTTCTCAGTAATTTTTGGTTCAAGTTGTAGCACCACATGCTCAAAACAAAATAGAAAGCTTTTGCTTTTTAAAGTGATTATTATAAGCTTCACATCAAGGTTGCTGCATTTCAATGATAGTATATGCTTCTTTCTGTATTCAGTGTCACCAACACTTTTCTAGTTACTTTCACACCTGGATTAAACTTAAACTGTAGGTTACTATGACAACAGATAATTGTGACTTCTTATCCCAGTATGCGCTCAGTAAATCATACTTGTAAGGATAATCTTTCCAACAAAGCATTGTTTAAACTGCTTCAAAATTACAGCAATTACTTTTTCCGTTGTAAAACTTGAGTTAGAAAGAAGAGTGAATTTCAGAACTCCAGAGCTGGCAGTGAGTGGCAGGCAGATGTGGTTTTAATGCCAGGGCCCTGTACCTGCTTCATGTATTACTGTTGATTCTGGGCAGAAGAATCAAGCAACTCTATTTAAGTCAGATTTATAAACTACTAAAACAGTGTCATTTCCTTCCTTCTAAACATATTTCCATATTATAATTTTTCATTACAATGCTATGAACATGACCTCTTTGGTACAAATAACTTGGAAAGAAAAACTTACTTCCTGCTCTCAGCTTAATTCCACCCATTAGAATGGTAGAAACTGTCACAGTTGGTCGAATCTTGGTTTACAGACATATGTATACAGTATTCTATTGTAAGATTTCATTCTGATGGGGCTGTAGTCATCTCACAGCTCAACTATGGCTGGAAGATCCACTTTCAAATTCACTCACACAGCTGCTGACAAGCCTCAGTTCTCAAAGTTTGTGGGCAAGAGAACTCCCTCCATTACGCCCCAGTGAGCTTTTCCATGGAACAGCTCATGACATGGAAGCTGTGTTCTTCCAGAGCAAGCAATCCAAAGGAGGACAGCATGCATGAGATTAAGGACAAGAGAATTAGCCAAAGACACCCACGGGAGAATCAGTCTCTATAACTGCACCTCAACAACCTGTCATCACTTCTGCCTCATTCTACCCATTAGATGCCAGTCAGTAAGACACCTTCTCAACAGAAATCAAATTCAACTCAGAAAGCAGGAGTTTCAAAGAATTATGGATGTGTTTTTAAAATTACTGCAGTTTCCTGATAACGCAAACCCTGGGAAGCATCAGGTGATAACTCAAGAGTTTGAGCCATTACTATTCCTGTTGGAAACAAGAACGGAGTTCTCAACTTGCTCATGTTTCGTGCATTTGGAGTTTTGGAGAGTAAGCAGGTAGAAGTTTCTCTCTCTCTCTCTCTCTCTCTTGCTCTTTCTCTCTCTCTCTCTCTCCATTCTAGTTAATGAATGGAAATATTAAGACTGAATTATCACTGGCTATAATTACTGTGCAAATTGGGTGAGAATTGCACTGCTTTTAATCTCTACACACACCGACTTTCAGGATGTTAAGGTATTTTACTCTGCGAACTTCAGTAGCAAGTCATGGCATCAGCAAATGAAATTAACCATATGTAAAGCCTAGAAACTCAAATTGAACCTATCACTAAGGGATTTGGTCTTAAGTCATGGAGTCTTTGTTCTTAGTATCTTTTCCACAGTATCATCATCCAGAAGGTAGAATCTACTTCAGGGACCCAGCAACCACAGAGACAAATACAAGTTGGATTCATTAGTGGTATTTATCTAATTTGTAATAATCTGTAAGCACTAAATGTTGTCTTTTATATTAGAACTATTAGAAAAGACATCTGAATGAGTGAAGAAGTAGATTCAATATTCCAGGTGGAGACATCTTGGAAGGCCCATGGAAGGTACCCTTGTCCCCTGGGGAAGCAGCAGGTGTGGGATGCTCCCACCTTTGCTCCAATCTTTATTCAATAGAAATTGGAAATCTAACTGCAGTATCATACAACATAAGAGAACACAAGCAGACCTCTGAGAGGAGTAATTCCCACAACGCTATATGGGTACAGACACAAGCAAAAACTGTGTAGCTGGTATATTTTACTTTTTCTTATATTTCATGCCAAGTTAAAAGGAAGTAAAACTATGGTGGTAAAATCCTTTGTAAGAACCTCAGGGTCACCCTGCGTCTAGACAAATATGCTAGATGAACATTGGGCTGGAAGATGTCCCTATTGCCTTGGTCCCCAGCCATGGATCTCTTGTTTCAGTAATGAATTCCATAACCTGCCTGGAACTTTTATCCTTAAATTTAAGAGTAAGATTTGTTAAAAGATGGAATGCTCGAATTAAACGTTTTCACAACTGATTGGTATCCTCAATAGAATGCATAAACTATATCACCTGTATGGAAGTTGAGCCAAAAGGTACAGAAAATCATCAGAGGGGCAAGCACTGGCCAAGAAGTTAGGATCCCACATCCAATAGCAGAGTGCTTGGGTTCAGAGTCATAGCTCTGTGCCAAATTTCGGCTTACTGCTAACATGCAGCCTAAAAGGCACCAGGTACTAATCCAGACCACTGGGTCCCTGCCACATAGTTTAAGCTCCAAGCTCCTGATTTTGGATTGGCCCAGCTCCAGCTGTTGTGACTATTTGGTTAGTGAACCAGGGGCAGGAGTTCTCTACCTCTCTGGTTAATTAATGAATCAATTCATTAACTAAAATTAATAGCATTAACTAAAATTAATTAACTAAAAAGAAAGAAAATTAGTTGGGGCTGGAATAAATTTAGAATTAAAGGGAAAAAATGACCAACGTAGTAAAGAATTATAAGGAAATAAAATTAAGATAGAACTAAAATGTATCTTTTTGTTAACTAAAAACAGAACTCAATGGAAATTTGAATCAGAACATATTTTAAATAATCTCCAGAGTCTAAAATAAAGGGAAAATATTTTCTAAAAACATTATTTTTATTTACTCAAAAAGTAAATCTATGAAAGAAGGAGACACAGAGTCCAAGAGGGATTTTTATCTACAAAATTGCCCAGAGATCCTACACATGTACCTTTTCTTGGAAAATTTAGTACGAGTATACCAAAGGTGAATCAAAAGTTATAAAACTAAACTACTAGCCTAAATATATGAACTGGATTTTGAGACTTAATTAGTCTGAATTTTAAACTTGGAAATGTGAGCAGATGAGCAGTATCAGAACTAGAATTCAGTAATCGGGAGTCGGGTCTTTGAATTAGACTTTCTCAACTGTTTCTCTTCTGCTTCTGGCTTCATCCCTCAAAACTCTAGGAAATGTATTTCTCGAGCCTCATCCTTCACAGAGTTGAGCTAGAGTCTCTCTCTATATCTAGGATGATTTACAATCTTACTTAGCGAAGTTGGGTTACGGGTTTTGTAAACACAGTGATCACAATGGGCTTGGAAGAGCAACTAAACCACTAATTTCATTTCTCTCCAACTTTTGTCTCCCATCCTCAATGCCTAAAATCAGATATTTGGAGCTGGCACAGAGGCATTGCAGGTTAATCCTCTGCTTACCATGCAGCATCCTACAGGGATGCTGGTTCTAATCCCAGTTACTAAACTTCCTATCCAGCTCCCTGGTTATGATCTGGGAAATCAACAGAGCATGGCCCAAGTACTTGGACCCCTGTGCCGACATAGGAGCCCTGGAAGAAGCTCCTGGCTCCTAGACTTGGATTGGTTCAGAATGAGTCATTACAGGTATTTGTAGAGTAAAGCAGCAGGTAGATGACCTCTCATACACGCTCTCTCTCTCATACATGCTCGCTATCTGCCCCTCTCTCTGTATCTGACTTCTAAGTAAAAGTCAATAAATCTAAAAATAAATTTCTTTAAAATTTATTTTTAATGTCTAAAATTCCTGATTTTCTCTAAGTACAAAAGATCACAAATTACCTGGTAGCACCCTCGCCACACGGCAGCTTACATTAAGATTTTCTAATATTTCTCTGCTCATTATTCCAAAAACCCACTACTTACTGTGTACTACTTCTAACCACATAAAATACATAGAGAAAAAAAAGATATAATTTAGGGCCCGGCGCGATAGCGTAATGGTTAAGGTCCTCGCTTTGAGGACACCACAATCCCATATGGGCACCGGTTCTAATCCCGGCAGCTCCACTTCCCATCCAGCACCCTGCTTGTGGCTTTGTAAAGCAGTCAAGGACGGCCCAAAGCTTTGGCATTCTGCACCCACGTGGGAAACCCGATAAGAAGTTCCTGGCTCCTGGCTTCAGATCGGCGCAGCACCAGCCATTGCGGCTACTTGAGGAGTGAACGATCAGATGGAAGATCATCCTCTCTGTCTCTCCTCCTCTCTGTATATCTGACTTTGTAATAAAAATAAATAAATCTTTTAAAAAGATATAATTTGGTCCCGGTGGCGTGGCCTAGTGGCTAAAGTCCTCGCCTTGAATGTGCCAGGATCCCACATGGGCGCCGGTTCTAATCCCGGCAACTCCACTTCCCATCCAGCTCCCTGCTTGTGGCCTGGGAAAGCAGTCGAGGACGGCCCAAAGCTTTGGGACCCTGCACCCCTGTGGGAGACCCAGAAGAGGTTCCTGGTTCCTGGCTTCGGATCGGCATAGCACCAGCCGTTGCGGCTCACTTAGGGAGTGAATCATCCGACGGAAGATCTTCTTCTCTGTCTCTCCTCCTCTCTGTATATCTGACTTTGTAATAAAAATAAATCTTAAAAAAAGATATAATTTAAATTATCAAAATACTATTAGTAATTATCTCTGGGTGAGACTCTAGATTATTTTTCATGTCTTTTCTTTATTTTCCTAATATTCAACAATGTCACTATATTGCATTATTGGTCAGAAAAATAATATCTTAAAATCAAATGTGCAATTTTATATCCCATACGACTAAAGAATATTCTGTAAAATATCCGGATCCAATTTTAAACAATCATGAACATTTCAAAAGTGATTATTTTGAAAGGCTGAATTCTTCTTAGTCTCTTCTTGTATCTCTTAATATTTTTCTATCATGACAACAAATTATTTTACCACTGAAAATGTCATTCTGATAAAATACTAGTATACAGAATAGCTTTGAGGGACATATGAGTGGGCTTCAAAAGGTTTATAGAAAACAGACATTTTCTTTCAATTTTATTTTGCCACAAATCTTTGTAGTCTCACTTATATATTTCGTTTTTAGAATTCACCATCCTGGGCCTAGCCTGGTAGCCCAGCAGCTGAAGTCCTTGCTTTAAATGCGCTAGGATCCCTCATGGGCACCAGTTCTAATCCCGACAGCCCCGGTTCCCATCCAGCTCCCTGCTTGAGTCCTGGGAGAGCAGTTGAGGATGGCCAAAGGCTTTGGAACCCTGACCTGCATGGGAGACCCAGAAGAAGCTCCTGGCTCCTGGCTTTGGATTGGCTCAGCTCCAGCTGTTGCAGCTGCTTGGGGAGTGAATCATCAGATGGAAGATCTTCCTCTCTGTCTCTCCTCCTCTCTGTATATCTGCCTTTCCAATAAAAATAAATAAATATTTTTAAAAAAATTAATTCACCAACCTACCAGGCACTCCACAGAGTAAGTCAGCCAGTATCAAGCCAGAAATAATAAGACAGGTGGAGTGGACAGGTGACACATGAGACCTGCTTTGTCGCAGAGAATGTGCCCCAAGAGATCAAGGACTGCCTTAATTACTAGTCATTTGAATTTCTGATAGATATTATGGTAAAATTTAAATCTTGTTACTTTACTTTGGCAGCTTGGCACAGGCTACATTTATGATCCTTGGAGGGAACTGTAAATTTCTCAGGCTTTGACTGGAGGTAAGGTAGCTTTATTCACAACAGAGTGTGGGGCGGAATTCAGGCCTAAACATTACAACATATTTTTAATTCATCAGATGTCTAAGTTCCCATTTTTCATGTTTGAAAGAAATGGTACAAGAAAAAAATTCAGTTGTAAATATAAAAAAATGCAAATGTGACCCAATACCCATATTTACAACTTTCAGTCTAAAACTTTGTCATTGGAAGACTTTTATATAATCATGATATGAATGCTAAGTTGTGCTGTTCCCTTCCAAAAGGTTCCCCCAATTCTCTGGACTAGCATTATTGAATGGAGTAGTTTCTGAAAAACGAAGCTCTTCCAGTTTAGAATGTATACTCCACAGACCATGGAGAATTCCTTTTCTCTTTTGCCAGTTTAAGCCCCCGGTGCAGCCCATGAGCATTTGGCATGTAGGAGGAACCGGTTTTTCCCAGAGCTGAGGGAGAGATAAGGCCTTACACAGGTGTGTAAAGAAGGAGGATGCATCTGGATGCTTTGAGAACTAACGGCAAAGCTTTTCCTTTGGAGAAGAAATTTAAAACTTCCAGTTTGTGCTTTAGAATCCTCACACAGTCCATACATCAAAACAACTTGAGTGAGTATTTATCAAACATGAATATTCATCTCCATGGGGAATAAGATTCAAACAGAAGACACTCCGTGTTTAGTTCTTTTCAAAATGCAAATGTATTTTTTTCCCCTGGCTGATGCATCCAAAGGTGGTCCTTTGCATATCAGAACCAGAATGTTCTTAAAAGATATTAACAGCACAATTTCAGAAGATGGTCAAAGTAGGCAGTAATAGATGATCATATTTCCATTTCAAAGTGTTTGGATCCTAAGACCAACTCATCAAACCAAAGGAGGAATAAGCCAGATACCGAAGTTACAGGTTGGAACATGGTATTAGCTCTCTGGCAGGATTGTTTTCAATTTCATTACCACTCTCTGGTTTCTTGGCAAATCTTGATGTAGTTAACCACCTGCATATGCACAAAACAACTGAGCATCTGCCAGTGCAAAGAAGAGCTATCTATTGGCCCCTCGCTTCCTTTCACTTTTTCTTCAGAATTTCTGGCCGCAGAGGACTCAGCAAACCCAGGAAAGCAACAACATTGAAAAACATTGCCCCTCAGCCTCCTAATAAGCAATTGAAAAGGCACCACAGATACAACAAATAATAATAAGGCTTAGTTACCTGAAAAGATAACCACTGGGCTGTGAGTAACCTAAATTACACAAAGTTTAAATGGGATCTTGAGGATCAGGTGTTGGACCTACACATTAAGGCTCTAGTAGCTCCCATTAGAGTTTCTGGACGCAATTTCCAGATCTGGTTCTGGAATCCAGGTTCTGGTCAGTTTATATCCGGACAGTAACAGTTGTAGTTCAACTCATTGTTCTCCTCCCACCCAAAACTGTGGAATACAAAAGAATCAATTGGTTAATATTTGCATGAGCACTTTATTCTATTACATGCGGACCCATGAAATGATTACCCCCAACTTCTCATGGCAATTATGAATCAAGAAATGAATGCAACCTTTTTAAGGTGAACAGCAAAAGTATTTCCTATGTGGAATGAGATTAAAAACAAAACAAGGCTAAACGGATCTCAAAGAGTCCCTGTGCTTATTCAAGAGAGCAACAGCAAAATCGTGACCTAGCAGTTACTAAGCCAGGTGTTACTCTAAACTCATTACTGAATTAAAGCACTGTAATCCATATACCAGCTTACTTGAGAAAGTTCATGGAAACATAAATGAAAATGTAACTACATTTTTGTGAAAATTTTGATATGCATAGCTTTTCTATACTACACATTTTCCATCAATTTTTTTCTGAAAATTTTCATATATGTGGATTTCAGGTTTTTAGATCAAAATATCATTATCTTTTAATTTCATTTTTCATCAATCTTTTAAAGTGGATTAGCAACCCCTTAGGAAACATGTCCTTTGTCCTCATTTTACAGGAGAACAAAGCACTGAGGGCTTGGTCAACTGCCCATGGTCACAAGGCTAACACAGCAAACATTAGAACCCTGGATTGAAGCATAACTCCAGTCTCAGACCCCACAGTCCAACCCATTGCAATGTAGTATTTTTCTATGGCTTTATACAAATATCCACATATATATGTATATTTTAATTTAAGTCATATGTGTTCAATTATTTCCAGACCCAGAATGAAGGCACATGCCTAGATAAAAAATTTTTTCCTGATTTACAAATGTTTAAAATAAAAATCAGTTACATTTTTTTGTCTCTATAACCACAAAATGTAAATTATTTTATGATAACCAGATTAATGAATCATGTAACCTGAGAGGAAGTACGTCAGATGACTAGAACCACTGGAAGAACATTAATTTGTAAATGAAAATTGATCTCAGCAACCTAGCCCTGATTTTTTTTTCCCCATCTTTTTGTTTTGTTTCATTTTGTTGTTTTGTTTTGTGGGGGTGGGGGAAGCAAGTGTAGCATCAAGAAGACATCTGCACATTTAAAACATTTCCATCATACTCCATTACATATCAGCTTGACGTTTACTCTGGCCTTGGTTCAGGGAGCTACGATGCCTCCGATTTTCAGTATCTGTAGGTTGTGAAATGATTGGGAGATAACAGGAATGAAGGACTGGACTAGCACCAGCATATAATAACTGTAGTTGTTCTAAGTGTTCTTTTTTTTCTGTAGGTGCCTAAACTGCTTCCCCACTTATTTCTGCTACCTGCACCTCCACTCTCTCCTCCTAGGTACCCCTCCAGTTCCAAAGAGCCTGGAGGAATGTGGATCACATGGCCAATCCTTAATGGCTACAGTGAAGTGTTCTGGATGCCTGGTGACCCAAGCAGATATTTCATCGGAAATTCCCAGGTTAAAGATAAAGTCAAGTCCTTCCTTTAATTTGAATTAAAAGTTATGCCCCAAAGCCATGTGACATACCTGATAAAGAACCAAGGCGAATCTGAAGCTAATTCATTTTTTTTTTTTTAAAGATTTATTCATTTTATTACAGCCAGATATATACAGAGGAGAGACAGAGAGGAAGATCTTCCGTCCGATGATTCACTCCCCAAGTGAGCCGCAACGGGCCGATGCGCGCCGATCCGAAGCCGGGAACCTGGAACCTCTTCCGGGTCTCCCACGCGGGTGCAGTGTCCCAATGCATTGGGCCGTCCTCGACTGCTTTCCCAGGCCACAGGCAGGGAGCTGGATGGGAAGTGGAGCTGCCGGGATTAGAACCGGCGCCCATATGGGATCCCGGGGCTTTCAAGGCGAGGACTTTAGCCGCTAGGCCATGCCGCCGGGCCCGAAGCTAATTCATGAGCAAACATCACAAGGCAACAATTGTGCCTGTGTCAAGATGGACTGTCATCCTTCTAGGAATGATCTGGCTCTATCTGAATTTTTTAAAGGTCTTAGATTTTAGTAATAATTGGGTAGATTGGTGTAAAGTGAGAGTGCAAGTCTGTTCCACTTTGAAAGAAAGATACCAAGGGTCATGCTATCATATATTTCACATTCTTGTAGTTGTTTTGTTTTGCTTTTTTTTTTGATTTTTTAAGAATTCGAGTCCAGCACAGGCTGAGCCTCCACCTGTGGTGTCACCACTCCATATGGGCACCCATTTAAGTCCCAACTGCTCCACATCTGATCCAGCTCCCTGTGGGTGGTCTGGAAAAGCACCAGAGGCTGACCCGGGTCCTTAGGAAACTGTACCCACGTGGGAGACCAGAAGAAGCTCCTGGCTCCTGACTTCGGGTCAGTTCAGCTCTGGCCATTGCAGCCATTTGGAAAGTGAGCCAAAGGATGGGAACTCGATTATGTCTCCTCTCTCTGTAACTCTGCCTTTCCAACACAAAATTTTAAAAAAATTTTAAAACAGCGTTTTATCAACCCCAGCACTATTGCGTAGCAGTGAAAGCCCTCACCTTGAATGCGCCACGATCCCATATGGGCACTGGTTCTAATCTTGGCAGCCCTACTTCCCATCCAGCTCCCTGCTTGTGGCCTGGGAAAGCAGTTGAGGACGGCCAAAGGCTTTGGGACCCTGACCTGCATGGGAGACCCAGAAGAAGCTCCTGGCTCCTGGCTTTGGATTGGCTCAGCCCCAGCTGTTGCAGCTGCTTGGGGAGTGAATCATCAGATGGAAGATCTTCCTCTCTGTCTCTCCTCCTCTATGTATATCTGCTTTTCCAATAAAAAATAAATAAATCTTTAAAAAAAGATGTTTTATCTAAAATTACATTGTATTATTTTTTAGAATATAGAACACACAGAAAATCACAAGCAATAAATAAAAACCTTCCATACACAATTACCCAAAGAAATCTCTGAATATTGTGAGTGTCTCTATTTCCAGTAAGACTTCATTCCATGGGCAGATTCAAGTGTGTATGTTGGAATTATTCTGACCCATCAAGACTTGCTCTTCTCTCCCTCTTCTGCCACAGCTCAATGAGAGAGCTGTTTAGTGTATAATAAAGACGCTTCCACAAGGCAATCAGAACAGAATGTGGCTCTGTCTTCTCATTGGGGGTATGTATTTCGCCTAGCCAACAACTGATTATGTTAAACAGGACACAATCAGAAAATCTGTGTCAGCCGTTTCTTCAGCAGCTAAAATAACACATGTGAAAATTTCCCCTTTCCTGATGGATCAAAGAGTGAGCAGCAAAAGCCTGGAACATAGATTGTGAGCTTAACAAGAGCTCCAGCCTCTTTCTTCACACACACACACACACACACACACATACACACACACACACACACACAGAAAATTAACTGAGCCATTGGTTGGCTCATAAGTCAGTTCCATCAGAAACTGACCTACTATCACTCTCACTGAATTTAGGTTCGCCTAGTTTTGCCTGGATCATCCAGTGTAACCACAATAGATGTGACTATCCCATTTAAGGATGGTAGCAATCATCTTGCATCAGGAGTGAAGACCTCCTTACTCACAGCATCTTCAGTCTTCAAGCTCTCAGCCCAGTGAGGTATCCCTGCTAGCAAAATGATCAAACAGGGAGGCTCTACATGTGGATCTCTGGATTCAGATCCCTGGAGCTCCTAGTTGTTTTGAAAATATTGAAAGAATCAATATATTAAAGCATTTGTGCTCAATCAATACCAACTCCTCTCATTACTATCCATGATTTTTAGCAGCTACTAGCATAGCAGCTGACTGCTCAGAAGTGTCAGGGAGAAAAAAAATTAAAATGTAAAATCATTACAAACATGCAGACATTTCCCCCTGTAGGGCATTTAAGAAATATTTTTTATAATCTTTACAATAAAGATACTCATTTACTTAAAGGAACTACGGTTTACCTAAAGAAACAGATTCTGTATTCATGTAAATCTAAAAATATTACATCCTAATTTCTGTTCCTGGATGTCTTTAATTTTCACTCTTCACATTGATGGAAAAACATATTTTTGTGAAGTCTTCTGACTTTGTTCTAGACAAAATTTTAAAAACAAATGTTGTGTGACTGCAGGAAAAGTGACCCAAAGGAGAGGGAAGAGATTAACCATTTAGAAGGCGCAACTACGATGGGGAAGACCCCCATTCATTCTTTTTTTCCACTAGGGGTTACGCCCACTCAGGACACAGAGCATAATCTTTAGTATACAGCCTTTATCTTTGTGTCTGGGCAACTTGGGACTAGCAGAGCAGTAGGAAATTGAGCATCAAAATTACTTTCAAATTTGTGCTAACCTTTGAATAATACTTGTGCAGGGCAAGACTCCAAGGAACTCAAACCACATGAGATATGAAAAGCCCACCTGTGTCTAGAATGCAGCGGCCATTCACCAAAGAGAAGCAGAATTTGTAGCTGAAGAACCTCCAGATCAGAGATTTTGGTAAATCTTGGTTTTCTCCAAATTTCCAGAAGGACCAGGGCCTAAAAGTGATAACTTCCTATTTAAACTGTTAACATCACACCAAGTGAAAAAACCCAGAAGTGGAAGACCACATACTGTGTGACTCCATTTATACAAATAGTTAGACAGTAAACACACAGAGAAAAAGCAGATCATTGGCTGCCTATGCTTGGGGTGGAAGTGGTGATTAACTGGAGACAGGCACAGAGGAGATCCTTGGCATGATAAAAATGTTTCTGGATTGCAGTTACACAAAATGTAAGATCGAGATCTGTATTATACACAAAAACTCACCACACACACACACACACACACACACACTCCACAATGTTATTCAGCCTTAAAAAGGAAAGAAATTCTGGCTATGCTATGTCATGGATGATGCCTAAATGACATCATATTATGTGATAAAAGCCACTCACAAAAGTATATAAAACCAAGGCCCAGGTACTCCATGCAGACCTCCCATACTGATGGAAATCATTCAAATACTTGGGTCAACTTCTACTGCTTTCCTGGGTGTATTATTAAGGAACTGGATTAGAAGTAGAGCTGCTGGTACTCAACCTGGCACTCTGTTATGGACTCAAACTTCTTTTGAAAAAAAAAATGGTTTTCAGAAAGGATTATTTCAACCACATAGTAACATAGAAGCACTGCATGCTGTGTTATTGATTCTCTTCTGGGTAAGATACTGTTCCAAGAAAGAGTAAAGGCGAATTGAGATATAGAAACACGAATAAGCCCCAGAAATTATTGTTCCATAGAATCAATCTCCGATATACTGTTGACAGTAATATGAAGTGGTAAAATCATTAGAGAAGACAGGATTGAGATGCCTTAGAAAATTAAAAACATATCTACCATATGACCCAGAAACCCCACACCTGGGAGTTACTTTTATCCCCCTTTTAGTAGCAGCTTAATCCACAGTAGCCAAAATATGAAGTCAACTCAGATATTCATTAACTGATGACTACCTAAAGAAAATGTGGTATACATTTATATACTGGAATACTACTCATTATAAAAAAAGAATGAAGTCCAGGATTTTGCAAGAAAATGGGCACAACTGGAGACAGTTAATCTGAGTGAAATAAGCATGTTTTCTCTGATTTGTGGTAGCCCATGTATATAGTACATAAAAATTCAATGTTAATGAGTAAAACTGATATTTTGCAATTTGATTATTATTTATAGTTCTTTCTATACTCCTGTTGAACAGTGATATTTTAACTTTCCATCTATTGAACACTTTATTTGCTGGAGCACTAAGTCTGTGATCATAAAATTAATTCAAAGTATGCAATCACAAAAAGGAAAAAAAAAGGTGGAGGGTGGGAATTATTATGTTCTTAGAATTGAATCTGTGAAGTCCATAACATCTGTTCTCTTTATATTAATAAAAATATGTAGATGTTAAAAATACTTAAACAACTCAACATAAAATAAAATTTTAATGTTTGGCAAGTAATCATGGATTTTTAAGTTTAGGAACTAAAATTATCTCTTGATTTGCATTACTGCATTTTTTATTTAATCCACAGAACCTACATCTGGCTATTTAAAGCACAAAGGCAATTTAGGAGAAACATCAAGGGTTCACTAAGTTGGGGCAAAGCTGAAGAGACGGGTTTAGAAAACATGGAACAGTCATGGGTTCCTGCCAGGCAGTAGGAATTTCAGCACAGACCCAAGACAGAACCAGATTGTCCATCGCCATCTCCACTACTGAGAACTGCTCCACCGCCAGATTCTTGCGTCATTCTTCATTGGAGAGTGCCTAACTGGCCGTCATATGTCACACACAATCCTCTTGGAAAGTGTCTAACTGGTCCTAGTATGTCACAGCCAGTTCTCTAGCTGGGAGATTCTGCGATAAGGAGGGTCTGGCTATTCTAGATTCCAGTTGTAAAGGTAGTTTCAATGAGAGCACACACAATTTAGAATCACCAGTTGATGCACACTATGACCCTCTATCTGTAACAAGTGGCCTAAATATACATGTGACCATAAATAATGCATCGTGTAAGTAGTGGAAAGAGAGAAGGAGAAGAGAAATAACTTAAGATATTTATACAAACTTTATAGAATAGAAATTCAAATATAGGAGAAGGTAGAGGCCTCATTTCTGCAAATAACCATAAAGCTGTTGCTGCTATTTTTGAATGTTCTCCTCTGTGCATTAAATGTTTTCGTTTCAACTGGAGAAAGTTGCTGGATTGCTTTGATTTGTGGAGTTATCAAGGTATTAACTGAGAGATCTGAGCCCCTGGTGGAACTGATTACAGCCAATGCTGCTATCGGTTTTTTTTTTTTTTTTTTTTTTTTTTTTAGTGACACTGGACCTTAAAGGAACCCAAATGGTCAAATGGTAGTTTGGCAACTAATTCCATAATATTGTTATATCCAATGTGGGAATCATCCTTCGCTCTGAAACTACTAATTATCTACATTAAAATACACACTTGACCTGGCAATTTATTTTGTGATATTGACCTTACTGACAATGTGAGCACTACTGGGTTTCTGCCCCTCCAGATCCCCCTGTGCACACTTTCAGGCAACCAACTCCAACTGTGTGGTCTCCTGCTAGCCTTCAGAAAGTAACCTGACCCAGGACTGGTGATGTGGCAAAGCAGAAAAAGTATCCCATATGGGCACCAGTTTCAGCCCTAGCTGCTCCACTTCTGAGCCTGCTCCCTGCAAATGCTCCTGGGAGAGTAGCAGAGGTTGACTCAAGGCCTTGGGCTCCTGCACCCAAATGGAAGAAGCTCCTGGTTCCTTACTTCAGGCTGGATCAGCTCTGACCATTAAGGCCATTTGGGAAGTGACCTGGAGGTGGAACAATTTCTGTCTCTCCCTCCATCTGTACTCTGCCTTTTCAATAAATAATTTTTTTCTGAGAACAAAAAAGAATAATCTGTACCACAAATGGTATTTCCCTGGTCAATGGGTGCCTTAATGAAACAAGTAGATTTGAAACTGCTTGAGAATCATCCCTTGGATGCAGTTAGACAAGATGCTCAAAATAGGTCATTCTGTGCATCCCATGGCTTAAACTTTTTAATAAATTCCTTTACTATATGCCAAGAAATGTTTTCATCTGACCCAGTATTTTGTGAGCCAGAATTAAGATCAAGCTGTATTTAACCAGCCAAATTATTGAAAACATATCCAACTGCTTGCTTGCTACAAACCAAAATATCTAGTAAATGATCCGTATGAAAAAATTCAACCAGATATATGACTATATTCATCTCTATTAGTCAAATATAATATCATTACACACAAATTCCAAAGATTCTTTTTCTTTTATAGAAGCTAGCAAAGCTCTGCAACTCTTACGATATATCAACCTTTTCATGCAAGAAATGATTTCACAGTATGTCCCCGCATCATGTTGGATATTAACTTTTTTCTCTGAGAAAAGCTAAGTGTAAGACAGTCAACTTGAAGAACAAGCTTCCTCTTTCAGGATAACTTCCTCCAACAAGGGTGCAAATTAACCTCCAAGAGCAGTCTTGTCAGAACAGAGAAGGGAAGTATTCTGGTAGAGGCAAAGAGGGGTGGCAGCTGCATGCAGGATACAGATTTGCATCAGTCAGATGTCTGACTGTTCCTGTAGACCCATCCTACTGCCAGGGCCCTACTTTTTTCTTATCAATGCCTACATATCCAAAGAAGTGAAAAAAGTTAATCCCAATGATATAATTTAGCGACTTTGTATTGCAGCCTTACAACTGCAAGATAACACAACATTTCATAACAGTGATAGAATATCTTTGCATTTCAATCCATGACTTCATCTGAGAACGCAGGGATTTGAGCATATCACTCTCTGCCTTAACCTACTCAATATTATCACAAGCAAGCATCCATTGTGATTATTCACAATCTTCCACATTGTTCTAATGCTGTTGACAACCACAGCCCACCAGAACATCTGCCTCAACAGATCGCTGACTACAGATATACAACCTGGCTGTCTTACCACTGCAAGCCATGGACTACAGGAGTGCCATGCTAGACAAATGACAAGACATTCAATTACTTCTACTACATCTCATATTCAGAACTAATATCAATTCCTCACATTTACTTGAAAGTATTACCTGAGCCCTGCGTGATAGCCTAGTGGCTAACGTCCTCGCCTTGAACAGGCTGGATCCCCTGTGGGCACTAGTTCTAATCCTGGCAGCCCCGCTTCCCATCCAGCTCCCTGGTTGTGGCCTGGGAAAACAGTCAAAGATGGCCCAAAGTGTTGGGACCCTGCACCCATATGGGAGACCTGGCTTTAGATTGGCGCAACTCCAGCCGTTGTGGCTGCTTAGGGAGTGAACCAACAGATGGAAGATCTTCCTCTCTGTCTCTCCTCCTTTCTGTATTTCTGCCTTTCCAATAAAAATAAATAAATCCTTTTAAAAATATATATTACCTAAAACCCCACATCCAGAAAAGTCTGTATGCTGTGATTAAAAGCACAGATTCAAGTCCTGGCTATACTCTTCTTGAGCTAATCGAACTTTAGCAACTTCTCTGAACTTCAGTTTCCTGAAAATCAGGATGACAGCAGTGCTTACCTCCAAGGTTGACAAGAGATAGCTGAAACCACACAAAACACTTAAAACTTGGCTTGGCATACTGTGTAAGTGAACTGTTAGTTTGCATTTATAAAAGTAATGGTAATTCTTATTTGCTAGTGAAAGACAGCAAATCTGGATTTGTAAGCAAAGTAAGAATTATTGAAAGCCTGGGGTTTAGAATGAATAGCAAGTGAGAAGACCAGGCACAAGAAACAGGAAGGAAGAGGACAAGTCCAAGGCTGGGCTGCGAGATGAAAACACAACCTGGACAGCATCCTCACGTCAAACTCTTCCTGCTGTGAAAGTTAGACCCTACCCGTCCTAGGTCCTGCTGACAGCACTGAAGATCCAGGAGACATTCCTGTTCAGTCAAACCTATGTCATGTGCCTCTAGGAATCAACTGTCAAAAGGGCTTCACAAAGGAAAATTTCTCTAGAACAGTCTTATATACTACTAAGAAAAAAGATGTCAAGTTCAGTCAATGCAGGGTCACAAAATGCGAATGATCAATAATACATGAGTATAATGCATGTGACCAACTTGAACTGTCTTTGCTTCAAGACTGGAAGTTGTACACCATAGCAAAGTGACAGGAGTCCTCGCCTTGAACGCACCAGGATCCCATATGGTCACCGGTTCTAGTCCTGGCGGCCCTGCGTCCCATCCAGTTCCCTGCTTGTGGCCTGGGAAGGCAGTCAAGGACAGCCCAAGGGCTTGGGACCCTGCACCGGCATGGGAGACCCAGAGGAGCTCCTGGTTCCTGGCTTCGGATCGGCACAGCACCAGCCATTGCGGCTACTTGGGGAGTGAGCCATCGGATGGAGGATTTTCCTCTCTGTCTCTCCTCCTCTCTGTATGTCCACCTTTCCAATAAAAATAAATAAAGCTTTTAAAAAAAGACCGGAAGTTAGAGTGTCAATGAAATCAGGCTTGGGTATTTCTGAATATTTTAGGTACCAAATATGAAGCTGTTTATCAAGAAGCCCTCCTCAAAGAGCCAAACATTATGTCAACTTGTTCAGCTCTCCCTGAAACTTCTCTCCATGTCTGCTCACTGTCCAGGTCAGGAATCCCTGCTTGTTTTCCCACCACTGCCAGGAGATGGGGTGACCGCTGTGAAGCTAGTCAGGGTGGCTGGCTTCCAGAAAGGATGAACTTGGCTCATCTTTTAAGAGAGAAATCATCATACATGATGAGGAAAAGAGATGATCAGTTCAGACAGTGAGGCAAGGATATGAAGAACAGGCTAATAGCATTCATCTATCTGAAAGTTTCAATAAGAAAAGCATGAGAGAAAATCTGAAGGAAAAGTTCATGACAATGTTTAGAGGAACCTTGATTCTCAGGTTAACATGTAAAAGTGTTACCCTTATAGTTGAAGGAAAATAGAAATGGGGTCAGACTGATGACCTCGATAACTGGCAGTCAGCATTTTAGAACCGAGGCTTACTCTAATATTCCTGAAACATGGGTTAGAGAAGGAAGAGCCAGAACAAGACAGGGGAAATTGCAGGATCCCATTTCCTTTATAATGCCTTCTTGGGTTTTTGTAGAAGCCCACTTTTAAGAAATAAGGCATTTACAGCAGAAAAGGAAGAAAGGAAGAAAGGAAGAAAGGAAGAAAGGAAGAAAGGAAGAAAGGAAGAAAGGAAGAAAGGAAGAAAGGAAGAAAGGAAGAAAGAAAGAAAGAAAGAAAGAAAGAAAGAAAGAAAGAAAGAAAGAAAAATATTTTTATCACAACATAAGATCAAAGAGCAGTGGAGCACATACAAAAATTATTAGGTGGGATTTAGGCTGCAGGCTAGGAGTAAATATATAGGAAGACCAATGTATTATCATGGTGATGGTGGTGTTACTGGTGGAACAACAGAGTGAAGCTATGGTAAATCAATGTAGCAGAATAGCCTATTGAGAAATTACCTGTCTTTTCCTCCGAACCTATGATCACTCCCACAGACCCATATTGTCAGGTCTTTGAGTGTTTGCTGGGGAGCAGTGGCTTGGGGAGATGTTGATATCATTTCATGGCATTGCAGAACATAATGGAGGATTATCAGAAGAGGGATACTACCAGAAAAACAACTCTTAAATAAGTTGTTTTCATATGCTAGGCCTAATGAGCATTAACAGAACTATCACAAAAGGGAAAGAAATGAGAGAAAGAGGAGTATGGTCTGGTCATTGCTGTATTGCTGGTTTGGGAAAAAGGTATGGTGGACACAGGCTTTAAATGTTCGTGTGATGGTTTCTATTTCAGGCTATGCCACTCAGGTTGAAACTGAGTGGTCATGGGCCTTGCACTGGTGTTAACTGGCCCAGTTTGCTCAAGACTGTCACATGCTGTGATCACATGGCCACTTGCGGAGTGAACAAGTGGCTCCGTTTCTCTCCCTCTCTCGTCTCTCCCTCTCTCGTCTCTCCCTCTCTCGTCTCTCCCTCTCTCGTCTCTCCCTCTCTCGTCTCTCTCTCTCTCCCTGTCTCTCTCTCCTTTTTCCTCTTTCTCTGTGATTCTTACTTCAAATAAATCATCTTTTCTGGTTTTTTCCAAAAATATGTCATTTTAAAATTAAAATGTACGCAAAGGAAGAGAGAAGGTAGAATGAGACAAAGTAGGATGGGAATTATGATTATGCTCTTAAAAGTGTGTATATAAAATACACAAGTTGTGTTCCCTATATAAAAATAAAAATGTAACAAGAAACGTGGCTTTTTATGCATAGTCAATAAGGTTGAACAATTCCTGATGCTTCATCTAAAGTTATCTCTTGAGCACTTAATTTAGGTTAGGCATAATACTAGAAATTTACATCCATTATCTTAAATCATTTTTGCAATATTATACAGCCTGAATACTGTAAACACTCCAAACTACAGTTGAAGAAGTTAAGGCTTAGAAACATTTAGCAACTTAGACAGATCTGTACGTGGCATAGTCACCGACTTCCAAATCTGTGTTCTTAACCATTAACTAATGTATATACCAGCTTATTTATACAATTAATACAGCTACTGACAGGGCAAAATTTTAGAATATGGAGAGGGGTTGTCTTTTATATCTAATGAAATCCATTGCTCATCACTTCTTCAATTAATATTTACCTATTTTAGTGACTAAGTTAGCATTTGTGGTCTTGGAGAATCATCTCTGGCTTTCATGAAGGAGGACCTACTTATTGGAAATTCTAAGGATGGTTATATGTACATCATTAGAGATTAAAAAAAAAACCCTCTGCCTCACCTTCCCAACAGCCTTGATGAAAGAACACGGCATCTAAATCTCTCCTCGTCTCTTAGCAATCACTCGACACTTCACAAAGCAGCCATTGTCAGAGAAAGATGCATTCTCTGCATTAACACATGATTTGATGACAATAATTTCCCTTTAGCCTTTAACTGCCAACAGAAAATGGACTCACCAATTTTAGAGGTTACAAATGCTTTCTGGGGATCATCTCTAAATGAAGGACATAGAATAAAATGGTAGTCATGTACTTCATTCAACATCTGGGTTAGCGAGAGACCATGTATTCAACAGTGGTTCCATAATAGTACAACAGAGTTAAAAAAAAAAAAAAAGTCCTATTGCCTAGTAACATGACAGCCATGCAAACAACAAAGGAAAAGGCATTTTGGGCTTATATTAATGTTGATGTTACAGTATAAACCTACTGTATTGCCAGTGGTTTAAGAGTAGAGTAAACGGTGCTGGCAAGATGGTGTGGCAAGCTAATCCTTCATCTGTGATGCTGGCATTCCATATATGCATTGCTCAGGTTCTTGTCCCAGCTGCTCTACTTCCAATACAGCTCCTTGATTATGATCAGGGAAAACCGTACAAGATGGCCCAAGCCCTTTGACCCCTGAACCATGTGGGAGATACAGAGTAATCTCTTGGCTCCTTTCCTTGGGTCAGCTCAGCTCCAGCCATTGCAGCCATTTGGGAAATAATCCAGAAGATGGGAAATCTCTGTCTCTCTCTCTCTGTAAGTCTGCCTTCCAAATAAAAAGAAATAAATAACTATTTTAAAAATTAGAACACACACAATTACATGCAGTAAATAATGCTTATAATGTTTATCTAAGTGTTTTGGGTATTTACCGTACTATACTTTCCATCATTATTTTTAGATTTCATTCCCTGATACTTATTTTAAATGTTGATTAGAAAAACGTTTGCTGTGCTACACAGGAAGCCTTATAAAGTTTGTATTTACATGGCTCCTTACTGCATCAAGAGGCCATGTTGAATGACTTCACTGCACCACCTAGATTTGGAGAAAAACACTACATTGTTCACATGATGATGAAATCACTTAAAATTGAATTATTGGAATATGTTCCTGTTGTTAGACAATAAATGACTGTGACTTAAATTCTGCATTGGTCCTGGATAATTGGCACTTTTTTAAAAATACGGATCAAATGACACCATCAAGGACTGGCAGTCTCAGTCTTTGAGTAATGGCTCCAGAACAGCCAACTGTAGTCACGGGAGGGGCTTTCAGAAACAAGACCCTGACCTCCCCAGATCTAAAGAAACTGATATAACAAGCATGATGCTTCAGAAAAACAGAGGGTATAGTTCACTTCATGCCTTTTGGTAGTACTCTTCATTCAAATGGGGTTGGGTCAGACAAGATGTGAGGCTGCTAGGATAGGTACTGGAACCATGTGTGGGATATTTGGTCTGTAAAGCCAAACTTTAATGGTTCTAAGTGTGAAAACTCAATGAAGTTATGCTTTTTAGAAGTGAGGTCTTTGGAATGTGATCACATAGGATTAGATCCTGATTGCCCACTTCACCTTCCTTTCTCTCCTTTGCCCCATAAACTGTCACTCTACCCTTAGTGCATCAGCTGTGTAGTAAAACCACATTGGGACAACCACCAGAATCAGCCAAAAGAAGCTCACAATGGAGCCAACAAGACCTCATAAATAACACAACAAGAAGCAATTGACAATATTGATGAAGTAAAAAAAATGAAATAGACTTAAAGAACTAGTCAGCAAGGAGATTTGGGAAGTAAAACAAGAATATAACAAATACAGCCCAACTATTTTCCACAACATGTCAGAACTGATCGCAGAATAACAAATTTGGAGATAACATCTATTAAGTAACCACACATATCTGCATATCTTCAGGAGGGGAATGAAAAGGTACTGCATTAACTGACCAGAGTTAGAGTGACAGAATTTGAAAGTATGAATTAGTTCACACAATAGATTTTTGTTTTGATGACCGTATTTTCTTCAAAAGTACAGTTCTCCCAAACAAATTTCATCTGAATAAGAATGGAAATGTATCTTCAAGATTTATTGAAACAAGAATCACATGATAGTATCAATAGATGCAGAAAAAGCTTTCGACAAAATCCAACACCACTTCCTACTAAAAACCCTAACCAAGGTAGGCATAGATGGAAAAATCCACAACATAATTAAAGCAATATATGAAAAACCCAACGCCAGCATCATACTGAATGGAGAAAAACTGGAACCCTTCCCATTGAGATCTGGAACAAGACAGGGATGTCCACTTTCTCCACTACTATTCAACATAGTCCTAGAGGTACTCACTGAGGCCATAAGACAAGAAAAAGAAATCAGAGGAATCCAAATGGGAAACGAAGAAGTTAAACTCTCACTATATGCAGATGATATGATTCTTTATGTAGAAGAGCCAAGAGACTCAATACAGAGACTGCTAGAACTTGTACGAGAGTTTGGTAGAGTGGCAGGGTACAAAATTAATGAACAAAAATCAACAGCTATAGTGTATGCGAACAGCCCCAAGATGGAAAAAGACTTAACCAGCAAGATACCATTCAAAATAACAGAGAAAAGTATGAAATATCTGGGAATAAATCTAACCAAAAATGTAGGAGACTTATTTGAAGAAAACTACAAACTACTTAAAAAAGAAATTGAACAAGACCTCAAAAGATGGAGTAACATCCCATGATCCTGGATAGGTAAAATCAATATCATTAAAATGTCTATACTGCCAAAAGCAATATATACATTCAACGCAATCCCAATCAAATTGCCCAAAACATTCTTCATGGAACTGGAAACAATGATCCAAAGGTTCATCTGGAAGCACAAAAAACCACGGATAGCTAGAACCATCCTGAAGAACAGAAAGTTAGCAGGGGGAATCACAGTTCCAGACCTCTGGACATACTATAGGGCAGTGGTTATCAAAACAGCGTGGTACTGGCACAAAGATAGAGAGGAAGATCAATGGAGCAGAATAGAAACACCAGAAGGAAACCCACACAGATACAGCCAAATAATCTTTGACAAAAAGACAAACGACAATCCAGGCAAATGGGAAGGTCTGTTCAATAAATGCTGTTGGGACAACTGGTTGATAGCCTGCAGAAACAAAAAAATAGATCCACATCTCTCACCATACACTAAGATCAGATCTAAATGGATAACAGATCTAAACCTACATCCAGAAACCTTCAAACTTTTGGAAGATAATGTTGGAAACACACTGGAACACTTAGGGGTAGGCCCTCACTTCCTAAAAAAGACTCCAAGTGCAGTAGAAATCGAGACCAAAATAAACAATTGGGACCTCATCAAACTAAGAAGCTTCTGTACAGCTAGAGAAACAATCAACAAAGTAAAAAGGCAACCCACAGAATGGGAGAAGATCTTCGCACACGACATAGGTGATAGAGGGCTGATCTCCAGAATATACAAAGAGCTACAAAACAACCAAAATGTCAAAACAAACAAGCCACTCAAGAAATGGGCACGGGAAATGGGCAAACACTTCACAAAGGAACAAACCCAAATGGCAAATAAACATATGAAAAAATGCTCAAGTTCCCTGGCAATAAGGGAAATCCAAATTAAAACATCAATGAGGTACCACCTAACACCAGTAAGACTGGCCCACATGAATAAAAGCACCAACAACACTTGTTGGCGAGGTTGCGGGGAAAAGGGAACCCTACTCCACTGCTGGTGGGGCTGCAGGCTGGTACAGCCTCTATGGAAATCAGTATGGAGAATATTCAAACAACTCAAATTCAACATACCGTATGATCCAGCAATAGCACTCCTAGGAATATATCCAGAACACTTGTTTTATGAGAAACCAACATGCACTCCTATGCTCATAGCAGCACAATCAGTAATTGCAAAAACATGGAAGCAACCAAAATGCCCATCAACAGAGGATTGGATAAGAAAGCTATGGTTCATCTACTCCATGGAATACTACTCAGCTATTAAAAAAAACAAAATGCAGTTCTTTGTGGCCAAATGGGCCAAACTGGAAACCATAATGCTAAGGGAAATGAGCCAATCCCAAAAGGTTAAATACCACATGTTTGCCTTAATTTAAGATGATATGATGTTATGTATAACATGTTATGTTTTGAAGGTTATATGTTGTGTATAAACTAAGATTGAAGTATAGGTGAGGTGGTCACAGAAGGTGACTGGGAACTCGCATTTACTTTTAACATGTTGGTTACTCATTACTATGTCAATTAATTCCATAATGATGTAAATTTTTGCTGATGGTATGTTGGAGCTTTCAATTGACTGGGATGATGCTCTGCTGGCTCTGTCTTCAGACCAGAGAGGGTATACCTAAGAAGCCGTTGGACTTGACTGGACAATAAGATGCTGGACTCTATGTTTGGTATACGCTTGCAATGGGGGAATCTCAACTGAACTTGAGCTGTGGTTATGCAACAAGGTGGAGGAATCCACCATGGTGGGAGGGTTTGGGGAGGGGTGGGGAGAACCCAAGTATCTATGTAATTGTGTCACATAATACAATGTAATTACTGAAGTTAAATAATAAATATAAAAAAAAACTATTAGCAAAAAAAAAAAAAAAGATTTATTGAAACAAAGTGGGGATCTGGAAAGGATGTTATGAGATGTTTGAGTCAAACAGAGTAAAATCAGCAGGAAAAGGCAGCATGAGGAGTGAGAGAGCTTCTTTACCTGGTTCACTGACCATTCTTTTCCAAGTGCAGGTGAGTTAGAAGTCAGGATACAGGATAGTATTTGCAGGGATCCGCTATAGCACTGCTTGGTTTCTGATATGGATGATGACAAAGGAATAGAAGATGAAGATAATGAAAAAGAAGAATGAAGATGGCAAAATGAAGATGATGACCAAGGGGAAGGACATGAGAATAAAGACGGTAACTAATAGAAAACACTGATGTATTCCAGTATTATTAATAAATAATTTCTTCAGCTTTTTGTATTCCTAAATATTATTTCAACCATGGTAAAGATCTTATTTTCTCTTTTGCATGGGGTTTGGATGGGCTTTGGTTTTAGGGTTTGATTCTAAGCTTTAGAAATCCAGAGTGCATTTGATACATCTCAATTCAACCTAGTCACATGCAGTGTTCAATGAATCCATGCGGCTGTTAGTTGCACAGAGACATTACAAGTCTCATAGTTTTTCCTACCCACTTCTAACCCATCTCCCCTTAGCTTTCATGGATAATTGACAAGAAAGCTAAATATCCTCCATGAAGCTTCTATATGTCAAAGCATCCACTCCTTAGAAGACATGAACAAATGCAGTTTGTCCTTTTATTCAGTTCACTGTTATTAGATACAGGTTATTTTTTAAAAAATAAAATAAATCTCAAAGTCACAAGTTAGTTGCATTGGAAGGATGAAGACTGGATTCAATTATGGTGTGTAGGATGTATGTCTAGCAGGTCCTTGAATCCTTGGAGCATTCCCCCAGAATGTGGTCCTCATGAAAGAGTTGATCATAAAAGCCCAGTAGGATATAGTCACACTCTACTCCCTGGCTCAGCACGGATTTATTCTTTTTCCACCCATGTTCCCTTTTTGCCATCCTCCAGTCTCACAACAGACAACTGAAGCAACAGGCCCCACCTAATCTGAGATTAGCTTTCCAGGACCGTGAGCCAAAGTTAAATAGTCGGCCTTAAGTACTCAGTTACAGTGATGAACAGCTGATACATGCACTATGTTTAGTTTTGTCAACTTGGCTAAGGCACACTGCCCAGTTTTGTAGTCAAATACTACTTTACATGTTGCTATGGAGGTACTTTATTAATATTGGTAATCAGGTGACTTTACATAAAGTTGATTAACTTTAATAATGTGGGTGCTCCCTCTCCAATTCATTGAAAGGTGGTAGGTCAAAAACTTAGGCTTCCACAGGCAAGACTTCTGCCTCAAGACAGCAACACAGACATTCTATTGGGATTTCCGATCTTTTGCTTTGTGCCTTAGATGTCAGGCTCAGGACTGTGACATAAACTCTTTTTTTTAAAGATTTAATTATTTTTATTGCAAAGTCAGATATACAGAGAGGAGGAGAGACAGAGAGGAAGATCTTCCGTCCGACGATTCACTCCCCAAGTGACCGCAACTGCCAGTGCTGTGCCAATCCGAAGCCAGGAGACTGGAACTTCTTCCCGGTCTCCCACTTGGGTGCAGGGTCCCAAGGCTTTGGGCGGTCCTCGATTGCTTTCCCAGGTTACAAGCAGGGAGCTAGATAGAAAGTGGAGCTGCCGGGATTAGAACCGGCACCCATATGGGATCGTGGTGTGTACAAGGCAAGGACTTTAGCCACTAGGCCACTGCGCCAGGCCCTGTATCATAAACTGTTAACTAAATCTCTAGCTATCTGACCTGCCTTACAGATTTTGGACTCATCAGACCCCAAAATCCTGAAAGCCAATTCCTTAAACTTCTATCTCTTTGTATCTACATCTTACTGGTTCTGCTTATTTTATACATAATGATTTTTCTATCAATGCTAGGTATGAAACAGGAAAACTTAGCAAGTTAAATGACAGCACAAAGCAAAAATATGCCACCAAAATAAATAATTTTGTTATAACTGTGAAATGTATATTACAGGTTGCACATGCTTAGGTGTTCAGAAGAAAGATAAATCATAATGGGCTAAGATTCTAAATAAAATTCCAAACACTCCAGCACTTAGGTGCTGAAACTTGAAACTACTTAAGATTATAAAACTAGTTTGCTAGTATCCAAAACATATTTTTTATACAGCACAGCTCACATTCATTCTGGTGTTCCTTTATGTTTCTGCTGAGATAGAAAGGAGAAAAAGCATGACCCAGTTAAAACTGGCAAGTTGATCCAAAAAAAAAAAAATGCCTTGCAAAAAATCATCTTGATAAATTGTCTTAAGAATATGTTGGTAAGGCGAGAAAAGATCCCGGTCTAAATCAGGGTGGAAATTTGTGATTTTCCATGCTAGAAAAAAAAAAAAAGATTATATCATTTGCTTCATTAGAGAGCCAAATTTTATTATAACATGACATTTTTTAAAAAGCAGACTTGTTTCATTTTCTACATTCATTCTTCTTTTTAGCAGTTCCACATCCTCTTCTGCAAGACATCTTTACATTTAGCAAATTCAGGAACACATCACATTAGGTACCACTTAGGGTATCTGCATCCCATGCCAGAGTGCTGGTTTGAATACCAGCTACTTCACTTCTGATCTGGTTTCTCACTGATGAATGCTCTCTAGGACAGCAGATGATGGTTTCAGTGCTCAAGTGCCTGTCACCCACACGGAAGATCTGGATAGAGTTCCAGACCCCAGCTTCATGTTGACCCAACCCTGGCTGCTGTGGGAATCTGGAGAGTAAAACAATGGATGAAAGATTTTTTTCTCTTTATCATTCTGCCTTTTGAATAGATGAAATTAAAGATTTGAAAAGTCAGAAGCCAGAGCAGTGGCACAGCTGGCTGACACTGTGCTCTGTGGCACCAGCATTTCGTATGGGTGCCAGTTCACATCCCAGCTGCTCCATTTCATATTCAGCTCTCTGCTTGTAGCCTAAGAAAGCAGTGGAGGATGGTCCAAGGCCTTGGGACCCTGCACTCCATGGGAGACAGAAGTACCTGGCTTCCAACTTCAGTCAGCTCAGCTCCAGCTATTGCTGCCACTTAAGAACTAAACAAGCGAATGGAAGACCTTCTCCATCCATCTCTCCTTCTCCCACTGTGAAAATATGCATTGGAATAAAAATAAATAAATCTTTTTTAAAAAAAATTTTTCAAAAATGATAGGTAAGCTAAGTTTTACCACTTTGTTACATTATAGAATAGTAAGTTGAGAACTTTGGTTGCTAAATGATAATCAAGCAATGGGATAAACACCCTACAGGAGACTAATAATAAAAACAAATTATTTTTAATCTTTGTATTTATTTCTCCAAGAGACAGAGACACAAAAAGTTCTCCTCTAATGGTTCATTTCACAAACACTCTGAGTGGCTGAGGCTTGGCTGGAACAGTTCCCGGGAGTTAGGAACACAATTCCAATCTCCTACATGGGTGGCAGGAACCCAAAGACTGGAGCCATCACCACTCCATCCAAGGGTATACATTAGCAGCAAGCTGGAGTGAGAAACTGGAGTCAGGAATCCAAGCCATGTTTTCTGATATAGGAGGCACGTGTCTTAAGTACGATATTAAATTCCCATTCACAAAAAAGCAATTTTATATGAATAACTCAGCATCTCATACAGGACTCTTAACCAAAACACACCAGAAAAAAAAAAATTTTAAAACTTAATAAGAAAATGAAAAAGTCAATTTTTAAGATGAAAAAATATCTAAACAGATACTTTGGCAAGAAAGACAAAAATGAAAAGCATGTTAAAAGATGATCAATATCATATGTCACTGGGAATTATAATTAAACAACCATAGCTTATCACTACATCCATTTTGGGTGGCCAAAACCCCAAACACTGACAATATGAACTGTCGGCAAGAATGTTCAACAAAATGAACTCTCATTCATTGCTTATAGGGATGTAAAATGGTGACAATGAACAATGTGCGGTTCCTTCCAAAATCAAGTACATTTTTAGCATATGATCCTGCAATTCTATTTTTCGTATGTATCCAAAGAATTACAAACATATGCCTAAGCAAAAACTTGCACTTGAATATTTATAACAGCTTTATTAAAAACTGTCAAAATTTAGAAGCAGCCAAGGTATTTTTAGTAGACCAATGGTTGAATAAAATGAGCTTCCACAGTGATGGAATATTGTTGAACACTAAAAGTAAATATGCCATATAAGCTATGGAAGGAGGTGAAAGAAGCCCATCTGAAAAGGTGACTCCCTGTTTGTTTCTAATCAGATGATATTCTGAGAAAGGTAAATCTATGGGAACTGGAAAAATTAGTGTTGCTGAGGGTTAGGGAGAAAGGGGATGTTTAATGGACAGCACAGAAGATCTGGGTGGAATGAGACAACTCTGTAAGATCCTCTACCTACAGGTACATATCTGTGCAAGTCCACAGGTTGTACAACACCAGGAACAAACCCCAATGCAAACTAGGGTCTTTGATTGAAAATAACTTGTCAATATATATTTATTGACTATAACAAATGTGCCATCGTGGTTCAGGAAATGGGGGAACTTTCTAGAGAGGTCAATGTGGGCTCTTAGAGTTCCTGCTTAATTTTACTATAACAAATTAAGAGTATCAACTTTTAAAAATGCTAAAGCACTATTTCCACTTTGACTGCAAATAACCGATAAACAACCTAAGGACTATGATCCTATATGGTACACCTTCTCATGCTTTCTCCAGATAATCCTATATTTTCAAATTTATTTTCATAACTTACCCTTGTATATCTATTCAATCTCTTCTTCCTCTAAACTCTAAAATTCCTTGGTTTTTGGAGGAATGAAAGAAGAAAAATCAGGTTAGTTAAGAGATTTAAGCAATTTAAAGCGGATAGGAATGACTGAAATTTTTATCAAGCTAGAAATATATTGTTCAAGTCCAAAGATATGTGGAGGAGACTGAAAGAAGGGGCTTCCTCAAGGGACGTTGGTCCACTCTGAGTTGTCATCGTCAACTCTTCCTTCTTGGGTGAGTGGCAAGCCAGGTGCGACAGGAGAAAATGTCCCATATCTGTGAATTCTAGGCTTTGTGAGAGCCATCGGTGATGATGAAAGGCAGGTTCTCACATGAGTTGAGTACAGACTGTGCTAGGACATGTCAGGGGGTTAGGGGGCTTGCGGGGACGTGGCCCTTAATGAATAGAACTATGATGACCATCTCTCACCGCACGTTTTCACAGAATGACAATCTGTCAACTACCAGATGTACTGGTGCCTCAAGTTAAGTGTGGGGTAGGTGTTTGGCACCCAAGTGAAGACATTGCTTAGGCCACCAGCCTATCATACCAGCGTGCCTGGATTTGAATCCTGGCTCTGCTCTTGACTTCCACCCACTGGTTCACTCTCCATATGGCCTCAGCATCCAGGGCTACACCAGGTCAAAGCTAGGGCCTTGGAACTCCATCCTGATATCCCTTATGGGTGCAGGGGCCCAAGGATTGTGGCATGTCCCTTGGCATTTTCAGGCACATTAACAAGTAACTCAATCAGGGTGAGGTGAGAAATATCCAGAAGTCAAACTAACACTTATGTAAAATGCCAGCTTCATTGGCAGCAAGTTAACCCACTGCATCCCAATTGTGCTCCCAAGACTGATAACTCTGAATCAAGAATTTCATGTTTTCTGCAAACATTCATGAAACAGGTTAATTTGTTTATTTGTACATAAGATAAGATCTCAGATCACTCCCAGCTTTTGTCATACAGATAAAAAGGCTAACAATTATACTTCCTTCCTCCTCCTAAAAATTAATCCTTACACTGGCTCAAACCAGAAATTAAGCTGTTGAATGGAGGCAAATATTAAAAGGGGAAGAGTAAGAAAATAATCAGTGTCTACTAGGACTGAATAAAACTGGACAAAGTTAGCACTGCTTTGGAAATTCTGAAAAGACTCAAGAAGTGAATAATTGTTCCATAATGCCTATCTTCTACATCACTTTTATTAATTGATTTAGTGACTATTTCTTGAAGGTCCTAGAATAAAATTAAAGAGAAAAATTCAAAAAGAACTCTAGAGGATCGAGAATGGTGGGGGAGTCTAGTTTTTATTTCACATCCCAAATGAAATTGTCTCCTGCTCTGCATTTATTCATGCGCTCACTTGGACCGTATCTCCTGAATGCCACTCTAATTACATCTTTACTCTCCATCTGCTACAACTCTGGCACATCTTCTCCAATAAGATGAAAAATACAGCTTTTCTATCATCTTCCTAGTTTTTATGTTATCTGTCTAGTTTTCTATCTGAGTAGATAAAGACTTCCCTTTAACTGAGACTAATCCCCATTTGGGCAAGCCTCCAAAATCCATGCAGTAGCTTTTAGTCAACAAATAGTTCTTGAGCGTCTTCTAGCTGCTTTTACAGCTGTGGAAAGCTGGAGATCAGTTGTGAATAAAACAGGATGTAAGTCACTCTAGTAAGAGGCTAGAGCTAGAGAATCAGAAGCAATGAATGTATGCTCTCAGATACAGCAAAAACAAAATGTGCCTTGGATATACAATAAAAAAGAAAACCTAGTTTATGACAGCTGACTCTAGAAAGTGTCATTGAGAAGGTATCAACTTACATCGAGTAGACAAAACAAAACCAAGTACTTGGGCACTCAGCAATGAAACATAACTAATAACAATAAAATATAAACATAATACAGAAAACCATGCAAGCAAAACATTGAATGACCTATGAAGGAGAGAGAGCGTCAGAATAGCTCTTGATTCTTGGCCTCCATAGTGCATGTATCTGTGACTTCTGAGGCAAAGAGAAATAGGAGGCGAGGGGAAAAGGATCTTTGGGTAACTAGCTACAGATTCTGTGAGAGCATTAAGGCTTTAACTTGAAGGATTTCATTTACAGCAGAAAAGGGCAGAGTTGATTCATTGGTTATTTCCTTTGTGTTCATCTTTCTTAATGAGGCCAAGAAACACGAGCCTTGAATATAGGCTGCTACTGGAAGCATTTTTGTTAAAGACATGAAAACTGGCTCTGGAAGATGAGATGCTCTTTTCACATTTCTATTTGTTCCCAAGCATTATCTTAACAACAAAGCAAATTTTAAGACCAAAAATAATTGATCTGCAATTTCACCATTTTAATAAAATTTAATCTAATACATTGTAAATTAGCCACGTAAGCTATATTCAAAAATAGTAAGTTGCTAATGGTATAGCATCAAAACTGGTTGGCCTGAAAAAACTACTTAGCCAAGAGAATATTTCAAGATGGGGAGGTCAATGTGACTTAAATGATGTGTCAGATCACAGGGAAGGTCTATGGAAGATGATTCTGAAGAATTGAGGACCAGAGGACAGGCCGGGGAGTTGGGGCTCCACCCTGTGGTCATGGAATCAAATAGGTTTCTGCTAAGCTTGGGAAATTGGATCCAGTGTAGGTTTTCAGCTGCTTTCATGGAGACTAACATGAGGAAGAGCGGGTCTTTGCAATAAGCAGAACGCTTGCTGATGCAGCCCTGTATTAGGAAACTACAGGAGATACAAGGTGGGTGGGTGGAAATGAGCCTACAGAATGTCACTCTCTTCCTAAAGAAAGCAGTCCTGAGATGGGAATTGTGGCCAAGTGGGTTAAGTTGCCATTTGGGATTTTTGGGATCGAGTTCACTTCTGATCAGCTTTCTGCTAACATGAACCCTGGGAGGCAACAAATTACGGTTCAAGCACCTGGGTTCCCACTCACATGGGAGGCCCAGATGGAGCTGATGCTTTCAGCCTAGCCCATCACTACACTTGTGGGTATTTCTGGAATGAACCTGCAGTCTCTCTTCCCCTCACTTTCTTTCCCTCTCCCCTTTGAAATAAACCAAAAACAAAGAAGTTCTCCAAGGCTATTTTAAATGACTCAAGAAAAAGTGGTAGAGAATTAAAAGAAAAAGAAAGCAGCCCAGTTATAACTGACTTTTGGTTTCAACTCTCTTCTTCCCTCATTCCTGTTTATAATCCTTCTGCCAAGCAATGCAGCTCTGTAGGAGAAGAGAGCGAGCATATGTAAGTGACGGAAGACTCACTTGACAAAAGGACTCTTGGAACCAGCAGGGTTACTGAAGACCTTAGGAAGTGTCATGGTCCTGGGCTCCTGGAGAACTCACCCCTAGCGTCACCTTTCTTTTGAGTTTTTCTTTTGATCATCATATACCCAGACATGGATAAGCTCTGATAACACTCAGTCAAAGCTTTAACCAAGCCTCATCTCTGCACTTCCAGGACAAACAATGACAGCTGAGTTGAAAAAAAAAAAAACTTGAGACAGATACCAGCTACCCTGTGACAACCTTTCATGCAGTGCCAAACTTAAGAGTTTGAGATCATATTGATCTCTGTGTAGTTAAAATTTGAAATATCCTTGATTTAAACCCTCTCCTCAAATGCTCAAAATCAGTTCAATAGGACACAAAGGAGAGTCAACTTAGAGATCACATTTAAAAAGCACCTGGTGCCACTCATCCATGGGCACGTGGATTGTCAGTAATTTAACTTGGCTGAAGGTAAGGAGACATGGCTCTAGTTAGTTCATTCATAAACCCACACAAGATTTCATTCTCCTAAGCAGTACAAAGCTAGGTAGTGCCGGGCAGGCAGGACAGCTCCAGAAGTCTTCAGGGACCAGACACCCCTGTCTGTATATCTCAACGTCACTCCATTGCCACAACGGCTCTGAGCAGGGTGGAGGGAGAATTGATGTCTCCTTTCTTGGGAACCTCCTCCGAATAACATTTCAGTTAGACTCACCTAGACTTTTCAACTCTAACCTAATCACCCAAGCACATCTAACTGCAAGATGTAAATCTTTCACTGCAAATCAAGTTTTCTCTCTTGCCTCATTGCGCTGTCTTCTGTAACAAAAAGGAAGAACTGGCATTTGATTAATAATTTATATTATCCATTCCACATTCATTCAGTTTTGTCCCTTTCTCTGGCAATACAAAAATATTCAACATGGAATATAGTATACTCTTTATTTATTGGTGGTATAATAAGTGGCCAAATGAATATTTCTGCATCTTTGAAGAAACTATTAATGTATCATCTAAAACGTTAAATGATCCTTGACTTTGGCAATAAATTACAGCCAGATCAAAAATCCATCTTTCCTAAGTAAAGGTGTAGGTTTATTTTGCTTGTTTTTCCTTTCTCTTATGATATTTCTATTCTTTTATTTTGTTATATTTTACTTTGGTTTGCTACATGGACTCCATTTTAGCATGGCATTCTTTTTTTTTAAAGATTTGCTTTTACTGGATAGTCAGATATACAGAGAGGAGGAGAGACAGAGAGGAAGATCTTCCATGCACTGATTCACTCCCCAAGTGGCCGCGATGGTTGGAGTTGAGCCAATCTCAAACCAGAAACCAGGGTCCCAAACTGTTGGGCCATCCTTCACTGCTTTTCCAGGCCACAAGCAGGGAGCTGGATAGGAAGCAGTGCCCCTGGGGTTAGAACCAGAGTCCATATGGGATCCCGGCATGTGAGAGGCAAGGACTTTAGCTGCTAGGCTATCGCGCCAGGCCCTAGCATGATATTCTAAATCCCAGATACATCTATCTCCCAAGTAGTTTCTTTGGAGAGTCTTACATTTTTACCTTAAATAATTTTTAAATAAATTTATTTTCTTTTTGATGTTGTTTACATGGTTGAGAAGGATGTATGGAGGATCATTTGATTAGGGTGGGGAGGGTCAAGGTATGTCAAAGTATAGGGGAAGGTGGGTGGGACAAATGCTTTTATTTTTTTCCCCATTTTTCTCTGTATCAGGGGATGGGGCAGTTTCCAGCTGCAAACTATGTCAGCACATGGAGATGAGGATATCCACTTAATGCCATCTTAGAAACACAGGTGTGGAGGAGAATATTCCAAGGGTGGTGCTTGTACTTACCAGGGGTTGCGGTGGTCCACTCTGACACAACTTGCAGCTTTAACAATTCCTTATAGCGTTTACACCTTAGACTGATTTGGAAGTTTAAAGAGACTATAATAAAAAATAAATTTAGGGCCCAGTGCAGTATCCTAGAGGCTAAAATCCTCTCCTTGCACGTGCTGGGATCCCATATGGGCACCTGTTCTAATTCCAGCGGCCCCGCTTCCCATCCAGCTCCCTGCTTGTGGCCTGGGAAAGCAGTCGAGGATGGCCCAAAGCCTTGGGACCCTGCACCCACGTGGGAGACCCGAAAGAGGCTCCTGGCTTCTGGGATCATATTGGCTCAGCTCCAGCCATTGCGGCCACTTGGGGAGTGAATCAATGGACAGAAGATCTTCTCTGTCTCTCCTCCTCTATATATATCTGACTTTCCAATAAAAATAAATCTTGGAAAAAATAATTCAAAAATTCTGTTCTTGACCAGAATATTTCTTTGCCTTGCTCTTCAGCTCTAAAACTTCAATAGTTAATTCATGGTTCAAAAAATCTAGCTTCTGTGGCATTATATAAAGAGAGTTAACATTCAACTGTCACTGGTGAATTCAGACAGAAGAATACAACTAACACAATTTTTATTCATTTAAAATATGATGCCCAATGTAAAGAGCAAAATACAGTTAAATCCATGTTCAGAAACATTAAAACCTAGAAAGCTATCCACAGCTCGAACAAAATTGTGGCCAAATACTTTTAAGAAACTAAACCTAAATATGGCAGGAAAAAGGAACTGCTACATGAATGCATTTAATAATGTAGACAAGTGAGAAAGGCAAATAAGCACAGGAGAAATGGAAAAATTTACAAGATAAAAACAGATCATGATCTATGATATGATTTAGAGTGTAAGTGCTAGAAAAGTTCACAGCTGAGGATTGCTAAGTGGTAAAGAGATTAAAAATTAATAAACCAAATAGTAGAGCCCATTTGGGAAGGAGAGAAAAACACCTTTTCCCTACCTTCACACCATCCAGAGGGTGTATATTTAAAAGTAAAGTAAAAGAATAATCTGAGGATAAAAGGTTAGTTCTGACCATCTTTAGCTAAAGAGAAAGCCTGAGCCTGCTGTCCTCCATCTTCATTACCCATCTATGAGCTGTCACCTCTTGGTGGACCTGTTTTCTCTGACATGCACAACCAGGCCACACACATCCCTGCAGTTGTATCTTTGCTCATCATCTTCCCTCCTTGGAAAAGTCTTCATAGGGCTGTGTCTTACCCATTCTACTAGGATCAGCTAGAGTCCAGGCTTTCTGCCCCCACTAGACTCTAGCCAAGCTCTGCACCTAGCTCTCTCACAGCACTTAGTTAGCTATGTATAGACTACTAACAACATTTGTTTACTTCTGTTGGTCTTATCACTAGAGAGGATGTCATCTCAGGGCAGAAACCATATCTAGTGTCTCCAACAACTCACTATTCCTGATGACGGCCAAATAGAGTGTAGAGGGAACTAGAGAGCGGACAATCCCAGTAACACCCTTTGACACATGACTTTTTTTTTCTACTTTCTTGGTGATTGTTCTCTTTCAGAACTAAAGCAATAGAGTAAAGAAAGAGGAGTGCACAGGAGCTCAAATGTGAAAGCATGAACTGAGGTGTTTTATAAATTAGGTTGCCCTTGAAGCTCGCAAACATATGTTCTGTCTTATTCTTTAGGATTCCAATAGCCACACTGCTGTGGAGTTGGTTTCTCCTTATATCAATTGCCAAATTTTTACTGAGCATTTACCATCTTCCCTAGAAACTATTAAATACAGCATTGATTAACATGGTCAAAGTTCATAGAGTGGGTTGAATATTGACCCTCAAAAATATACACCAAATAGGAAATTATAAATGTAATTTTTTTGGAGGGCGGTATTTGCAAAGGTAATCAAGTAAAGAATTTCAAGATGAGATTCTGCTGGATTAGGTTAGGTTCTAAATCCAATAACAAAACTTTGTAACAGAAGAGGAAATAGAAATACAGATGCAGGCCCTGTACACACGGTAGTCTAGTGGCTAAAGTCCTTGCTTTGGACATGCTGGGATCCCATATGGATGCTGGTTCATGTCCTGAGTGCTCTATTTCCCACCCAACTCCCTGCTTACGGTCTGAGAAAGCAATAAAGGGTTTTCCAAAGCCTTGGGACCCTGCACCTGCTTGGGAGACTGGGAAGAAGCTCCTGGCTCCTGGCTTCAGATGGGCTCAGCTCCAGCCAATGCAGGCATTTGGGAAGTGAAAAAGAAGATTGAAGATCTTCTTCTCTGTAGATCTGCCTTTCCAATAAAAGTGAATAAATTTAGAAAGAAAGAGAGAAGGCAGGAAGAAGGAGAAAGAAAGAAAGAAAGAAAGAAAGAAAGAAAGAAAGAAAGAAAGAAAGAAAGAAAGAAAGAAAGAAAGAAAGAAAGAAAGGAAAGGAAAGGAAAGAAAAGAAAAGAAAAGAAAAGAAAAGAAAAGAAAAGAAAAGAAAAGAAAAGAAAAGAAAAGAAAAGAAAAGAAAAGAAAAGAAAAGAAAAGAAAAGAAAAGAGAAGAGAAGAGAAGAGAAGAGAAGAGAAGGGAAGGGAAGGGAAGGGAAGGGAAGGGAAGGGAAGGGAAGGGAAGGGAAGGGAAGGGAAGGGAAGGGAAGGGAAGGGAAGGGAAGGGAAGGGAAGGGAAGGGAAGGGAAGATAGGAGGGCTGAGCTGAGAGGGGAGGATTGGAGAGGAAAAGAGAGGAGAGGACAGGAAAGGGAAGAGAAGGCAAGGGAAGGAGAGGATAGACTCATGGGGAGAAAATTCTTTGAAGGCAGAGGCAGAACGAGAATGGAAATCTGACAAGTTGTGATGAGCCAAGAATTGACTGCGGCCACTAGAAAATGGAAAAGCCTAGAAAGGATTCTCCACCAGAGCCTTCAAGGAGAAACCATGAAACTATAGGATCCTGGCCAGCAGAACTACCAAAGGATACATTGTCTTCTGTTTCAAGACACTAAATTGTTGATAATTTGCTAAAACTAATGCAGCACCTCCTGATCTTGATGATTGCTAAAACTAACGCAGCACGTCATGGTCTTCATATTAGAGTGAATGATGAAGTAACAAGAAAGTGTAATGTGTGTAAACGCAGTAAGAAAGCAAGATAGAGCCATGTGAAAGAGGGTCATGAAGAGCTACTTTAGATGGGATGGTAAAGAAACCTCCCCTAATCTCTTACAATGTTTTCCATTTGAAAGACAGAGATTCTGAGAGAAAGAGATAAAAAGATATCACTTATCAATGAAATAGATGATAAGCCTATTTATAATTCAACATCAACCACATTGTATTTCTTCATGTTATTATTAGTTGAGTACTTGGACTTTGCATAGTGTTTTGCAAATGTTGAAAACAAAAAATAAAATAGGCATGGTCCTATAATAGAGAAGTGTGTAATCTATGGAGAAATACTGACATGGAATAAATAATTTCAAGCACAAAGGATTTTTTTAAAGGAGACAAAAAAGATAGTGGCAGGAGTTTGGATATCATACAAATATATTCCTTTCGCGTACCAAATGTTTCTTAAGTTCTCACTACATGCCAAGCACTATCTAATCAACTGAGATATACCAGTGAAAAGCAAAGCACAAGATGCCTGCTTCTCAAAAAGTTTATATCCCAGTAAGGGAGACTGGCAATAAATAGATCAAATACATGAAGTATTTACTAGTTTTAAAAGATCAGTCCTATGGCAAAAAGTAGGAAAGAACAAAGAAGTTATTTAGCGGTGATGTCATTGGGAGGATGATGCTGGGGCAAAAATCTTAAGGAGATGGAAGAACTGGTCATTAGGGTAGAGAATAAATCACAGGAACATCCAGGGCCAAGGCCTTAAGGCAGGAAGCAGCTCCATGTCCAAGGAGCAAGGAGGCTGATGTGCTGATGTGGCAAGAACAAGAGAAGAGAGCTAGGAGACAAGGTCAAAGACCAAACAAGGGGTCAGGTCCTGTAAGGCCTGTGACAGCAATGCACAAAGTCAACAGGGATCCATAGCAGAACACTGTTCTTTCCTGATACATGTACAGTCTCAGCTACATCTTGGCTCAGAATCACTGGATTTCTAAGCTGATTATCACAGATATTTCTCATTGCCTACAAAAAAAGTTGATCATTATTCTCTCACAATGGCATCTCTGAAGGTAATTCAAAAAGGCTATATAGGACAAGTGTGTTGTGCAAAAATCGAGTATGAATTTCACTTTTTACACCAAAATCAAGTTATAATTCTACCTCATCTATCTTCCACCCTCTCCTTCCACTGCATTCCCCCCACATATCCATTTTGTACAAATGAATAGAACTCACCAGAACTCTGACAGAAAAGTGACATTAATGTATTTAATAAAGGCGAAAGGATAAAGTCTATTCATAAATCAAAGGGAACTAACTCTAGAATGTCACTGAGCCCACTGTCACTCCGAGAAGGAGTGGGGCCCAAGATGAACATCTTTCAGCTATCATGGAATGGAGAGGCAGAGTGGTGGGAGTGGTGGCGGACATCTGAGCCCCAAGACACTCACCTCCGTGTTTTTCATCCCCTCGGTAGTTCTCATAGAAAATTGGGCAAAGCAAATTTATTGCTCTTACCAAGAAGAGAAATACTACACTGAAATGTTAAGAAAAGTGGGGACTCGATTGGTGTTTTAGAAATGCATTTAAAAGCATGACTGGTCAAAGAAACAAAGGGACCTAGCAGGCAATCAACCCTGGATGAGTTTCCCTGGAATGTAGATCTGAGAGACATGGGTCAGCCCTGCTCACTCACAGGAAATCCATTAGATGAGTAGCAGTGGAAAGAGAAATCTAACCTGATAAGCTCTGCCCTCTAATGCAAAATGCCCAGTTGGACCAAAACCTTTGCACAATTATCTTCTTCAGGTAAAGATCTATATAGTCTCTACAGAGACATAATTGCAAGCCAGAAAACCCCAGGTCACATATGAACAACCACAGTCAAGAGAGGAGCAGCCTTACACCCAGGAGCAGTCAGTCCCACAACCTTTGATAGCTGTATGGCCTGCCTTTGGGAATATGGCTATATTATATGGTTTATATTTTTAAATAAGTATCCAACAAGCTCAGACTTTTGGGGCAGGAGGAACAGAAAGTCTGGGGGAAGGAACCAGTGTGATTCTCTCAGAAATACAGCTCCTGTAATGATCAACAACAAGCACAAGCACATCAAACCTGACAAATTCAGAATTATCTAAACCAAACATCCTAGGGCTACCTTAGACAATGCATCGTTTAGACAAAGTGTGGATCTGTCAAAGTCAGCTGGTTAGCATTCTTCTGAGATCAGTTTTGAAGCTTTAAAGAAAGCCAAAGCGCTACTAAAATCAGCTCAGGTTCAAAGAGTGGCTGTCATATTACATAGTTACAGAGGCATCCTTCATGCTCAGTGACAGCTCAGTACCTTCTGGAGGTGCTTAGTGCAGAGCTGGGGAAAAGGCATTCAGAGCCTTCTCCTACACTCATTCAGTCATTAATCTTGGGGGAAGCAGAATGGATGCCCTGACTTCTGGTGTACATTTTTAAATGAGCTGATTTTACCTTTCATTTGAAAGTTTGTGTGGTGCACCCTGTGACAAAGAAAGAAGAGCTATTCAGAGGGCATGTCCTTTTTCCAAGTGAACAGCTGACAATCACTTGTCAACAAGGACTCTTGGTTCCATTGGACTGAGGGGTCCCCTCCTCTAATTCCGCTTCCACCCTCAGTTCAGATCATCACTCACTAGGTATGTTGTTATGGCTTCTTGATTACACTCAGCCATCTTTTTAATGTTGGCTCCTATTCCTCATCACTTTGTATTTCCTGCCTAGCTAATAACAAATCATAGTGTCCTGGAATCACTGTTCTGTGCCTCTATGACTTTGCTCATATTATTTACTCTGCTTAGACCCACCTACCCACTCTTTCTTTATGTTTCTCTCCTTTTAAAACATAGTTTGATCCTTGACAGCTAATGATTACACATAATCATCGAGTATAAATGACATTTTAATTATCATGTAAACAGCATGAAATGATAAAAATCAGAATGACTGGCATATCTAACACCTCAAACAGTTATCATTAGTTTGTCTTATAAACATTCAAAGCCCCCTCTACTGCTTTCAAATTCACAATCATGAGCAACCGTAGTTGCCTACTCTGCTATGGAACAGTAGATCCAATTGCACTTCTGCACCTGTTGAGCACCTTCCCTAACCCCTCTCCAGCCACATTGTCCCAACACCCTACATTTGTCCAACTCTGAAGCTTCCTTCAGAACTAAGTCACCTGTGACCCTTTTAGAAGCCTTCTCAGCTGCCTTTTCTTAAATCTACTGGATAACATAACTGGCTCCTGTTTAAGCCAAACATGTTGTGTTGAAATAACTCAATTGTCTCATCTCACTAAATTATAAGCTTTTCTGGGCCATAATATGGGAATCCAGAAAACTAGCAAACCTTTATGTCTCTCAACCCTGATCCTCAACAGACATTTCTGCAATTAAGAAGTTGATCTTGAAATAAAATTCATGATTGGCTGTAGTCACTGACAGCAATGTCTCATCTGGGTTATATTTTGTCATCAGACCTGCTTATAAGGCAACAATTACATTTACTGAATGCCCTAAAATCATTAGGCAAGAGATTCCATGGCCAGTCAGAAAGTAAATGTTGAGGAGTGAGTATCTTAAATATTTTTTAAAAGATTTAGTTATTTTTTATTGAAAAAGTAGATATACAGAGAGAAGGAGACACAGAGAAAAAAGATCTTTTTTCTGCTGATTCACTCCCTGAGTACCTAAAATGGTGGAGCTGAGTCCATCCAAAGCCAGGAGGAAGGAACCTCTGCACAGCCTCCCACATGGGTGTAGGATCCCAAGGCTATGGGCCATCCTTCACTGCTTTCCCAAGCCACAAGCAGGGAACTGGATGGGAAGTGGAGCAGCTGGGACATGAACCGGTACCCATATGGGATCCCATCATGCAAGGCAAAGATTTAGCCACGAGGCTATTACATCAGGCCTGAGTTTGTTAAATTTTTAAGTACATGGTATAAAAATGGTGTTCAGACAGCACTTGCCTATCTGGGTGATATGCATGGATAAATGCTAAAAGATGCAAAGATCACCATTACAAATAAATTACTGACATAATACTTCAATTGCCAGTGTTCAACTGATGCAGGAAATATTTGTTCATTTTGTCTCAATATATACAAATTTGATTGTTGTCAGAAAAGTAAAATGTGTTAAACTCTGCTAGTCTTGCACAGTTTCAAATGCTATTTGAACAAAAAACGGTCTGTCCTAGATGATTCTTAGACAAGGCTCATGAACATGGATCTGTCATTATTCCCAAGTCAGTGTAAAGAAATATTGAATGTTTGGTTCTCAAAACCAAAAGTTGTTCTCTTTGGTTAAATTAAATAAGCTACGCAAAAATATTAGAAAGATATCGTAAAGCATTAAATGATTTTCACAATCAAATTATTTCTCTCTGGTTCTTTTTCTAGATTCTTACTGTGTGTCTTTTTTAAAATCCATGTCCTACATTTATATAACAAACTGGACAGTAAATGTCACAAAGCACACATTCAAAAATATTTGTGCAGTAAATAAATTGATGAAAGAGCAAGAGAAATGGAAAAATAAGGAAAGATCAAATTTCCTGTCTGTGTAACATCTAGAATGCAACACTTGTCCTGGGTCTCAGTTTCATGACCCTAGATTTCTCTGATAATCATTTCTATCTTAATCATCTACTCTTGATTTATTTGTAATTATAATAGCCTCTTCTTCTACTTAATAGATTCCCAGGAAATGCTAAAATCCCTTTTTACAGAAGATATTTCTTTAGGACTATTTAAAGTAGGCTATTTTCTTATGCAATCTAAACAGTTACAAAGATATTATCACTCAACTGAATTTACACAATAGCACAAGTGAGTTTCCTCCAGAGAGTAATTTTGTCCAAGAGACAGATTCATAGAAACTTTAACTAAGAGAGATGGCATTCATGAATTCCAAATACTAGTCCTTTCTCATTTTCATGGCTATCGTGCTTCAAATCTGTTTCCATCTCATAAATATTTCTTTAAGACTGACCAGGCATTAGGCAAGCTACTTGATTCATAGTCTGTATTTGGCTCTGCATTGTATAGTGCAAATTAACTTCCTTCATGTGTTTAACATCCTGGTGGTCTGAGAAATTGAGTCTTAAATGCTTTCAGTCTAACCTCTAGTGTCACAAGGCTTAAGGCTCCAACAGCATCCCAAAATGAACATATAAGTTACAGAAGCAAGCCCATAAACTTTTCTGTCTGAAATTTCCTCTGGTTTATCAGTATTACAGAATGCAATACCCATCTTCACCATATATGGATCATGCACTGGACAAAGGAAATTCAAAACACAGCCCTGCTTTCAAGGATGTTGCAACATAGTGGAAAATCTTTATTTAATCAAATCTTGCTCTATCGACTGTCAGCAAAGGTGCACTATCCATGTAGCCAGAGTCTGCAAAGAGAAAATGCACAATCCTACAAAGAACAAGTTGAGGGGCTGGTGTGGTGGCATAGCTGGTCGATCTTCTGCCTGCAATGCTGCCATCCCCTATAGGTGCCAGTTCATGTCCCAGCTGCTCCACTTTCCATACAGTTTTCTGCTTGTGGTGTGGTAGGCAGTGAAAGATGGTTCAGGGCCTTGAACCCAGAGGAGACCTCTGCTTTCTGGCTTGAAATTGGTAGCTTTGGCCATTTCTGAAGTGAATCAGCAGATGAAAGATTGATCTATCTATCTATTTATCTATCTATCTATCTCATCTTTCTCCTCTCTGTAAAATTTGCCTTCTAAATATATATATATATATTATATATATATATATATATATATATATATATATATATATATATATATATACTTAAAAAAAAAAGAACAAGTGGGAATCACACAAGAAAAGAACCCAGAGAACAAACTGGAGGTCTGATGCCTCTGCAATAAACATTAGGATCAACATACTTTGTGCCAATTACTCCAAAGTCAATGCACTACCAGCCACTATTCCAAGAGTCATGAATTTTCGCACTGAAACAAGGATAACTACAAATGCTGTGGGGATAGGGGGCTTGTGCTCTGTTAATTCAATCTAAAACAAAGGAGGAGTAATTCTTTCTCATCTTTCAGCAGGAAAAAAATTATAATCTCCTACACTGAGGCCAAGCCCAGAGCCTTGAAGAGGAACAGAAGGTGCAAAATCCACGGACCTCAACTCACAGTTCACTGTCTGCACATCCAAGATGGGCTCTATGTGCAAAGTAAGACCTTGGAATTGCTGAGACAACCAAGGCAAAGGGAGTTTCTCTTTAGCTTATCTGCTTAGATGTGGAGTAGGAGGGTACAGGCTATGCTCCCAGAATAGGAAAAGATGGTCACTTGAATATTCTCATTTAAGATGCCTGTTTATTAGGTCAGACATCTGAGCCCCCATGTTCATTACTGTGAGAAAAATAAATAAATAAATAATAAAACCTTGAAAAGCCCAAACTGTTCCTCTAAAGCCAGTATCCCATTGGACACTCTACTCCCCTGCTTCTTCGTGGGGCACTGCTTTCCTACTGCTTGGCTTTGAATAAAGATTCCGTTACGCTTCCACTTGTTCCACAGCTTCTTATCTCTATGCTAAGCTGAGAAAAGAACCCACTGAGCTTCACCAGCAGCATACATCACTTACACAGATTTTTTTCTTATGGGGAAAATCTCTTGTTTTCTGGGTGGTATATTACTTACGAAAAAAAAAAAAAAAGAACAGAATTGGGAAAGGATATAGAAAAGCAAACACTGAAAGAAAAGTATGTCAAACACTAAACAGCGATACACCAGCTGGGTTTTCAGCTGAGTCTGGCTCTGGTAATTGTAAAGCTATGTAACATCAGTTACAGTTGTGTAACAGTCAAATCTCATTATCTGGGAATTCAGCAAGTAGGAGAAATAAAATCAATTCCAGCACTGGTGTGATTAATCCAGTGTGTCATCTTATCTGCACCATAACAAAGTGTCTCATAAGCCCTTCTCCAGCCTAGAAATGTTGGACAAGTTGATAGCAAACAAAATTAAATTATTTTGTTGTTTCTCTCCCTATCTAGTGGCAAATCATGATTATTATTCATTAATCTTTCTTCTACTGGTCATGGCGCTTGATGTTGGACTTAGAAAAGCAGTTCTACATATCTATCAAAAGACATGCAAAACTTTTTGTCAACTATGAGATGCTCAAATTTTATTTTTATATTATACTTGAAAGCAGGGGGCAGGGACAAAGGGATAGAGTACAGGAGGGAGTGGTAAAAAAGAAACAGAAACAATGAGGTCTTCCATCCACTGATTCATTCCCCAAATACCCCCAAAAGCAAGGGTTGGGCGAAGATGAGACCAGAGAAGCATCATGGGAGGTTAGGTGAGGAAAATCAAGGGCAAAATGTGAATAGGAGTCTTCCCTGTGGTGTCAGCAGGTAAAAACCAGACAAGGCAAGGCAGCAAGTTTAGAATTGGTTAGTCTGATTTCATCAGGCTATGGAGTAAACAGGCTGTGTCTATCTAAAATATGCCCCCTGGGGGGATTAAAGCAACAGAATAAAAAGTCATATTCAATATACTCCTCCCTATTGTAGTTAGCATAATGCTTTTATATTTGCATTGAAATGTTTCGTTTCTGTTTGATCCTCATGAAAGACACCTCATTGATGAAACTTGGCCACACAAGAATTTAAATACAAGCAAGGAAAAAAATGAAAGCTGATTATCATTTTAAAAAATCAGTATTTAAAGAAATTCCCTAACATTACACTTGCTAGGGATTTCATTATTACAAAGTTTAAAGAGACAGGGGCCCACATTGTGGCACAGTGGGTTAAGCTACTGCCTCTGCCATCAACATCCCACAGTACTAGTTTGAGTTTTGGCTGCTCTACTTCTGCTCCTGCTCCCTATCAAGGCACCTGGGAGAGCAACAGAGGAGGGCCAAAATGCTTGGTCCTCTGCTACCCACATGGGAGACCTGAAACAAACTCTTGGCTCCTGCCTCTGGCCTGGATCAGCCCTGACTGTCATGGTCATTTGGGGAATAAAAAATTCTCGCCCTCTGATTATCCCTCTCTGTAATTCTATCTTTCAGATAAATAAAATAAATCTTAAAAAAAAAATACAGAGCAATGGCTTTGCATTTGGTAATTGTTGTACCTAAGCTCTGTGTAACTGGCTGTTGGGAGTGCCACTGCAGTTCTACAAAGCAGCTGTCAGGTCACAAGACTCAAATCTGCATTCCTTTGTCTGCTGCTTCTCACAGACTGAAAGGTGGAGCCCTCCACCTGCATGTGAGCTGAGTAGCTCTGCAGCTCCTCTCACTTATTCTGTTTCTTCCACACAGATAAAACCAATCACAAAAACAAACATCACATTCTCCCTTATATTCTTCACTCAATCCCTCAAATGAATATCTTCCTTAGCCCAGAGTTTTAACAAAAAAGAACAAATGGAAAGATAATAAGAGACAAAGACTTTTTTTTATGAAGGTACTTCTCCTTTAAGAAGCAAGAGAGTGAAATTATGCAAAAATAATTGCAGAATAGATGTCTCTTTGTGTCACTGCTTGTAGCCCATTAAATAAGAACCCCAGAGAGCAGTGTGTGTGTCCAATCATACCTTGATTGGAGGATAGCACTATACAACAAATGAGGTCTCAGGGCTGGAGGGAAACAGCAGGTTACCAATATAAGAGGCTAACCCAAAATAAAAAAGGAAGGGGCAAAGTAGAACAAGAAAATCACCAGGGGAAAAGGAAGTAGAACAAGGACCATAGGTGGAAATAGAAAGGAATGTACACTAATGAATGAGGCCATTCATTTAAGAACAACATTTACACACTGTGATTAGCAACTCAGAAAAACCACCATCAAGCCTAAATGAAATTCATTACTCTCATCAAGCAAAATCTATAACAGAAACATCCAACTGGTCTGTTCTGCCAATTTCAACATTCTCCTCTTCAGATCAAATTAAGCTATTTAAGAATTCTTCTGAGACAATGTGAAAACCCAAGAGCAAAAGAAGATACTCAATAAATATTAGTGTTCCATTTCCTCCCCTGCAGATGACTTGAGAAATGGCTCCAAAGTCACCAAGTTCTGAGATCAATGAATAAATCATATACTTAGCTGACCATAATCAAATTTCACAGTTGTTGGAAAAATCAAGATTTCAGAGTAAATTAGTTCACACAGAGTTCAGAGTAAATTAGTTCCCAATGGGCTCCTTTCCTAGCTTTCGCCTGGCAATGTCTGGCACTTTCCTTGGCTCTTCCTCACAGATAGCGCACAGAGTCTGCCATTGTCTCTTCAGCCAGAACCGGAGTGGGTCCATGTTCATCCACTTGGCAAAGACGCTGTTTCCTTTGAGTCACAGCCATCCAAATCATGCTATAAATGGGAGTTATCAGCCAAGGTATTTTAAGGGTCCTAGCCTCTTCTCTCAGGTCCTTCATCCCTGTGCTACTATTTGAGCCATGTAAAAATAAATCACACAGCTTGTCATTTTCTATCTTTTTTCCTGGAAATTAACCATCCAGCAGAGAATTTCGTATAATTTTAGTGAAGTATGATTTTTTTTCTTCCAGCTTTATTGATATGATTACTATGTAAAAACTATGCATGTCCAAGGCATACAATATGATTTAATATAAACATACATTAGGAAATTATTGTTTCGACCGGCTAGGCCAGTAACGTGGACATGGCGAAGGATCTGGGGATGAGGCACCGACACGGAGACCAGGGATGGTGGAAATGTCTCTCTCTCCGGCCTCTCTGGAGGCCTGCTTTTATTGCCTCCTCGCTTGACCTTTCACCTAGTTCTTGTTCACTCTTTCCTCCACACCCTCATTAGCAGAATATTGGATACAGCTGAGTTCCATTAGACCAGGTGCTTTCAGCCCCAAGCCCATTGCCTGTAGTGCTCAGCTTAACGAGTGCTAACCAACTCCTTAGCCCACAACAGGTCCCCCTTTTGTTTTAAAGCAGACTTGAATGTGCCTGTCTTAGATTGTGGACTCGCAGGTTATCAGCCTTACCCATCATTGGGAATCTCCGTAGCATGACGGAGCCCCTGTCTTAGGTTGGTCAGTGCCCAGTCCATTGTAACCATCACTGGCTGCCATTCAACACGTTGCCTGCTGCAGATGCACAAACCATACTCGGGGAAGCTGGTAACCCTGTACCATGGCTAGGAGTGTCTTAAGCTCGGTAGCTATGAGCAGACAGCAGTTCTCGGGCTTGGGGAAACATAGCACTACACAGGTGAAACATACATAAAGGCACAAAGACCATAGGAGTCTTAAGCTCGGTAGCAATGAGCAGACAGCAGTTCCTGGGCTTGGGAAAACATTTTGCACTTGCATAGGTGTTACACACAAAAAGGCATGTGATGAGGTACAAGAGGCCTAGACCAAATCTCACAGCATCTGCTGTTCCTTTGCCAACAAATCAACCCACAGTTACAACGCAAGCATGCCCACCCGCTCATGTTCATCAGTAAAGTCCTGTTGTTCCATAACTCTGGCAGTCTGTTCCGCGACCTTGTTCACTGTCACCACGGTAGCTGGTGGTGGCGGCTGCTGATGTACTGGCTACAATGGTCGCCGTTATGCCAAAGTCTCTTATTCTTTATCAGCCAACAAAGGCCTCTCCATCAGTCCCAACAGGCACAGGCGGGATTCAGGGCAGCAGCAGGATAACAGCAGAATCGCAATTGCCATTCCAGCATGCGGTCAGGGTGTACTGAAACTCGGTGTCATTCACTTCACAGGTGTTTTTGTCCTGTTGATCTTCTGATTCAAATGCCATCATCTTGGCCAGTACCCGAGCTTTCACAAGACTCAGCAGCAGGAGCTTGCAGGACAAGCCTCTCAGGAATCCACCTGGGACCATGTTCGTCCTTTTCATCCTTTTCCTCTTCATCCTCCTCAGAAGAGGACTGCGAATCTTCTTCACACACTTTCTCCCGACTTTGTCTGGTTTGGGGTTCCTTCTCCTTTTTTACCCTGGTTTGCAGCTCTCTCCTCCTTCTAATGGACCACTTTTTATGGCGGGGTTGCCCCACTGCTTGAGGGGATGGCAAAGCACTTTTTGCCAAGTGCCAGAGAAAGAAGGTGACTACAATGAGAGCAAACCATGGGAATACGTCGCAGACAGTTTCAAAAAAACTCTGTGAGGCCTTAAGCTTAGTGTCGGTGCCTTGTGACTGGAGCAGATCTCTGATTCCTCTAATTTCCTGCACTTTAGCGAGTTCTTGCCCCATGATAAATTTTACTTATGCCCCTGTAAAAATTTCTAAACCTGCCTCTAGATTTCTGAGGTCTCTCAGATTGTCCCTCGTGCCCCAGAATGGGGAGAAGGTCTGGGGATGAGATTAATTATGCCCCTCCAGAGTTCCAGGGGTCCCTCAGATTGTCCCTCATGCCCTAGCACAGGGAGAGGGTCTGGGGATGAAATCAGTTATGCCCCTCCAAAATTCCTAAATTCTAAACTTACCGTCGTAGGTCCAGGGGTCCCTCAGATGTCCTTCGTGCCGTGCCCCACGTTAGGTGCCATTTGTTTTGACTGGCTAGGCCAGTAACGTGGACATGGCGAAGGATCTGGGGATGAGGCACCGACACGGAGACCAGGGATGGTGGAAATCTCTCTCTCCAGCCTCTCTCGAGGCCTGCTTTTATTGCCTCCTCGCTTGACCTTTCACCTAGTTCTTGTTCACTCTTTCCTCCACACCCTCATTAGCAGAATATTGGATACAGCTGAGTTCCATTAGGCCAGGTGCTTTCAGCCCCAAGCCCATTGCCTGTAGTGCTCAGCTTAACGAGTGCTAACCAACTCCTTAGCCCACAACAAATTATTACTATTATAAGATAAATAATATGTCCATCTCTCACAGTCAGTATGTCTGTGTGGTGAGTGAGAAGTCTTCAGAAAACTTACATTAATACATATTATAAAAACTATGCACATATTTTAAACTTTTATATCAAAACAAACTTATCTTTTAATTATATTTTCATGATAAAATACATTATTGTTATTACTGCCAACATACTGTCCATCTAATCTCAAAAAATTATTCAAAGTATCCCTTAGCCAACATTTTCTTACTTTCTCTATCCCTCATCTCTTGGAAACCACTGTTTTACTCTGACTTTATTACACTGGCCTTTTCAAATGCCACGTACAAACGAACTCATATGGAGATGGATTCTGTATTCACTTTATTCCATCTAGTGTAATGTCCTCCAGGTTGACCTGTATTGTCACAAATGGCAGAATCTCCTGCTTTGTTAATGCTGAATAACATACCAATGTAATATACCATTACATAAGCAACTATACGTGCTGCATTTTTTTATCCATTCATTCATTGTGAGGCATTTACTTTGTTTCTGTATTAGGGCTGTTTTAAATAATGCTACATGGAAGTGCATATTCCCTTGCGAGATGGGATCACCAAGTCCTAGGGTGGTTCTATTTTTAACTTACTTTTGAATATCCATTTTCTTTCCCATAGTATCTTACCAATTTGCATTCCCAACTGTATGAAGATTTTTTTTTCTAGAAAAAAAAGATGGCTGAATAGGGTAAGGACGTGTTTAAACAGATGGAGGGTCATTAGACAGAGTGAAGCAAAGAGTCTGCAATCCCAGGAAATAGGAGTGGGACAGGCTGATGGCAGAGGGACACCTGGAGATGCGTGAACATACGCAAGCAAGCAGTAGAGACAGCACAGTGGTGTTGCAGTGACCAGATACCCAAGCAGTGGTCAGTGATCAGAGATCTGAGCTCCACCAGTGACCAGGTGGAAAGAGGATTTCATCAAGAGCTCAGGAGGTGAACCTAGGCATAGAACTGCCTGTCCAGCTGATTTGATTAATTCAACCATGAGCAGAAGCAAAGTGGCAGAGTCCAAGCAGACAGCTGCAGGAACCAGGTAGATTTCATGTCTCAGACCCCCACCAGTGCCACATTGGGCACCATTTTGTGTACTGAGGTAAAAGTTGGGGGTGGGACTGGTAGGTGGAAGAATAGTGAACTGCACATGTGCTAAACCAGGAAATTCTGACTTGAAGCATTGCACTGGTCCCATAGGAAAAACAGTACTTGCTTGGCATTCTCCAGGTTCCACTCAAAATAGGTCCGGGTGACCTCCAGACCTAATGACCAGCAGGCCTAGATGTTCAGCAGTGCCACATTAGGTGCCATTTTTTGTACAGAGGCAAAGACTGTAAGGCTGAAGGAACAAAGCAAACTGAACAGGCACTCAACTAGGAGAGAACTCACTTCCAACTCAACTCATTGATCGCACATCTGATCTCACAGGGAAAATAGTACCAACTTGGCATCCTATAGGTTCTACCCAAAATGGGTCCAGGTGGCCTTCACACCTAATGGCCATCAGGTTCCAGCAAGAACAAAACCTCTGATAATCCAGTGGTTTAGGACAGCTGGTATCTCCCTAGTCCTGGGAAAGACTGTGAAGGCAACAGTGTGGCCACAACACAGGATTACAGTGGGTGGAAAGTGATGAGCCATGAGCTGGAGACCTGGAGCTACAGGGACCATGGTGGAAGCCTAGCACAAGAGCCCAGGACCAAAACTCACTGGAGGAAGCAGCAGCAATGACTGCAAAAAAACCGGGCACCAAGCACAATCAGTAAAATCAACTTGTAAACCAGTAGGCAACACAATTTAAAAACCAGTCTTAAGGAGAGAAATCTGCTAACCAGAGTAGCAATGACCAAGACCAAAAGAGGAGACAGAGGCACAATGGATATTAGTGATGCCTCTCCTGCAAAGGAGCCAAAGTGATTACTAACCTCAGAGTTAACTGAAGAAGATCGAGGAAATTGGGATAAACAATTTTAAAAACTTGCTGTAAAGCTTAGCACCAATGAAAAGACATACAAGAATTCAATGAATTTAAGGAATATGCCCCTTAAAAAATAGCAACACTGAAACATAGACAAGATGAATAACTGAAAATCAAGAGCACACTGAAGCAAGTTAAAATTCAGTGGAAAGACTCAATAATAGAATGTGTGAAGCAGAGGAAAGACTCTCAGAATTGGAAGACACTTCTTTTAACAATGAGTGGAAAAAATCACAAAGCTGGAAAGAGCAACTGAGTCAAACTAAGGAAAATATTCAAAAATTATGGAATACTATTAAGAGGTCAAATAGAAGAGTTATGAAAGTTCCAGAAGGTACAGAAAGAGAAGCTGGGTTTAAAATGTATTCAATGGGCCTGGCACGGTAGCCTAATGGTTACAGTTCTCATCTTGCAAGCATTGGGATCCCGTATGAGTGCCAGTTCATGTCCCAGCAGCCCAACTTCCCATCCAGCTCCCTGCTTGTTGCCTGGGAAAGCAGTGGAGGATGGCTCAAAGCCTTGCGACCCTGTGCCTATGTGGGAAATGAGAAGGAGGCTCCGGGCTCCTAGCTTTGGATTGGCTCAGCTCTGGTCATTGTGGCCACTTGGGGAGTGTGTCAGCAGATAGAAAATCTACCTTCCTGTCTCTCCTCCTCTCTGTATATCTGACTTTGCAATAAAAATAAAAATAAATCTTAAAAATGTATTCAATGAAATAATAAAGGAAAATTTGCCTAATTTAGAGAATGAATTAGGCAACAAAATACAGGAGAGGCACAGAACTTAAATACGGTTGAACAAAAGAGATCTTCAGCATGACACATCATAATCAAGCTCTCTTCTGTTGAAAACAGGAAAAAGATTCTTACACATGCATGTGGAAAAAATCAATTAACCTGTGGAGGAAGTCCAATCAGACTTACAGCTGACCTCTCAGAGGAAACTATACAGGCCAGAAGAGAATGGAGTGACATCCCAGATTCTAAAAGGGAAAAATTGTCATAATGTACCCAATAAAGCTCCCCTTTGTCTTTGAAAATGAGAGAAAATTTCACAGTAAAGGAAAAACTCAAAGAATTTGCTCCTTCCAGACCTGCCACACAAACAATACCTTAAAATGTTCTCTTGACAGAGAAAAGGAATAGTACCAAAACCAAAAGCAAATGTGGAGAACATCCCAATAAAACAACAAAACTATATCAAACAATGACTAACCCATTGATAAAATGATAGGACCAAATTACTACATATCCATATTAAACCTAAATGTAAATGGCTTAAACTCATCAATCAAGCATCACAGATTAGCAAACTGGATCAATAAGCAAAATCCATTTATCTGTTGCCTACAAGAGACACATCTGACCAACAAAGATATGCAGAAACTGAAAGGATGGAAAAAGATATTCCAGATCAATGGGAAAGAAAAACAAGCTGGTATAGCCATTCTTATATCAGATAATATAGTTTTGTGTGAAAAAAGTATCAAAAGAGATGAAAAAGGACACCAAAAATGATCAATGGATCCACTCAGCAAGAAGCAAGCATCTTACTAGGTTTTTAGGATCTAATTTTTTTCATCTCTAATTTTACTTGGTTTTTCTCTCTTGTTTTTCTTTGTTAGTCTGGCTAAACATTCTTTTTGCCCATCCTCTTATAACATGGCCCTTGTTGCAATTTGCAGTTGTTTAGAATCAGTTCCATTTATTTTTATGTGATTTTTATTATTCCTTGCTTCCTATTCAGTTCTTCTTTTTTAATAATTCCTTGAGATGCATTTATGGGGACTATAGTAATGGAGACTATCATATCCAGATGTGAGGAGACAATGCAAAGTGTATCTCTACATCAAAATCAAACATGGACTTCCAATGAAACTGTTAAATACATCTTGACAATAGGATGTTGGACTCTCTGCCATTGTCCATGCCTACAGTGCCAGGTTATACTTAGAGAACAGAATGATGGACTATGACTGTTTATGAAGGTCTCTACTATTGTAATAATGTGGGGGAAACCAGCAGGGAGTAGGGGTGGAATATGATGTGTAGGAGGGAAATCCCAGAGCCTATGGAACTATATCATAAAATAATAATTTTAAAAAGTTTTTCCTGCTCCACAGCTTTGTGAATACATCTTTTTAAAATTTTGGTGTACTTTTTATAATAACCATCATAACACATGTGAAGTAATGGCATGTTGTGGCTTTAATTCTTTTTCCTTAAATTGGCTTAGCTATTTGGGGTATTGTGTGGTTCCACATAAACTTTAGCATTGTTTTCTATTTCAACAATAAATGTCACCAGAACTTTAATTTACAATTCACTGACTCGGTATTCAATACAGTATGAACAATTTAACATTATAAAATCTTTCTCTCCGTGAATATTAAATATATTTGTATTTATTTGTGTCCCCATCAGTTGCTTGTATCAGTGATTCTTAGTTTCCATTGTAGAAGTCTTTCATGTTATTGGTTAAATTTATTTCTGAGTGTGCTATTGCTTTTCATACTATGATAAGTGAGGTGGTTTTTCATAATTTGGGGCTAGTTCACTGTTTCTATATAGAAATGCAACTGATTTCTACACGTTAATTTTGTATCCATTAATTTCACTGAGTTCATTTACTGCTTCTAATAGACTTTTTTGGGTCATACTCTTTAGGATTTTATTTAATTTTGATTTTTTGACTTCTTCAATCTTGCTTAAATGCCCTGGCAAGGACGTCCAGTAGTATGTTCAATAGAGCGATGAGAGTAGTAATCCTTGTGTTGCTTCTGATTTTAAAGGAAAAGCTTTCAGGATTTTATGATTGATTTTGATACGCTCTGCAAATTTACCATATATGGGTTTTGATATATGGAGATTAATTCATTCTACACCTTGTCCATAAAGGATTATTATGATAAAATTTGTTGAAATTTGTCAAATGTTTTTCAGCATGTGTTGAACAGATCATGCAATTTTTATTTTTTCTAATGTGCTGTGTTATGAATGATTCATTTCTGTATGTTGAATCATTCTTACATTCCTGAAATAAATCCCACTTGGTCTCATCTTAATTCTTTTAATATGTTGCTGAGTTTTATTTGCTAGTACTTTCTTATTACCATCTATACCAATGTTAATCAGAATTATTGTCTGCAGGTTTGGTTTTTTTTCTTGAAGTCTTTGGCCTTGGATGTCAGGATAACAAATAATGATGGCCTCAAAACGTAAGCTTGGAAAAGTGTGACAAAGACTGGTATTTGTTCTTTAAAATATATATTTATGTTTGGTTATCTATTAAATCTTTTTCTTGTGTATAATGTTTATTCAAATTTTTAATTTCTTTATGTCTTGGCATGTTTTGCATTTTGGAATTTTTTCTATTTCACCTAGGTGATTCAGATTATTGTTGTATTATTGTTCAGTTTACTCTTTTACAATCCTTTTCTTTGCTGTAGAATTGGTAGTAATATTCCTATTTTCATTTCTTATTTCAGTGATTTGATTATATTTTTTTTCTTAATTCATCTGGCTTGTCAGTTTTATTGACCTTTCCAAAGAAGTAACCTTTATTTTAATTGATTTTCTTCTAATGTTATTCTATCATTTTTTTTATGTCTTCTCAAATATTTTTATTTCTTTCCTCTGCTGGTTTTGAGGTTAATTTGCTTTTCTTCTTCCAGTTCTTAATGTTGCAAAGTTATATTCTTGATTTGAGGTCTTTCTTCGTTTTTAATGCAAATAGCTACACATTTCCATCTTTTCCTTGTCTCTTAAGCTGCAGTATGCTAGATTTTCATTTTGATTTTCATTCATCTTTCTATGTTTTTCAGTTTCTTTGTGATTTCTTTTCACCAATTGGTCATTTTAAATGAAGTGTTACATTTGCAAAACTTCTATATATTTTTCTACTTCTATTGTTGATTTATAACCTCATTGTGGTTAGACAATACACTTTTTATATTGTCAATCATCTAATTTCTACTGATATTTAATTTATGTCCTAACATGTAGTTCATCTTAGAAAAATATCCTGTATTAACTAGCTTTTTATTACTTTAAGGAAATACCAGAAGCAACTTACTTGCAAAGACAAAAGCTTTTTTTTTTTTTTAATTTTGGTTTTATTTTGCTTCTTTTCTTTTTTTAAATCAGAAGTTTTTAAAGTTCACAGTCCCAGATCAGGTGGGTCTTCTGGTTCAGCACTTGTGTCCATACTCTTACTGGCAGCGCCCTGGAGCAGTGCAGAGTATCCAGACCAAGAATGCAATATTCTGTATATATCTCTCTGGCAGTTTCCCTACTCCTTTCCTTAAAAAGTCTTAATTCTGAGTCCTACCCTAAAGAATTAATCCATCTCATCAGCTTCTCAAGAGGCCACACCTCTCTCCACACACAATACTTGAATTAAGTTATCCCTCTCTTGTTACCATTGGGTTGTTTAGGGATTAAACAACTGATATCAGGGTGGGACAAATTTTCAAAAACAACTCATTCCATGTGCAAAAATCTATTCTTGCTTTTGGATAGAGTGGCCTGCACATATCTCACTGGTTCAGTTTGATCTAGCCATTGAATGTTAATATCTAAAACAATTTAGCTTATGGAGATGAATATTAGATGGACAAATATATCATGTTAATTTAAGATCAATTATTTTTTAATATTCTTCCATATTCCTCTGGAAATTCATTTTCCATTATATTTCTTAATGTGTTTGAAAAAATAATCTGATCTATTTAAGATCTCTGGGTTTAGAAATTGCAAGAGTATAAATAGAAAAATTCATCAAAATCAAATAATTTTAATTCTGAAACAAAAATGCCTAAAGACATTATCAAATTCTATTCCCTAAAGAATAAATTAATTAAGTGTTAAAATAAATGAAGGACATGAAGTTAACTGAAGTCAGCATTACAATGCAATCTGAAATATGGGATTTAT